>NC_072476.1:44363500-44974056 GCF_027574615.1 Eptesicus fuscus
CAGAATCTTTCGCAAGAGATATCTGCTGCTTCTATGTATTCCCCACCTGAAGTCACAATCCTTTGTCACTGGACCATCCTTTCCATAGCAACCAACTGTGATGTCAAAATTGAGGGGAGGAGGACAGTTTAGAAAGAAAAGAGAATGTATCATCTCAGGCTAAAGTTTCTGAGTTTTAAGACCATCACTCCACTAATCAAAATATTTTACCAGAAAAGCCCCAAGGCAAAGCTGCGTTTCTTCACGGTCCCAGCTGTGACATAACAAAGCATTTCCGCAGAAATGTAATGGTTGCATGTTGTGGGTTTTGGGAAACAGTGGAGATTTTTATTTCGTTTCATTCTAATTCTGTGCCACTGATATCTGCCAGGAAAATACATTAAACATATTCCAGAAAGAGTTGATTTAGTAGATGAAAAATGTGTCTCCTGGGACCAGAAAAGGTACATGTTCGGTCTTACTATCAGTTTCCATAATAGGAACAATGTTTACATTTCCTCAGCCGGAGCGAGCGGTGTCTGTAATGTATTCATGTTCTTTCACTCTCCAGAGGCAGGAATTGAAGTATTTGAGGTTTTATTTTTTAGCTACCGCATCAAGCACTTAAGATCTGACGATGGTGATGTGTATTCTCACTTGGCATTAAATAATAAGAGCTTCAGTGTTTGCATTTGATTAGAGTCGCTCAGCTTGGTGGCTGATTAAGCAGGAACAGGGACAGCAACTTTCCTCAGAAACACAGAGTCTCGGTTAATGTAGTGTAAGTTTACTGACGGGTGTAGTGATGTCATTTTTATTAAATGGAAGAGATCCGCTCGACTGAAGAATCTCACCGTGGCCGCAAACTCCGGCCATCATAGTGAGACATGACACTTCTCAAACCCACTCCGGGGCCCCAAATGGTCCCTCCTTTTCTAACCATCCTTTTAGTTCAAGTAAGGGAAGAGCTTAATTCAGATATTCAGCACACTTACCTGAATTTGGGTGTGCGTGGGGATTTCTGTTTGTTTGAAGAGATGATGCAAAATGAGCGCACATTTGTAATCTGTGAGCTTTAGCTATTTTCTTTCACTGCAAATGACACCCTTTCCTCCAGTTGCTTGAAAGACAAATAGATGTAGCTTTTCTCCAGATAGAGGCCCTCGTGCCCACCAAAAAGTCATCAGAAAAGACGCGGGAAGCCTCAAGTATTGTGCAGTTTGTTCCTTTAACCGTGGGTAGAACTGCTGCCTCTTCCCCTGACTCAAAATACCTGGCTTATCCCACTTCTTTGAGGGGAAGACTGAGAAAAGATGAAGAGGGGGGAAAGGGTTGAATTTTGGAAATGACAAAACTGCCATCTTCCACGGAGTGCAGCCAAGTAGAAAGAGCGAGTACTTGAGAGGGAGAAGCACTTTTCAGAAGGCAACAAAGAAAGTCTATTTACATACCTCATGGGGTGGAGGGGGGGGGGGGCGGGGGAGGCCTTGGGGAAGGATTAATCAGTTAATGCTTGGCAAGCTGCGCCTGGAAGACAAGTTATGCTGAGGTGCTATTGTCACTTATTCCCGTTGTTAATTAACAGGGTGACTGCCACACCGAAGTAGGCTTCTTGGTGTCCTTTCCTTTCCTAACACCACGTGCGATGTCTGTTGCAGGAGTGATTCGCGAGAGTTACCTCAAAGGCCAGGACCAGCTCGTTCCTGTCACCCTCCTGGCCATCGCGGTCATCCTGGCGTTTGTCATGGGGGCCGTGTTCTCCGGCATCGTGGTCTACTGCGTCTGCGATCACCGGCGCAAGGACGGGGCCTCGGCGCAGCGCAAGGAGGAGCTCAGCCACTCGCGCAGGGGCTCCATGAGCAGCGTCACCAAGCTCAGCGGCCTCTTCGGGGACACCCAGTCCAAAGAGCCGAAGCCGGAGGCCATCCTCACGCCGCTCATGCACAACGGCAAGCTCGCCACGCCGGGCAACACGGCCAAGATGCTCATCAAGGCCGACCAGCACCACCTGGACCTGGCGGCCCTGCCCACGCCCGAGTCCACGCCCACGCTGCAGCAGAAGCGCAAGCCCAGCCGCGGCAGCCGCGAGTGGGAGAGAAACCAGAACCTCATCAACGCCTGCACCAAGGACATGCCCCCCATGGGCTCCCCCGTGATCCCCACGGACCTGCCCCTCCGGGCCTCCCCCAGCCACATCCCCAGCGTGGTGGTCCTGCCCATCACGCAGCAGGGCTACCAGCACGAGTACGTGGACCAGCCCAAAATGAGCGAGGTGGCCCAGATGGCCCTGGAGGACCAGGCGGCCACCCTGGAGTATAAGACCATCAAGGAACATCTCAGCAGCAAGAGTCCCAACCACGGGGTGAACCTGGTGGAGAACCTGGACAGCCTGCCCCCCAAGGTCCCCCAGCGGGAGGCCTCCCTGGGGCCCCCGGGAGCCCCCCTGTCGCAGAGCGGCCTGAGCAAGCGGCTGGAGATGCACCACTCCTCCTCCTACGGGCTTGACTATAAGAGGAGCTACCCCACGAACTCGCTCACCAGAAGCCACCAGGCCACCACGCTCAAAAGAAACAATACTAACTCCTCCAACTCCTCGCACCTCTCCAGAAACCAGAGCTTTGGCCGGGGAGACAACCCGCCCCCCGCCCCGCAGCGGGTGGACTCCATCCAGGTGCACGGCTCCCAGACGGCGGGTCCGGCAGTGACTGTGTCGAGGCAGCCCAGCCTCAACGCCTACAATTCATTGACCAGGTCGGGGCTGAAGCGCACCCCCTCGCTAAAGCCGGACGTGCCCCCCAAACCTACCTTTGCCCCCCTGTCCACATCCATGAAGCCCAACGATGCGTGTACATAATCCCAGGGGATGGTCAGGTGTCGAGCCGGCAGGAAAGGCGAGGCGCGCTGCGCCCGCGCGGTTCTCCGCTGCCTGAGGGCACACCAGACCGAGAGGGCCGCGCAGCGCCCGGACGCTGGGCCTCTGGGACTCGGGGGGGACTCGCCAAGTGGCCCACGCGGTTTGGTGAAGGTTTGCGACGCGGGACTCGCCTCCATTCTCTTCCTTCACTCTCCCCCCACGCCCCGCTACAGGTCGTACTCACGAAAGACTTAAATTATCATCACAAACATGAGCCAAAAGCACATACCCACCCACGCCCACACGTGTGCACATGTGCGCACGGACACAGAGAGAAAGACACACACTCACACACAGACACTCACACACAGACATTCACACACAGACACTCACACAGAGGTGAACAGCAATTGCAGGATTTTGTCCGGGACTGCACAGGGCGCTGCCAAGGTCGGCTAGCGTTCCAACTTGCAAAACACAAATAGATTTTTTTTTTTTTTAAATCATGCAAGTTAAAAAGACAAAGGAATTCATTGATAATTCTAACTCAGACTTTTAACAATGGCAGAAGTTTACTATGCGCAGATACTGTGAAATGCCCACCAGTGTTACAGCTTTCTGTTCTAGCAGGTTAATGCCATGTTGGGCAACGATGTCATAGATTTCTGCTCCTCTCTTTTAATGAAATAACGTGACCGTTAACGCAAGTAACTTTATTTATTGTTCACCCTTTGTTTTTCCTTAAGGAATGGACTCTTCCACACACCGCCCTATGAACAGCTCTTCAGAAAGCCCCTTGGCGTTACACTATTTAACGTGAAATCCATTAACTGGAATAATTGAGTTTCTTTATTTTTACAATAAATTCACTGAGTAAATAAGTTGGAGCTGGAATCTGAGCTTTGTGTTTGGACTGTCTGATCTCTAGCTAAAGGAGAAAGTTAAGAGGGGAGTGTTTATTTAAATCTACCAGTTAATGTGCTGGTGAAATCTCTGTGCTATAACATGCAAAAAAGTAATCGGTTTAAAAGTCCTTCCAGATCCTAACTTCTAAAGCAACCAGGAGAGGAACTTCTAGAATGGCACAGCCATGCCTCATTGCTGCCAACATGGCTTTGTCAGTGGTTCCTACTTTCTTGCGAAGGCACCAGCTTGTGATACGCCATCTCATTTCGCCTTGCATGTGAGACAGCAAACAAAATCCACAAACGGTGTGAACTAATTACTACGCTGGCTGCTACCTTGCATAAATTAATGGTTTGATCACACAGGTTTTTCGTGGGGTTACATCTGTGAATAGCCTGTTTTCCACATGTAAATTTGTGCCTTACACCCTGAGTTGTGTACACTTGTAAACTGTCATTTATGATAAACTTTTCCCTCCTTTTGAAATAGAGATATTTATTTAACCCTTGCCTCACCCCACTCCAGTCCTCTGGAGGATTAGCCGTCCAGCAGGTAGAAGAAGAATGCAGTGGTGATGCTTAGAATCTCACAGCCTGGGAAAGATGGGCGCACAACACCCTCCAGTTCACACCTCCTTCTAGTCGTGCCAACTCCAACCACCCTTTGGCCATGATCAACATGGACCCTAGTGTTGTGGGTGGCAAATCCCTTCTCTCCCTCTAGAGCTCCCTGCTTCCCTTAGATTCTCAGATCATTTCAACATGGTAATACCCTCATTTGCCAGCAGAAAAAGGACTAAAGTCCCAGTCCTTATTTCTGCCAGGTCCACTGGCTGGAGAACACGCCGTGTGCAGTTGGGCAGGCATCTGGGAGGCGTCTCCAAGCCGTGTGCTCCGTGCATGCAAGCGATGCACACAAAGAAATGACATGGAAATAGATGCAGGCAGGCTGGTCCCTGCTGAGATTAATGAGTAACTCCAAGTACAAGGCCAACTACAATGGATGCTGCAAAAACCTTGACTGGGGCAAGAGATGTTTAAAATTTTTTTTTAAGTTTCTTCTTTTTGTTGTTCTGGTTTGTAGGGGGCGGGGTGGGTGGGTGTTTTCCCCTTGGTTTTCATTGGCGCAGGCACACCGAAGGGACTTTTGTTGACCATGAACAAAAGACTTGTCAACATACTGTAAACCGTGAGCATTTCTGGTTGTTGTTTTAAACAGTTAAACATATTTGGTGGTCTCTTTGTCTTTTTAGTTCCAGTTTGACCTGGGGTTAGTTTGGTCTTTAAAGAAAAACTTTCTAAAAAGACAATTTGGGGCAATTTCTAGTTGGCTGGTTAAAAACACGACGCCTCCTTCATCCGAGAGAGACCTAGGTGTGTGGCAAGGTTGCCCGCACAACCTTTTGTCCCAAACATCTCTTGCCGTTTTGCTGTTGTTTCGGGTAAGCCTTGTTGTTTTTGTGTCCTTATACTTTTGTTAGTGGAGTCAATGTTCACATTCTGTGAACTCTGCCCTGAAACCGTGAAGTCTTTTTTAGATAGAAACCGAGACACTGGTTGATCCCTTGGATTTTCTTTAGAAATGCGGAGTTTAGGAAAGTGATGGGTGTATATTACCCTGCTCCCTTCTTCCCCAAGCTCCACTCCCAAGAGTATTGACGGGGCAGTGCCCACCGTCTCATCCCCATGTGTGGACGTCATTGCCTCAGCTGTGTTATGGAGACCTGTGTCAAAATTCCAACCCTTACTTCCCACAACGCATCACTTGCAGTGTTGACCCTAGAATGCCTACGTGTATTGAGCTGGTCTTCTGCATTTGAGTATTTTTCCGCCTTTTCTTTTTTTCCCCACCCCGTGTGGGGGGAGGGTCCATAAACCTGAGTGTGCCTTTGCTTTCCACCCTTGCTAGACACTGGTAGATGCAACAAACTCAGATTTATATTTGTTGTAAAGTTGTAAAAATATTGTGATGTCATCAACTTTCCTTCCATCTCCACATCCCTTAACATCTGATTCACAACTTAATGTATGTTGTAAAAAAGAAAAGAAAAAAAGGGGGGAAAAAAACAAAATAGCAAGCAAAAAGGCTCTTTATTACTTAAAAGTAATAAAACAAGACTGTTCATTGTCCTTTGTGTCCTGAATGCTTTTATTTATCTCTTAATTTTTCCCTTTTTAAATTTCACACTTTGGGGGTAGCAGTCCATTCTTCATCACTATTTGGCTTCCAACGCTTGAATAACAATGTAGTTAGACCCATTTGTTTGCAGTACCCATACCTTTCCCCCTTCCAGAAAAAAAAAAATTGTTGATGTGTTTTCTCTGCCTGCATCCAGCCTGGAGCAGGATTGTACAGAAGCCACCGGTAATTAAAAGGCAGAGCACGCACTGACTCCTTCTATTCATTTTATGCATTTTCTTTTTATGGGCTTGTTCATCATCAAACATTTATGGTAGGCTTGATAGTTTAAGAGATCAAAGCTAGGATTTTAGTATGTACAGTCCACTAAAAATAGATCCTTGCACAGATGTGACTTCAGCCTTTTTTACATATTAATAAGGTGGAAGGTGCTGGATTTCACTCCTTGTTAGCATTTATCTCTTGTAACCCAGAAGACACTGTTGGAGGTAAACTGGGATGCAGCACCTGATTTTTACTTTGCAAAATAGCATTATGAAATGCCTAGGTCAGGTTTTCCCCTCTGGGATATTTTTTAAGTTATTTAAGTCCTCAGCTACAATAGTTTACTTTTGATTTTCTGAACTAATTTTTTTTAACATTTTAGGTCAGTTTGAGTGTGGAACGCTCTGGGGTTGGGCCTCAGTTCACACCTGTAGTAATCTAGTCACCTTTGATAAGTCATTTCCAATTGAATTTCTGAAACCCCACCCTTAGGGCCAGGCACTGTCAGGCACAAAATTGACTAGGATATGGTTCCTTCTTCCTCTAGTATAAGGACAGATTGATGTGCTTCTGTAATGGCCTTTGGGAGGAAGTGGCCCAGAAGTTTGGGGCACGAGGCTGCAGTTGAGCTGGTTCTTACAGAATGAGTTCTCTGGACAGCTAGCCCAGGTAGAAGGGATCACTTGTGCAAAAGCACCAAGTGTGCTGTGTTTGGGAAATAAAAGTTCTGGCTGGCTTTGAACAGGGCCTGAGAGTGCCTGGCTGGGACAAGGCTGGGAAAGAGGGTCGGTGCCAAGACCAGGAGGGGCCTGGTTACCCTGTGCTAGGATTTTGGCTGATGGGCAGTATCTGGAGTATATGAAGCAGCAAACACATGTGTTTGTGCTTTAAAAAGCTACCTGGCAGCAATGTGAAAATGGATTGGTCCCGGGAGAGGCTGCAGGCTGCTGGGTGATGTGCCAACGGCATGCCAAGCTATTAGGAGGACACAAGTGAAAACTCCCCATCCAACATAAGATTCTTTAGGAAACAGCTCTGTGATTATCCCCTTTTGCCAGAAAGATCTTGTCCCTAAAACTGACAGGTTTGCCCTATCTACTTACACCCAAATGTAAAACAGAGAATGACCAACAGTTACTCTGATCCGTTCTTTTAAAAAATGAGGAAGCTGCCCGACTCGTGTGGCTCAGTGGTTGAGCATCAACCTATGAACCAGGAGGTCATGGTTCGGTTCCAGGCCAGGACACATGCCTGTGTTGCTGGCTCGATCCCCAGTAGGAGGTGTGCAGGAGGCAGCTGATCAATGATTCTTATTGATGTTTCTCCCTCTCCCTTCCTCTCTGAAATCAATGAAAATAAATAAAATATGAGGATGCTGAGGTCCTCTGAGTGAAGGGATGTGCCCACAATCCTAAAGCTATGGTGGAAGAGCTCTTCTGAAGACAATTCATCTGTCTCTTACTCGCCCCCCCCCCCACCACCCCCCCACACACACCCCATTCATTCACATCATTTGAGCAATACTAGCTGGGAAGCTGAGACCCCCTCAGCCCAGACAGCTTCTCCATCTCACTCAGTCATCCTTTCTCACAGGAAGCCCTTCCTACCCGCCTCCCCACCTCCCCCTTTCAGGCATCCCAAATTCCTTCATCTGGGCCGAGGGGAGGGTGGCCTGGAGCTCAGATCACACTGGCTGGAAGCAGACAGTCCCTGAAGTGCAACCTGACTCTTAGTAGGGTGGCTTCTGCTGCAGTCAGCTTTGTTCTGGTCTGGGGAAGAGGTGACAGAGGCTGAACCGGTGCCGCCTGTGTGTTAGTTGGGTCCCCGGGGATGTCCTGCTCAGGCTGAAGTGCCTCAGACAACCCAGCTTGTTCATTGTGCGTGCTTGCTTGCTTGCTTGTTACAGGGCTGGTGGTTTCTGCAGGGTGTTTTTTAACTATTGGCTTTAAGGAGTAGCTGTCCCACCCAATGCAACCAACGGGTGAGGTGTTTCTTGGGACCAGACCTGCTTGCTTTCCTTTAGCGCTCTGTTCGTAAACACAAACTGGTCCAAACTAGATGCCCCAGAATCGTGGTGCCTGGGTTTGACTGCCTGAACAAAAGCTCTTTCAAAAACAGTCGTTCAGCAAGTGAAGTAAAAGTGTCAGAAAGGCACCTACAATTTCAGACACTGGTGCTTTTGCTTGAGGGGAAGGGGGAGAGGGGAATTTAAAAGAACCCGTTAGTAACAGAATAACATGATTAAGAGCATAATCCCTGTCCTGGCTGAGCGCTGTGACAGCTGGGCGCTTAGACTCAGTAACCCTTAGAAACCCACATCTCATGCTTGTCTTCAAACCAGGTGGTGACGTGTCGCGTATACAGGATTGGAAAGGAAGGGCTCACATTTATCGATTGGGACTGCCAGACAGATGGGGATCTTCAATATTCCATTTAGAGTATTGTGTCTCCTTAGCTCTAACCCCCTGGGATGCCTGGAGGTGGAGGGTGGATGACCTCAGCAGAGGGTTAGGGCTGAACTGATGTGCATTAAATGTTGGCTGGGCAGAAACATGTGCAGATGTCCCTCTAGCAAATGGAAATGAAATTGGAGCAAATCAAGAGAGGCAGCTGAGCAGCGGGGAGTTCCCCATCTCCCTCTACAAACATCTCTGCACACACACATGTGCACAAAAAATGCTTTCAGGAGCCTTTCTCCTCTGGGTGCCTAATACCCAAAATGTCACAGTGTTCAGAACCCACGTCTTTCACCCCTTTTCCTGGTAAAACATGTGTTCCACCTCAGTGCTTTCTGATCAAATGTGAACTGTCCTAAACCACAGTTTTAGGAAGAACCAAGATCTTTGCAGGGAAGCCTGGACACGGGTCCCTTGCAGCCCACCAATGCTGACTGAGGTGCCTAGCAACATTTTTATTCTTCCTAATCACCTTCAGATGAAGACTCCCTTGAGAATCATTAACATCATCTCCAGAGCAAGTCATCAGCCCTGCTAACGGGTTGCAATAATGGTCCAAATAAAGCGATGCTAATGAAGGGGAGAAGTAGGGAACCATGAAACCAGAAGCATTTTTCATGGGTGATTTTCAGAAAAAAATAAAAGACAGATGAAGGGGACATTGGACACAATATCAAATGCCAGGAAGCCCACACGAAAGAAACGCAGGCAGGATTCCCCGGGGTTTCCTAGGATGAGGAAGGAGATGGAAAATCTGTCTGAGAGCCAAAGGCTCTTTTTTGCCTGCTCTTCCTGACAGCTGCCCTTCCATGGTGTAGGGTGGTGAGAAAGTGAGCTGATCTCACAAAGTGTCAGTTCTCTGGTGTGGACGCTGACCATTTTGCACACCTAGTCCATGTCAGCACAAAAGCATAAATCTCGACCACGGGGCTAACGTTTATTTATTTATAAAAAAATGAAAAGTGTACACCCATGAGGGGCAGGGCTTGCCACTCTCAATAACAACGACAATCAACATAAGTGGGATTTCAGTTCGCAAGCACAGCCTTGTCCATTATTTTGGTCGGTCCTCATGTGAGCTGTCTAGTGAAGTGGGCAGCGCATAGAGGATTACCCTCAATTTACAGAAATTGGAGTTTGGAGAGGAGGGATCTACTGGAGCACTGATCAACATGAAAATGTAGTCACGTTTCAAAACCCTGTGTGTTGACATCATCCCGTAGGCTCTCTCGGGGATACCTCAGGTTACACAATTACTCTGCTCCACCAGCGGGGAAAGGCCTCCCCCAGCACTTCCCAGGGGAGATGGTTACAACAATAAAGTCCCCAAAATAAAGGCTAGGCACACACGTTCTATTTTAAGGGCATTGTGCTCTAATATTTTTCCGTCATTAAAGAACACATCTCTTCCTTCCTGTGTCTGCAAAGTCCTGATGCCGGCCGTGTTATTAGGGACTGTCAACAAAGCAGGAGCAGAGAGAGCTGAAGCCAAGTGCCTGGCCTCCCCCTGGAGGCGCACCCACCGTGCTGCTGCCTCAGGGGCCCTGGCACCCACTGCCTCAGAGGAAGAAAAAGGGCAAAAAGCATGGCTTTTATCACTTCTTTATCCTACTCAAGCCACAGATCACAAGAGAAGTTTAAGAGAACCCAGGATTAACTGGGGACAGAGAAGAATAAGAAGGGCGAAGAATTTGCCCACCTTTTCCTTCATAGAAGACCCAGGTGAAGTAAGTGTGAAAGGAAGAGGTAAAAAAGAACGCTGTTGTCTTTGTTAGCCCCATTAGCCACGATGGCACTGTGGGTACCAAGCAATTTGACTTCATCCCTGATGTCAAAGGTGGGATGATTGCCTGGAACAATCTGCCAAGAGGAGACAGAAAGTAGCCATCGTCTGCATGTGGGTACCTATCTTCCTATTCCACATAACTGCCCGTGTTCCCTGTTGCTACTTCCTCAGACTGGCTCTCCTGGAGTTAATAAGCTATTTGGTGTTGAGTGCGTGAGGTGCAGGAGAGGCAGGGCCATCTGTAGATTGGGCTCCCGGCCTCCCTCCTGCCCTGGGAGCAGTGTGGGCTGGCCAGTCACTATACAGAGCACCCAGCACTTGGAAGAACCCAGCATCTTCCATTTGCTGCCTTGACAGTTAACCTCAGACAGATTTCACTCAGAAGGTGAGAAACACAACCCTTCTTCTCTTTTCTCTTTATGTTTCGTTGGTTGCTTTTCTCAGTACACAAATATGCCTTTTTAGTAAAGACATAGGCTTAGTTGCCACCAACTTTGGAAAAATATAGATTATTCCAACTGCCACACAGTGCTATTTACTTATGTATTCAATAAAGGTAACAACCTTTGAAACAATTAACTGTAACCAATCAACTTTTTTTTTCTGTTTTTAAGGTATCCTTAGTCACTTACACACGAGAGTGAATGAGTTTATCAGATCTTTCCTGAGAACAGAGAGAGGAAGAATAACCTCTTAATTTTGAAAAGGAAGGTTGCTATACCAAAGTGTGTATTTCAGGACAAGGCCAAATGCTATAGTTGTTCTGAAGACCAGTTCTTCCATTTCTGGAGAAAGAACACATTTTTATTTTTATGAAAAAATTGTTGAAGTTTGGTAGAGTTATTGGGTGATTTGAATACTTATTAGTGTTTAATTTTATATGAGAACTAAAGAGTAACACCTCCCCCCCTCTATTTCCGGGGTGAAGAGAAGTCCTGTGATCACATTACTTGCTGGGGGAAGAAAAGATAATGTGTTAGACTTATATGTATGAATAGAAACAGGTAAAAAGTCATATTTCCTTCTGACTTTGTAATTTAAACAGTGCAAGTCAGTAGGGAAGGGCTGTAATTGGAGCCAAAGTAAGTGAGGTGAAAATTACTAGGTGTTGGAGCATCTGCATCTCATTTTAATTAGGTGACTGTAATGGCAAGATCAAAAACTTTTCCTTGTCACTTAATCTGTTGAGCTTTCTCATCGAGAAACCAAAGGGCTTGTTTCATGCTCAGGAAAGAGCGACCCAAAAAAAGATCCTCTCTAATTACCTGGCCAGAGCAGCAGGGCCTGTGCCGGGCCTGGGCGGGGGGAGGCGGGGGAGTACGGGGGGGAAACAGGGCTCGGGGGGCTGGTGACATGAGGGTGAGGTGCCCCAAGACCAGCCCCACAAAGAGGCTCTTCAAGAAAGTCATGGCTAATTTGGTAACTTGGGAGTTTTTGCTTCTCGTGAGGTTGGGGTGATGGTAGAGGGATTGAGCAAAAAAGAAAAAAAAAGCAAGAAAAACCTCATGGACATGGACAACGGCGTGATGATTACTGGGGGAAGGGAGGGTGGAGGAGGGTATAGAGGGGATTAATGGTGATGGAAGAAGACTTGATTTGGGGTGGTGAACACACAATACAGTGTATTGATGATGTGTTGTAGAATTGTGCACCTGCAACCTATATAATTTTGTTAACTAGTGTCACCCCAATAAATTCAATAAAAAGGGGGGGGGAAAGTAGTTTAAAAGGAAGCTTGTCACCTTGTGAGTTGGGTTCTATCCGAGCTGGCCTTGCCACTTGTAGGACAGTCATTCCAACTCCTGGCACTTCATTTTCCCCGTCTGCAAAATAGACTCTGCAGTGGGTACAAGTCACACAAAGTGAGTGTTGACTGGCACTGGCAAAACTCAAAATCCCAACTTGGTATTCAAAAAGAGATACCAGTTCTCTACATCTTCAAGTTAAATAAATGACTTTGAGTCCCCATCCTGCTGATAATGAAAATGTCTCTTTCTCTCTCCCCCCAATACTTTTATCTGCCAACAAAAGCAGTCAGTAGGACCTGGTTAAACAAAAGCCCTGCTTGATCCGATACAGTTCTGGCTCTTCGCACTGGTGTGGCCATCTCAGCCCCACGATGCCTGTATGGAGGCCTGGTGGCTCTAACACTCTGGTACTGCCCTCCTCCTCCATTCCCAGATGGCTAGTCTGGGGAGAACAGGTCATGCCCTCTGTGAATTCTACCTCTCCTGCTACCTAAGACTCCTGTCTGGTTGGCCCGAACTGTTGCCTCTGGGCAGGACTCTCTGGCCTGCAGAATGGGCTGAGAATCCACTGCAAGGAACACAGCTGTAAGTTCACGCACTGCCTTTGTCCATATCCTCAAGGCACTAGCACATGATGCCCATTACCCTTGGCTTGCCTGTCTGCTTTGGTGACTTCCTCTTTGAGGCCATACACTCCTGGCCATTTTCCAGAGCACACCTGCAGGGCTGCCCTGTCCGGCCCAGAGCATTTGCAGTCTCAGCCACAGTTGGCCTGGAAGGAAGGACTGCCCACTCAGTCCCAAGCCTCTCCCGATCTCCTGTCCCAGGAGTTCGTGACGTTTCTTCCAAGAGAAAAACTGCTTTGATGCAACTGTAAAGCATTAAACCAAAAAATATAAGTGATAGTCATTATTATATGTCTCATGGTGCTAAGAGATCTAGTTCAACTCCTTCCTTTTGGAGAAGAATAAATCAAGACATGAGAGGTTGCACAAGAACACTCCTCTAGTTCATGACAGGTCTAAGGGCAAGAAGCAGGTGTCCTGATTCCTAATTCATTACATGATACCATAATCTATGAGGTATAGACCTAACTCCGGAAAAAAATGTAATGCCAGCTAGGGCAACTGAAAATAAGATAGAAATTTATTTCACTCTCATGTAATAGCCCCAAAGCACATGACCTAAGGTTGGCAGGACAGGTCTGCCATCTTCAATGGCTTCCACCTTCGGAATACAAGCAGTTTTTCCAAGTGTGCCAATTACTCAGTCAAAAAGAAGAGTAAAAGAGAGATTGGGTGGAACATACACAGTCATTTTTAAGAGTTAATCCCAGTTGTTGCACAGAACACTTTAGCTCAAGTACAAGGAACATCATCTCAGGGCCATAGCAGGTAGCAAGGGAGGCTGGGAAATGTACACCTCAGTGGCTCATGCTCTATAAAACTCAGGAGTGGGCTAGTACTTTAAAAAGGGAGAGGGGGGGGCGTAGTTGGCCCTGCCATTGTGGCTCAGTGGTTGAGCATGGATCTATCAACCAGGAGGTCGTGGTTTGATTCCTCTCAGAGCACATGCCTGGATTGTGGGTTTGATCCCCAGAAGGGGGCGTGCAGGAGGCAGCTGATCAATGATTCTCTCTCATCATTGATGGTGTTACTATCTCTCTCTCTCGCTTCTTCTCTAAAATCAATTAAAAAAATTTTTTTATAAAAGGGGAGGAGGGAATGGATACTGCAGGAAGTCAGCAGTCTGCCACATTCTGTACACATAGGAACATATAAATCTTATTACACAGTGCATGTGTATGTATATGCCTCTGTACATACTTTACAAAAACAAGATGCCATCAACCAGTGCTCATGCGCCTTGCTCACCAAGCCTTCCCTGAGCTCCCAGGCCGGTTGTGCTCTCCTTCCATCCTCCCCCAAAGCAGCCAGTCCTTAAAGGTTCTCATGTGCACCACAGTGGAAAGATCTGCTTCTCCATTAGACTGCAGGCACATCCAGGGCAGGATGTATCTTCTTTCCCTTTATAAGTCCAGTCTACACTGAGCCGGATAAATTGTAAGTTCACAATAAAGCATTTGCTAAACTACTTTGTCATCAAACATAAGATAGTAGAGGCTGAGTCTCCACACACCTCCACACAGAAACAATCACTGCAGTAGTTGCCGTAGTTGTCCCAGTAACTGTAGCATTGCTCACCCAGGCACCAGGTGCCAGGCATTGGGTATGTGTTTCCTTGGCTATAGCTCATTTAATCTCCTCAAGAATCCTACCCTTTGTTATTTCCATTTGACAGATAAGCAACTGAAGCACAGAGAAGTTAAAGAACTTTCCCATACTCACTGAGCTAGTACTGGGCGGATCCAGGGTGCACACTGGGGTGACCCTACAGCCAGTGCTGTTAATCATCTGGTGTCATATATGTGAGGCGGGATAGGGGATGCTTTTTGTAACATGATAAGGAGAGCCTGTCAGAAATCGAGAGACAGCCAACACTGTAGGAAGCTAAGTGATTAATGACACAAGGGATAGGAGTAAGACTAATCCCTTAGCGACACTCTTCCAACCACACAGACGGCAATGTGCGCCCACCCCGCAGATATTCCATATGTGCACGCCCCCGTCAGTGCGGCGGAGATGCTCGTCCTGTTTTCCAAAGGGCTTGCGCATATGAGAAAGTAGCTGAAACTGCAAGTGTTAAAAATAATCAAACAAACCTTCCAATATTCTAAAACCTTGACCTTCATGAGATCCCTGCCCCAGGGCACATGTAAGTACCCCAATCGTTTGCAAAATCACAATAACAACTGAACATGAAATGGTAGTGGGATATAAGTTAGAGATGACCCCAGAGAGAAGAGTGGGCGTTGGGGGGATTCTGACTTGGGATGACACTGAGGACACAAAGTACATGAGCTCTGGAGACCAAGCAGGTACATGGAGAGAGAGTTGGAGAGAGAGAGGGGTGGGGGAGGGAGAGATAGGCGTGGGCTGGGGGTGGATTTACTTTTCTCTTCATTGATGCTCTGTTGTGTACTAAAAAGTGCTGATAAGAATTTCCTAAAACTATTTTAGGAGACATTTGGAGATATTTTTAATGCAACTTGGGTCCTTTGGGGGGTGGGGGGGGCAGACTCATGATTTGGAGGGGAAAAGACAACAATATTTGATTTCACAGATGCTTCAGAAATAGTGACATAATCTTATCTGTTTTCAGCAAATACAATCTGAAGCATTCAAGCTTCTAACAAAGGTGTATCGTCTTCTTCATGGGTGCAGCAAAGTGCAGATTAAGTGTTTTTAATGGTGTTCAAACTGCCTGTGAAGCAACCTTGTAGGAGATATGGTTCAAATAATTTTGCAAAGAGCTGAAGATAAAGAATAGGTTTTTACACTGAACTGGTTTCCTAGGAAACACTAAAAAATTGTAATATGATATCTCCTGGAGGTAGTTTAAGGACCAGGACTCCTCTTTAATTTTTTTTGAATGGTGTTTAATATCTGCCTCTCCCTCTCCCTGCAGTGGGCAGTGGGAGGGTAGGACAAGCCCTCATGTATCCAGGAACCTGAGTGCCCTTTCGTGAATCGAGTGCCCGCTCTACACAAAGGAAAGCCATTTGAGCCAAGTTGAGCCTTTACTACTCTATACCAATTTGAAGTAAGAAATTAAAGGAACAGAATTTGAATCTTTTGCTCTATTATTAAAAAAAAAATCCCAAAATCCCAACTAAGAAATTTAGAAAAAAGAAGGCCAACCTACTCTTTTTCAAATAACATCTAAATTAATCTGTTTCAAGTCCTTCAAATGCCATTTATTCTAGGTTTATTTTTACTTTGGCTATTCACCCGTCTCTGTGATGTGCCAGCATATGCAGGCTGACAGAGGCTGCCTGATTTAGCAGACGTGCACACTTCCCAAGTTCAGATGCCGCTCACCAGGGTCTAGAGGAGGCGAAGAAGCTCTGGAGGAAGAGTCGGAATCTGCAGGTCAGGACCTTCCAAAGAGCAGGAGGTTGTCGAGATGACGCCTCCACCGGCCCTCATGTCTATCATTCATCACTTATGTCAAGAGGAAATCAAAACAGGAAAAGTGAAGGAACATCTGGGCTGTGTGGGAAGAAGTTAAATTTGATTTTTAAATAAATAAGGCGTCAAAATTTCAAGTTTTATTCAAAAATTGGAGATGAAAATTAAAAAGTTGCTTTAAAGAAGTTTGGGATCTTTCTTGTGGGTGAACAAGGGTGGGAGGGGGCTGCAGCCTCATGTGAAGTTCCTCACTCATGGATACTCTCACCCGACCTCTGTGCAAAGAACTGGGGAGAGCCCAGAGAAAACAGAGGGGCCAGGAGGACAGCGGGGGAGGCAGCCTCCCAGCACCCCGCAGGCCACATACACCTGCCTTTCTTCACAACCACTGAGTCTGGGGAAGTGTGACATTCTGGGAGGAAACCTCTTAAAGCTGAAAACAAAACCATTGTTTCTCGTTTGGGGTTTTTGAGGAGGAGAATCCCTGTAAGAGTCTTCAGGGTCATCAAAACACATTTAATAAGCACCTTTTTCGATGGGACACTGTGAGGAGTTGTCCAAGAAGGGGAGGAACCAAGAATTTGAAGCCTTTTCTCTAAATGAGGAACTATGAAGCCAAACGAGCGAAAGCAGAGAGACATGCACGATGGTTATTCGTAAGCTTCGTGGGACCTGGCTCATGCCAAAGGACATGGCAGGCCCTGGAGGGACACTACAACCCATGCTATACATTTTTAATGCAGGTTGAATTATATTAAAATAAATATAAAGAACCCTATTTGAAGATAAGAATTCCAATTTTAAAAGCATCCTGTTGGATACACGAAGAGGGAACAAAGCAACTGGCCTTGGTATAATAAGGACACAGGTGAAAATAAACAGCTGATATACATAAAAGCCTCAGGTAATAGCTGACATCCAAGGCCACATTTCCTCGCTTCTTTTTTTGACAACAGCATCCTATCTTCCTCCTGGAGAACCAGTGCCCCCTTTGTTATGATGCTGATGGACCCTTACAGTAAGATTGCTTGCCCTTCCCTTAACCAAGAAGTGGACAGGTAACCCAAGCCACAGCAAAGGAGTCTGAAGGAGAAGGGTGACTCAGTGGTTGGCACCCATGCTTCAACAGATGACGTTCCCTGGAGGTGCTCTGGAAAGACCACGCCCAGGATGTAGCTCTGGAAGCTGCTCCGAGTGTAGTGACATTAAATACTCCTATCCACAGAGGACTGGGTAAGTGCCGTTTGAGGGGGATGCACATATTGGTACACAAAGAGGTGAGATAGGAAGTGGAAGCTACCGTATGAGCCTTCCGTCTGGCTCAGGTGGAGCTCCATGAGGCATCGTTCAGCTGGGTCACCTGGAAGACCTTCTAGAAGGCGGTGGTTAACGGCAGTTTGCACGCAGCATTGGTGAAACATGGGGGAGAGGTACCAGGCCTTCTAGACAAAGGGTACAAATTGAGAACAAACTAACATGACACACAGTCAAGATTGAATCCAGTACAATGGGAGTTTGCTATCAGGATATGGGGTCATCTCAAATACTGGATGCACGAGTTCACTGGGCCTCCTGGGGGCCTGGAACCCAGAACTAGAAAGACAAGAAGCTGGGTGCTCGGTGTCTCAGGGGCCCCTGGGCCTCGGATGCCCAGGCTTAGTTTAGTCCCAGGGACTCCTCTGACTCTCTGCACGTGCTTCTAAAGTGGCCACTCCAGAAAGGCAGCCTGACCTTCCAGAGCGCATCACTTCCTGGTTCACACGTGGCGGAGACTGACCAGCCTCTCTGAGTGTCAGCCTTGGGACTCGGGATTGGAGCCCAAGGTTTGGAATCTGTAACTGGGGTGGCCGACGTAGAGGAGGTACAGGCATTACCTTGGAGATACAGACATTACCTGCCCTTTTGAGAATTTCTTAAGGGTCATTTAAGAACAGAAGGAAGAAGCAGAGTCTGATTTTGAAGTTAATAATTATCACCTTTAAATTGAGGAAAATTACTTAACCTTTCTGAACCCCAACTTCCTCATTAAAAAAAAATTTTGAGAGAGATTTAAATTAGATCATTTAAGATAACTACGGGCACAGCGAGGCTCTCAAGAAATGGCAGCCATTCTCCTGTCTTGCCTGCCACATAGAGAGGGTCACAGGGGACGAGGATAGGGGCCCCTCCAGTGACGCTCACATGGTCCCGAGGTTTCACACATGCATAGGCAGTACTGGATTTTTCTCAGCTTTTGTGAAGGCTCATTCTGACTGTAAACACCAGTTCACCAAGCTTGCTCTCACATCCACACTCTGCGTGTGGGACCATTAGGCTGAGTGACAGCTCTGTAAGCAGTCTCTGGGCCCTGAATGGGTTTAAATAAACATGACATTTTACGTGGTTGATGGGACTCAATAGGTGCTCAATGTATTTTCATTCTTTCATGTTAAAATTGAAAAATAGAATAGACCACATGTTAGGACACAAGTCTCAATAAATTTAAGGAGGTTGAAATCATAGCAAGCATTTTCTCTGACTATAATGGTATGAAACTAGAAATTAATCACAATAAAAAACTGAAAGACACACAAACAGATGGAAGCTAAATAATATGTTACAAACCAATGATCAAGGAAGAAATCAAAAGATACCTTGAGACAAATGACAATACACAGCAACCTAAAGTCTATGGGACACAGAGAAAGCAGTCCTAAGAAAGAAATTCATAGCATTACAGGCCCACCTCAAGAAAAAAACATCTCAAATAAACAATCTAAACTTACACTTAGAGCAACTAGAAAAGGAACTACAAATAAAGCCCAAAGTGAGTAAAAGGAAGAAAATAATCAAGATCAAAGTGAAAATAAATGAAATAGAGTCTAAAAAAAATACAAGAGATCAATGAAACCAAGCGCTGGGTCTGTTAAAAGATAAACAAGATTGATAAACCTTTAACCAGACTCATGAAGAAAAGAAGAGAGAGGACCCAAATAAATAAAATCAGTACCAAAAAAGAAGTAACAACTGACACCACAGAAATACAAAGGATTGTAAGAAAATATTATGAACAACTATATCACTACAAGCTGGACATTCTGGAAGAAATGAATAAATTCCTTGAAACATACAATCTTCCAAGACTGAATCAAGAAGAAAATCTGAACAGACCGATTACAACCAACGACATTGAGACAGTAATAAAAATCCCCCCAACAAACTAAAGTCCTAGATAGAATGGCTGTACAGGTGAATTTTACCAAACATTCTAAAAAGAAGTAATACCTATTCTCAAACTATTTCAAAAAATTCAAAAGGAGGAAAGATTCTCAAGCTCATTTACAAAGCCAGCATTATCCTAATTCCAAAACCAGATAAAAACACTAGAAAAAATATATAAGTTACATGGATGCTAAAATACTCAACAAAATATTAGCACACCGGATCCAGAAGTACATTAAAAAGGTCATACACCATAATCAAGTGGGGTTTATTCTTGGGATGCAAGGTTGATACAATACCCACAAATCAGTAAGTGTGATACACCACATAAACAAAATGAAAGATAAAAATCATAACAGTAGATGCAGAAAAAGCATTTGATAAAATCCAGCACCCATTTATGATTTAAAAAAAACCTCTTAGCAAATGGGAATAGAGGGAACACAGTTCAACACAATAAAGGTGCCATATATGACAAACCCACAGCTAACATTTAACCCAATGGGGAAAAACTAAAAGCATTTTGCTTAAGATCAGGAACAAGACAGGGATGTCTGCTTTCACCACTCTTTTATTCAACACTATAGGCCTGGTGCACGAAAATTTGTGCACTGGAGGGGGGTCCCTTAGCCCTGCCTGGCCCCTCTCACAGTCCGGGAGCCCTCAGGGGATGTCCTACTGATGGCGACTGGGCCGATCAGGGGAAGGTGCTGCCCCCATCACCCCGCTGCTGCTGCCACCGCGGATGCCGGCCCTCCTCAACCACCGGCCCTCCTCCGCCCTCGCAGCCACCACGGCTTTTGTCCAGAAGGACGTCTGGAAGACGTCTGGTCTATCCGGTCTAATTAGCATATTACCCTTTTATTAGTATAGATAGTACTGGAAGTTAGCTACAGCTATTATACAAAAGGAAGAAATAAAAGGCATCCAAATTAGAAAAGAAGAAATAAAGTTCTCATTATTTGCAGATGACATGATACTGTATATAAAGAACCCTAAGGACCTCACCAAAAAACTACTAGAACTGATAAGAGAATTCAGTAAAATAGCAGGATACAAAATTAATATTCATAAATCAGTTGCATTTTTATACACCAATAATGAAATGTCAGAAAGGGAAACTAAGAAAGCGATCCCATTTCCAATTTCACCAAAAAAACAAACACATAAACCTAGGAATAAATTTAACCAAGGTGGTAAAAGACTTACACTTGGAAAACTATAGGTCACTAAAGAAAGAAAGCAAAGAAGATACAAATAAATGGAAACATATACAGTGTTCATAGGTAGGAAATATTAACATCATTAAAATGTCCATACTACCCAAAGCAATCTGTAGATTCAATGCAATTTCTATCAAAATACCAATGGTGTTTTTCACAGAACTAAAACAAATAATCCCAACATTTATATGAAACCACAAAAGAACCTGTATAGCCACAGCAATCTTGGCAAAGAAGAACGAAGTTGGAGGTATCATGCTACCTGATATCAAACTATCCTATAAGGCCATATTAATCAACACAGCATGATACTGGCATAAAAAAATACATTGATTAATGGAACAGAATAGAGATCCCAGAAATAAACCCATGCCTATATGGCTAATTAATATTTAACAAAAGAGATAAGAACATACAATGGACTAAAAGCAGTCTATTCAATAAATAGTGCTGGGAAAATCAGATACATGCAAAAAAAAAAAAAAAAAAAAACTAGACCATCCTCTTACACCATATATAAGAATAAACTCAGAATGGATTAAAGACTCAAATCTAAGACTTGAAATAATGAACTCCTAGAATAAAATACAGGCAGTAAAATCCCTGACATTTCTCACAGCAATATTTTTTTCTTATATAGTTCCTCAGGCAAGGGAAACAAGAAAAATAAGCAAATGGGGCTACATCAAACTAAAAAGTTTTTGCACAGCAAAGGAAACCATCAACAAAATGAAAAGACAACCCACTGAATGGGAGGACATAGTTGCCAATGCTACGTTTAGTAAGCGGTTAATATCCAATATTTATAAAGAATTTATATAACTCAACACCAAAACAAACAAACAATCCAATTATAAAATGGGCAAAGGCGGTACCCCCAGCAGGCCCCCGGATCTGTCTCTTGCTTCAACAGTGTTTCCACGGAACAGACCCAGGGACGCCCCCTCCAGCCGCCACCTTGGAACCACCTCAGCCATCCTCGGCCTCTGAGACCAGCCAGCACCGCTTTTCAACCTTAACTGCATATTGCCAAACAACCATGAGCTCCCAAATTTGTCAAAATTATTCCACTGAGAAAAGAAAAAAAAAAATTATTCCACTGAGGTGGAGGCCGCCGTCAACCGCCTGGCCATCCTGCATCGCAGGGCCTCCCACACCTACCTCGCTCTGGGCTTCCTTCCAGCCTCCACCAGCCGGCTCCGGAGGGCGTGGCCACTTCTTCCTTGAGGTGGCCGAGGAGCACCCGCCTTAGGGTGCCCAGCGTCCCGTAAAGATTCAAAACCAGCGCGGTGGCCGCATTCCCTTCCAGGACGTGCTGCAGCTTTCCCAAGGTGAGCGGGCAAAACGCAGGAGGCCAAGGAAGCCGCCACGGCCTTGGAGAACCTGGACCAGGCCTTCGGAGCTGCACGCCCTGGGTTCCCCCCTCGCTGACCCTCAGCTCTGTGACTTCCGGGAGAACCACTTCCTGGGTGAGGAGGTGAAACTCATCAAGAAGATGGGCGACACCTGACCCATCTCCGCAGTCTGGCGGCCCCCCGGCTGGGCTGGGCGAGTAACTCTTTGAAAGGCTCACCCTCCAGCACCACCAGGAGCCTGTGGGGCACAGAAGCCTTTGAGGGGCCCCTCTGCATTCCCCGGCTGTCTGGCTTATGCCTGAGCTTCTCCCTGAGACCACCAGGCATCATCTTGCTACTTGACTGAATTCATTTTGTCAGTTCTAGTAGTTTTCTGGTGGAGTCCTTTGGGTTCTCTATACACAGCATCTGTCACCTGCCAATAATGAGAGCTTTATTTCTCTTTTCTCATGGATGTTCTCCATTTTCTTCATTTATTTATAGATGTGCATTAGGGAAGGCTTTATGCTTCTTGTCTTCCAAACAGATGCAGGTTGTTCTAACCCTATTTACTATGTAAGATGTTCTTCCCACTGTCTCATAATATTGGTGTGGTGTCAACTAGCGAAGCTGGAACTGTATTTTCCAAAACTCCCTTTCCTGTATGGTCCAGGTTAGAATAGCTGCAAGAAAAATCAAGTAGGTGGAAGTGACACAGCAGAGATTCTGCTTGGAAGGTCACTGTACAGGACAAGGTGTTCTTGGGTATTGTTGGCTGAAGCAACACCCAGGCCTGCAGCTCCTTGGCTCCCATCACGTCTCCATCAGCTCCTCTGAGTCCTGGGCCAGGTGCAGCTCTGTGGGGCAGGGCACCAGCTTCTCCTGCAGGTCACCCATGGATCAAGATGGTGACAGACAGACGCGGGTTCCAGTTTGTCCTCATGGTTTTCAGTTGGTCCTTTTCCTCACCAGCTCCAGGTGAGCTTTTTTTCCTGACTGTGGCAACTCGGGCCCTAACAGCAGAGGCAATAGCCTTGCACAGACTTCTCAACAAGCTCCCACTGTTGCTTGAGGTCTATTTCCTGTAACAAATACTTTATAGAAGTGTTTCTCAACCTCATCTCCGTTAACATTTGGGTTGGATAGTTCTTTGTTATGTGAGCCTCTCCTGTGCATTGTAGAATGCTTGGCAGCATCCTGGCCTCTACCCATTAGATATTAGTAACACCTGCCCCTCAGGGTTGGCTGCAAAAAATGTCTCCACACATTGCTAAATGTTTCTTGGGCCCAAATCACCTGTACTGACAACTGCCATCTATATCATTGATAGTTGTTCTGCTTCTCTGATTGAACCCTGAGTGATGTCATCCACATGGTTTCCAAATTTACTTGGATTCTTTTCCTTTTTTCTCTTCCATTGATTAATTTGTATCAGGACTATGCTTCTTTAGTTGGGTGGTTTTAAAGCACATAAAGCAAAACCATCACAATATTCTGTTTTAACATTTCCTTGATACTTATCACATATTTATTCATCCACACATTATATAGCCATGACTAGGATGTAGCCATCCCTGACCCAGAATAGCATCCTCAATCATCCTATAGAGAATGGGTCTTTAAACTGGGGTTCTTGACCCCCTTGAAATTGTATGCAAATTTGTGTATGTGTGTGTGTCTAGTGATCTATGAAAGGTGGTCACTCTGAGTTGTAACATTTTTCTAATCACCCTCCTTTTTTCAGAATTTCTACAAAGAAACTGGTAGGGTGGTCCGTCCACATTAAAGGTAAATAAATTCTTTGCATGCACAGAAACTTCTCTGAAATTTGTGAGAGGTGCTCTGGAGAAGGACATAACCAAAGGACTCTCTCCCGTGTCCAGCTAGGAATGATATAAACGGGGACAGAGACGTCATTGCCTTATGGTGTGACAGAGAGACCAGGTGTGTACCTAAGGGGTCCAGAAGCAAAACCCATATACAGGGTGGGAAACCTCTTGCTTTATTGGGCCAGGCTGTTGTGAAACATATATTCAGCTCTCATTTATTATTTACTAACATGCCCTACATGCTTCCAAAAGGAGGTGACACAGCTGTCAATAAAAAGCACAGATATGAAAGAACCATACAACCTCTAAAACTAATGTCAGAAGAAGAGGGGTGGGGAAGGTTTGGTAGGATAATTATATCAGAAAGCATTGGCTTAGAACCAAACTTCCTCCAAGAGAGAAAAAAAAAAAAGAAAGAAAACACAATGGTATATAGCTCCCTTTAGCTGGTAACAGGAAATAGATCACCAGGAGAGGCATTAGGGACCTCCTGGGAATTCTGGCCCTTTTGGGGCCAGGCAAGGGAAGGAAAAGGAAAAAAGGTGTGAGTCCCTCCCCAAACATCTGGGCCCTGTAGGGACACGTGTCCATTAAAAAAAAGTGCTGATTTTCTGGTGTCTAAGGGAAAGTTGCCCTTGCTGAACTATTCATTTTTTTTTAAATTTCTTTATTGATTAAGGTATCACATATTTGTCCTCGTCCCCCCATTTCCATCCCACCCCCCTCCCCCCACATGCCCCCACCCCTCTGTTGTCCTTAACCGCTGGTTGGGCTCATATGTCTGCACACAAGTCCTTTGGTTGATCTCCCCCTTTACCCCCACCCTTCCCTACCCTCCCCCCGAGGCCCCACATTCTGATCCATGCCTCCTTGTTTCTGGGTCTGTTCTTGTTCATCAGTCTATGTTGTTCATTATTTCCCCTAGATGAGTGAGATCATGTGCTATTAGAAATACACTTATAAGAACCGAAAATGAGACAAGCAATAATGGTTATGGTGACAGGCAAATGAATCGGTCTGTAGTGAGTTTCTTTCTGGGCCAACAGTTCTTTTGAGACCCAATTTCAATGTCCAACAGTTCCTTATGTGTACATGTCAGCACTGACATTTCAGTTCTGGATGGTGGACAACTGGTGGTAATGCAGGTCCGACTCTGTCTGGTTTGGTCCTGGTGAACTATTCATTTTGTTCATCAAATATTCACTGTCAAGACTCCATACTAAGGATTTAAAGAGAGAATAAGAACCTGCACCTTTCTTCAGGGAACTCACAGTCAAGGAAGGTAGACATGAGCAAATAATTGCAATGAACCTGGGTAAGTGTCCTCGATGGATGAACATCAAGCCATGAATTTTGCTGGAAGGGATGCCAGTGCCTAAGAGACGAGGATGGGGTGGCGGGGGGGGGGGGGGGGGGGGGGGGGGGGGGGGGGAGGGAGCACTCCCAGCTGAGGGCCAAACATGGGGGAAGAAAGCAGAGAACTGGCCAGCTGGTTTTGGCGAGGTGGCATGCATGCAGGGTAGAATACACGGTCACGGTGGAACAGGTATCGACCTGAAAATCTGGCTGCAGTTGAATCGTGAAGGCCTTTAACATAAGCCTAAAGAATCTGGGCTCTACCATGAGGACCATCAAAGACATTTAAGCAGATCTGATGCACTCCGATCTCTGTGGGTTTTGTGTGTTTGCTTAAGATCCTCAAATCCATACCCAGAGGGCTTATGAAGGGTCTAAAATTGGTCAACAAATCCTCACCTGGAGCAGCCAAGAGCTGAAACAAGGGCATTCCCTACGAGCTCAGTGTCCTTTTGCAAAGCAGAACTGTGTGTCCTTCCTCATCGTGAAACAGGTAACGAGGGACTCTGGCTCGGTGATCCTACTTAGGTACAACCGAGAAGTCAGCAGCAGTGGCTGCTTCCAATAATAAACATAGGAGTTTGGGAAGAAAAAAAAAGAAGAGAGGCATGTGGGAGCTATCTAAAAATACATTCCTTGGTGAAGGACACACAGGTACTTTCTGCTTCTCTGTGTAGTTAAAAAAAGCAAAAAATAAAAATAAAACTGGCCGGTTCCCACGCGTGCAGCAGGTTCCTAGTGGGATGAAAAGCCAAGGGCAGCACCGCCGAACGAGGCTCAGAAGCTCAAAATGGATTTGGGACCAAGGGCAGGGGTCCAGGCGGAGCCCAATGGTTTGTGGGGGTGTGGACAAGAAACATACCTGTTCTAACCGTGAGGGAGGGAAGGAGAGAGGGAGGCCGAGAAAGGGCAAGAAGCCACAGAGCATGCCGTCTGCAGGAAGAAAGATGTGGCCACCCACCTCGGCTCCACCTCTGACAATAAGCAAAGGCCTGTCCTCGCTGACCAGCCTCAGCAGCCTCCCTTTTGGAGCCTGTGGTCCTCCATTTGCTCATTTCATGTGTTTTGGGCCTCAAGAATCGGGTAGGAAAAGGAACTATTTCCACAGTTTGGACATACAAGTGATTCGTGATGCCAGAAACCCTGCAGGAAGAGAGGGCTGCAATCCAGCCGTGACCCTCTCACTGCAAGGCTGTGGAGACTCGCTGTGCAGAGCCTGACCTTAACTGTGACCTGCTGTTTGGTACGTAAGTCCTTCCTCAGGGCTGTGTGATGTCACGGGGTTGTTTGCCTCTAAAATCCAGAAGTGATTTATTTTCCCTTTGCCCTTCCTGAGACCCAATCTCTCATAGTTGGCCGTGGCTTTTATGCGTTCCCCACAAATACCTCTCAGGCAAGCTTTGCCTGTGACCATCCAGTACCTCAGATCTCCCCAATCCCTTGCCGGGACGTTCCTCAGAGCTTCAAACTCCCCTGTTAAATATGAAATTGCTCTCTCCTCGGCACTTGTTCTCTGACCCCTTTTGGACCGGGATGCCTGGATAAAGTTTTGAAAATGGCTAGCATAAAAGTGCTTAGTTATAGGAAAAACTCCAGGCTGCAAGTCAGAGTTCTTCCTACACACACCGGTGACCTCAATGCATTTTCCGATCAGGGCCCATCCTCCTCCTTTTAGCTCTCCCATCTCATTTGGCGCTAACTCCCCACGCTCTCTCTGCCTCTCTGGGGCTCAGCCTCTTCTCCTCCTCCTCCCAGGTGTGCCTCTGGTCACTTGCACATTCCAGACCTTCCCTGAAGCCCAACCTTCCACCAGTCACCCCTGCCCCATCTCCTCACTCCCTGTACTGTTAATTAATCAAAGGCACTGCTAAAGAAGGTGCTTCCACTCCCCAAGTCCAGGTGCAGTGCGTGTGCCGCCCTCACCTCACCCCCACCCTGCAGCAGCTCTCCTCTAACCTTTGCAGAACGTCACCTCCTCATTTTATTCCATCCTGACACAGCTATCGAAGTGACCGGTCCGTCATGAGCAAGAAGTGGACACAGCTCCAGCCAGGCCAATCGGGCTCTTCTAGAGAGAAGTGACCAGAGGATGACCAACCGCTCCAACCTTTGTCTGCAACGAGGGCTCTGAAAAAGGAGCGCGCTGCCTGTGGCTTCCCCGCTCTCCGCACCTGGGCTGCGCCCTGTCCGCTCTGAGGGCTGAGTAACTACCCAGTGAAGTGCTCCCCTTTATTCTCTTAGATTAGTGAGCAAGGCAACCCCCCCCCCCCAATAGCATTTCTTACCAAAAAGAATGGAAACTGTGGACATTTTAAGAAAAGGAAGGCTTGGAGGGGGGGGTGTGTTCCTTGGAAAAAAAAGGAATTGGTAGTAGATGCTTCCAGCCCATCTCCGTCTCCCTGTGATTCTACAAATAGGCTCCAGGGGAGGATTAAAGGCCCCGGGGTAACTTTGGACACATGCAGAGACCTCTGCATGAGTACCCCACTTTTTTATGGTCCAGAGAAATGACTCTACCCAAGCAGCCTGGCCACGCCCTTGCTGGTGTCCTCCGAGGGCTGGTGACCTTGTCCTCAGGCCCCGGCCTGGCTGGGCACAGCTGAGCATAAAGTGGGAGACATCTCCACAGGGAACACAGGAGGGGGCTTTCATACACACACACACACACACACACACACACACACACACACACACACACCTGTCAGAAAGCCTCTGGCTGCTGCCTATCACCCTCCTAGACGAAAAGGGGAACAATTAAGTCCACTGGACTCTGAGGCAGAAGTACTGTGATACTAATAAAACCCAAGCTTCAGGACCTCGTCCAGTCTCATACTAAATCAAGGCTCACTTCTTTATTTAATCTAATTCCATATTGTCAGTGTATATTTTTTTTTTCATAAAGCAGGCCCTCCAAATTGTATAAGCATAGGGCCGCACAAAGATTGGCTCTATCCTGAGTATAATACAGAGGAAAGAGAAATAAAGCTAGGAAGCTCAGAGGTAGGTGCTCTCTGAACAAAATTAAAAGCTAAATATTATTTTTGCTTTTGAAGTAGACTTGTAACCAGGGAGTGTCAGGAACCTCCCTTCCTTCTGTCCTACAGGGGATGTCCCTCACTCCTTAGTGGGGCCCTGGGCAAGCGGAGATGCACGCCCCAGTCCCTCGGGCCTGAGGAACTGTCTGTGCTCTGCAGTGGACTCCCAGCAGTCCAAGGTGGGAGGGCTGGGTGCCGCCAGGTGATCAGGAAGCAGGTGCTTCCTCTTTGTGAGAACCACCGCCCTGGCTTCCCGGCAGAAGCCGGCTCTGAACTCAGCAGGACGCCTTACTGAAGGATCAAGAAGGTGTCCTACGGCAGACACAGTAGATGAGCGGAAGGTGTGGCTTTATTTAACTAACATTGTTCCTTGCCCCATACAAGGTTGGGTGTGGGAGAACAAGACTCAGAGTGTAGGCCTGCAGGAGGTGTCCCACATAGGCAGCGCTTTGTTCTCCCCTAGAGCAGCTGTTAGTTTATGCTGTGCTCCTGTGGGAACTAGAAAAATAAAGAACACTCCTCCTCCATCTCCATGATGCTTGAGGCAGACACAGCCTCATGCCTGGACACCTGGCTTGGTGAGCGGAGCATGGCTGGAGTTCTAGGCCTCACTCACCCCATCAGCTCACGAATGCTCAGACATAAACTGCCCAGCCTGTTCTTGGAGCCCTGAGGTCCCCTAACCCCACCTCCTGAACTCCTCCATCCCTCTTGTCCTGTAGCCCCGCTCTTCTCTCTGCTTCTTCCAGGGTCTCGCCCCCGTCTGCTTGGACACCACCCTCCTCCTGGGAAACTAGTCTGCAGGTGCAATGCCGTCTCCCGGAGCTGTGCAAGGTGGTGCCCCCGTTCCTTTGCTGGCTGCAAAGTGGGGAGACGGGGGCCTGTCCCATGCACAGTAGGGGTACACCTTAGTTTCTTCACCATTGATGGCTCGGCTACTTTATGATCCTGGAAGAGCTAATAACCTCACCCAATAAGAATCAGTTTTCTTCTAAAATCAATACATCCGGGTTTTGCACAAAGTGTGCTTACTTTTTCAATAAGTAGTTTGGCCCTGCTCTCAGAGAAACCATAATCCTAGCATTACTCTCTTAAAGGGAACAGTGCCGTCTCCAAGCAGTTTCATTTGGACATGAAATCTCCCACCCACAAATCGAGGTGGAGGGGAAGTCTCAGGACACCACAGGACGGTTTCAGGGCTCAGCAGGAGAATCACACTCTGGTCCCTTCTGTGCACCAGTGACTCACTTTGTTCTGACGCTTCCCCGGAACAGTTACTTTCCCTGCTATTTAATATATGCGGCATTTTTATGGAGTGTGAAAACTATAATGCAGTTATCTGTTAGCTATTGCCACAATGATGTCACATAAACGCGGAGGCATACAGCCATAAGCATTTATCTCTCCCTCTCGCATCGGAAGATCAGCTGGGGTTCAGCTGAACGAGTCAGGGCTCAGCTGGCCTCCACGCAGAGCTGCAGGCTGGGTCCAGGGCCCCTCCACATCTGTCACCCTCCTCAGCCCAGCAGCTTTTGGAGGCATGTTGTTCTCATGGTAAAAAGTGGGAGTGCAAGTGAATGAGCTCAACCATAAAAACACATTCCGAGCCTCCACCCATGTCATATCTGCTAATATCCCAATGGCCAAAGCAAGTCACATGGCCACGCCCGAATCAAACCAGGTAGCCAAGCCCAACATCAGTGGAGCAGAAAAATATATTCTGCCTCTAGTGAAAGGAACATCAATGTTATAGAGCAAACAGCACACTGCGAGGGCCGAAGAGTGGAGAATAATAAGCCACCTACCTACCACAGGGAGGAAGGGAAAAGGCAAGGACTGCAAAAGAGGTATTATTTTCAGAAATCTGTCTTGTGCCAGGTACTCTACTCTTTGTTTCAGGCTCAACGATTAACTTAATCTTCTCAAGAACCTTTTATTATAGATGGAAAATGGAAATTTAAATGGGAAAGCTGGTGAGCAACTGAGCCAGGATTCACACATGGGCCCAACAGACTCTAGTCTCTGCCAACAGATATGGAGCCAGAGACAGAGACCTTCCGAGCTGCAGGTGGGTATTGAGCCAGGAAAGAGGTAAATAAACTGTGATCTTTTCAAACACAGGCATCTCCCAGAGGGCCCAACGCTTGGACATTATGCTGAAAATAATCACTGGGGTCTGATGCCCTGAGTCCTCCATCATTGGACGGCAGATGCGCTGGGGTGCTCGTGCTCCCGGTACCATTGCAGGCACGTGAGCTCGCCTGAGTCGGATTATCTTGCCCTGAAATCTATGTGATAACGGGATCAGGAACCATTTTAAAGTTCTACATAAAAAGTTCAGATTTTTACATTTTTAAATTGTCTTCTTGCTTTTGACTTATCACCCCTTAACGCAGAAGGTAAGCATGGGAGAAAGAAGATAATGTTATCAGATAGTGCCAGGCTATGGCTGTGAATCCTTAGCATCGAGTTTTAGATTGGCTAAAACGCTTTAAGAGGAACAAAACAGGACACAGAAGTGTGTGGATCCCGTATTAAGCTAGTTGGTGCTGTATAAATATTTGTCAAAAGAATGAATTCCCCAACACTGATTTCCCACCTGTGCTTCAAGCCGTGGGTTTGTGGGCCTCGAAGGATGATTTGGTTTCTTCTAAACCACCAACACCGTCCACTCAGAGGAAAACACTACCTCTGAGGTTGCCTTTTCTCCCTCCTCCTTTTAGACTCTAGTGACATTCGGATGACCCCCTCTATTCACTAATGACTTGGGTAGAACAGCCTTTCCCTGATCCACTAGTCCAGTGGTCGGCAAACTCATTAGTCAACAGAGCCAAATATCAACAGTACAACGATTGAAATTTCTCTTGAGAGCCAAATTTTTTAAACTTAAACTTCTTCTAACGCCACTTCTTCAAAATAGACTCGCCCAGGCCGTGGTATTTTGTGGAAGAGCCACACTCAAGGGGCCAAAGAGCCGCATGTGGCTCGCGAGCCGCAGTTTGCTGACCACGGCACTAGTCCCACAAGCGCTGAGGAGCTTGGGTGCCACTGTGAATGGCCCTGTAGCACCTGAGCCTGGCAGTGCCCAACTCTGCCAGCTCCAGCAAACTCCATCTTCCCCACATCCACCCCTTCAGCAGCCTAGGCTTCTACCCGAGGGCATCACCGTTGCCATATTTTCAAACTGCAGGTCAGAGCCATCGCTGATTCCTGAGGTTACTGTAGTGAACTGTAGAACTTTTACAAAATAAAATAGAAAATCTCCAAGAGCAATGCATGTAATAAGGTATTTTTTTCATGAAACTTTTGCTTGAATTATATGTATTGATGAGTATACATGGCTTGATGTCAGTTTTTTTCCCCTAAAAGTCATGATCTTTAAAAGTATGAAAATAATTTCCTTGGCTTTTTCCTTTGCAGAACATTCCATTACAAAATGTTCTCTCATTCACTCTCCACTTTTCATATACTCATTGCTGCAGCTCACTTGGTTGCAAGTGGTCCATTAGCGTGGCAGGTAGAAAACGTAAGAACAGGGATATTGCTGCATTATAAATCTCCTACTCCATCTCAACCCCCCCCCCACACACACACACACACATTGCCTAGTGTATGTGATATGTGTGTGTCTGTACTCACACTTGAGACTGAACGTGAGTTTTACATATGAGCTGACATGGGACAGGTAAAGCAGAAATCTTGGGCAAGGTAATGCGGGCTTGGGAATTTGAATGAACCTTATAAAATTAACTCAAGATACAGGGAGATTCCAGTTGTCGTACAGATTACCAAGTCATATCCCAGAAAGATCAGTGTTACAAACTCCAACCATAATGTCACCTTTGCATCAATGTAAACGATAAGTTCAAATTTCCCCTTGGGTGACAGGACAGAGCAGGATTTCTCAGCCTTGGTACTACTGATGTTTTGGGTTGGATAGCTCTGTGCATTGTGGAGTGTTTAGCAGCATCCCTGCTCTCTGCGCACTGATGCCAGCGGCACACCCCTCCCCATGTGTGACAACTAAAAATGTCCCCGACACTGCCCTGAGGTGTCCCAGGGTTGAGAAGTTCCCCTGTGGCCACGCTCTCCTTTGGCCCCGCAGCAGCCTGGAAGGTAAGACGGGCTCACTGGAGCTTCCTGTGGCGCCGCCTGGGTTAGCGCAGGGCCCTCGGGAGCGCAGCCTTTCCTCTCTGAAGCAGACAGTCTGTGGCTTCAGATTGTGAGCCAATCACAAAATGAGCCACCTCTTTCCACATTCTCAGTGTTCTGGCAGTGCTAACACAGGAATCCAAATACCGAGAGACAAGCTGTGGAAAGTGCGCTAGGGGCCAAGGTGGAACATTCCCGCCCTGCCTTGAATCACAAGAATTCAGATTATTAACATCATTCACTTCCTCATTTACAGGAGGCTGGGGCCCAGAGAAGAGAAATAACTCCCCCAACATCAAATGTATCACTGGAGCCTCCTGCTCTGGACCCCTGGTCCCTGACCTGGACATAGCCCTCAAGGAATGTAGATCCAGCAGATTACAGACCCAAGTCCCAATTCCTGGGAGCAAGTTATAGGATGGTGGCTCTCCAGGTCTCCAGGGGGCACTATTCACATAAACCATGGAAATCCTAGGGTACCTAGTTCCATAGTAAGAAAAGGGCCTCAGGGGACACCCCATGGATAAACGGCAAATCTCAGAGAGGGTGGTAGCGAACTAGGCACCTCAAAAGGTGTACACTTAAGTGGTCTCAGGCAGGTCACTAAACTTCTTGGAGCTTCCTCACCTCAATTTGGCAATTATAAAGGTTGGCCTGCAAACTCTTTGCCACGCCTTCCATTGAGAGCTGTGGGTCTTTGTGCCTCCCCTTGAATCTGGGCCCTGGGACAGTTGGACCAGTAGAAGCTGGCACAAATTCTGCTAGGCCAGCGTCCAGACCCAGCTCTTAAAAAACTGCAAATTTTCACCTGATGTCTCGAGATGCTCGCTCTGGGGCCCAGCCACCTGCTCTGATGCAGCCCCGGGAGGGCCCAGGGGGAGGGCTGCCCGCGGGGTGAGTGAGCCGACCTGGAAGTTCATCCTGCAGCTTCCAGGCGGATTGTCTCAGCTCCTTCCTCACGGAGCAGAGATGAGCCTTCCCCACAAAGCCCTTCCCAAACTGCAAACCCACGTGGCAAGTAAACTCTGTGGGTGTATGCAGCCTCTGTGTTGGGGTGGGCTGTTATGCAGCCATACCAAGAATGCCCCCATTCTCAGCCCTCCTCATGCAAGTGTCTGGCAATTAATGACACAAGGTATGAAAAGTGAAAGGTCTCGGTGAACCCGGAGAGTCAGATCAGCCATATTTTGTCTTATTCTGAGATAAACAGGCAGCAGAACTGCGGCTTTCCTAGCCAGTCAGCAGCTGGCGTGTGTTCAGGGAGAGGAGGTGGCTGCTAATGGCCACGACCAGAGGAGCCGGCCGGAGGAGGAGCCGGCGTGAAGGCGAGCGACCGGGGCAGAGTGCTGCGGTGCAGCAAGTCTCGGAGCCGAAGGTGACCCTGGGAGGCTGTCTGAGACCCTTCCTCCAGACAGATACCTGAAGGATATCGACTTGGCTCTAAAGGTTCTGTGGGGAAACAAATGTCAGTGCTAGCAGTAAGTTTGAGTTATTCCGTATTCTCCGTCAGGAAATTCTAAACCAGGTCCCGCTGGTTTCCTATGTGGCCCGCATCCTTGGGTTATATTGTCAGATAAATTAGAGGACAAAAGTAGAACGTCTAAAAGGAAACAGTTTAGCGGAATTGGCTGGGAAGGAGGAGACAGCTGAAGAGACAGCCTGGAGGGTGGGTTGGGGTCACCAGGCACCCTTGTGCCAGCACATCCTTGGCCACAGGAAGCCCAGTCCAGGAGGAGTTTCCAAGAATCTCAGTTGCTGCAAAGGGCTATTGTATTGCAGTCTTTTAAAAATATTTCCCCATCTTTTAAACGTACATTGTATAAACTGCATAGAAATCTAATCGTCCAAGTGCTAATTTGGTGATGGAAATTCATAAGTTATTTTGCCCCTCAAGGTACAAACACCACCAAAGAGATCTTTCTGAAGCAAGTGCAATGCCTGGTCACTGCCCTTCAGGTTTTCTCCTTTGCAAGTCAGAGCTGGGGCTGACCCTGGCGGAAATGGCCTGTGACCTCCCTACATTGGATCTGCCAGAGAGCTGAAGGGCAGTGAGTTGCAGCTGAATATACCCTGAAAACCAAAGACAAAAGTCAAGACAGAGGCCAACTCAGTAAAAAATTAATCAATTAATTACTTAATTGCTTACCTACTTTTTAAAGAGCTGAAAACGGAAGGAAAATGAGTCCCAAGGACATTGTCTAAGGTTCGTGTCCAGCCGTGCCTGAAACCCGCCCCCCCCTGGGCCCTGCAGCCTCCGCAAAGCAGCACATTCTGCTTTTGCCAAAGACAATGCGAGATGGCGCTTGTGTCACTTGCAATCAAGAGTCCTATCTGACCGGCACATACAAAGAAAATTTCCTGAGCTGACTGGGGCAGGAAGAGCACATGGTAAATGGTTTACTCTGCAGAAATATCATAAAGGCCCCCGTCCCAGTAGGAGCTCTTTTATTTTCTCTTCTGTCCACCTTCTGAGACAGAAAAGGGCACCTAGTGGGCGACTCCTGGGCCTCGACATTATTTGCCTTCTCAGTGCTGAGCCTCCTGGTCCTTGAATCAATTCAGCTGCTTCCCACTGCTTATCTTCCCCCAACCCCCGCCCCCCCCACCACACACACACACCCCCAACCTCTCTCTACAGTTAGTTTTGACCACAGCGTGCTTGTGAAAGAGCCTCAGGGCATCAAGTAATAAGATACATGAAATTAAAGTTTTGGGAAATGTGTAGCTATCTTAAAGCCAGCCCATCAAACCCCGGAGAGGCAACAGAGGGCACCAGCTGTCCCAGGTGGGCCCCCGTTACCCCTAAACACCAGGCTGAGGAAGGGGCTGCAGAAGCCCCCTCAGACCTTTGACTGTCACAACCTCGCTCCCCAGAGTTTAGAGGAACGGCCTCATTTTTAAATATTCTATCCCGGGAGCACACCATGTACCCAGACCTGGGATTCCGAAAAGATGGCTACTGCTCATAAAGCAGCGCCGAGCTTGCCTGTGTTCTCAGGAGATGAAGCTCCCGTCACCGAGGGAGCCGCCAGGCTGGAACTCAGCCCGGTCTGCACGCACTGTCCTTTCCCGCCCCTGGGAGCGGGGCGCTGGCAGCTCCAGGCTCAGAGCCCCCGTGCAGAGGGCCCGTGCGGAAGGAGAAGGAGTTCTGGGTCCCCATGGGCCTCCATCACCAAAGCGTGGCATGTCAGGTGGCTTACAAGTGCTACACAAATACTTCCATTTCAATTGTCATGTCCTAATGTAAGGGTGCTTTAGAAAAAGATAGATCTAGTAAGTCATTTCATGACTATGATTACCTGACATGAGGCCAAAATATTTAAGAAGTGAGTCAAGCTAAATGAATATACATAATAGCTCAGTGATCTATTGTAATGACAAAAATCATATAGGTGGTAGAGAGAAATAAAGAAAATTTGGTAAATTCTGTCCCTGGTTATTGCTCTTCAAAGGGCTCTGCCTCTCTGGACCAAACTTCTTCAGCGTTTTCAGTTTTGCTCTCCTGGCCTTCACCTCGGACCCCGCCCCAGCTGAACCCAGCAACGTCACCTTTGGCTAAAGAAAAACAGTGATTAAGCCCCTGAACTTACCGGAGCTTCCTAAACTATGTTCGAAGAACAGTGAGCCCCATCATCACATGGGCCGCCGCGGGGATGTAAGTTAGATGTGATCCTAACACACTTCCCATGGAGACTTCACAGTAGGGCATATGCTTAAAGGCTCGTCGTTCATAGCTCTACTTTGACCAGGGTGCAACACTTGTTTAACTTCTACTAAAGGGAATAGAAGCACCGAGGGCTGGGGTGGGGGGGGGGCTGGTGCAGGGGAGATGACACTCCGTGCTCAGGGAGGTCCCTGTGAGTGAGGAGGATGGCAAAGCCACACAACCCATTTTAGCTACAATTCTCTGGCCGTAGGGTGAGCCCCTTGCAGGCACTCTTGCAGGAGAACACTCTATGGAACATGTAGCTGTGTCTATATCTACATCCATCACAAAGCCACGCACAAGAGCCTCTCAGACCACAGAAGTACATTTTAGAATGGAGTCTTACAACTAATTGTAACCCTGAAGGATGCACTCGAAGGAAAAGCACAAGCATGAATTTCAAAGTCAGAAAACCTGGATTCAGACCTTGTCTGCCTCACTTACCAGCTACATGATGTTGGTTGACTTATTTCTTACATCCTCAGCCCTAGTTTCCTCATTTGAAAAGTAGGTTAGTACACCAATCTCCCCTAGTTTTTGTGACAATTCAGCTAGATTATTTTCTGTAGCACTTGGCTCCCAGTTGGCAAATACTGACTGCTCATTCCCTAGATCCACCCCCCTCCTGCCTCCTTCAAACACACAAGCTCTGTCCGTCTGTCCATTTGTCCGTGGGAGGAAGGGGAGTAGGTGGCTGCGGGAAGGGGCAGGGCGGAGGGGCAGGGATGGCACACACTTCACGGAGGAGGTCGGTGTAGGCAGAAAGCTGCGGCCTACTCCTCTCAGCCCTGCCCCCCAGGCCTTAGAGACAGAACACTCTGCGCTCTCAGGGAAACCAGCGCCTTTCACACCATCTGGAGAGAGGAGCAGACCTCCCGGAGGAGGGCAGGGCAGGCGAGGCAGAGAAAGCTGGGCTGGGACAGGCGGCCCAGGCGGCGTTCCCAGCCTGCTCTGCCCGGGGCCTCTCCCTGGCCAGGGGACACACATGGGTCTTCCCTCCTATGGCGGCTCTCTCCAGCCCACAGGTCTGTTTGGTAGTCCAGCTCCAATGATGGTCTTGACTTGGCAGGTCATAGGGCTTGGCTGCCATCCTGGCACCAGATGGATGGTCGGCTACCGCCATGGTGCAGGGCATCTGATTCAGGGTAGAAAGGAGACATAGATAGGCTTTGTCTCTTTCATTATTGCTAGAAAATGAAGATATATGCCAATACCAAAAGATGGGGCAGGAAACTGGAATGTAACCAGTGATCTCACCCCCCAGAGATACCCACTGTCAGTGAATCTTATCTGTAAACATCTCAATTCTCCCTTGTTAAAAATTACTGTCACTCTTATTTCGTGTTTTTTTTTTTTTTAAGTTTTCTTTCAAGAAAACAACACACTTGGCAAGTGGTTTCTACATGACACATTCCAAGACCATCCAAGGCTATTGGTTCCCGACGAGTCCCTCATTTTGGAGAGTGATGCTGGCACGTCTGCACACGCTCCACGCCCAGGAATGCCCTTCCGAGGCCAGTGCTGGTGTCACATACTGGAAGGAGCTGGCCCTTCCTGGGACTCAAAAATGCAGCAGGAAGGAGGGTGAGGATTGTTGCATCCAGATCTCCGCAGTCACAGGAGGACAAAGACAGGTACAAAGAGCCCCAGGGCCCCTCAGCTCTCCACAGCCTCCCATGAACACACGCTGGGCATCTTCCCAACTGCAAGGCCCATCAAGGGCAGTCCATTCTGCTCGCCTCTCCATTTGGAAAGGGGATGGAGTGGGGTTTGTAATTAACCCACATTGCTATGAATTAAAGTAATATTCAACTAGTGCATTGTGCATTTAAATGACTTATTTATGAAGCATGATTGATAAAGTTTTGCATACACAGCTTTGCTGAGTCATGGTAAAAGTTTCAAAGCCTCAGATGACAACTAAGCTTTCTCTTGGCTCTTGGCACCTGCGCCATCTGCTCTTTTGGGGCCTGTTCCACCAGAGGTATTATCCTTGCAGCTCCCAGGTCTGTGACTTTCAAAGCAAAAATGGCTGCCTCTCCGCTTCTGAGAAACCAGGGCAAGTCCTTGTGTTCTTGCTGCCAACTCAGAAGGAAAAGACGGAGTAAACAGCAGGTGTGGAAACTGGACCTCGTCCTCCAGGAGCTAACAGAGCAGAAAGGAGCGGCTGGCTGAAGTGCCAGAGCAGCAAGGGGGAGGGGAGGGCTCCACCAGGCCGGTGGCTCCAGCCACGGTTGCAGGTTGCAGAGAGAGTGAACACCTGGATGGTCAGGCTTCCAGCCGTGAGAGCTCATTGGCTGCCTCCTTCAAGTCACAGGATTGCAGCCTAGGCAGGCTGAGCAGCAGCAAAACTGGGCCTAGGGCAAGTTCATCCTTGAGGGCTGCATTCATTTGCTAGGGTTTCCAGAAAAAAGTACTGGATGGCGTAAGCAACAGAAATTTAGTTCCTCACAGTTCTCTGGAGGCTGAAAGTCTGAGATCAATATGCTGACAGGGTTATTTTCTTCTGACGCCTCTTTCCTTGACTTGTAAATGACATTAACTGGGCCACTCTGATCCTCTCTCGGGCATACAAACAGGAAATCTGGAGAGAGGCTGCCCATGGGTAATAGGAGGAGAAAGAAGACCCATGAACAGAAGTTGTTGAATCACAAGTAAATTAAAGATCGCTTCTGACCCCACTGATGGAGGCCTTTACCAGCTACAATCACCCTGAGCTGCATCCACACTGGGGTTTGGGTTCTGAGGTGTCTGAGCAAGTACACATGTGTGCTGCGTCCAGCACAGCAGGTTTGGTGAGCCTGAGGAGGGGTGGTGAAGGATTAAAGAAGACAGACAATAGAATATAGCTGGGGCTAGGTGGCACGCCACTTCTCTGATGGAGAGACAGCGCCATGGCCTGCAAGCCGAAGCTTTATTTTATAGTCAGAGCACACAAAGCAAAACAAGAGAAGTGATCAACATTTTCAAAATGTTCTTGTGAGTTTCACCTTGTTTTAGCAGCACTTGCTGCACCTCCTACAGCCCATTAGCTACCTAGGAACAAGGGAGGACTATAAGGTCAAGCTTAGTTATGCTAGGAGAGCTCTGCCCTCCAAGCTAAGACTTGTTTGTGGCCCTGCCACAGGTCAGTCCGAGGCTTAACCCCATAGCTGCTTCCTACGCACATGGGTCCAGATAACAAGCCCCTGGTTTGGGCTGATCCTACTCTGTATCTAGCCCTTGCAAAGGAAACAAAAGATACCCCTCAGGCAATATAGATACAAGTCACATGTGTAATTCTTAATTTTCTAGTAGCCACATTAAAAAATGAAAAAGTGCCCTAGCTGGTTTGGCTCAGTGGATAGAGTGTTGGCCTACAGACCTAAGGGTACCAGGTTTGATTCCAGTCAAGAGCACGTACCTTGGTTGCAGGCTCCTCCCCTGGTCAGGGCTCGTGCAGGAGGCAACCAATTGATGTGTTTCTCTCGCATCCATGTTTCTCTCTGTCTATCCCTCTCTCTTCCATTCTCCCTAAAAATCAATAGAAAAATATCCTTGGGTAAGGATTAACAAAACAAAACAAAACAAAAAAGGCAGTGAAGTTAATTTTAACATTTTATTTAATCCAATCTGTTCAAAATATTATCATTGTGACATAAAATTTATATAAATTTTTAATGAGATTATATATATATATATATATATATATATATATATATATATATATATATATATGACTGCACACATCTAAGGAACCAGTAAGTATATAGATAAAGCCCTTGTCTGAATCATTCAGGTCCTAAGCTCATCTTTTTCTTTATTGTCTACACTGAGTGATTTTGTTTCTCTAGAACCTCCATTCCAATGATCTTGGAACACAAGGACATGATTCCCTGGGAGCGGAGGGAGTACCCTTGCTTTTAGACTTGGAAATAAGAATAAGATGGGGGTGACTTGCCAGCCTGGAAAAGCATGCCAAGGATTCAGGATCATGTGGACTTGCCCAGCCTGCACCGTGGAGGCAGGGGAGCCCCGGGAACATAAAAGTGTCCAGCTCTGTTTCATTGCAAAGACAGCTGTTGCTGCCTGGACATTGTTATCCCCCTGCCCCTACAGATGAGAAAACTGAAACCGAGGCATGATGTGACTTGCTGGAGGCCACTCCCCCGTGTGTAGTAGAGTCAAGATTCAAACCTGGGTCCCTCTAATTACAAAAGTGGTGCTTTTCATGGTGCCCAAGGTTCCAGGGACTTAGGTTCAAAAATAACTGTTCTAGAAAATAAAATCTAAGGTACAGAAGTGTAGTTGTTGTTGTTTTAGCTTATTAGTCAGGTCCCAACCTCAAGCACTCTGCCCCTGAAAGCCTCCCCTGGTTGAGCAGGCTGATCCCAGCGCTGGGAGGAACTCAGGCTCCGTCCGTCCTGCTCTGCTAAGAAGTCTGGGGTCAGGTCAGCCGGATCTTGCTGGCCAGGGGGTCAAATGGGAAGCAAAAGCCATCCTCCTTGATGGGTAAAGTGGGAGGAATAAGACAATGTCTGTTAAGCAAGGACATAGAGCATCTTGGAATAATGGCGCTCTCCTAAGCTTTACTTAGGAATGTGTGATCTGCCCGTAGCATGCCATGCTGCCTGTAGGAGGATCATTCTCCCCCTCCAATACCTGGAATGGCTCCTCAGACCCAGCCCAGGCCTCCTGATCCCTAGGATGTATTAAAAGACTCACCTATGTGGGTCTGAGTTTAATTACACTCGTCAGGCAAGGGATTTGGAGAGCTTTAATTTAAGGCTGGTGTTGAATGCTTTGAAATTATTTTAAATTTTCTGAGGCACCCAGGTGCAACACACATCTTTTATAAATTACAGAGCAAACGCTGTGGAGGCTGGGTGCACAGAGGGCCAAGGACTGGAACAGATCCCCAAAGGATGAAATATGTTTCTGGCAACGAGGAAGAACTCAGCGCTCACCTATCATTATTGTTAATGGGACCGGGGTGTTCAGCTCACTCTCGGGGCGCAGCACGATGCAGATTTGGCTCGTGGAGGCACTTTCTCACTGCTCCCTGCCTGCTCAGTAGCACTGAGCCCTGCTGAAATGTGTGTCAAGTTCTTCAAAACAATTATTGCTGCTAGAGGAAAAATGATCAGCGAAGTACTCCGAAGTTAACACCTCCTCAGACTGCAGATGGAAATGGATTCTGGAAATGTTTGCATTCTGTTTCATATGAGTCTGCAGACATCTCGGCTGTTGTGTGCAAAACAGGGGAGGGATTGTTAACAGATGATAATGAGCTGAGGAAGGCGCTAGCAAGGTCCAGAGGCCGGAGCAATGAAGCGGTGGCCACACTGCGTTCTCGCCACGGTTCGGCTGTGTGACTGTGGGTGAGCTACTTCTGCTCGCCAGGACTCCTTTTGGGAGTCTAACTAACCAAAACCTTCAACCAATCATTTTTGTTAGAAGCTAAATAACGATGCCCGTTACTGGTAAGAGTGTAGGAAGTCTCATCATAAGCCACCGAAATCCTCCCCAATGAGTATGACTGCAAGGTGTCTGAGCATGCTCCGTGGAAATAAGTGTGTGTCACCACTGTGACCCAGATCCTATTGGTTCCTGGACAGAGAGGAGATTTGGGGGGAAAGCCCAAGTCTGGGATGGGACACCCCTCCACCAAGAAGAGTCCCCTTATAGTTAGAAGTAGAACCAGGAAATTCTGGCATGGAACCCACGATATGGACTAGAGCAGTGGTCGGCAAACTGCGGCTCGCGAGCGCGGTTTGCCGCTCTGTTGACTAATGAGTTTGCCGACCACTGACCTAGACTCTCGATTCCAATAATTACAGGCTGTTGTTGTTCCTTGTGATTAAGCCCCTATCCCAGTGGTCGGCAAACTCATTAGTCAACAGAGCGGCAAACTCGCGAGCCGCAGTTTGCCGACCACGGGACTAGAGTGTTAAAATGGGACTCAGTATGTCTCAGTTTGAGTTGAAACCCCAGAAGCCAAGACGTATCAGTAAACAGCAGGAGCCAAGAACACCCCAATCCAAAGCAAGGTGCTGCGCTGCTTATGCATTCCATCGCGAAGGCCTGTTCCCTAGCCGTGATCTGCCTGGCGGAGACAGGGCTGAGGCTAAGGAAGCTGCCAGGCTTTCTTTGGAGAGAGGTAGAGACGTATGTTGAGGGCTAACTGCATGCCACAATGGCCACTTCCCTAGATGCGGGAGCCCAGGAAGGGAACTGGCGTGGCAAAACCTTAGCTCTGACCCATGTGGGCCCCCAAGAGGGAAATGGGACCCAGCAGGGCCAATGGACTGTGGAATGTGGGGGCCGAAGGAGAAGAGGCATTTTAACAGGTGGTAATGCCTTTTGCAGGTGAAGGCCCCCAAGAGGAGACTGTCCCCAACAAAAACAAACAAAAGGCCCCTGTTGAGAACCTGTCCAACCAGGAGGCAACAGTGTGGGTTCCAGTGATGCCAGCCAAACAGAACCTTCCTCCCGTCACCTCTCCTCTCTCCCCACCTCCAAGCCCTGGAGAAGCCGAGCAGCCGGGTGACGTGAGGAGGGGAGGATGAGAATGCATGCAACCGTTTCCCCGCTGCCTGCTGCCCAGTCCCCAGCTGGGAGGCTGGGGGGGGGGGGGGGGGAAGATTTCATTTTTTAATCAAGTTTGATGTTTTAATGATTATAGCAGACTGGATGGTTTAATTATTTAAATGAATCTATTCTTAAAACTTAAAGCAACCAGAAGACTTTTTATTATCTAGGAATGATAAGGAAAGCCATGGGGTTTGCCCAAGCATTCATCCCCCGGGTGGGTAAAAACTGGTCCACAGAATGGGTTTGAAGGGTCAATACTGAGAAAGAGTTTTCTACACGCACCCCGCCGAGTTCGGTCATTCAATGTGCCAGCTACATATACCTCAGGGACTGCAGTGAGCTCTCCAGGACTCAGTTCCCACCCGCTGGTACAGCTCTGACCTGTGAGACGTACGCGAAGGCCCAGGATGACAGTGGAGCCGCACTGCTCCCGGGTGCAGAGCTGAGGGGGGTCTGCAGTCGCCTCTGTCCAGTCCCTGAATGCTGAGCTGGTGTCCCAGAATAAATCCACTTCCTCAAGTGCTTCATTGCCTCTACAATGTATATTTGAGTCATAGTTGCTCTTAGATAAAAGAAATCTCATTTCATCTCTTTTTTTTAAATTTTTAATTTTATTGATTTCAGAGAGGAAGAGAGAGGGAGATAGAAACATTAATGATGAGAGGGAATCATTGATTGGCTGCCTCCTGCACATTGGACCGAGCCCACACCCAGGCATGTACCCTTGACCAGAATTGAACCTGGGACCCTTCGGTCCGCAGGCCGACGCTCTATCCACTGAGCCAAAATGACTAGGGTCAAATCTCATTTCACTTCATCAATTATATACTAAAGTCAGAGAGTTTAAGGCATTCACTAATGTTTCTGTTCTTTTGGTTGCAAATGCTAAAAACCAAACCAGAAACAGGAAGAAAGGAAGGAAGGAAAAAGGAAAGGAAAGGAGGGAGGGAGAGAGAGAGGGAAAGAAGGAAAAGAAAAAGACAAAGCAGGGGATCATTTACTAGTTCTTGTATCTGAAAAGTCCAGGCATTGTTTGTGCAGGTATGGCTGTGCCCAGGTGCTCAATGAATACCCCCACCCCACCTTTCTCCATTTCTTGGCAATGCACTTGCTTTCCTATGAGGTGGCAAAATAGGCCACCAGTAGTTCCAGCTCTATAGTCTATCAACTAGGCATCCCCAGCAAAAATAAAGAGACTCTCTTCAGTATTTCAGTAAAAGTCACAGCTTGAATGTCACTGACCTGGTTTAAACTGCATGCCCAGTGCTCCACTAATCACCACAGCTCTGAACTGACTGCCCTGGCCTTGCGCATGTACTCCCTAAGGCAGGGTGTGGGATCAGCCCCGAGGAAAACGTGCTGTGTGAGTAGGAAAGAGTTGCTGTCACTTGAATACAGGGACATGGGTGATAGGCAGGCAAACACGACTGATGTCCATACTGGATAGCAGGACAGTTGGTAAATGTCAAAGCCAGGATTATTCGAACGTACACCTTTTGATTCCTAAACCCAAGATTTTCGTAGGCCCAAAGTAATTTCATTGATGTGCCCCTCTTTTTACATTTCACTAGGCAGTGTAAGCAGGGTGAATTTGGGGTCCAAAACCTCAATTCATCCAGCCCTCCAAAGAAAAGGGCCAACTAAAAATAAACCCATGCAGACAATATTATTTCGTACACAAGATACCAAATAGAGCCATCGGCTTCCTTTTACTTGTACAATTTGTGCTGTAATTTACTCTGACACCAGAGAAAGCTCTAATTTGATAAACTCCTGATTCAGGATTACAGAGTGCCACTGCTTTCACATGAGCGAGACAAAATTTAGAGGAAGCTGGCAATAGAGTCAAATGTATTCTTCAGCACTCTCTGGATTCTGTCAAGATACCACGATTCATCCCAAAGCAGGGAGCTGAATGAGGCTGGCGGAAGTGACAAAGTTGTTAATTTGTCAGACAAGAGATCAAGAGCATAAATACAATATCTAAGGCGAAGTCTGGGGTTTTCCCTTTGTTATTTACTTGTACCTAAGAAAAGAAAGTACCCCCCCCCTTTTTTTTGTCTTCAGAGAAATGACAACTAGATTTTTAAAAACTCCATATCCCTGCTACACAAAACTTCAGAAGTTCCCATGAAATGAGTGGGTTTATGCTGGAGGTTGGCTAGTCACGGATGCTAATCCTGCAATGCTCTCCCTTGACGCGCAGAAGCAGGGCAATGGGAAGCCAGTGGGCTCTGAAACTAATGGAGCAGTAATCCCATAAGCCCTATCGACTCCCTGTTCGTGGGTATTGAAATCAGGATTGGAAGTCCGGGCCCTGCCCTGCCCAGACCTGAGGGGAATGAGAGGTGGTTGGCAGCAGGAGGGCCATGTGCCCTGAGTGTGTGCAAGGCCCCGCATGTGAGTTATGGAGCCTGGAGTAGACACAGTGAAGGCGGTTTGAGAGTGTAGGGGTCGGTGGACATAATTTTCAGTGCATATTTACATAAACCATTGTGTGCAGACAAAATTCCTGAGGAAGATGGGCTCCCCCTGACTCCCCTGAGGAGAAGCCTGCACCTCAGAAGGGTGACGCACATGGCCCATCGATTACCAGCCTGTACAGAAGGCTGGCCTACGGCCAAGCACTCAATGACGGTAACTTCAAAGCTTGACAAACTTCCATCTGTCCTTCCTTCCTTCCCATGCATCCAGCCAACCCACAAATATTTCCAAGTGCCCACATGTGCCAGACTGCACATGAGACCCGGTCTCTGATGTCTGGAAGCAAGAAGCATCAGGGAAGCTCACACTGAGCAAACAGCTCCGCGAGTGATGAGTAAGGATCAGCAGGAGTGCAGAACCGGGGCCCAACCGAGCTCGGGGGCCCGCTTTCAGGAAACACTACTGCCCCAGGTGTGGGTCGCTGAGAGTGTCACAGCCAGCACCGGCCACAGCTGGAAGGATGAGGCTGCCCGGGACGCCCTGCGCAGAAGGCAGGCTTTGTGCTGGCCCCGTGTGGAAACTCTGACTCGGGCACTGCGGGCTTTCAGATGGATTTCCTATCATTTATCTTCTTATCAAAAGGTTTAATCACTTTCCGCTCTCCTGACAGTCTGGGAATAATGAGCTTATTCTGCCCCTACCAATACAATGCACAATAGAAACAGTTCAGAGACGATTCGGCCTCTAAAACTGAATGTTTTTCTTGTATACACATCATTACAACCGCAGTAAAAGGCATGTTTAAAGAAGAAAAATAAATCTCAGTAACCCCAGGCGCAGCTATCGCATATTGCCTGCTGGTCTTTGGGTGCACACCAAGATGAATTTTATGTGAAAATTGCTTGTCAAGACATTTCCCCAAGAAGCTGGATATATTCTGACATGAAATGGACCTGTGGCTTTCGGAGAAGAACGCACACTCCCTCATGATTTTCAGCTTCTCCGTCCAGAATGAAAAAGTACTTAGAAACGGAAAACTAATCGCGGCGGTTTCTGCGCGGAGTTGGGTTGCTTAAGCCTAGTTCTGGAAACAGTTAAAAAACGGCATTGCAGCCCTGGAGGGCAAAGTCTGTATCCTATACCTTGATGCCTCAATTAGCTCACCCCCCAAACAAAGCTCCTTTCTGTGAAGTCAGACGTATTAAATAACAGAAGCAGCACGAAACCTGAGACGCGACAGCGGCAGGGGCTGTTGGGCTCCTTCGGCCCGGCCCCGGCGCAGAACACGCAGGTCCTCAGAGTGGTGCTGGCTTCCCCGGGCTCCTTTCTCCATCCTCTCTCCCAGGTCAAAGCCAGGGCCTCATTCCCTCCACCATCAAAAGGGAGAGTTCTTTGCGATTCACCAGTCAATGCATCCTGTGAAAGAATTCCCCGCTGTGTTTGCCTTTTTCTCTAGTTGTAGCCATACAGGTGGATTTTAGGCACCGGAAAGTGGGAGAGAGGAATGGGGGCGGGGCAGAGGAGCTCTGGCAGCACCCTACAGCCTTGCTACTCAAAATGTGGTCCCTGGACCAGCGACACATGCGTACCCTAGGACCGTGGTCGGCAAACTGCAGCTCGCGAGCCACATGCGGCTCTTTGGCCCCTTGAGTGTGGCTCTTCCACAAAATACCACGGCCTGGGCGAGTCTATTTTGAAGAAGTGGCGTTAGAAGAAGTTTAAGTTTAAAAAATTTGGCTCTCGTCCCGGGTCCGGGTGAGGCCGCACGCCCCTGGGTCCAGGTGAAGCTGGATCCCGGGTCCGGGTGAGGCCGTGTGCCCCTGGATCCGGGTGAGGCTGGGTCCCGGGTCCGGGTGAGGCCGCGCACACCTGGGTCCAGGTGAGGCCATGTGCCCCTGGATCCGGGTGAGGCCATGTGCCCCTGAGTCCGGGTGAAGCCGTGCCCCTGGGTCCGGCCGAGACCAAACCAGAGGGTGTCAGACCTGCATTACCACCATTTGTCCACCATCCAGAGCTGTGGGGTCAGTGCCGACATGTACACATAAGGAACTGGTGGACATTGATATTGGGTCTCAAAAGAACTGTTGGTCCAGAAAGAAACTCACTACAGACTGATTCATTTGCCTGTCAGCATAACTATTATTGCTCGTCTCACATTCAGTTCTTATAAGTATATATCTAGTGACACATGATCTCGCTCATCTAGGGGAAATGATGAACAACATAGACTGATGAACAAGAACAGAACCAGAAACAAGGAGGCATCGATCGGACTATCGGGCCTCAGAGGGAGGATAGGGGAAGGTAGGGGAGGGTGGGGGAGGGGGGAGAGATCAACCAAAGGACTTGTGTGCATGCATATGAGCCTCACCAATGGTTAAGTTCAACAGGGGGTTGGGGCATCCGTGGGGAGGGATGTGGGATGGGAATGGGGGGATGAGGACAAATATGTGACACCTTAATCAATAAAGAAATTTTAATATATTTCTTTATTGATTTCAGAGAGGAAGGGAGAAGGAGAGAGAGATAGAAACATCAATGATGAGAGAGAATCATTGATCGGCTGCCTCCTGCACGCCCCCTACTGGGGATCAAGCCCGCAACCCAGGCATGTGCCCTTGGCCGGAATCGAACCTGGGACCCTTCAGTCTGCAGGTTGATGCTCTATCCACTGAGCCAAGTCGGCCAGGGCAATAAAGAAATTTTAAAAAAAAATTTGGCTCTCAAAAGAAATTTCAATGGTTGTACTGTTGATATTTGGCTCTGTTGACTAATGAGTTTGCCGACCACTGGTCTAGAACCATTCAGTGAATCTACCCACCTGCAGAATCCTCCTGGGGATTGGTGGAAGTGGGTTCTCATTTCCTTTTTGGCAGAAGAGACCAACACACTTGGGGTGGAAAACTCCCTTCCCATTCGCTGCTACAGCTGTCACTCAGGTCCAGCTAGCCTAAAGCTTTGCCTCATCTCCACCTCTCCTCACACCCGCTCAGGCCTGCCTGTCCGCCTCCAGGATTTCCAGCCAGAGTTGTCCGGCACATGGGATCCCATTTAGTTATCACAGCGTGGTCACAGCAGATCTGAACCGTGTGATATAAGATACTATGACTTCACTGTCGCATGTTATACACAACATTGCAATTAATATGAATCGTCCAAAATTTTTAAAAAGCCCATCAAACATTGTGTAATTTCAAGACCAGCACAAGTTCTTGGGAACAGTATATACTTTCCCCACAGAAACGCCTGCCAGTCTTTCTCAGAATCTGTAATCTGTGAAACTTCTTATTGTTTACATAAATCAAAGAGTTTGCTAGTATAGTGATGACAATTTTGCTAACAATAATCTTTACTGATGTAATTTATTGTCTTTTTAAAATACATGACTTGTATCTATAAGATCTAAATGTGGATGCTCATGCTAAGGCTGGTAAAAAGCAACACCAAGTCAAAATCTTTGCAAAGGGAAGTCAGATGTGGTAAAATTCTGCAGTGAAATCGGTCCTCGCACTCTGATGTGCTCTTTATGTAGGAAAAGGCTCTGCAAAATATTAAAGATAATGCTGGGGGGGAAGCAGCTTTAAAGCAAAAAGACAACAGAGTAATTACAGATTTATGCTCTCCTGGAACACATGCCCGACTCTACATTTATTGCTATGGGGAAATTTGTACTGGATTATGCAAGCTCTTCAAAAAATCATGTGTTGCGTAAAATGTGACCATGACATACTTGAGAATATTTTACTCCTCAGGTCGCTGAAGCCATCATGTATCCCGATGTGTCCACCATGATTTCTCCCACGGCCATGGAACGCATCCCCTTCGCTGGGTGAGGAGCCAGAGTCTCCCTTTGCGCCCCAGGACCCACACATCGTATTGCACGCAGTGGACACCCAGGAACATGACCATTGTACCACTCCCAGTGGGTGATCTGGTTTTAACCCCTTCTCTGTTCTTAGTTTTTAAAATCCAGCCTGATAATATTTCTGAGCTCTGGCTTTGAGCAGGGCTCTTGTCTGCTCTGCTGGATGGGTGTTTTCCTTCTCAGGGCCTCAGTTTCCCGTCTTTGCAAGTAGACGTGCCCTCAGTCACTGCTGACAGTCATTGCTTCAGGGAGTTGTAGCAGCATACAGACGGAGCCCTTGAGAAGTAGGATGGGCAGGGGCCTCAGCCGTGTCTCCAGCAGTGGGAAGCGTGTGCGGGTCCGTGCACACTCCTGTGTCCATTCTTGCTCTGCGGGGGGGAGAGAGGGGGCATCGTGGGTGGGACGCAGCCATCACATTCATTTTCCTCCATAAGGGAACCTCTCCAGCAGTGGGATATGTAAGGTTGTATCTCAGGACAGAGCGTAGGGTCGCTCTGGCGTCTGTCTAGAAAGCAGCTGGTTGCAGCTGTGAATGATGAGCTCTGAGTATTAAGAGGTAACCAACGGTTGAGGTCAGAGCTATGGGAAACACTCCCACTTGAGGGTCAAAGGAGGAAGAGCCAGAGATGGTCAGAGAGGTGGAGTGACAGGGGCCCAAACGGGACAGTTCCGTTGCCTTCTCCAGCCCTCACCCCAAATGCAGGTTCTCAGAGGCCAAAGGAGAAGTGCTGAGTTGAAACATATGAAATTACCATTTTTAGATACAAAACAGTTGACTGTTAGCAATTTCACATGATTTAACCTAAAATTGCCTCATGGGAAGGCTTGGGAGCCTCTGACCTTTGCCTATGGCAGAAGTGGATGCGGGGAGGGCAGTGGGCAGTGAGCTGAGCTGTCTGTCCCACACAGTGGGGCGGGGGGAGGGGCAGATTAGAGTGGGGTGTGGGCTGCAGAAGTGACTCCACCCCTTTGGGTGTGGAAGAGTGTGAGGGCGGGATTATCCCTGTGAGCCGCAGGCAGGGCCTCAGCTGGCTCGGGGATTGATGTGTAGCTTTTCAGAAACTGGCAGCACTTTCTTCCTGAGTCTTACAGGGGATGTCGTTATCCCCTCAGTCTCATCCGTTCTGGCCCTTCACCCTCATAAAGCAGGTTTCTGAAACAGTGGAAACAGACACCCGGCCACCACCCCCTTCCCCCCAGTAGGTACCGATCGGAGAGCTGCAGGAGCTTCTCAGGACGGAGTGCAACCTGCAGACTCCTGAGCCTCTTTGCTAGGCAGGCCGCTGACTAGCCCCAGGCAAAGGATGTAGCAGTTGCATTGAGTTGAGTGTGCTACATAATCTATTTTAAAAGAAAGAACATACCCCTAGAGGTACACAAGAACTATCAGCAGCCCTGGCCAGGAGAGACATGGCAACAGCAGAATCCTAAAAGGGTGGTGGAAAACAGGGCGAAGATGTGTCTAGATGCAAAATATGTCCAGTGCAAAAAAACAACAAAAAACCATTTCAGAAGCCAGGGGGATTCGGGCAACAGAAGCACAAAGCGGCATGGAAAGTGCCTCTCCACCGTCTCTCCAGAAGAAATGTCCAAGGGTCCTGGAAAATTTAGGGCTCACGCAAAGGCAGGGTGGCTGGATGCTGTGCTCCAGGAAGAGCCCAAACGCCCAGCGCACCCCAACTGTGCTGCTATCCCACCCGGGGATGCAGACCTGGAAGGCTCTGCCATTGGGAAAGGCTTTAGGTCTGTGTCATCCCCTTGGTACTCATGTCGATCCTACAGATCCTCTCTTCTTAGCAGGTCAGTGTGTCCTCACCTCAGTCATCTGCTTCTTTGGAGGAAGTGGAGTGTGGAAAACAGCTTTTCCCACAGTTCCTATCTCTTCCTAACAGTAAATTCTGGCTCTGGCTCTGTTTCTCTAGGAGGGGGTGAGGAGTGGGGCAGCAGTGGGCACTTCTGACTTTGAGGACCCTTGTAGACAGCGCCTGGGAAGGCACATGGGCATTTGTTTAATTATTGTCAGCTGAGTCCGAGGCGACAGGCAGAGCCTCGTCTTGGATACACATTCACCAAAAAGGTGGATGTGTTATCAGTACTGACTCTTAACTTTGCCCAGGTGTCAGGTAGTGAGACTTCGATATGTAAATCCAGTCAAGCACCAGGAATGCTCAGGCCTACTCAAGAATGCAAATAATCTCCTTTGATCCTAACTTTTGGTGATACTTCCTGGTATTTGGGATACATAAATAAATGTGCTGTGTGGGCTCTGGGTCCCTGTCCCTCCATCAGAGAAGGCAGCGGTTCCACCCAGCTCCCAGCTTTTTTTCTATCTGCGTCTTGTCTCTTTCTTTCTTTTATTTCTCAATCCCCAGCCGCCTCCACTCAGAACCGGTTCATCTCTCTTTCTGTGTTGGACACAGAAAAGGGAGATCCCCGCCATATCTGGCCCCCTGCCACAGACCCTCTTTTATCGTCCCTTCAATCTGCAGGCTCTGAGGGCATGGAAGTGACTGGAGCAGGCTAAGTGGGGGCTGGAGCAAATGGAGAGCACCCTCAGCCCCAATAGCCTGTTGCCATGAGAAAATGTGCATCCCATGTCATCAGATAGGCTGTTTTCTCTTTTTTATTGATTTGAGTGAGAGAGAGAGAGAGGAAGGAAGAGAGGGAGGGAAGGAAGGAGAGAGAGAGTGCTCATGGGTACTCATAATTGATGAAGACACAAACTTTCTGGCAATGAACTGTACCTCCATCTCCTCCCAAGTAGTACAGAAAAAATCAAAGTGTTACCCACTTTCATATGGTTCCTGAGAAGCCTATACAATATGGAGGAGCTAAACCAGATAGCAATTAGGAGAGCCCATTCAACCTCTCCTTAAAGTATATTGCTTTATGGATATTACATATGACTCACAAGAAAACATGTGGGGCCAAAACCGGTTTGGCTCAGTGGATAGAGCGTCGGCCTGCAGACTGAAAGGTCCCAGGTTCGATTCCGGTCAAGGGCATGTACCTTGGTTGCGGGCACATCCCCAGTAGGGGGTGTGCAAGAGGCAGCTGATCGATGTTTCTCTATCATCGATGTTTCTAACTCTCTATTCCTCTCTCTTCCTCTCTGTAATAAAAAATCAATAAAAATATATTTAAAAAAAAAAAAAAAGAAAACATGTGGGGGAAATCCATCATTGATAGTTACCAACTATATTCTTATGTATTCCAGCTTTGCTTTTGGGCACAGAAATATTGTTCGTGGCCTTTCTTTCTCAATCAGTCAATTAGCTAATCATTAATAACTGATCATCCCCATCCAAGTCTCTAAAGAACATTGAGGAGGAGTATTTAAAAAACTGAGTCCTTCCTGAATAGAGATTTCTCCAAAGAGGACATGCACATGAAAAGGTGCCCAACATCACTAATCATTATGGAAATTCAAGTCAAAACCACAGACAGGAATCACCTCACACTTGTCAGAATGACTATTATCAAAAAGACAACAAAGAATAAGTGTTGGTGAGGATGTGGAGAAAAAGAAACTCTGATGCGCTGTTGGTACAGCCATTATAGACAACATTATGAAGATTCCTCAAAATACAGCTACCTTATGACCCAGCAGTCCCTCTTCTGGGCATTTATCTGAAGAAATTAAAAACACTAATTCAAAAGGATATATACACCCCTCTGTTCATTGCAGTATTATTTACAATGGCTAAGATACGGAAGCAACCTAGGTGTCAATCAGTAGATGGATAAAGATGTGGTGTGGATATACAATGGAATATTACTCAGCCATAAAAAGAATGGAATCTTGTCATTTGTGACACCATGGATGGACCTAGAGGGTATTATGCTAAATGAAATAAGTCCAACAGAGTAAAACAAATACTGCATGATTTATGTGAAATCTAAAAAACAAATATACAAACAAAACAAAAACAAACAAAACAAAACAGAAACAAACTCATACATACGGAGAACTGATAGTTGACAGATGGGAAAGGGGTAAAAAGAGGAAGGGGGATTAAGAAGTACAAACTGCTAGTTACAAAATTAGTCATGAGGATGTAAAGTACAGCATACGGAATGGAGTTAATAATACTGTAATAACTATGTATGGTGTCAGATGGGTACTGGACTTATTGTGGTGACCACTTCATAAAGTATAGAAATGTCTAACCACTATGTTGTATACCTGAAACTCCTATAATATTATATATCAACCATAATTTAAAATCAAAGTTAAAAAATACTGTGTCCTTCGTAAATCGATAAAATACAAACATATATATCTAAATGATATAAAAGAATGTATAGCTAAACTGCTAACATGTGTGATAGAGACAGCAAATTCTCCAAGAGTTTAAAGAAAAGGCAAAGGGAGAGCAATGACAGCTGGAGAAATCAGGGAAACTTCCTGGAGGAGCTGAAATGTGAGCTAGAACTTGAGAAATGGGAACCACCTCATTAGATCCTTCGGGGCAGGAATGACCTTGCTTTAGTTGGCTGGGAGAAATAAATTTCTGACTGAGTTGGGGTGAGGAGCAGAACCCTATAACCAACATGGAGAAAACTTGGGGTAATGCAATGGGAAATAACTGGCTTTATAGTTCAGCATCTCCTGGTAGTGGTAACTGACTACATACAGGACACACAGATGCCAGAAAGGGCAGCCGATGTTAAGCCCAGATCGGGCAATTAAATCTGTTAAAGAAAAAAGGAATCTTATAAATCACAGGAAAATAACAAAGACCTTCTTTGAAAAAATGGGCAGAGGACAACATCAAGCATATTGCAAAAGGAGAAAAATATAAGAAAATGTACAACTTCACAAGAAAAATGGAAAGTCCAAAATACAATTTGGCAAGATTAAATAAAGAGAGAAAAGCCAATGTAATTGACGAAGGGGCACCATCATACACTGCTGATAAGCATACAGATTGGTAGAGCCTCTTGTATTTGGTGTGTAGAGTTTCAACTCAGCAAGTAAAGCCCACCTTTAAAAACTTATTTTAAAGAAAGAATTAAGATTTTGAACAAAGAGTTTGTGCAATGATTTTCATAACATCAAGCTTATGGTAAAAAATCAAAATCTTTTAAAATATGAGAGCCAAGAATAATACATAAGAAATATGTTTATTAATGTGGAAGGTTGTTTGCAATATTTTTTACAGATCACACCACAGTATGTTCATTGTGGTCCCATTTGTATATAAAAGTAAAATGAACAAAAACTATATAAACCTAAATACACAAATATATACGTATACATACATGCAAACACCTGCATATGCATACATCTCTATTTATTCCTCTATCTATCCATCTGTCTAGGTAGACAGATAGACATACACACAGGATGTACACACACACACACATTTGTACATATACAAATAATCTATAGATGTTTTATAAACTTAGATGTTAATATTCCATATCTCTAAGTAGTGGGATTATGAATAATGTCTGTTTTCTTCTTCTGCGTACTTTTAATATTTATAACTTTTTCTATAATAAGCATATATATGTATATATGTATATACACATACACACACACACACACACATATCTTTTTTTTCTTTAACTTAAAACAAGAAAGCTCAGCGTCCTCTGCCAGGAACCCATGTCAGTGGGTGGACACTCACTATGATAGAAAATGACGCTGAGGGGCAGCAGCTCTGAAAGGCGCGTCCTGGTGCTCACAGACCAGACCTCAGCACTGGTGCGGCCCAGCAGGAAGAAACGCTGCTCTGCTTCCCGAGACATGTTGCATGTCCCAGCGTGTATTTCAAAGAACAACAGGCAGAGGTAGGAAAAGGAGAGAACACGGGAAAGTTAAGTGACAAACTTGAGGCCCAACAGGGACAGAGTGGCAAGGGGGCATAAAGTCCATCGAAAGCTGCCATTGTGCACACAACACCCCGGATATCTAACCGACCACTCTGTCAGTGGCTTCCCTGCTTCTGAAAAAGTCGAGAAGTGAATCCACATTACGGAAGGGCAGTGTTTGCTCTAGAGTCGCCTTCCAATGGAGCAGAGACATTTCAATTCAGCTCAGCACGTTTGTTGAGTGTCCCCTACTGAGATCTAAAAACCAGGACTCCCTCCCTCTTCTAGAAATAACAATGACAACGAGGACGAGGAGGACAGTATCTTACTCTGATGAAACATTTCTTAACTCGAATCATTCACTCTTTACAACAGCCCTGTCCTGTAGATGTGTGGGTATTATTACACCCACCCCATAGATGGGGCAACAGGCGTAGCGGGAACAACCAGGACTTGACCTAAAGGTACTGACTCTCTCCTCCCTAGATAACTTATTGGAGCACTTTTTTAAAAAATGAAACTCATTCAAAGGCAGCCATTTATTCCAAATACACATTGCAATGCTTGATATTTAAGCAAAGGAAAGGGCACAATCATGCAAATCTTATTTATCATCTTGCCTCATTACACAGTCAAATTAAAGTTGCTGATACACTGAAGTGTGAATCCAATTTTTTGTTTTGTTTGGTTAATCCCACAATGGGATTTCTGGTCCACTAATCAACCTTAGGCCTGGCCTTTCCTCCCCGAGAGGCGCTCTCTCTGGCAGGAGGAAACACTCTCTGCTGGAGGGAGCTGACCTGGCCGGCTCCAGCTGACGGGAACCTGAGTGAGCCCGGGAGCTCTGCCCTTTACCCTTCACCGCCAGAGCTGTGCTGCCCATCCTGGTCCCTTCCTGGCGAGAGCCTGCGTGTGCCGTGGGCGGAAGAGAGGGCAGGAGTAATTTCCTCCTTCGTTTCACCGTCTCTGGGAAGGGCTGGCGGTGCTTCCTCCCCGCTCCTGTGCAGCCTCTTCCTCCAGCTGTGAAACACCCTGGTGCTTCTAAAGTGGAAGCTACGGTCTTCAAAGCTAACGCATGCCCAAACAGCCCTTATTAGGGAGCAGAGCATACCCTCGGTTTTCTTTTGTGCTGAAAAATAAACCCGAGAGGACAAAAGACTCTTGAGGAGCGGAGGTCCCAGGCGGTGCAGCAGGAAGCGGCGCTCTGCAGGGAAGGGTGGTGCTCCGGGCTGCGCGGGGCTCTCTGCGGTCAGAGAACCGTGTTAACAGAGCTGCAGGCTTTGCTTGCTTGTTTTGGTTCATGGTTCTTCTGATGTCCTTTGTTTGTTTGATTATAGAAAAAATGAATTTATATATCTTTCCACTTACTTTTTTTTGAACAGCCAATACATTTGCATGTTTCAAAATAAAAAAAAATAATATAAAAATGGAGCCCAGCCTGTATGGATGAGAGGTGGAGTATTGACTGATGAACCAGGAGGTCAAGGTTGGATTCCCGGTCAGGGCACACACAGCTGGGTTCCGGGCTCAGTCCCCAGTGTGGGGTGTGCAGGAGGCAGCTGATCAATGATTCTCTCTCATCATTAATGTTTCTCTCTCTCTCTCCCTCTCCCTTCCTCCCTGAAATCAATAAAAAATATGTTAAAAAAATGAAGACATGGAGAAATCTTGCTCACACCCTTGCCCTCATCACCCCATTCTCTCCCTCATAGACAACCATTCTTATTAGTTTCTTATATCTCCTTCCAGTTTGATATATAATATACTTATTTTCTCCCTTTCTTATTGAACAGGCATTCTCAACAGGGAGTGATATCATCCCCAAGGGGGTGAAAATTGGTTTTTAGAAGTGAAAAATACTTAATCTTTTTATGTATAAATCACAGTTGGACATTATACATACAGAACATAAACAGATACACATGGTATTGACATTTCATGGGGTTCGCAATTGGGAAACATGTGTTGCAAAAAGGCTTCTTAGGGGGTGATAATCTAAAAAAGGTTGAGAAACACAATTACACAAAGCAGTACACGATAGACACCTTGCTTGTGTCACTGTACAATATAACCTAGCGATCTTTCCATATCAATTCAAATGGATGCACTTTCTTATTTGTTAGAGGGGTATAGTATTCCATGGTGTAGATGTACCATTATTTGTTTACCTAGTTCTCTATTAATGAGTACTTGGATTGGTTCTGATCTATGGCTATTGTAGTATCAGGTGGCTCCGTTGAGTGGAGCATCATCCCGTACACTGGAAGGTTGCAGGTTCTATCCCCATTTGGGGCATGTACCAGAGGTAACCGATTGATGTTTTTTATGTTTCTCGCCTCTCTCTCTCTCTCTCTCTCTCTCTCTCTCTCAAAATAAATAAAAATATATCCTGGGTGAGGATTAAAAATAAATAAAATGCAGAGAGACATGCCAGATGCCCCTCCATTTTGCACTCCCAACCAAGTCTGTCATCCAGTAAGTAAGAAACAGGTTAGCCACTCTTTAAAGGGCTTAGTGACTAAGCCTTAGTCTGACACCTCCTGAGGGTCATGTGACCGGTTGCGAGGTGGTCCCTGGGGTCTGGGTCTTCTCTTGGTTGTGCTGTGACCAGGGTGTGCCCAGCCCTGACGGGGCCAGTGTGCCCCTGGTTGAGCAGAGGATGGCCCTTTGTGACAGCACTTCAGGCAAGGAAGGGCACCCTGCTCTCAGAGGAGGAGCGTTCAGGCCATTAGAAGGAATGCTACTTGGGGTGACCTCAGCCACAGTGTGGGACTTGGCACCCCTCCCCCATAATCTGGAACCTCCAGTTTGTGAGAAGAAGGCAGTTCCCAGTACCAGCTGAGCAGCACTCAACCTTGACCTTCTACCCTGGGAGCCAAGGGCCTGGCCAGGGAGGCGATTTCTGCAGAGCGTTGGCTGCCTCAGAGCTCAGCGCCCAGCACAGTGTCCTTCCCAGGGGGCGGCACAGGCAGGGAAGGGAAGTCGCCGTGGCCTCATCTTCCCCGGAAACCTTCCACGGCGCACACCAGCAGGACGGGCGCGACAGGCAAGGCGCCTTCCGTGCGGTCTGACTCCCACTTTAATCTGCGTCCCAATTAACTGGCAGCTCGAGAGACACTGGTGCTTAATACCTCAACCGACTCCGTGAGGTGTTACTTGGTCCTTAAAAGCTTTAAACCAGTATAATCATATTTGCTTTCAACAGAAATCTCCCTCCTCACCGGTGTGAAAGCAGAGACTAAATGAAGCCCAGGGCGGCTGTGGCTGCATTCGGACCCCTGGCAGAGACTGCACCTCAGCAGGCTGCTCTCCATGACGCTGAGTGCCGTGAAGCTCGTGTTGGTGAGAAACATGCTAGAACTGTCAAACTTCATAGATCGTGAATCATGAGCCACAGTCCCGTTTGCTCTGCCACAGTGTAAGAATTGCAAATTTTTCATCAAGAAAGGGCTTCAGTATAACTCAGTTGCCTCCCCCGGGCACAGACAAGTTTGGGAAACTGAACTACTGGAGAAGCTTTCTTTCCAGGTAGAAACGATGCCATCTTAGAAGCGCATCAGTGAAACACAGGCTTGCACAAGAACAGTAAACTGACCAGCTAAAGAACTGAAGGAGAATCATGTGACATAGGTTGGAAGTGGTTTAGAGAGAGGAAGTCACGCATATCATATTGTAAAATAAATCTTCCGAGCATTACAGGGCTCATTTAGGTCTGGTTCCCTGACAGAGAAGCATATGAATGGCAGGATGTAGGCCCATCTGCCTGGAGGTGCTGGGGAGACTAAGGGGGCCGGGGCCACCTGGCACAGGGTATGAAAACCATAGCCGCCCTTGTGCTATTGCTGCACAGCTCTCCTCGGGAAACACGTGGTTTGTTGTCGTCGTTAAAACGGGCCCGAACGGATGCCCCGGGTTGGCTCAGTTCCCTTTTTGAGGTGAAGTGTCATCAAGTTCCAAAGAGAAAGGACTCGATCTCAGCGACGGCTGCTCGAGCTGACAGGTGACCAGTCTACGACCATGGCCTGAGTGAGTCTCGGTCAACGCCAGCCCTGCTGGATGCAGCTGGCGGCTCCATTCCTTAGTTGTAATGACCTCTCCCCGTGCTGAAAATACCATTCTCAAGTCAATGTGGCCCCTAGCGCTCTGCTCAGGGCTGCCCTCGGCCCAGGGTTACAGGATTGCAGACTTACACCTCACCAGCCCAGGCAGCACAGGTCTGGAGGCGACACCACACCAGGGCCTGCCTGGGCCCAGCCTCCGCCCGGCCTCCCCGAGGGGAAGGTGTACACAGTGACCGTGACCGAGGGCTCAGCCAGCCTGCCGAGGAGGAGGCCCGGCCTGCGGGGCAGGGAGGGAAGGAGTGGGATGCAGGGATGATCCTCAGTCTCCTGGCTTATACAGGCTCTCAATTGTTCATTTGATTAAATATCTTCCTTAGGTGAACAGATGGCATTAAGATAACATCAGATGCTTCCATTTCCTCTGGCTTCTCCTTCCTTGTCCTCAAGAGCTCCAAGTTTTGGTTTTTGTTTTTCTGTGTGTGTGTGTGTGTGTTTTCTTTCCGTCTTGTCTTGTTTTGTTTTTTAACAAAGGAAACTAGACAAAGCAGAACATAGAAATCTTTGGCACACCGCGTGAGGGACAAGGGACGTATGCTGTCTTTGCAAAAGGGTGGCTGCCGTTCTTTTCTGCTCTGCGAGGATCTGTGACTAAGGAAAGGAATCGTTCTAGCAAAGAGCACCAGGGTTCAGTTCCCGGGCGCAGACCACAGCTGGCAAGTCAGCCGGGCTTCTGCTCAGCTGAAATCTTCCCCAGGGCAGAGCGTGACGACACGGAGGAGGCCGCGCGCTCCGAGATGCGCTTCCCGTGTTAAAGTCTCCATCCGTGCTGGTGAAAATAAAGTGTTTGCCTATACGTTTGTTTGTCAGACATCTTGGCATCTTGGGCATACTGAGGTGAGAGGGGGAAATAACAGAACCCAAAATAGCAGAGCATTGTGTGGGAAGGATGATGAAATTATGGCACTTTGCATGGTGACAGACACTGAGGTTTCATTTCACCGCTCTGTAAAAGTGCACTTGGGAGATTCGCTGTTTCCATTACTTTTTTTTTTTCTCCTTGTCCCCATGTTTTCCACACATTGTCGCATATTTTACTTCGATGTTGGATGTTTTTCCTCATCTCCTCCTACCTCAGACCCACGCAGCCTTGCTGCTCAGTGGTGGCTGTGTCTGTCCCCGCAGCCCAGGAATGGCTCCCCAGCTCTGCATCTTAAGGCGCCGCCCCCAGGCACACATCCGCAGCCTCCTCATTCAAAGGTCAGGCACGGAAGGACTGAGAAGTACAGATTGGCAGCCACAAAACGGTCCCGGGGATGTAAAGCACAGCACAGAAAATATAGTCAATCGTGTTGTGATAACCATGCATACATCTGGAAATATGGGGGTAACTCCTGGTAAAGTATATGATTGTCTAACCACCATGCTGTACACCTGAAGCTAATATAATACCGAATGTAAGCGGTAATTTAAATAATTAAAAACAAAAAAGCAAAGGTAAGGTGTGAACTACTGCCCCTTGGAAGGCAAATGCATCCCCGGAATCTGGGAGACGGGATTCCCTGGTCTCTCTTCCCGCCGCCAGCTCGGAAGCCAGGCAGGAGCACCTGCTGGACTGGAAGGACACTGATTGCCACGGCGAACGGACGCAGCTCCATCGCACCGGTCTTGTGGCGAACAGGTTGTTCCTCCCGTTGTGGTCAAGTGCACCATCCTGCCTCCTCTCCATCAAGCCCAACCCCAACCTGAGCAGCCCCGAGAGGGAGGGAGCGGTGGATGGCTCAGTCCCTCCCCTCTGAAATGGGGACTTCAAGGGTCCCCTCCCCCCCCCCCCACACCGCATCCTTTGCCTGTGAACCCTCTTAGACAACTGTGTGTGCCTGCACAGAATGAGGCTCCACAACTATTAGCTGCTACACTCATTGGATCAGGCAGGGTTTGATCAGAGAAGCAAAACTGCTGTGGATGATTTGGGAAGGACTTTTCAGAGTTCGCAGGAGTTGGGCCCTCTGCAACGGAGGTGGCAAACCACCTAGTGATGCAGGCTACGCAGGCTGCTGCTCCTGCGCCTAGTGTGGAACCTGCAGTTACTGCAGACCGGCTAGAAGGAAGTGGGATACGGATGAAAGAAAAGACAAACGGGAACCTGCAACGATGAACTGAGACTTACATGGAAACTGGGAAGAAAACTGGAACCTGCTTTACCTCCACTCTCCACATTAAAAATATTTATTTACTGATGAGAGAGAGAGAGATCAATTTGTTGTTCCACTTATTTATGCATAATTTATGCATAAATTGGCTGATTCTTGTATGTGCCCTGACTGGGGATTGAACCTGCATCCTTGGCATATCGGGATGACACTAACCAACTAAGCTACCTGGCCAGGGCACTTTTCACATTTTATTCAAATTACCTTGTACAGCCAATAGTCACTAGAACCATATGAGAAGGTAATTCAGGGGACTGTAGCTACAGTTTAGCTCAGTTGCTATAGTACACACCACCAAAATACGTCTTAAGAGATCTGTGACCTCCCACCCCCACCTGTGGAAGGAATACTAGTCCCAATGCCACACATTCATCCTCCTCTACACCCATCACAAGGCTGCAGGGGCCAGGGAAATGGAGACATTGTTTGTTCTGCTCACTGCCCTCTTCCTGTGCTGATAAGGAGGTCAATTTTGGTTGAATGACTTGCTACCAGAGACAATCAGAACAAACCCTGGTCTTTGCACAAGTCTTCAGCCCACTTTGTACTGTTACACCAGTTAAAATGGATTAACAAGCATTTACTGAGCACCTGATTTGAACCAGACATTGGACTAGTACTGAGGAAAATGCAAAGAAATACGAAAAGGCCCTCATGCCTCAAAATTGTAGCCATCTGGCTAAGAGGTGACATAATTCATCTAAAGTGAGTATCAGCATTCCATTTGGTAAGAGGCAGTGCGTACAAACGAATACTCCAGGCATCCTATGGGTAACACGTCAGGGAAGGCTTCCAGCGGAGGTTGGGCTCCAGCCGGTGTGTGAAGACAGATGAGGAGAGGGAGGAGTAAAAGAACAGCAAAGGCAAAGAGGTCAAAGTTCAAAAAGCCCACTTAGAGCAGCATTAGGCCCCAATCTGGATCGCTTTTAGTTTTGTGTAGAGGATGGGAGGACAGAAGTTGGGGCTCACACCAAGGCTGCTCCCCCACTGCCCAGCTTTCCCAGCATTGAGAATGAAAAATGCCATCACATTGATCTTCAATGGTGATGAAAAATAGCGGACACTCAGTAAGCACTTACAATATGCCAGTTATACCCATCCATTCCTTAATCCTAAAATAACCATTGGGTCGTTACTATCATCCCCATTGATGGATACGGAAACTGAGGCTTAGAAGGATGAAGTTCCTCGTCCAAGGTCACCCAGACAATACGTGGCCAAGCTGGGATCCGAACTGATGCCTGAGCCTGCAGCTCTGTCCCTAGGCTTCCACCAACACGGACATGTCTACACTCAATGATAATTCCCTCCTAACCACTTCACGACTTCCCAGTTGGGCCTGCAGTTCAAAATCCTAGTGAGGAAGGTGTTGCTGTAAAAGCTAAGTGACCGAGCAAAGGTTAAGCTCTCGAGGGCCTTCTTCTGTCACTTCGTATCAGTTTTGATTTTGGAAGGAAACATCCCATAATGTGAGCCAGCTAAATTATAAAGGAATTCTGTTGCCTCAAAGGTGACTTTCTCTATCCAGGAGGTGGATCGGGGAGAGAGCCCACACTGTGGCAAACACACACTTACCTCAGAGTAAGCACTTGGTACCGCTTTGCTTCTTATTTTACGGGGGGTTTATCCCTATAGGTTACAGGTTCTTTTGTAAAAATAAATAGATAAATAAAATGTTTTCAGTTGGTAAGTTGAAATGCACTCATTAATGTCAGAAATGAAAATGTGCTTGCACAGAGAAATCATCACCTAAGCGCCCAGCCTGTGACCAAACAGATCCTAGCCCTGTCGGGCCGGGGCTGGGGGCAGCCACTCTCCAATCCCCACACCCAGAGCGGCTCCTGCAAGGAGAGGCCCAGCTGAGGCAATGAAGCAGGAATGGAAAGCTAGTAAATGTATCCATTATTTGGACTCCCTGCAATTTAGAAGCTGATTTCAAAGAAAAATTGCTTCAGGCTTCCAACTCCTTCTGTAGTTGCCAACTGTGGCCCATTTTTACAGCTGAATGACCACCGGCTAAAAACGTGGGTCTTCGATAGTCTCAGCAGGCCTTGATGGCTCCTCGCTGGCCCCGAGCAGAAGTCAGGAGCATAATTACAGCTAATGGAGGCAGGCTGGGGCAGGCCGGCCACCACACCACCACCACCTGCTTCCCTAAGGACTGGGCTGAGGCGTGCACTTGCAGCTGCTTGTTGTGAATCCCAAGTCAACAGCTGACATGATTCATTAGAAGTTCACACTCCACTGCAATCCCCTCACGCCTCTCTCACCTTCTCTGCTATCCCTCACGCATAGCCCAGGCCACGGGCTCCCTGATCCCTGCCTTCCTTCTCTCCCACCCTGGCCCAGGCGACCTCTCAGGTTAAGGATGCTGCCACCAGCTTCCACCCAGAAGGAAAAGAAACAGTCTGATTTCACTGGGAGCGACTGGGCAGAGGGGAAAGAAATCCACTCCCCACCACACGCCCATAAATCACATAGGCCCTCTCCTTCAGCAGTTTCAATTGGAGTGTGTCTCATTTAAAAGCCATTTCTCCCTTGGCCAGCCTGGGATTGAGGATGAGGGTTGCCATACTGCTCTGGGGTAATAAGAGACACATTAATCTCATCAGAGTTTCCAAAGAAAAAAAAAAATTTTATTTTTTATTTTTTGGTTCAGAATGGGTGGTGATTTAAATGGGATTTTTGGAGGATGAACCATTAACATGTTGTTCCCTCAACAAACCTTTTAAAAACCTGTCAACGGCCTCGGTTGTTCAGAGGGGCATTCCTCCGCCCGCCCTGTCTCAGAGCAATTGGAGGACGTACCCCCTCTGCTCAGAGAGCCTGTCCGCAGGAACCTCCAGGACGCCCTCAGCCAGCAGGGCTATTGGCCGGGGCAAACCATGGGCGGCCAGGAGCAAAGGGAAGCAGCCACCTGCAGGTAGGGCCCAGGGAACGGAGGGGTGTGGACCAAATGACCTTTCTCCTCTGCGGCACCCCAACCCTGGGCACCCTGCCCGAACTTTCTCCTTTTGTGAAGACAGCAGTCTAGACAAACGGAGATAACCTTTCCAGACCAATCACCGCTTTGCTGAGACATTTGCATGCAATTCTTATGGAAAGGTCACCCAGAAAACTCCTTAGTCAAAGAGCATCCTTCCAAACAACAAATGTGACAATGAAAACAAAGCACCCTGCTCATGTGATGGCCGGGAAGCAGCTGGGCTCCAGGGCGGCCAGGCCAGCCCAGGCCTGTGGCATTTGTTACCTGAGGAAACAATAGCAGCTCTGTAGGCATTTCTGTCGAAAGGGCAGCGCTGTAGCCAGCTTCTTGGGTTCAGGCCAATAAGAGAGGGTATCAGGAGATTGCCCATCCAGGCTGCAGGGCAGCTGCCCGTCTTCTCCACCATCACCTGTGCTCCTGCCCTGGCCTCCTGTCACACGAGGCACACGCACACGCGCACGAGTGCGCACACGCATGCGCTAGGGATGCACCTTGTTTTGATTTCAGAGCAGGGCTTGAAGCTGGGAGCACCCTGCAGGCCCTAAGACTAGGTGTGTCTCATTTCACTCTGAAATAGTCAGATCGTCTTTGAATTGAAAAAATATGTGCTGGACTGTGAGCGCCAAAGACACGTTTTTCATCTTCTCCCAGCTTTTCCCAGTCTTCCATGAAAGTGACAGTGTATGGAGAGCTTATAATAACTGCTTTAAAAAGACTCACATGCCCATATATGCTGTCTATATTGGCAGGTCCTTGATGCCTGCTTGGACCACACTTTATTCCAAGAAAAACACCTTTCCCTACCCACACCCCTTCTGCATTGTTCATTGGACCAGGGGTTCCCTCTTCCTCTCCCTTTCCCTCTCCCTCTCCCTCTCCCCTGCTCCTCTCCCTTCCTCCTTCCCTCCCTCTCATATGAACCATGAATCAAAGAAGAATTTCCTACTGGCGTGAGAAATTACTCCTGAGGAAACTTACAACTGAAAAAAGCCAAAATTAAAGGTGAGCTGGGGCTATGGGCAAGCACATGGAACCTCTGATGGTTGGGCCTGAAAGAGAAAGGCCACCATGCAGAATGCAGGTATTTGGCCTTAATGGTGGAGTGCTTCAGTGAGGACCCTGCTAGCGCCCCCTTGAGTTCATGTGTTCCATTTCCAGATGACCCAGCTATACCTTGGTTTCTGCCCTTCCTCACTGATCCACATATACCTTACCATTAAATCCCCTTTCTTAGGCTAGCTTCAAGAAGTCTCTATTCCTTCCTTAAAAACAAGCCTGGAAAAAAAAAAAAAAACAACAGATGTCTTGGGGAGACTTGTTTCTCAGGGCCCAGTGAAAAAAAGAGAAATTATATTAAGAACACATTTAATTGTCGCTATTCTAATTGATTAAAGGAAGGAGGACAAAAGCCCTGATTTATGAGGCAATCACCAGATCCAACAAGGATGATCCCGGCAGCCGAAGGCAATGCCATTTATACCGACTGAGTAATCTGATTGCCTCAGAGGGGGAAAGACAGGTGTCTGATCTCTCCAGTCAGAACAGCTGTCCGTTTGGAGATTTGAGAGGCTGAAGTCATGGCAGGCAGTTCTCAGGTCTCTCTTTGTGCAGGGACAGCAACACTGGCACTGCAGCAGATGAGGCCTGAGAAGAGGTTAAACCCTGCTCTGCCTCTTAGAACCCGACAAAAGATGAGACCTACAGGAGGGTTGATTAGATTCATATTCTAGGCTGGGTGTCAACCACTTAGGTGTTTGATATTTTTTCTGTTTGACTAACAATGAACATGCTCCAGGCTGGGAAGAATGCACAGTACTTTTATAAATGTCATGAAGTTTCTACACCATTAACATTAAATATTCTTCACAACTTGTTTAAGGAGGCTGGGAGGACAAAGGTAGAACAGGCCATATAATATAAAAAGGCCTCAACCAGAAGTCAATTAACCCAAGTTTGTCAATTAATTAGACATTTTACTTTCTATTTTTATAAATATAAAAAGTCAAATGACAAAAAATCAATTAAAATGTCAAACTAGATTATGTATTAGAAGGTAGTCATAGAGATCTCTAGCATGATGACCTTGAGATATTGTAGCATCTTGAATCATGTGAAATGTTTGTATGCTCATTAAACTCACTAAGTGGCTGCAAATATTTTGGAAATATTTGCAACAAGAGAAATTTCTGTTTTATTCACATGGAAGCAGGGAATTGGATGCTCAAGATGCTAAACATCATTTTTAAGACTATATTATAACAGCCCAAGCATCACATTCTCTTCTGAGAAGAGGGATCCTGAGGAGAGATTTGTCCAAAAGCCCCTGAGCTAGACCAGGGCCTCATACACTCAAAGGCCTGAGTGAACCATTGGACATAATCAAGTCTTGGGGTTTGGACAAGGGATCAAAAGACATGGGTTCAAGTCTCAGCCTTGCTAGTCAAGAATGGTCTTGGGAAAGTCCAGAGCTCATTTTCTTCAGCTGTAACATGGAGGGATTGTATTAATGTATAAAATGATCTATCTCCAAAGATGATCTCACTTTCAAAATCTGAACCATCATTCTGAGAGAAAACTTAGAGGATGCTTATCTTAATTTTAGCCCTAAACTCGAGACAAGGTGTAGAGGGAGATACCTTTGACTGAATCCCATGCTTTGCATTATAAGTTTGCCCTTTGAGGGAAACTCTACCTGGGATAATAATACTGCACATCCAGTGCTAGTTCTAGTTCACAAACTTGTTTTCTTGATTCAGAAAGACCTTGAAGGTTCCAGTCCATCACTCAGATTTGGTATTTAAAGACATATTTTTCTCATAGTGGGGAGCCCCTGACCAGACCTGCAATTATGTGGCTCTGAAGACTCCTTTCTATCTCTCAGACCCTAATCCCAGGCCACACTCGGGAGTTCTTCCAAATCCATGTGGAGGTGAGGAAGTGGGAGGCTTCATTTGGGAAAATGACGAGGTGTTTCCTTCCTTTTTGAGCTGAGTGAGCTCCCTCTTCAGGACTCCCACGGCCTCAGAGGTCAAGGGTCAGGGGCCTCAGAAATAGGGCAGAATCAGGTTTCCTTTTGGACCACAGACAGCACTTTTGCATCCATTACTCAATCCATTGCAACATTTGAGTGTAATCTCATGTAATCAAAGTGTGAGAGATAGTGTTACTAATGGTTATCCGCTTAGGCTCTCAGGTCACTTAACTTGCATAAGTGACTTCATCTACTTAAGCTTTAGTTTCCTCATCCGTAAAATTGGTTTAGAAACAGTCCCCAGGTATGTTGTATGTGTAGTGCTAGGTGGGTACTAGAATTATCGAGGGATCACTTTATAGATTATATAAATGTCTAACCACTATGCTGTACACCTGAAATTAATATAAAATAATGTTGAGTGTCAACTGTAATTGCAAATAAAATAAAAACTTATTCAATGAGATCATTCATTTTAAGTATCTGGCATATAGAAATTGTTTAGTACTACATAGCTCTTGCTTTTGTTGCATCTCGAGTATGCAAACACTCTTCTTTGTCCCCAAAAAGTCTTTCCTGAGGACAGGGTATGACAGGAGCTACATTGGTTGTGACCTACATGCCTCCTCTGGGAGAAGGCAGTGGTTGGGGTGGGCATGAGGCAGTTCCCTGATTTTGCACCTGTGACTTCACTGCACCCAGGCCCAAAGCACCTCCTCTGCCATTTGTAGATGGAGGTGAGAAATGAGTCATTTTTGCCACCCTGCTCAAACCCTGATAATTTCAGTCACACCTATGTTCATTAGTGTTCCATGGGAAACATAAAATAACTTTTAGTTGAGGTTTGGGCACTCAAATGCACCCAAGCTTAATTAGAAAAAAAAAAAGAAGTTATATAATTGCACACAAAGAGTAATAGTCACCTCTGGCACCTGCAGCTGAACCAATGGAATTGAGGGTCATTCATCTGACTCTGCCACTTGCCAGCTGCATAGTTGTGGGCAAGTTGTTGAACCTGTCCAAGGCCATGCTCCTCCTTTCTGAGGAGTAGGTGATGGCCTAGTAATAACCCCTTCCCAGGGTGATGTGGAGACAGTGTCGTGTAGTTAAATTTTGTTACTGCTGAATCCCCTGGACTTCTCTCCAAGACACTGATGGCTGGTAGGCGATTCTGTCACCATTTGGTATCTCCTCATCGACAGCACACAAACACGCAGCTCATCCTCCCTCGGGGCCCATCTCCAACGAGCAGTAAGGCAGTATGGCCTTGAGACTCCAGATCAACACGGAAGACAGCATGTCTCCCTGTCATCCATGTGTCAGCCTGGGATGAGCTGCAGTCACAGAGCCAGGACCACTTCCCCTTGGTTCCATTAGAGCTCTCTCACTGCTGAGAGGGTCCACATCCTGCTGGCCTGCGGTGGGAACTTGAGTCAGGGACTGTGGCTTTGACAGGATACACAGAAAAGCCCTTCCTCCCCTCCTTCCCTCGATGACTCCTCCTGCTCCTCCAGTGGAACTTCCCATCCCTTGTCCTTCAAGTCTCAGTCACAGCATTTCCTACCTCGGTGTACTGTTCATTTTTTCTTACTAGTAAACTTTTAGCAATTAATAGCATGGACTTTGTCTCAAACTCTCTGAGTTGAAGTGCTGTTCTACCACTTGCTATTTATGTGACTTTAGCCAAGTGACTTAATCTCTCTGTCTCAGTTTCTGCAACTGTAAAATCCTATATAACAAAAGGCTAATATGCAAATAGACCGAACAGTGGAATGACTGGTTGCTATGTGTACTGACCACCAGGGGGCAGACGCTCAATGCAGGAGCTTCCCCCTGGTGGTCAGTGCACTCCCACAGGGGGAGCACCGCTCAGCCAGAAGCCAGGCTCACAGCTGGCGGGTGCAGCGGCTCCCACCACTGCAGCAGCGCTAAGAATGTCCAACAGCCCTAACTGGTTTGGCTCAGTGGATAGAGTGTCGGCCTCCAGACTCAAGGGTCCCAGGTTCAATTCCGGTCAAGGGCATGTACCTTGGTTGTGGGCACATCCCCAGTAGGGGTTGTGCAGGAGGCAGCTGATCGATGTTTCTCTCTCATCGATGTTTCTAACTCTCTAGCCCTCTCCCTTCCTCTCTGTAAAAAAATCAATAAAATATATTTAAAAAAAAAGAATGTCCAATAGTCAGATATCCCCTGAGGGCTCCCAGGCTGTGAGAGGGTGCAGGCCGGGCTGAGGGACCCCCCCCCCCCCGACCTGCCCCCGAGTGCATGAATTTTGTGCACTGGGCCTCTAGTATTATTATATAGCTCCTCCTTTACAGGGTTGTTGTGAGGATTAAGAGAATTTACGCAGGTAAAGCAGTCAGTGCACTGTCTGTAACATGCTAAACACCATATTACCATTGACTGCTTTATTGTTGCTCCCATAATATGCCTCAGTAATAACTCATAATTAGCGGGTTCTTCAGAGGTTTTATCTTTCAGGAAAGAGGGACTAGAGACTGCCCAGTCAGCAATCCACTCAGGACATTGAGTTAATCCGTCATGTTGCAACACACGGTTGGCCTCTTGCTGCCTGTTTACTGTGATCCCAGAACAACCCAGTCCGTCCTGTTCTTGGGACGGTTCCTCTTTTTCCGGAACTATCTGTTTACTCACATTTCTGTATATCCACCCTTCCCCACTTACACAGAGAGAAATATATATCTATATTTTATAAACAGATATATACTTAATTTTTAAAGTCAAAATACCCAAAAATGTCAACCACACGACCACCACCACCAGGCTCGAGCCCACATCAAGGCCCAAGATGGGAGAAAAAGGCAGCTATGCTGTGTCCCTAACTCTAAACGTGGGAGGCACACGGAAGACTTGGTTTTTCTTAATATTTTCCCTCAATAGCTAGCTATCTCTTTTTTAAAATCCTCATCCAAGTATATGTTTATTGATTTTAGAGAGAGAAGAATGGAGGGGGTGGGGAGGGAGAGAAACATCAATGTGAGAGAGAAACATTGATTGGTTGCCTCTCGTACCCGCCCAACTGGGGATTGAACCCACAACCTAGGTATGTGCCCTGATCTGGAATTGAACCCACAACTTTTTTGGTGCATGGAATGACTCTCCAACCAACTGAGCCACCCGGCAGGGGCGATACCTATCTCATTAAAAACTACAACAACAGAGAAGTAGAATCAAAAGAGAATTCTCTAAGGTAAAAAGTTATGAAAATAATTTTCCCAATCCCCAGACAACATCCTCTCCCTACCCAATGCCCCAGTCCCCAAAGCCCACAGGCAGCTTGAGAACAGAGCCCATCTTCAGGAAGAGCCCCGGTGAAAGACATGGTGGAGAAAGCCACTTTGCTGCGGCCTATGTCTCTCTCCCGTGGTGACCTGGATCATTCCTCATGGCTTTTCCCGATCTGTGTGGCACTTCAGTCATTCCCAAATAAGTGCCCATCAGCTTCCCAGTAAAACAAAAAGGCCATAGTTGGCACTTTCTTTTCTCTCTCCACCCACACTGTTCATGCAGAAAAAAATATTTAAAGTCTACAAGTTGAAAAAGGCTTTTTTTAAATGCAGCTACCCACATTAAAGGAAGCCTGTTTAATTCTAGATCTACAGCTAGAAGATCAAAAATAGGAATAATTAAAGCCTGAGATGTAACTGTTAAGAAAGGCATTTTTATCCTCTTTGCCAAGTCTTTAAACAGGTAAACCACATATTTAAAGAAAGTACTAAGGTCTGAAAATCGCAATGGGAATTTTTTTTCTGGTTTAAGACATAATGAATTCAGTCTTCGGAGACCACAGAGCAGGGCTTGTTGAGCTCTCTGACTGTCAGCTGAATAATTATCTAGCGAAGCTTGTGTGTAGGTGACTCCCTGTGATTCAGCTTCTTTCCTGTTTTGAAACAGAAGGTTACTAACCTCTGGAACAAAATTTGGCAAAGTCAAGGAACGTCAGTTTTATGCAAACAGTATTTCCTTTTTGTGGCCTTCCTTTTCATCCTATGATATTTGATTTTTAAAAGTCTTATAAATGTAATGAATTCACTCGAGTACCCTTTCCAAACACCCCAGAAAGAATGCAGAATTAATAATAATAATAATGAAAAAAGCCAAACCAACCAGTTGAAAAATCTCCCTTTTCCAAAGTGGCTGGAGCCAAGTGAACTCTATGTCAAACCCCACCAACAGTCTGACAATTTCTATCCCAAGGAGAAGGTGAAGCGGGCATATTAAGGGTCATATGCAAAATAGGAATTCTGAGGGGAAAAATTTCATTACTGCCAAACCTGTTGGTTTTTGTTGTTTTTAAATGTGATTATAATTTTAAACTGTTACTTTAAAATCCTGAGTGCTTAGATGTTATTGCTATAATGTCTCCCATTGAGAGATTGTGGCTGTGGTTTCCCTTTCACCTACCAGGAATTCAGACAGCTGAATAATGGGCTCATCCTTTTGTTGTGTGAAGCTGTTCATCAGATTTGGAAACTAACTTATTCAGCCTTCTTCCCCACAGGATGCAAGCACCTTCAGGCAGAGACAATGCATCTCATTATCCTAACTCAGCTGAAGGAAGAACCAAGCAATGAACTCAAAATCAGACGCAAAACCTGACGTGGAGCAGAAACCGTGCCTGGCTTGCTGGCGTCCCAAAAGAACTTTGCCTGGTGCCAGACAGGGCTGTGGTCTGCACCCGACCAGGCAGGAGATGTGGGGTTTGCAGAATAGAACACACAAAAATAATCAGTTCATTGTTGTAAAGGAGAAAAATTGTTAACAGCCCACCTGTTCCAGAGCTGGCCAGCTTCCCTCAAGTTTAGTCAGACAGGATGTTGTGTTGCTCTCCACGGTTGCTGCTGCCGCTGCCGCCTGCACCTGCCAGAGGTCACACTGAGCCAGACAGCAGCGGGCAGGTGGTTTCCTGCTCGGCTCTCCTCTCGGAGAGAAGCGGAATTGAGGGGAAGGCAAGGGTCAGCAATGCTCTCCTGCGCTCCTGTCCCCGCTACACCTCATCTCCATTACCCATGCAGGGAAAGGTGGTTACACAGAGGGGCGACCCCACACACAGTTTTAACTGTTCCCCGATGGAACCTTATTTCTAGACTCATCAGCCTGGACTGTGCTCCCAGGACTGGAACCGGCAGGCACGCCATCAACATTCACTGACAAACTCACAAATGAAGAAACAAGCGTGAAGTGATCCTGCAACCACATGTCGAGTCGTTTCCCTGGGAATCAGGAGTTACATTGTAGAATATTTATTTTACCCTGCTTTTTTCAGGTCACCCCAGTCCTAGAAAAGCATGTGTTGATGACTCCCTCTTACCTCAAGACAAGCTACCAACTTCTTGGGAAACTCCTCTGTCCTGACACCAACACCTGCGAAGCTTGGGGGTGGCATTCATCTCTTCATTCAGGCTGCTTGATGCTCAGTGCTCCAAGAACAATCAACGTAAGAGTTTATTTCACTTTTTCCCTCCACACTTCAAAGACCTTGTGAAAACTGACCCCCAGGGTTGTCCTGATGCCTTGGAGCTCCCAGGTCCGACATGAAGAGTAGACCTTGGCTAGTCTGAAAGGCCAGTTTCAAATGGGTGGCACCACATAAACCCAGGAGAGCTTGCCACTCTGGATGCCGGCTGCCTCTGTCCTGAGGAAAATGGCACGTCCGCTCAGTCCTCAGCAGACACTGAGAAAATGTCTCAGCACAGCCAGAAAACAGATATTCCTCTATCACCCTTATTCTTCAGTACTATAAACTCTCCCGCTCTGATCCTTGGTGTTACCAAATCATGTTGCAGCCAATCCCAGTCTTTCCCGGCTGCATGAAGGTCAGCCACGAGCTGTCTTCACCCCCTCCCACCCACTTTCTCTCTAGAAACTACAACAGTATGACACCTTGAACCAACCAATGAATACAGGAGGTCATTTTGAGGATTAGCTTTTAGTTCTGCAAAAACTATAAATCAAATTTAAAAAAAATACAATATAGTGGAGTCATTTAACTCCCGTAAGGGGCTAAAATAATAACTGATTTTGACAGGTGGGTGGAGTGGTTAACTCTAAATTTTGGAAAACCTGTATGAGCAAAAGTTAGTCATTGGGAAGTCATGAGAAGTCACTGGTCAAATATTACAATGTGGACCCATCTTCCCTAGCCAGGTCCCAGAATAACTTCCTTTACACGTATAACTAAGCAATTCTTCGGGGTTGGGAGGTGGGAGTGTCTCTTTAAATCTTTAGGAAATTGTTTCAGATTTCTTTTCCATGCACATTTTTTATTTACGTAGTTTATTCCTGGGTAGCCTAGAGCTTCATAAATGTCATCTTTTGTTTTCTCATGACATTTTTGCAATTGTTTAGTAATGGGTAAAGTATCTGGCCAACTTGCTCAATTCTCTTATTAGTTCAAAACATTTTTCAGTTGATTTGCATGAATTCTTTGAGTTGACATACTATTTGCAAGTAAAAACAGTTTTGTCTCTTCTTTTTCCATATTTATATGTTTTATTCCATTAGCTAGGATGCTGAGTGATAGTAGTGCTAGTGTCTTGTCTTTGTGATTTCAAACTAGTGATTCACCATTGATAGGATGTTTCTGTGGGGTTTCTTTCCTTTATTAAAATGAGGCTGTTTTCATTCTCATTTCTATTTTGTTAAGTGGTTTTTTAAATGATAAATGGGTCTTTGTTGAATTCATTACCTTTTTTTTCTAAATTTATCAAGATGATGTTATGATCTTTCCCTCTTAATTCTTGATCAAATGAATTACATTAATAGATTTCCTAATGTTCAATTACCTGGCATTCTAAGAATAAGCCCCACTTAGTTAAGCTGTATTATTCCTTTAGTATATAAATGGATTAATTTGTTAATGTTTTATTTAGGATTTTTGTATCTTTGTTCATAAATGTGATTGATCTATAGTTTTCTTTTCCCATGATATCTTTGCTTAGGCTTGGTGTATGGTTATGCACACCTCATAGATGAGTTGGGAGGCCTCCAAGTTTATTGTATGTTCTCAGGGAAGTTATAGAACCCCAACATTATCTATTCCTTGGTGACTGGAGGTTTATGACTAACTCTAACTAAGTTTTAAATGTTTGTGCAATTATTTACCTCTCTTTAGTCAACTTTAGACATTATACCAGGACACCACCCATTTTTAAATCTAGATTTTCAAATTTATTTAATAAAGTTGAGCATGGTATGTTTTTATGTTTTAAATATCCTAACAGTCCCCAAGATGCGCCTCTGTGGTATGCAGATTATTTTGAGCTAAAGGCAACTGAGACCCTGTGAGCTCAAGACAAACTTCTGTCCCCCACCTATAAACTTACAAGTAAATTATATTAAAAATGAAAATAATATACAAAAAAATGCCCTAACAGAATATATGCCCCAATAAATTTAATTAGTTTTTTCAAATAAAATACAATATAATGATAGTAATAATAAATAGTAATATACATTAATAAATATTAAAACTAATATAAATATAGTAAGAAAATAAAATTTAAAAAGTATATATGTCCTTTCTTATTTCTAACTAGAGGCCTGGTGCATGACATTCATGCACTCCGGGGACGGGGGGGGGGGGTGTGGGGGGAGGGGGTCCCCTCAGCCCAGCCTGTGCTCTCTCACAGTCCGGGAACCTTCGGGGGATGTCTGACTGACGGCTTAGGCCATCAGTCAGACATCCTTAGTGCTGCAGTGGAGGCTGGAGAGGCTCCCACCACCACCACTGCGCTTGCCAGCTGTGAGCCTGGCTTCTGGCTGAGTGGCACTCCCCCTGTAGGAGCACACTGACCACCAGGGGGCAGCTCCTGTGTTGAGTGTCTGCCCCCTGGTGATCAGTGCACATCATAGCGACCAGTCATTCCACCATTTGGTCGATTTGTATATTAGCCTTTTATTATATAGGATGTTTCATTAATTTCTTCCTTGTTAATAATTGGAGTTGCAAAGCCTTGGTCAATTTTTCTTTTTGCTTTTATTCCATTAACCCTTCATTTTCACATGTTTATTCTTTCTTTTACTTATTTTTGGTTTACCTTATAACTTGTTATTTAGCTTTCCAATTTATAAGTTTAGCTCATTTTTAAGAATTTATCTTTCAATAGGGAACACTTAATCCATTCATATATATTGTAATTACTAATATGACTGGATATGTTTGTACAATCTTATTTTGCTTATTTGGCTCCACTATTAACTAGCTGTGTGGCCTTAGATTAATCAAGTAAATTATATTAAAAATGAAAATATAAGGCTTGCCTGTGCCTCAGGCCGGCCCTGGGTGCCTGGGGGGCTGAGGGGACTGGGCGCCACCATCTTGTGGCTGTGGGCGCCACCATCTTTGAAGGCATGGCAGTCAATTAGCATATTCCCTCCTTATTGGCATGGGCACCACCATCTTTGTGAGGGAATGATGGTCAATTAGCATATTCACCCTTTATAAGTTTATAGGTGGGGGACAGAAGTTTGTCTTGAGCTCACAGGGTCTCAGTTGCCTTTAGCTCAAAATAATCTGCATACCACAGATTGATTAATCTGAGGCCACACAGCTAGTTTGGTGTATGGTTATGCACACCTCATAGATGAGTTGGGAGGCCTCATCTAGGATATTTATATATCCTATCTAATAAAGGGTGAATATGCTAATTGACCACCACTCCCTCACAAAGATGGCGGTGCCCATGCCAATAAGGAGGGAATATGCTAATTGACTGCCATGCCTTCAAAGATGGTGGCGCCCACAGCCACAAGATGGTGGCGCCCAGTCCCCTCAGCCCCCCAGGCACCCAGGGCCGGCCCGAGGCACAGGCAAGCCTCAGATGGTGGCTTCCCAGCTGCCCAGGGCTGACCTGAGGCACAGGCAAGCCTCTGATGTCGGCTTCCCAGCCACCCAGGGTGAGGCGCAGGCAAGCCTCAGATGGCGGCTGCCCGAGGCTCAGGTAACCAGGGCCGGCCGAGGCTTGCACTGCCAGCAGTGGCAACAGCAGAAGTGTGATTGCCAGGTTGTTTCCTGCCCCTGAGGGCTCCTGGACTGTGAGAGAGGGCAGGCCGGGCTGAGGGACCCCCTCCCTCCAGTGCATGAATTTTCATGCACCGGGCCTCTAGTATATATATAAAATGTATCCTATTTTGTAAATATATATATTTATATATATATATTTTTTAAAAGAAACAGGAAGCACATATATATTTGCTTCCTGTTCCCCATCTTTTAAAATTGATTTTCAGTTCTTTGAATTTTTTTGCTTCAGTAGTTTGGAGATTATATGGCCAGTGTCTTTTTTTTCTCTGTGATTATCCTTACATTTTAACACACATTTAATTATATTTTTTCTCTGGTACTTATCAACATTTCTACATTTTCCCTGAAAGGCTATCTATTGATTTGATACCAATTCCAATTATGAGTCTATGTTCACTTTCTTCCTCATCCCAAATCATTTGAAATTTTCATTCTAGGTTAGTTCTATTAATTATTTTTATACTGTGCTATCAAAACCTTTTTATATCTAACTACTAACTTTGCAGCATTATTGGTGTACCACTTTCTTATTACTTGTTGGTCACTTTCTTAGGTTCATTTTTCTTCTTGCAAGAAACACTTGAGTATCTCTGCTCCAAGAAGATCTATAAGCGGTAATCGTTCAATTCCTTGCATGTCAGTGATTTCTAATTTGTCCTTCAACTTTAATGCTGCTATGGCTTAGCATAAAATAGTAGTTCTCTGCAGCCATTCTCTTTCCTGCGATTGGAAACCAACCAGTTCCCCTCAGTGGCTATCGTTTTGGTCTACTGCTATTTTTCTTTAGGTTTCAGTTTAACAAGTATTTGTTGAGTCCCACATTGTGCTGAGTACATTCCTAGGTGCTGGGGATATAGGGGTGATTAAGACGTAGGCCTGGTTTCACTCCCCACCACTGCACCTGTGCTTTCCCCAGTGACTGGCCGAGGGGCTACCAATGCCTAGGCTGGTCAACATGGTCTGATATTAAACAACAATAAAAAACACACAATAAACAACAGCAACAAAACTGAGCTGTGCTGATTCAGTTCCCATTCTTATGCATTTGAATGGGGAAATGCCCAGAGAATGAAGCTGTAAAAATAACGCTGCCTGCTTCTTGGCCATCTGCCTACCAAGGGCAGAACTGAGGGCTTCTGGTCCCTCTGATAAATGCTCTGACCCAGCTCTGACTGTCAAGCCACAGGTTTCTCACTATCACTTTCTGAGCGATGACATTTGGGAGAGGAAAGGCTAGCTTCTTGGTAAAATGATTCCCTGAAGAAAGGAAATAGGGCTATGGTTGGGGGGAGTATTTATTAAATCACCGGGGGCACTTTTTCCAAATGCACATTCTGGGTCCTTACCCCAGAGAACAGGACTTGACTTCTTGGGGATCATGGGTGGAAGAGGGGAGAGCAAATACACACATTTTGAAAAAGTCTTTCAGGAAATTGTCATCTGCATTTTATGTATGACCACTCTGCCACCTCCTTGTTGACAACCACTGATGTTATCTAACCCTGCCATTTTATAGATGGAGGACATGGCCCCTGAGGATAGGTGATTGATTAATCTAAGGCCACACAGCTAGTTAATAGTGGAGCCAGGATGAGACTCAAGAACACTTGATTCCCAGACCAGTGCTTCTTCTGACATTATCCACAATTCACCTTTAATCCTTGCTCTTCTGGCAATCATCCCCATTACCACCACCACCATCATCATCGTCTTCATCATTATCATGGTCACCAGACACTACTGACCACTTTATATAAAACTAGAGGCCTGGTGCATGAAATTCATGCACTGGGGGGGGGTGTCCCTCAGCCCAGCCTGCACCCTCTCCAATCTGGGACCCCTCAGGGGATGTCCGACTGCTGGTTTAGGCACGATCCCACAGGAACATCCCTCTCACAATCCAGGACTGCTGGCTCCTAACTGCTTGCCTGCCTGCCTGCCTGATTGCCCCTAACCGCTTCTGCTGCCAGCCTGCTCACCCCCTAACTACTCCCCTGCTGGCCTGATTGACGCCTAACTGCCCTCCCATGCCAGCCCAATCGCCCCCAACTGCCCTCCCCTGCAGGCCCGATCGCCTCCAACTGCTCTTGCCTGCCGGCCTGATAGCCCCCAACTACCCTGCCCTGCTGGCCTGGTTGCCCCCAACTGCCCTCCCCTGCCTACCTAATGGCCCCCAACTACCCTCCCCTGATCTTGTGACGACATGGGGGCAGCCATCTTGTGATGATGCGAGAGCAAGACACCACCTAGGCTTTTATTAGTACAGATTATCTCTCAATTTTGCAGTAATCCTACAAGGCAAGTATTATCTCCATTTCTCATATTCTGACCATGTTCCTAACCTTTACATACTGTATACCTTGACAGTTGGGTATCTATCATCAGCAAGTGCCTTTATATCTTTTGTCCTTTTTTTTGTTTCTTCACCTCTTTCCCTGATTTGTCTGTCCCTTGCAAATACCACCTCATATGCAGCCTCTCTAGTTAAGGCGCATCTGGCCCCAACTCAATTCTCTTTATATTAGAGGGCTTGAGGGTGGGGTAGGTGTTTCATTGAACTTGCAATTCAATTACCTTCCCTCCTCCTTCAAACTTCCCAGATCCTTTGAAAATCATGCCAGATTTTACCACCTGCCACCTGTACTTGCTACTGATATCTACCAACCGACTTTCCTTCATTCATTAATGACTTTAGCACCTATATTCCTGTCACCATTCTTAGTGTCTTAACTTTGTAGAAGAGTGACCCATTCATCACCTCCATCTCAGCCACCCTCTCATGCTTGTGTTCCTAACTCTGTCATCACCACTTTCTGGTATTAGTCCACTGATCCTACCACCTTCACAACTTTATAAAGACACAAAGCAGATACACAGATACCATATATATTCTTCCCCTTATACACCCACTTGCCTCCTTTTCTGCTTGGTCTAACATTACAATTACTGTTTTGTGAGCTCTCTTATTTTTCTTGCCTTTTCCCTTCCATCAGCTTCATCTGGTGAAAACATGTGGATTTAGATAAAAGTCTATATCCACATATTTTGTGGTTACTCCTGAGATCTTCAAAGGTGTGGTAGATGCTGCAAAGGTGCTGAGGGTTTACCTTAAACACATCGCTGTACATCCCAAATAGGAACCCAGCACGCTTGGCAGTTTATGACACTTTCCTAATGTGCTCTTTTGCACTCTGTGAAAAGATTGTTTCCTACTCCCCACCCCCTTACACTTTATACATGGCTGTCTTAGCCTGAGTTCCCTAAAAGCTGTGGAAACCTGCAGGTCGTTTATATGGGACGTGATCCCAGGGGTCCAGAGAGAGAACCTGAGGAGTGAAATGGGAAAAGTGGGAAAGGCAAAGATGCATGACTGTGTTGGCTGCTCCTATGAGCAACAGGGGGTCGATCCCATAGGATCTTCTAAGGAACTTGATGGGATGCCGCTCAGATTTTCCTGCCCAGGGAATGAAATGGGTGGGCATTTATCCACAGATTTCTGTCTTCCATTGGTCAAGGGTGGCCCCTGGTGCTAACTCCCTTACATCTCCAGGCTGTCCCTGGAGGGCCCTGTGGGCTCTGAGGGCATTTGCACACTGGTTCGGAGAGGCCCTGGGCAGACACTGTGACGTTGCTGCTGAGCAGGGCTGTTTTGAAGCCTGTACTGAATGGGTTCCTGCAACAAAGTAAGGAGTGAGGCTCAGAGGACCCTTGCGCCTTCCTATCTGTCATGGACCCGTTAAGTCCAACTGAATTTTTATTCAAGGCTGCAACCTCTGCCAGGACTTAAAGCAAGAGAGTGAATGAAACAAGCTCAGGTCCCCCTGCCCAGGTGACCTGGAGGCCATAATTGATATTCATCATCTATTTCTATCACCCAGTCTCCATTTTCCTCCTCCTCAGCCAGCACTTAGCTGGTGTAAGTTGATTGCTTTATGCAGCGACAAAGACATTTATTCCCCAAGAGGTCTGATCCTTAATGTCTTGCCCTTATTAGGTCATGGTTGCTAAATTGCCCATTTAGCATAGTCATTGGAAAAGAAATTCACTATAGATCCCCTGGGTTCAGACACAGACCCCTGCCCTCAAGTCCATGGGGGCCTCGCAGCAATCCAGTCCTCATTTGATGGGGGCCTGGGATAGCATGGGGTATGAGGACATTGGCCTGAGTGGAAGGTAAGAGATAAAAAGATTAAAGAGCTTAGAAGGGAAGAAGTCTCAAAAGTTTTAATAGGATTGAGAGGAGATGCCAAATACTTTCTCCACGAACTTCATAAGAAGGGCCTGTCTTTTCTTAAGTACCTACTATGTGCGGGCAGTTTAGGTGACTTGATTTCATGTAAGAATGGCATTGTTACAAAAACATTCCCAGTTCTCATAAGGAGAAACGGAAGCTCAGATCAGGGAACTAACTTGCTGAGCCAGAGCACACCCCCAGGACTGACTCCAAAGCCCCTCCTGTCAGCCGACGCCTCCGCTCTGGGAAGGCATGTCTGTGAGGTGACACGTAAGAACATTCCTTCCACGGCCGGGAGACTCAACCTGATTAGGCCTGATTAGACGTGTGTAACAGCACACGCCCTGAGGCCTCTCTCCCCCAGCCTTCCTCCACTGTGGCTATTGGCTTCTTTCTCACTCTTCTTTTCGGAGTGGGGTGTGTTGGGCAGAGCAATAATGTGATTTCTTCAAATCCATCTACTAAATGCCACTTTCTCCTTCTTCAAGTCACTCTCTTCCCACGAGCTTCCCTGTCCTCAACAATCAAGTGTGTCACCCTCGGCAGGTTGGATGAAGTCCGAGGGGCGGTCAGTGAGTGCTGTGCCTCCTTCTGTGAGGAGCCCAGGTCTGTGCTGGGAGCAGCAACACCGCAGTGATGACAGCTGACAGTGTGTGGCTAGGAGCGGGCAGCGTGCAGGCCGGACCCAAACTCGAGACTCTCTCTCCAAGGAGAGGCAGGGACGGCAGCCAAGTCCAGAGTGTGCCAGTCCCACTTGAAAGTGCTGGGCGCCTGGGGACAAGCAACCAGTGGGGGATCCCTAAACCTGGGATGTGTGGGGGAGACAGCAGCACAGCGCAGGGCAGGCAGTCAGGTCTGACCACTGCTCACTGCCCAGAGCCGGTCAGAACTCAGCGCCTAGGTTTCCAGAGTGCCTGCGCGGGAAGCTGTGGTCTGAGAGAAGCATCCCGGAGCAGGCGGGCTGACCTCAGCGCCCTTCAGGGTCCCCACTGACCTTGCTTGTCCTGCCTGACCAGCGCCTCTCCTCGTGTGTCATTCCTGCACTGTGCTGGCAGCCAGAACACACCCTGGGCAGCTCCGGCAGCCGGGAGGTATGGGAGTAAAGGCTCAGGCTCCATGTGTGCCTTTTCCGGCCAGGTGTGGGCCAGAAGCTCCCCCACTTACAGGGGGCTGGAGAGCACAGCCTAGGTGTGCCACACTTTGTGGATCCCCTGCCTGGAGTCTTGGCTCTGTCACTTCCTGGCTGTGAGACAAGTCATTTAGCATCTCTCTGCCTCAGTTTCCTCCTCCACAAAAAGGGAGTGTGAGGGTGAGGATGATATGACCTTCCTCCCAGGGTTATGTGGATTGAAAGAGCAATATGTGTGGAGTTTCTCGAGAGTTGCAGAGCGGGGTGTGTTTTGATTCATTCATTTACTCTTCAGAACAATGCGACTCGTCACATTTTACAGATGGGGAAATTGAGGCTCTTACTGGATGACATGCATGGAGCAGGCGCTGCAATTTGAAACCCAAACGTTGTGACTCCAAGGCCCGTAGTCCTGTTGGTCTCCGTCAGAGGCACAGGCAGGCAGGCAGGTAAACAGGCAAAGGGAACCCCAGTCGTGGCTGGGCCGGCCCTGGGCCCTGGCCAGAAACGGGGATTCCAAGTGGTGCTACTTCGTTTTTGCTTCTTCTCGGCCTCCTGGAAGCAGACCAGGGTGCAGAGCCAAGATTCCTGCTGCAGAGTGACAGGCCTGCCTCCAAACCAGACGAGCCCAGGAGCAGAGGCGCAGGTGATCTCTCCAGCCCCCGCCCCTCCCCGCAGGCAGGGCCTGTGGTGCCCTGGCCTCCTGCCAAGAAGCCCTGGGCTCCGGAAAGGAAGGTGGGCTCCTGTGGAGCCTACACTGAAGCCGGAATCAGTCTAGTTCAGAATCCCATCAAAGCCCGTCCCTCGGCCTTCTCGGGGCTCTGTTTCTGGACAGAAACCAAGAGAGAGGATGGAGGCCGTGGAGGTTGTGCTCTGGGCAAAGGCTCCAACCAACCCCATTCTCCAAGCTCTCCCCGTCCTCGCCTTTCTCCTCAGTTTACTTCTGGCAGCCCTGTGCCAAGCATGCAATTAACCACGCCGCTTCTGCCTCCTTCCCAGCCAAATGGGTACCAGATGCACCGTGTAGACCTTGGACAAAGTGGGGAAGAAAAACTTGACTCAGACAAATCAGCAGAGAAAACACAATTAGGCAAAGCAAACAGAGCTGAAGAGGCGGCAGGCAAGCCAAGCGTCCAGGAGCCCACCTGCAGCGCATTTCCAGGCCCCTCCAGAGCCATCCCCTGTTAATGCGGGCCACGTGGACGCCACTGCCAGGCAGAGGGAGGAGCTGAGCGCAGCAAATCCAGACAGCCGCCCTGCCAGGGGCTGCGGGGTGGGACGAGGTGAGTTTGCTTGTGCTCCACCCTCTGGTCTCCAGGAAGGATGTAGGGTCTGCGGCTGCTGCAAAAACATGAGAGTTCGGTGCCAAGAAGTGACCAGAACATTGGCTCAGCTCCTTCCTTATATTGCAATCTAGACTGCCAGCCAGAGCCAGGAGTTGCAATCACTGGAAAAGGAGGGGTAAAGGGCCTTTCTTTGGGAGGCCTGCTCCAATCACTGAGGTAGAAACAGCAGCTGCCTCCCTGGGGGGACAGGGAGGGGGCGCTCCCTGAGGTCTTGCCTGGAGCATCAGGCAGGCCTGGAGGGGCCTCTGCCAACAGCACATGCCAGGAGCCCCAGATCCCATGGCGCTGCCCCTCCTGGGAAGCAGCAGCTGAAAGCAGTGCTCACCCACCCCCCAACATCACACACTAAAGCGAGAGGTGAAGGGCCGCCTCGTACCTCACAGAGCACAGCCTTTCTGATCAGACAGGCATCGCCTCAATTCTCAGTTCTGCCGCTCACAAGAAACTGTGCAACTTTTAGCAAGTTACGGAACCTCCCTGGGCTTGCTTTTCCTCTCGTAAAGTGGAGACATACGCCCAAAGTTACTGGGAAGATTACGTGAGATATGTGCATCCACGGTGCTGACCATGTACCTGGCACACAGTGGCACTGCATAAATGGCAACAGCTTGGTGCTGAGCTCATTAGGAGGGCCTGCACACCTACAGGAACAGGAGGTGGGAGAGAGAAGAGGGGATATGAAGAAGAGATCTAGCAGAGAGGTGTGAGGAGATGAAAGAGCTACAGTTGAAAACACACAGAAAGTGTTGATAGAACTGCATCATCCACACCCTCTTGTAAAAAGAGGAGCAGACTCTGCCAGCTTATTAGCAGGGAAAGTGTTCTATTTTAAAAACCACCCCACCCCAAGCAGACATCAACTGCCCTGCCTCAAACATGGTGGGAATTATCACCCAGCTCTGTGTCTTCTCCATCCACAGCCTTGCGTGAGGCCGGAGCTGGCTCCCCACCCCTTTCCCAAGCCTCTCACCCCCGGAGCGGCCTTTCCTCTTTCCTATCCTCCCTCCCTTTGTTACAGAAATGACACCAGATGCGAGTGGTGGATTCCACCTGGAAAGGAAGGTTCCCAGGGTCCTGCAGCGGCTCAGTGTCATGGCTCAGTCCCAGGAGCTGGTCTTGACAACACAGAGGTCTGGCTGACCTCCACGGCCACAGCCTCTGTCACGGGTCTGACAGCCCCACGCCCCTGGAGTGCAGCCGGCGTCCGCTGGGAACCCTTCCTTGGAGCTGACCAGGGCTGAGGACCTCGAGCGCGCAGGGAGAGCTGGAGGGGGGCCATGTGGCTGAAACCTGGGCAAACCAGGCCACGTGCTGTCACTCACGGAGCTTGTGTTTTGTATCACTCACCCTAAGTGACTGCAGAAAGCACCGTGGGCTGCATTTTGGGCTGGCACGTCCTTAAGTTACTCCATTGCTCAAGGCAGAATGCTGCCAAACCTCTTATAAAGTCTGCCACCTGCTTCAGAACAATAGCTGATGAGGACAAGCTCCGTGATTTAATTCAACAGTGTAACAATGAACTTCATTCTGGCAAATGTCGCTCCTCACCAGTCTCCGTGCAGCTATAGGGTCCTGTGGGGGTCCCCGGGCTGGCTAGGTGAGCTGCCGAAGGACACCAGAGAGCAGCCCCTGAAGGGCAGAAAGGCAGCAAGAAGTCCGGCCTTTGTCCTCTGTGTCCGAGGACAAACCACTGGCCTGTTTTGCATGGCCTGTGAGCAGGAGCCCTTCTCCACGGAGAAGAGGACTTCGGGTTGTGGAGAACCAGCAAGCCTGAGTCTGAATTTGAGGCTAGCCGTGTTCTGTGTGGCCTCAGGAATGGGATTAAATCTCTTTGACCTGTTCCCCATAGCTCAAGTTGTAGGGTTTCTGTGAGGATTATGTGCTATAAACTAAGTATATACAGGGGCTGGCTAACAAATTCCCTTTCCCTTTGGTTTGGGTTCACAGACGAAGCTTGCTGGGTCTGGCCAGACTCACTGGGCTATGCCTTCATCTCCCATGCCCCCATGCTCACATGCAGCCCCTGACTGCCCCATCCCCACCCCACGCAGCCCCTGCTTCTGCCCGCAAATGCCTGTCTCTGGCTCCTCAGTATCCACAGCAATGGGATGCCCAAACCACAGTCCAGTGTTCAGTCTGACAGCATTTTTCTTCTTCATCTCATCTTGACTCACCCCAAAGCAGCTACTCAAGACTTAGGATCAAAATAATGTCGTCTGGGCAGCAGCAGAAAGGTCAGAGCTAAACGCTTTTCCTGTGAGAAACTGGACAGGACAGTATGAAGGGGGAGCAGGTCCGGTTTTCAGGACGCACAGAGGACCAAAGTGCTCTGAGACCCAACTTGACGTCAGATTGACTGGACGGTGGCTTGGATTCATGGGGGGGACAAACGATTAGATAAATCTGCAAGGAAATGTAAGTTGGCTTTTCTGATGAACAGTAACCCTGAAGCTCTTACTTGTTTTCTGCTTTTGCATGTCCCTCTCTGAGGCCGCAGGCGAGCTCACACCCCACCAGGCAGCAGAGCCCTGCATTGGGCATACTCTGGGCCAGGACGACACTCAGGTCCCAAAGCACTTCGGCCTCTGATCCCATGCCACTCGCCCGTGCCTGGATGAAGCACAGTCACATTTGTATTTGGGGCTGGCACATCCTTCTACGTCCCTATGTAACTCCAGTGCTCAAGGCAGAATTCTGCCAAACCTCTCCAAAGCCTGCCACCTGCCCCAGAACAACAGCCGAGGAAGCCAAGCGCCAGGGCGGCAGGGAACTGTCTCGTCCGGGATTATTTCTCCAGTATCTGCCCCAATGCCTGGCACCTATAGGTGCCCAGTGCCTGTTTGTGAGACTGAGTTCCGCTGGTCTGCTGTGGACCCGACTGTGAGTCAGACAGTTCCAAGAAAAGAGCTATGTGTCACAGGCAGACGTTTCCAACTCGGTTCTGTTGGGCTTCGAGCGCAGTGACAGAGCTGTGCACAGGAAGGAATGCGGAGACAGGGAACTGATGGAGTGTAAGGTGCGAGGAGTGGAGAGGGGGGTGCAATGACGAGAGAGCTCACTTGTTTAGGAAAGGAGAGACACCTGGAAGCTTTAGAAAACAAAAATAGTCATGCTCCAGCTCTGCTGGCATGGCTGTGGTTGAGCGTCCACCTATGAACCAGGAGGTCACAATTCAATTCCCGGTCTGGACACATGTCCTGCTTGTGGGGTCGACCCCTGAGTAGGGGGCTTGCAGGAGGCAGCCAAGCAATGATTCTCATCATTGATGTTTCTATCTCTCTCTCCCTCTCGCTTCCTCTCTGAAATCAATTTAAAAAAATAGTCAAGCTTCAGACAATGGGTATTAGGTTCTTCCCAGATGAGAGGGGGGGGGGAGGGAAGAAAGGGTGATTTCTAATTTTGGAATTTGCAGTAAAATTAGTTACCAACCTCGCCTATCCCTGCCATTCTAATCCAGCAGCTAACAACAAAGAACAGCTGCTTCCACTCCAATACTGCCCAGATGCTACCCGCTCGGCACCAGCAAGGCAGTATATCAGACACTCCCGTCCCACGGGGTGTGCGGCTTGCCCTGCCCCTGTGTCAAAGAGAAAGCTGAACTCCGAGGCCTGAAGCCAGGCACACAGCCAGCTTCCCAACGAATTCTCTGCTGAACCCCAGTTAGCCTACCTCTTAGTGAGAATTACCTGCACTAGGACAGGCTTCAGGGAAGTTCACCCCAACTAAACTGATTGGAAGGTGGAATTCTTTGCTCTTGAAAGCTACAAAATAACACCACCTGAACTTGGAAGGTAAAAGCAGAGGGCAGGTGATGAGGGAAGAAGCACTTAGGTGTCAAAACCAAGACATGAATACCATAGTTCGGCAATAAATGCTACAAGAAAAGTCCCTATCAAATCCCCTACATTCCTGCAGAGTGCGAAGCTGCCCCCATGGGGCTAAAATGCGATTTATCTCACCCTTACTCCAATAGCGTGACATTTTCTAAACATACTTTTTCTAACCAGTGTAACAGCATACATTAGCGCTAATTTTAATCTCTAAGTGAGTGAACATGGATACCTCGCGAGATTTTAGTAATAATTCATTGGTACAAATAAATGCTTTCTGACTAACATAAACTGTTCTTGACTCATATTTTCCCTATCATCTCAGAAAACCTTCTATTTTATTAAAACCTAGGTCTCTTGTTTCTCCGTAATTATCCACAGTAACTTGTGGCTTCGGTATTGAAAGTTCTATATAGCTGTGGTTCAGTCGCTCCGGTCCACACCCTCTCGCCCCAGTGAGTGTCACCTGTTTCCATTCCCTGGCTTCTGATCTGTTTGTGCAGCTTAGTTTTAATCGCCCAACCTTCCCCGCAGACATGGTGCTCTCGTTTGCTTTTCAGTTTATAAAAGCGCCCCTCCATTGGCATCCTTTTAAGCACTGACTTTTGTCAATATTTCCCTTCTTTGATGCTCTGAGCATTGAAAAACAGGCATCTCATTATTATTATTTCTTTTCAAGCTGTGCTTATTGAGCTGTTGCTGTCTAATGAGCTATGTGGACTCCTACTTGCTGCAGTTCCTCTGTTCAGCTTGGCTTTGATTCTGCCTCTTTCTCTTCGTCAGTCTGTCCCATGGAAAGTTCAGCTTTTTGGTTGTGTTTCTCTTTCAGGAGAGAAAGCAGTCTTCAGGATGCCGGATCACTCAGTCCCCCCTAAACTGTGTTTTCTGATTAGGATGCAGTTACCTGCGTGACTGAGATACTAATTTCAGAGCTGCTATTCTTTTCCCTCTTTATGCTCCCGAATCTGTTCAACTTCCTCTCTTTATAACCAAAGAGGCTGAGTGATTGGCAGGATCCCAGCAGATTTTTCCAAGCCCGTACAATCTTCTACTTATGGTGTATGGGTTTTTAAACCTGTTATACTATTGAAGGTGACTCACATGGTCCATTTAAGAGCTGTTATGATCAAAGAACTTCAGTCTAGCAACCAAAGCAGAATTTTCAAAATAACTCACCGTCCCTTCTTTCTTTCCTTCCTTTCTCACACATTTCTTTCTTTACCATTTCTTGAACATCTCGAAGACAATACACATTCGCAGGAACAATTCTTAAAATTCCACTTTCTCTTCTTTTGGTTTCTCTCATATATTCTATATTCCTTCTCCTTGAATTACGCTTCCCAAATTGCACCCTAAGGCTCACTTGCCTCTTCTAAAGCTCAAAGAATACCTCTAAAAATAACAGAGACTTCCTTGGAGGACAAGGGAGAAGAAAATGGAGCAGAGGAAACTAAAAAACCAGGTTCCTCTTTTAAAGGAAATGGAAATGTTGGGAAATAGAAAAAAATACATGCAAAATATTTTTTTGTCCTGTCACAAACCCAAGTGCACATTGTTTTGATATGATCCAAGTGCTCTCCAGTACCTTGCCTTCTGATATGCTGGTGGGCAGGAGTGATAAATGTGCAGTACACCCTGCTGCTGGGGCTGCAGGTGATGAGGACAATGAAGGGGTCCAGTGTAACTTGTTGGCCTGGGGACAAGAGGTGTTAGGAAGCCCTCACACTAGCTGTCACTGATGTTACAGTGAGCCAGTGCCATAAACCAACAATATTAGAGATCAGAGAAAGAGGTCTCTAAAGTTCCTGAGCTCATCATGTTTTAAATTATGCTCTTTGGAACACTAGGCCATCTATAATATTAAAAGTGTAATATGCTAATTAGACCAAACATCCTTCTGGACAACCTTCGAAGCCGGGGTTGCGCTGCTGTGAGGGCCGGGGCAAGCTGCTGCTGCAAGGGCTGAGGCTGCAGCCAGAACTGCTGCCTCGGCCCTCAGAGGCCCTTGCACGAATTTCGTGCATCAGGCCTCTAGTATTATATTTGGGGGCAGAGGGGAGGGGTGGGGGAGGAAGGGAAAGAAACTATATGTTAAATAATTTTCTTTACTGCAGGATCACTCAGAAACTTTAATATGGTAATAGTATTTACATATCCCTAAGAGGAAGAGACCATAAAATGTTTCTTTAATGTATTTGATCATGGAACTCTTCTCTTTCTGGAACCCATATTTTGTACAACATCTATACTAATAAAAGGGTAATATGCTAATTAGACCAAGAGACCTTCCGGACATCCTTCCAGACAAAGCCATGGTGGTGGGGCTGAGGCAGAGGTGATTCGAGGCAATCAGGCCAGGAAGGGAGGGCAGTTGGGGGTGATCAGGGTGGCGGGGGTGGGGGCAGTTGGGGGCAAGCAGGCTGGCGGGGGGGTCAGTTGGGGGTGAGCAGGCCAGCAGGGGGGGGGCAGTTGGGGGTGAGCAGGCCCACAGGGGGCAGCAGTTGGGAGCAATCAGGCCGACGGGGCGGGGGGCAGTTGGTGGTGATCAGGCTGGCAAGGGGGGACAGTTGGGGGCAAGCAGACTGGCTGGGGGGAAGTTTGGGGCAATCAGGCCGGCAGAGGAGGGCAGTTAGGGGTGAGCAGGCTGGCGAGGGGGGGGGGCAGTTGGGGGCGATCAGGCCGGCAAGGGGGGGCAGTTGGGGGTGAGAAGGCCGGTGGGGGGTGACAGTTGGGGCAAGCAGACCGGCAGGCAGAGTAGTTAGGGATGATCAGGCAGGCAGGCAGGCAGGTGAGTAGTTAGGAGCCAGCCATCTCAGATTGTGACAGGGATGTCCCAAGAGGTCCCAGATTGGAGAGGGTACAGGCTGGACTGAGGGACACCCCACCCCATGCACAAATTTCATGCACCGGGCCACTAGTAATTTAATAAGAGTGAATATATTTATATTTTTGCATTTATTTTTCTAGAGGTTTTGTAGCTCCACATGTTTTATTTGTTAACAATGTATAGTGTGATTTTGAGGAAACTACAATAGGATGCAAGGTATTTCTTTATGTTTAAGACTAGAGGCCTGGTCCACGAAATTCGGGGGGGGGGGGTCTCTTGGCCTGGCTTGCACCCTCACGCAATCTGGGACCCCTCAGGGGATGTCCGACTGCCAGACCCCTCAAAGATGTCCCACAGGGATCGGGCCTAAACCGGCAGTCGGACATCCCTCTTGCAATCTGGGACCGGTAGCTCCTAACCGCTTGCCTACCTGCCTGCCTGATCACCCCTAACCACTCAGCCCCTCCCTGATCGCCCCTAACCACCTCTGCCTCAGCCCCTGCTGCCGCGGCTTCGTCCGGAAGGTTGTTCGGCTGTCTTGTCTGATTAGCATATTACACTTTTATTATTATAGATATTGTCAACATTATAATTCAATTTTTCTAAATAACCTCAAAGCTGACTTAAAAAAATATATGCTCATTATAGAATATTTGTAAAATATAGGTAATGATCAAGAAGATACTGACAGCCTGGTTGGTGTAGCACAGTGATTGAGCATTGATTATGAACCAGGAGGTCACAGTTCAATTCCTGGTCAGGGCATAGTCCCCAGGTTGCAGGCTTGATCCTCAGTGTGGGGAGTGCAGGAGACAGCCGATCAATGGTTCTCTCTCATCATTCATGTTTCTAGCTCTCTCTCCCTCTCCCTTCTCTCTGAAATCAATAAAAATATATATATATATTTAAAAAAGAGTAGAACTACTTAGAGATTCTCTTTACATATCACCAAATTGCTTTCAAGGAAGATTATTCTGATTGTCTCACCAGCATTGTATAAAATAGCCTATCTCACAACAGATTGGTATGAATTTTTATGACATTTAAATTAAATTTAATTTATTTATTAAGCACTACTGTAGGTAATGCAAAATTTAAAAACATTTAAATGCAGTGAAATTTCTTTCACCCCTATCTTCTAGGGACACCCCCTCTCCCCAGAGGCAACCAATACTTGTGAATACTTTAAAGACATTTTGTGTATGTGGTAGCAAATATATGTAAATATATTCTCTTTTTCACAATCCTGCTTATTTCAGTTGAAAATATTACATGGATCCATTCCCTGTTAGGACATAAAAGATGTCCTCATCTATTTTAACAGTTGGTTGGCATCCCATTGTATAAAATGTGCAATTTTTAAACCAATCCTCTATTAACAGACATTTGTAATATTGCCAGAAAAAAATACATACTATTTCACATGTATGCAAAAATATCTAGAATCGTTGCTTTACAAACTGTGTGACTCGGTAGCCTGGCGAGATATTAACAAATACTCTGTGGAGTCTGTGCTGCTTTTCATTCAGAGCACTACTGTGTGGGGCCGCTTCTGCACACTCTCGCCCGCCGGAGTGCGGGTAAGTGATGAACCGGCTTCAGGGGAGTGAAAACCTTGATCTGTAGTGTTTGCCAATTTCCATGATATAAACACTTTCATCACGGCTGATTTCAAGCTATCAACATGAAGTCACTTTATTTGGTGTTGGGAAGAGATGTCCGCAATTGACTCTTACACTGCCCACACAGAGTGCTGGCAAGCATTTAATCGTCACCTAACTGAAAAATGAAGTGCACGAGATTGAGTATACTTTCCTCTATTTAAGAACATTTCTTTTTCTAGGAGCTGTTTATGTCCCTCGTTCGTTTTCTATTGCGGTAGGGGTCCTTTTCTTATTTGTAGAAGCACTTCATATAATGGTAGTCTGTTTCTTACATGATTGGAATAGCAAATATTTTCCTTGGTTTATTTATATTTTGAATTTGCTTATGAAGGTTTTTCCATGAAGAAATTTTTTTACTTTTATAATTGTATTCATCATTCTTTAAGCTACTTGAGTCGCATATTACAGTTAGGTCTTCTCTTTTCTAAGATTAAAAACATAATTCTCATGTGATTTTTTTCTCATACTTTAATAATTTTATTTTTTTATACATAAAATTGCTGCTACATTTTCTTTTGTTTGTGTTTTATTTTGAATGGCATATTCTCTAATGCCAATTAGGTCAAGTTTGTTGATAGTACTGCTCATGTCTCCTCCTTACTAATTTACTTACGTATTTCTTTTGTCTGCTGGTTCTATTAATTGAAATCTTCAACATTTGTGGGTTTGTCTTTTTTTTCTTCTTTTTGGTTCAATCAGCTTTTGCTTCAGGTTTTTTGAATGTCCATGATTAGGTAGGTGCATACACATACTTGGTATAACACTTATTCTTGTTGATATTTTGACCCCTTTATCATAATGTAGTGGCAGTCTTCATTCCTGGAAATATTACTTGCTCTGAAGACACTATCTTCACCGTGCACCAGTGGGGTCCCTCGGCCTGGCCTGTGGGGATCAGGCTGAAACCAGCTCTCCAACACCCCCCGAGGGGTCCTGGATTGCGAGAGGGAAGTTCTGTGGTGACAGAATCGGGATCCCGCCTCTCTGGTTCCGGGCAAGAACCACAGCTGCCAAGTCACCGCAGCTCAGCAGCTCCTGCCCCTTGGTGGTCAGTACGCATCATAGCTACCAGTCGGCCGGTCGAACGGCTGGCCAGTCGGCCAGTCGCTTAGGCTTTTATATATATAGACTAGAGGCCCAGCGCGCACGAAATCATGCATGGTTAGGGTCCCTAGGCCTAGCCTGACCTCTGTCTCATGGCCTCTGTCACCTTGCGACGCTACGTGAAGCTCCCCACCCCAGGACGCTCCATGATGCTCACGGCCCCTCGATTGCTCCGCGAGGCTCCTCCCGCCCCTCGACTGCTCCATGAAGCTTGCTGCTGCCCCGCGAAGCTCGCCGCTGGATGCTCCGCGAAACTCCCCCAGCCCCACCACTGCTCCACGAGGCTCCCCGTCCCGCGGCTGCTTCGCAAAACTCGCTGCCGCCTGGGTGACTGTTCCACTAAGCTCACAGCCACCCCACGAAGCAGCCCGCCACCCGCCACCGCCGCACAACAGTCCACAGTCCCACCCTGCCACCAGCACCCCCTCATGGTGAGCGGCTCAGGGGCTGGGGGAGAAGGGGAACCGAGAGGTGCTCCATGCACTTCATGGTGACCGGTCGCCTGTTTGGTCGTGACACCACCTAGCTCTTTATATATATTAGGATGGTCACTCTAGCTTTCTTTTCATTAGTGTTTATATGAGATATCTTTTCCTTTTATTTTTAATGTCTTTATATTGAAAGTATGTTTTTGTAAACTGTTACAAAGTAGGTTCTTGTTTTTCAATTTAAGTATTTTTAATTGCAGTGCTTAGACCATTTATATTTAATGAATTATCAATATAGCTGAATTTACATCTAACATGTTCCTGTTTGCTTTCTATTTCTATTTGTTCTTTGTCCTCTTTTCCTGACTTCCTTTGGATTAATTGAATATATTTTAGTACTCCATTTTATCTCTATTAGCTTATTAGCTATATCTCTTTATTTTTTAGTGGTTGTTCTAAGGTTTATCATATATATCTCTAATTTATCACAGTTTACTTTCACATAATATTGCATATGGTTAAAGAATCTTAAAACAGTATGCTTTCATTTCCCTCTGCCCATCTTTTGTTCTCATATATTTTACTACTACATATATCTACACTTATTATAAGCCCCCAGAACATTGTTACCATTCTTGTTTTAAACAGTTATATTTACAAGACAGTAATAATTCAAAAATGTATTTATTTTCTATTTACCCAGATACTTTCCATTTCCTATACTCTTCATTTGTGTGTGTGTGTTCAATTTTCCATCAGAAAAAAACATTTCACTTCTGCTTGAAAAGCTTCCTTCAACAATGCTTTCTAGTGCAGGTCCAGTATCAATGAATTTTCTTAGCTTTCATTTGTCTGAACGTCTTTATTTTACCTTCATCTTTTAATGGTGTTTTCATTAGGTTTAGATTCTAGGTTGATATCTCTCTCCCTCTCCCCCTGCACTTTAAAGATGTTCTATGAATGTATTCCTGAGGAGTTGGCTGTCACATTTCTTTATTTCTCTACATGTAATGTATATTTTTACTCCTGATGCTTTTACCTTCTCTAATGATCTTCCTTTTTAATGTTTTTGATCTATACCTTTTCCTTTCCTTTAATAACTTATTTTAACATTTCTTGCAAGGCAGGTTCACTAACAACGAACTCCCTCAATTTTTATCTCAGAAAGTCTTTTATTTTTTTCTCTTGAAAGTATTTTCACAGGACACAGAATTGTAGGTTGATGTGTTTTTTCCCCTCTCTCTCAATATTTTAAATACTTCACTCCACTCTCTTCTTGTTTCTAAGGAAATGTTGGATATAATTCTTATCTTTGCTCCTCTATAGATAAGGCACTTTTCCCACTCTGTTTTCAATATTTTTTCTCTATCTTTTAAATTCTGCAGTTTGAATATGATATGCTTAGGTGTAGTTTTTTATTGTTGTTAATCCTCACTCAGGACATTTTTCCATTGATTTTTTTGAGAGTGGAAAGGAGAGGGAGACACACAGGGAGAGAGAAACATCGATGTGAGAGAGACACATTGATTGGTTGCATCTGCACATGCTCCCCAACCATAGCCAGGGATGAGCCCGCAACTGAGGTACGTGCCCCTTCACTAGAATCAAACCCAGGACCCTTCGGTCCAAGGGCCAATGCTCTATCCACTGAGTCAAACCGGCTAGGGTGGTGTCGTTTATTTATTTATTTATTTTCTTTTTTATTTATCCTGTTTGGTGTTTTCTAAGCTTTGGATCTATGGCTTGCTTCAAATATTGCTTCTGCTCCTTTCTCTCTTCTCCTTTGTACTTGTCCCACAGTTCATGGATATTCTGTCCTATTTTTTTTTTAATCTTTGTTTTCCAGTTTTAAAGATTTCTATTCACACATCCTCAAGCTCAGAGATTCCTTCATTCACTGTGTCCAGAGTACTAACAAGTCCATGAAAGGCATTCTTAATTCCTGTTTGTGTTTTTGAACTCTAGGATTTCTCTTTAATTCTTATAATTTCCATCTCTCTGTTTACATTACCCATCCATTCTTGCATGTTATCTAATTTTTCCATTAAACCCATTAGCATATTAATCAGTTATTTTAAATGTTTAATGTCTGGTAATTCCAACATCCCTGGTATTGTGTGAGTCTAATTCTAATGCTTGCTTTATTTCTTTAAACTGTATTTTTTGCCTTTTATATGCCTTGTAATTTTTTACTGGAAGCCAGACATGCTGTATTGGATAAAAGAAACACTGGTAGAAAAGCCATTAGTGATATGGTGGTGAGGCATAAAGAAAGGGAAGGTATTATATGGTTCCATGATTAGGTCTCAGTTTTTTAGTGACCCTGTGTCTCTGGGCTATGAACTTCCCAAGAGCTTCTCAGCTGTTGCACCTCTTAGGTGGGACGAAGTGGCTAGAGAGTTGGAGTTGGGTATTACCCTTCCCCCATGTTGGCCAGGCTCTAACAAAGCCCCAATAGGTTAGGCTCTGGTAAAATAGTTTATCTTAAGGGCAGGCCTTGTCAAGAACAGAATGCTCTGGCCTATTTAAAATAGTTCTTTCCCCCTCCCCTACTAGAAGCATGATGGAAGTTTCTACAATATTCATCATGAAAACCTGGTGGGGCTTCTAGAGGGAAAACTCAGCCGAAGTGTGGAGGCTCCTCTGTACTTGTCCCCTCTGGGGTTTTTAGCTCTCAAACAGTTCAACACTGAGCCTCCAGCAATTTGTCACGTACAGTATATGTTTTCTGCCTAGAATTGGTTCCCACAGAAGTCCCTGCTCTAGTAAGATGTGATTCTCTGTACCCTCATGTCTCCAATTTCGGGAACTGTTATTTGCCCCGGGACCTCACTTCTCTGACAGATCTAAAAACTTGTTCATTCAATTTGTTCAGCTTTTTTTTTTTAAATTATATTTAGGACTGAGGGATGAGTCCCAAGCTCCTTACATCTCTTTATCACTGGTTTGCAGCAATTTGATTATGATGTGCCGTGGTGTGGTTTTTGGGATGTTTCTTCAGCTTGAAGTTTATTGAGCTTTGTGGAACTGTGGGGTTTAATGTTTCTGTTAAATTTGAGAAAATTTTGGCCATTTCTTCATTTTTGTCTGTTCACCCCACTCTTCTTCTGGGATTCCAATTATATGTGTGTTTGCCTGCTTCGTACTGCCCCACAGCTCACAGATGCTCTGTTCATTATTTTTAAGTCTGTTTTCTCTGTTTCATTTTTGGGTAAGCTTTTCTATATTTGGATTTATATTTCTATAACTTCTAGTTACTGATTTTTTTCCTTTTGCAGTGTCTAATCTGCTCTTAAACCTACTCAGTATATTTTTTATTTCAGATATTGTATTTCTCATTATCTGAAATTCTATTTAATACAGATTTCTTCCACTTCCCTCTTCATTACGTCCATGTGTTTTTTTTAAATTACTTTAACAAACAGAACATACTTATAGTAGCTGTTTTAAAATACTGTTAATTTCATCATCTCTTTCACTTCCAGCATTATTTTTATTAATGTTTTTTCTCCCAGTTATGAATTGCATTTTTCTGATTCTTTGTAAAGGTAATAATTTTTACTGGTTACCCAGACATTGTTTAACATTGTTGAGTGCTCAATTTTGTTATATTCCTTTAAATAGTGTTAAACATTTTCTGGAAGGTAGTGAAGTTGCTTTCAACATTAATTTGAACCTTTTAAAATACTTTTTTAAAGTTCTTTTTAGGAGGGCCTTGAGGAGCTCTTGGTCAGAGCTATTTTGCCTCACTTTCAAGACTTGGCCCTTTTGAGGACTCTACTGAATGTCCTTCAACTTAACAAAAATCTCTTCACTCAGTCAAAACAATTTTCAGTCCTTTATGAGGTCTGGGAATTATTTATTTTACAGTTTCCCTGTAATTATTTTACTTTGGGAGTTGTTTTTGCCCAACTTTGCAGGATGTTTTCCATTTCTCTACTCCTTATATTCATGTTTCCATTGAATTCTTTGAACAGAGCATGCACAGACTGGTAACCAATCAGAGACTCAAGGGCCACCCATGCATACGTCTGTAGCAGCTAATCCCTTGCAGACAGAAGCAGAAGCTCTATCTATGTTTAATGGAGATGGAGGGAGATGCAGAAATGTTGTATCATGTTCTTCACATTTCCCAAAACCAACACATTTGTCTTAAAGATTTAGAACTCATTCCTAAAAATAAGGCATGTGGGACCATATCTAAATTGCTTTATACCCAACATAAGTTTTCTGTCCTTTGCTTTATGTAAAGCAGGGAATACATGGTGAATGGGGTTAGTACTTGAGCACAATAAGTGGCCCAGCTTCTTAAACTGATGTAAAATCCATTGTGCACTCTATGCCTTTGTAAATAGAGCTTAGACTTAAATCGCTATAAGGCAGTTGGGTCAGTTCCCACTACCCAATGACACTGAAAAAATTTAGGGGTAACAAAACAACACCTCTCATTCCCTCCTCTTGTCTCTTATCACTCTGAACAGAAATGCTCACAGGGAATATATTACTACAAAGACCTCAGACCATATCTCCAAATGCCGCCCATGTTATCCAATGCTTCTTATGTCAACAACCCAACACTCTTCTCTGACTTGTGAACAGCTCTGGCTAGGGCACTCTTCTCTTTTTTGGAAAGAGAATCCACTGCCAAAGAGACTTACACAGCAATTCTTAGAGTTCTTTCCTCCAAAAAAGAGCACAGAGCTGAATCCTGATAGCATACCTGGTCCTGATTTCCTTTCTGCTGAAGATACAAAAATTGGGAAAACAGCATTTTCTGAGATGAAATAGTGGAAAAGAAATAGATTATACATAATCACTTTAAATGTTGGTATCAGCAGAGTTGGAAAAATCCCCTGGCTAAATCCCACCGTGAAAAGCCACTAATTTTGAGGGGATTAAGTCAACTGAATGATTTTGGATGGGCAGATAATAGAAGTAACTATTCTGACAGTTAAACTGCTCCAGGGAAGGAAACTTAATGTTTAAGTCTCTGGCAATAATTGCAAATAGAATTTGGTATTTTTTAAGCTACACAATTGGACTGTTTCTTCTGATACAATTTACATTTCCATAATCTCTGCATGCCAGTAGTGTTAACATTTTATTCAGATACAAATTCACAGTTCAACTATTACTGTCTGAAAGCCATTAGATAGTAATCTCCCTATTTACCTTATCAAAATAGGACCCAGGCATGATTGGACCTGGTTGGTATAATAATTCCTACAAAAGATTTCCTTTCCCATTTTCAACACAGTGGCCAATCTCTCAGAATGATACTGTGTTCAGCAGAGGCTAGTGGCATGTGGGGTCAGTTTCAAGCTATGAGAAGCACAAAACTTTCTCATTTCTCTTGCTTACAACTTTCTGCCTGGTGGGCATAAAGTTGGCAGAAGACACAGACAGGAAGGAGAAACAAAAGACATCTCATTGAACACATCACTAAAACTCTTCCCTTATGAACTGCCTGCGAGGTCCTCAAAAATGTGGAAGAAGCTGTGATGGGGAGTTGGGAGCTCCTCTGGGACAGAGCTGTGTGTTTCATTTTATTCCTATGCCCTCAGTGCCTAATGTCCTGCTGGAAAGAGCAGAAGCTCAACACGTGATACATGCCAGTGGGAGAGCCCGGGAGTCCCTGTTCTGAGAAGGAATGTGCCACTCACCCAGTCCTTGCTGAAGTGGGGGAGCAAAGGGAATGGACCAGATGGAGCTCACGCCTCCTCTTCTCGAAGACATGTGTTCCCTGATGGACTAATCCTTTATCTTTATGGCCAAAATGTGAAGTCTTATTGTTTTTCTCTATTCTGGTGTCTTGTTTGAGAATCAGGATATTTCCAGCAGAGGGAACAGTAAGGAGGCATAAGATTGAATAGTGTGTTTAGAAATGGTTCTCTCTGTGTGTTTTTCTTTCTTCCTTCCTTTAGCTGTCCAGAGTGAGTTCAGAGGTTAGAGTGGATCATGTTCCTTTATCCATGGCATATTATCATAATGGGTCTGCTCAGGTTTCTTTGTTTTATTTACACGTCTATTACTTTTTCTCATAGACTGGCTTTTGGCTTGTGACCCACTAAGGCTCCCATTGATAACAGATAGCATCTGTAATAAATTTTTCTTCTTAAAAAAAAATCCTTTATATAAAGACATCTGAGGGGATAACAGGGGTTGAGATTCTGGAGAGAGTTAAGAGAAGTGAACTGACCCTCTGTAGCTGTGTCTTCTCTGCAGGCATTTGTTATTTTGCCCAAAGTGCAAAAACCTGAGAATCAGGCATTCTATCTGAGCACAGCAAAAGAAACCAGAAGACGTTTCTGGCAGTCTCACAGGGATGGAAACCTGATTGGCCACAACACACCTCATTTTTCCCTAAAGACACTTGTCAATTTCTGGAGCTATAAAAATTGTAAAAAGATATGTAGAAAGCTGTTGAAAAGCAGAAAGGCCTTTGGTGTAGTCTCACAGTAATGATGAAACAAAGAATAGAGTTCAGGGCTTACCAAGATGCGGGACCCAATGACCATGCCAGGAAGATTTGGAAGACAATCCCCTAGGTGCAGGGATGAATGTAAACTTAGCCCAAGTCTATAACTGATCCAGAGGTAGACTGGACTTAATAGGTGTACCGGTTAATAATGGTGGATTTTGTAATCAAAGAAAACACAATAATTTCAAGAGAAACATCAAAAGTGCTTTATTCAAAGTAATGTCCATCGCTAGCTACACAGTTCCCCCATCTTTCAGGTAATTTGTGGATACCATCCCAATAGAACTTTTCTTGTTTTGAGGCAAACCATTCAGAGACCCAATTTTCCACTTCTTTGTACGTTTTGAAGTGCTGCTCAGAAAATGCGTGTGCCATTGATAGAAACAAGTGGTTATCTGAAGGAGCAAGGTCTGGTGAATATGACGGGTGGGTTAATACTTCCCAGGCAAGATCTTTTAACATGTCTTTAACTGGTTTTGAAGTGTGTGATGGTGCATCATCATGAAGCAAAATTACTTTGCCGTGTCTTCTGGAACATTCTGGTCATTTCACGATCAAACTGTGGTTCAAATTGATTACTTGTTGTCGGTAGCGATCAGTATTAACGGTTTCACCTGGTTTTAGAAATTCATAATACACCACACCTTCCTGATCTCACCAAACACAGAGCATTGTCTTCTTTCCAAAGCGATTTGGCCTCACAGTCGATGTTGATGGTTGACCTGGATCAACCCATGATTTTGTGCATTTGGGATTCTCAAAATAAATCCATTTTTCATCACCAGTCACAATTCGATGCAAAAAAGACTTTCTTTCATGCTGTTGAAGCAACATTTTACTGATGACTTTTCAGTTTTCCATTTGTCTTTTGTTCAGTTGATGTGGCACCCATTTTCCTTCCTTTAAAATCTTTCCCATTGCTTGTAAACGATCAGAAATTGTTTACTGAGCAACATTTAATCTTTCTGCAAGTTATTTTTTAGTTTGACACGCATCTTCATCCAATAATGTTTGTAATTGTTGGTCTTCAAACTTTTTCCGTTGACCTGGATGTTCTTTGTCTTTCACATGGAAATCATCACTTTTAAAGTGTTTAAATCAGCATTCAGAAGTATCTTGAGATGGAGCATGTTCACCATAAGCTTCCCGAAGTATACGATAACTTTTTCTTCAAAATAAAGTAATGAATTAAAACTTCCCACAAATGCTCTTTTTTTTGGCATGAAATTCGACATTTTTAAGCGTAAAAATATCTATGATGTTAACACCTTCAGCAAATTTGACATATGAAGTTTTGAAGCTTGCTGTCAATACAACAAAATAGCATACATATCAAATTGCAAATATATCAATATATGTGTAATTCCATCTATTGAAAAAAATCTGCATTATTAACTGGTACACCTAGTACAAAAGTGGCATATGAGCATTTTCTTAGCCCAGATCCTGATTAGATTAAGTAATCAGCTCCTACTGTCTAAGTCTCATAAAGGAAATGGTCAATCAATTCTGGTGAAAGATAACATCTCTAAAATTTTCAAATCCACAATGTTCAGCATATAATAAAATAAAACTAGAGTTAAGAAACAGGAAAGTGACTGATAATCAAGAGATAAAATGGTTAATAGAAGCAGACGAGAAACGAAGCAGACGCTGAGGTTTACAGGCAAGAATTTCAAAATAAATAAGATTAATATACAAATAAAATAAAAAGGATGGAACTACTGAATGGAAAAAATGAAACATTATAACAAATAATTTGAATATAGATATAGATAGTTGTTAATCCTCACCCAAGGGACATTTTTTCCATTGATTATTTTTTTAGAGAGAGTGGAAAGGAGTATGGAGAGAGAGAGAGAGAGAGAGAGAGAGAGAGAGAGAGAGAGAGAGAGAGAGAGAGAGAAACATTGATGTGAGAGAGATACATGGATTGGTTGCCTCCCACACCACCCTGGCTGGGGTTGGGGATGAAACCTGAAACCCAGGTAAGTGCCCTTGACTGGGAATCAAATCCATGACCCTTCTGTGTATGGGCCAACGCTCTAACCACTGAGAAATACTGGCCAGGGCTTGAAGTCATATTTTAAAGAGTCATATTGACATTCTAAAACTGCAACATAAGTATCACAGAGGCTCTGTTTTCAGTTTTAGAAGGACTAATGAACATATTCTCCTTCAAATAATAGCTATAAACCCTGAAAAAAATACAAAACAAAGGGGAAAAAACTATCTGAAGACTCTAGAAACTGAAAAATACGGCTCTGGTTATAGAAAGAAATTGAAACTTAGAAAAATGATCAGCACAAAATAAATTCCCTGTTCTTGTCCTTTACCCCAAGGTAAATAGATGTGGTGGCAACAATGAAAAGTTCCTAAAACTCCAATAAGAAAACCCATTAACTTATTGTCCAGAGTTAGCAGGGACAGGAGTATGGGACAACCTTAGAAAGGAGTGAGCCAGAAAGAATTACACCCTAATTCTGCATGGTCTATAACTGATCAATGCATCATGCATTCTGGGTAGAATTAGAATGAACTTGAAGCTAAAACAGAGAACTAAGTTGAGAACCAAGCTGTTACCCACCTCAGGCATGACAGTAGTCAGTCTGAGTAATTATTAATATAAAAAGTCTAATATGCTAATTGTCCCTCTGACCATTCAACCAGTCGCTATGATGTGCACTGACCACAAGGGGGCAGACACTCCGACTGATAGGTTAGTTTGCTGCTGGGGTAAGCCTATCAGGACTGGGATGAGCTGGACACGCCCTGGAGCCCTCCCTCAGTCCTTCCCCAGCCAGGGTGGGGTCCCGGATTGCGAGAGGGCGCAGGCCAGGCCGAGGGACCCCACTGGTGCATGAATCTGGGCCTCTAGTTATTAATAAATATGATCCTCCATGTTCCAGCTTTTGAGGTCAGAATGGGCTCAAAAGTTGGATGTCAGGATTACCGTGGATCTGATCATGAACAGGAGTGTGTTGGGACTCTCTTATAGCTCTAGCTACCACCAGGGTTCAGGAATATAGTTTTAGTTGTTAAATCATCTATCATTTCCCAAACCCCTATTATGTTTCACAACAATCTGGCTCTCTGTCATCACCAACATGCCAGTCACTTACCTTAGCAGTATATACATGAGCTGGCCTGGGGTCCTAGAGAAAACTATTTGCATTCTGGACTGTGGGGGGTAGATAGCCCACAGTCTTGGGCCAGGCACCATGCTTTGTATGCTGCCATGTTCTCAATAGCTAGCACAGTGCCTGGCCCAAAGTAAGTGGTTGCTTAATAAATATTTGTTGAACTGAGTTAAATTTATTTGAAGCCTTTGGAGAAAAATTCAGTAACTTTACGCCAATCCTCCAAGGATATCCTTTTCCTGCTACCTATTACCTGTAATGGGTAAAACCTGTCATTACTGGTTAGCAGTCCCTCAGGCTTATGTAGATGGACAGTGGCTATGTGGCTAAAGGGCCTTTATATACTTTACACATATAAAGTAGGAGCTCCAATTGTTTTTAATCCTTGTGCAAGATTTAAATTCCTGCTGGAATCATTATACATTGTATTTCTGGAATCATCATACGCCATAACCACTGCTGAATAAAATACTTTCCCTACAACTCATTAGTTTCTAGGCATTTCCACAGGAGAAATGAAAGCATATGCCCTCCCAAAGACATATACGATTGTTCACAGTAGCTTTACTCTTAATTGCCCCAAAATGGAAATAAACCAAAATCATATAAACAGATAAACATTTTGTGGCACATCCATACAATGGAATACTCTTCAGCAATAAAAAGGAACAAACTTTGGATAGATATAACAAAATAAATAGATCGAAAAAAATATGCTAAACAAAGGAAGCCAGACACAAAAGAATACATACCGTATACTTTTCATTTACATGAAATTCTATGATAGGCAAAACTAACCTGTAATGGCAGAAAACAAATCAGGGGTAGAAGAAATTGGCTGCCAAGGAGTATATGGGAGCTTTTGGGATGATGAAACTTTTCTATATCTTTTTTTAAAATGTATTTTTATTGATTTCAGAGAGAAAGGGAGAGGGAGAGAGAGATAGAAACATCAACGAGGAGAGAAAATCATTGATCAGCTGCCTCCTGCACATCCCCTAATGGGGATCGAGCCTGCAACCCAGGCATGTGCCCTTGACGGAAATCTAACCGGGGACCCTTTAGTCCACACTCTATCCACTGAGCCAAATGGGCTAGGGCAATGTTCTATATCATGACTGTAATGGAGATTTTATGGACCTGTGTATACATCTGTGAAAACGTATTGAATTGCACAATTAAAATGAGTACATTCTATTGTATGCAAATTGAATCTCAACAAAATTGACCAAAAAATAAATAATTTCTAGTTTTTACATTTAGTTTTCAGACTGTCAGCTGATCTCAAGTCCAGGATGATGTACCACAGTGGAGCAAGCTATGCCATTCTAAGGCCTGAGCTCTCGCCAGCGGCTGGACTAGAGCCTTGGAACTGACTTCCTCTCAAACTCAATGTCACCAAGGACTAAAAGTCCACTCTTCTGAATGTTTCTGTTTACAAAATTCTCTCCTAGGTGTTGGGAGATGATGGTGAGGTCTTGGCTAACAAAGAAGTCCCGTGAAGAGCTGTTGAATTCCCAGCTGGCACAGTGTCCTTTGAATAAATGAATAAGACAAAAGTAAAAGAAGAGTATTTCCAGAGGAAACCTTAGATCTCTAGAACATCACATATGCAAGGACTGAGAGAGTCAGGGTGGAGAGGGAGAAAAACAGTGGCTTTGAAGAAAACCATCAGGCCAGAAAGTGCCTCAGTACTGGCCCTCAGAGCAAGTCCAGGGTATGAAGTGCATTTGCAAATCCTGGCAGCGTCATTCCTCACTGATTTCAGTGGGCCAGGTGAATAGAGCAGCTTTCCTAGTGAGGGAAATCTTATTTCCCATGCACCTGCACCTCCCGAAAGATGCATCTCCAGCCAGGGCCAGCCTGTAAAGTGTAACTCTGATTTCACTAACACTCCTTGTGGAGCATCTGGCCTCTCCCAGGATGCTCACAGGCAGCCTCTTTTCTCTGGACCCATGTGTCTCTTGCTTCCCACCACAGAGGTGTGTGCACATCCTGAATCAATTAATCAGCATGAGTTCCTTCTCAATGACAGCCAACAAAGGCATTCTAAACATGGTCTGACGTAGCTAGCACAGCCCTTGGCTCATATGCATCCCATCTGTTGATGAAAATTAATGACACACTGTATGTCACATATGCCCATATGTTCATTGTAGAATGCAAGCTAGAAGTCATGCTTTGGGGAAGCTTCAGAAGAGTATGTGGAGCAGGCTCTGTTGGCTCTCCCCTCTTAAAAGGTTCCATGCTTTTGGCTCCCTGGAAAAACATCTGATCAGAAATCACAAAATGTCCTACTAAGTAAACCTACATAATAAAGGAAATTCATTAGCACAATTAAGCTGCAGATGTTGGAAGGCTTATGAAGAGATTTTATGTGGGGGTGTAGGACCACCTCAGAGAAACCTGTAATGCTTTGAGGAGGGTAGGAAAGGGAAGGTTTTGCTTGGCCCCAAGCCTGCGATGCTGTGGACTAACAGGTGGCCAATTACCTTGAGGGATATATTTACTAGTATCTGACAGACTGCTAGTTGCTTTCCCAAAGGTAATAGTACTGGCAGGGGAATTTCCTGGATCCTCCAAATAGAGACTTTTGAACTACTAGGTAAGGGATAACCATGTTTTGGGGTGTTCCTCCCACTTGATGGCAGTTTTTATCACCACCCCTTCTCATCCCTCTTGAAGAATCACTGGTAAGGGTTTGGACTGAGGATCAGGAGACCTGTCTTCCACTCCTGGCTCTACCAAGGAGGGGCCACATGACCTTAGATAACTCATATCTTTTCTGAGCCTCACTTGTGGTTAGATCATTTCGTATTACCCTAGTTCCTTCTGGGTCTTTACAGGTTATTTTCATTTTGTCTTCCAGAATGTTCCTTTAACTTGTCCTCTAGTACTATTTCATTTACCTCGTCCCCAGTGGAGGACTAATGCTGCCGTTTGACCTGCTGGTGGGGCAAATGCTGCTGCTCCCATTTGCATTTGATCAATTTTAATAAATAAATGAACAGATTACCATACGCATAGACAAATTTCTAACTTCTTCTTGTATGCCGGCTCTCTCTGTGGGCTGCTATTGCTTCCCATCAAACAGGGATATTAAAATTAACTTAAACTTGCTCAGTTAACCAGTTTACTCAGAACCTCTATGTAGCAGGCATCAAAGAAGGCAGATACATGCAATGATCAAAGACATATGACAACATCCCTGCCCATAAGAAACTTTAACTGTTTCCTTAATATAGCCTGTGACTATACAGAGATTTAAATAAGGGAAGTTTAACATAAAGAATTATTAAGTTACTAGTGGCCCGGTGCATGAAATTCGTGCATGAGTGGGGGGTGTTCCTCAGCCAGGCCTGCACCCACTCCAATCTGGGACCCCTCAAAGGATGTCCTACTGCCGGTTTACAGGGATTGGGCCTAAACCGGCAGTCGGACATCCCTCTCACAATTTGGGACTGCTGGCTCCAGCCGCTCACCTGCCTGCCTGTCTGCCTGACTGCTCCTAACCACTCTGCCTGCCAGCCTGCTCGCCTCCCAATAGCCCCCCCGCCAGCCTGATTACCCCCAACTGACCCCCTTCTGGCCTGCTCGCCTTCAACTGCACCCCTGCTGGCCTGCTCGCCCCCACCTCCCCTCCCTACTGGCCTGCTCACTCCCAACTGCCCCCCTGCTGGCCTGCTCACTCCAAACTGCCCCCCCCCCCGTTGTCCTGATCACCTCCAACTGACCCCCACAGATGGCCTGCTCATCCCCAACTGGCCCCCCTGCTGGTCTGCTTATCCCCAACGGCCCATGCCGTCCCATCCTGGCCTGATTATCTCCCCCCCGACCCCTGGCGACCCAAGGTCCCAGCCCCTCCTTTTTTTCATTTCCTTTTTTTTTTTTTTCCAGCACCTCTTTGAGAGGAGGCCAGGGCCGGCTGGAAGCAAGTATCTAGGATTTATTTATCTTCCATAATTGAAACTTTGTAGTCTTGAGCGGAGGCCAGGGCCGGCCAGGGCGGGCAGGAAGCTTGGCTTCCTCCATTGCGGGGGCAACCTTAAGCCTCCTGCTTGCTCCAGCTCTGTGGCCGGCCCCCATCTTGGTTTGGTTGATTTGCATACTCGCTCCTAATTGGCTGGTGGGCATGGCTTGGCGTAGCAGAGTGATGGTCAATTTGCATGTTTCTATTTTATTAGTGTAGATGATAAAACAGTAACTGTAATACATAAGAGAACTTCATAGGGTCCCATAGGGCTGAGAAAGTGCCCAAAGAGGAATAAACTTGGAAAAGGATCCCCCTCCTCAAGGCTGGGGTTCATACCTCATTGGAGAAGGTATAGTTGAAATACTCATATATTGAATGGAAGACAAGTTGGTTGGTTTGCCCAGGCCAGAGCTGGTCTATAGTCACTGGGAGAGCAGGAAACAACCCTCTGGGAAGTAGGTAAGGCACAGTCAGAAACCAGATGTGCACAGAGAATGTCACTGTTTGCAGAATGCTTGGCACACTCAGTGTCCATTGTCAGGATTGCAAACCTGAGGGGCAGGGAAAGTGAGCAGAGGGAAGCATGGCACAGGTGAGTCATAGTTGGTGAGGAGGGAAGTGGGCACCAGAGGGGCTGGAGGTACTGCCCTGGGCAAGAGGCCTAGAGAATGCAGTATCTGTGGAGAGGACCACAGGAAAGAGCTCACCACACTAGGCTAGGGCTGCAAGGTGGACAAAGGACTATGTGTTCTGGACCCATGGCTGGGGCAGAGCACCACCAGATGGCCTCACATTCACATTGGTGACCGACATTTTCTTTCCAGTGCCCTCTACTGAGAAAGCGTACATGGTGCTCACCATATAGAAGAGCTTAAAGGGATTCCAATCATTATTACAGAGCAGGTATTAAAGGGGACATTCAGAGCCGAGGCAAAAAAGTTGATATTAAAAGAGCCCTAGCCCAGCCAGTGTGGCTCAGTGGTTGAACATCGACCATGAAATAAAAGGTCACTGGTTTGATTCCCAGTCAGGGAACATGTCCAGGTTGCAGGCTCGATCCCCAGTAGGGGGCATGATGGAGGCAGCCAATTGGTGATGTTTCTCTCTCATAGATGTTTCTATCTCTCTATACCTCTCCTTTCCTCTCTCTCTAAAAATCAATAAAAAATATTTTAAAAAATAAACAAAGTGGCCCTCTCTAAGGAGGAGGGGGATCCTTTTCCAAGTTTATTCCTCTGTGGGCACTCTCTCAGCCCTATGGGCCCCTATAAAATTCTCTTATGTCTTACAGTTAGTGTTTTATCATAACTTAATAATTCGTTATTGTATTAAAGCATTACTTTTTTAAAAAAAAGAACTCTAAACTAAGGCTCAGAAATTCTGAGTATATCTGTGTGATCTTGGGCAAGTGACTTGTTGTCTCAGTTTGTTTATTCATTTATAAAATAGAAATGATACTTGTCCAGTTTACTAAACAAGAATACTGTGAGGATCAAATACTATTAGGAGTATGAAAGGGCTTTGTAAACTGTAAAGTGCTATACATTTCCAATGGGTCATTGCTGTGTTAGTTGTATTCAGTATTACATCTGCTGTTCGTCAAGCTGGGTGATGTTCCACCTGGTATTAAGGCCACAGAGATGAGACCCTGTCTTTTTCTTTTGAATTCCTGGCACCTAACACACTAGCTGGCACAAAGCAGACAGTTAATTAGTCTGTTACCAGAACTATACTGTTTTACTCATTTATTAATAGTCTCATTAACCGAGGCACTGAAGCTGAAGGTAATGCTGTGCCTGAACAGGGACAACCGTAGCTCCTCAGAGGTGGCCCACACCAAGGTGGCCCATCTTCCCTACCACCACATAGCTGCTGGAGGAGTCAGCAGGGTGAGCCTCTCTGCCCCCTGATCAGCCTCCTCCTGAGGTCCTGGGGCAATACCTTTACTGTAGATTCTGATACTCAAGCAGAATAAGAGAACTCACTTGTTGGTCTATTAGATAGTTAACCTACACTAATAAAAGAGAAAGATGCAAATTGACCGTGCCTCTGCGACACCCACCAGCCAATCAGGAGTGGATATGCAAATTAACCCAATAAAGCTAGCGGGTTAATTTACATACACAGGCACAGAGCGGAGACTGAAGACTCTGCCTGAGCGAAGACTGAAGACTAAAGACTGAAGACTGAAAAGGCTTGGCTTCTCCGCTGCAGCCAGAGCAGAGAAGCCAAGCCTCGCTGCGGCTAGAGCAGAGAAGCCTAGTCAAGGCTTGGCTTCTCCACTGTGGCTGGAACAAAGGCCTGGGTCCCGGGTGCTGGAGGAAAACCAGTGCCGGAAGCCAGGGGAAGGAAGGCCTATTGCACGAATCTTCATGCAATGGGCCTCTAGTGAATAAATAAATATATAAATGAGTGAATGAATAAGCAGAATTGTCCAGCTCAGGTCTTGCCTAGCATCCTATCTGGGTGCTATAAGACTACCAAAATGCATTTCTCTTAACTATAATGTCTACACACACACACACACACACACACACACACACACACACACACCTTTGTCCATTTCTTTCTCTATTATTCCCTTCCTTCCTTTTTCTTTAACAAAATTAAGAAATCAAAGTATATATGCAAAGCAACTGCTGATTAATTAATTCATTTATTGTATTTCTGCAGTAGAAACCTCATAGTAGAATACAGCAGGGCTCTGTCTGGGCATCTTGGGCACTACTATTGAAGGTCTCAAGCTGTCTGATTTCTGAAGAGTCTGTCTTAGCGTGAAGGGCAAGTTCCTGGTGGTCTCGGCTCCCACTCTGTCCATCCTGGGAATGCTGCTGATTGATGTAGGGAGGAAGCTGGGAACATGCTGCAGCTGGAGGGGCAAAACTGAAGACATGCTGCTGGGTCTGGGAGAGGAACCTCTGCCACATGGCTCTCCTCCCCCACAACAGCAGCCCCGAAGGAGAAGCAGGAAAAGACAAGCAAATTTACTCTGAAGCATATCCTGGGATATTTCAGAGCTCCCTGCAGGGGGCTGAACTGCTCTTTAAAGCTAAACATCACATATAATTAGAGAAAATGGTTTTGTCCAGCCTATAACACATTTTGTGGTGAAGTTCAGCCAATAAGCACACAGATTTGGGCATGGTTGTGGTTAATTGTTTGAGGCAGAAACAACTTGGCATTGTAGAATCTGTTTGCTCTGCTTTTGATACACACTGGGATGGGTTAGCTATTTCGGGAGTGAAACCAACACATGGAAGAAGTCTTTCTTTCATTCATTCCCATCTGAAGCAAATCCTGTGGGTTTCATTTGATGTGTCAGCCCCACTTGCAGATAACACAACACATTTAGAAAAGGAGGCACAAAAGTAGCTCTAAAGTGGCTTGGACATCTGTTACTGGAGCATATAAGGGTAACTTGATCAGTCAGTTAATCTCATCCTCCTTTTTCTGATTCCTACTTAGCTGTGTTTGCATGGTAAATGCCGAGTCTGAAAAGAGAGGAGCTTCCTTCCACAAATTCAGCAAACGGTCAAGACAGAATCCTGTCAGACTACCAGAAGGCACATTCATACCTCCTTAGAGTGCTAGAGAGCTAGAGGGAGAAGTTCAAGTTCTTGCTCAGAAATGTACAGGAAGATGAATGAGGTCACTTTCCAACCTGGCAAAAACTGGTCTCACTGGTCTATTGTAGCAGGTGAGTAGCCAATGAGCCTTTGAAAGTGACTCGGCTGTGTCTCCCCTCTGTTCTCAGAGAAGTGGATATTTTGCTTATTTAGGAAGGATGGTTAGAAGTGTCAAGTTGATCTTCTTCAGAGGAAGTGGGACTCATTGATTTTAAAGCCCTCTTTTCTTACCCAATGCACACTTGAGAGTTAAAAGGTATCAATGATGCCTTTGATATTTTTGTCCATAGCCCACTGCACGCTTACCACTGAAAAATAAGACAGATTTGCTAAGAAGAGCTATAAGGGACAGGAGGGAAATTGTGATTGCATTTAATGGCACTTGACTAGAGAACCTCCAAATGCCCAAATCTTGTCCTGCCAATCATTCCTCAACCCTTGATATTCCCAAAGGAGCTGCACACAGAGAGACTAATAGCAAATGAGAAACAAAGTGACACTTTCAGAGCTTGAAACCTAAGAGCTTGAAACTTTACTTAAAGCTAGGTTTAGAGCACATGGTTCACTCTCAGGGCCAATGACGGACCCTCCTGCCCTCCTCCCCTACACACCTCAGCTTCACCTCAAATTAACTAGTTCCTTCCAGCCACATGGCCCAAAACTAAGGCAATGATGCATTATTGCAGCAGAGAAAGATGGCTAGGCCCCGAGGGATCCCTAGTTCTACTGGCAATTCCAAGCCATGAAGTGTCACAGAGGATCACCAAGAGCAGACATGGTCTTTTTTTGGGGGGGGGGGGAGGAGGAGGCGGGGGGGGGGGGGGGCTTCCGGTACGAGCGGGAAGACCTGCTGGACAAATTCAAAAAGAGCTGTAAGCACTAGACATGGTCTTTTTAGAGTACTCTGTCCATCAGTAAACATGGCTAATCAATATTTTATAACTTAACAAACAGAATAGCAAGTCATTATCCCTTAAGAGAAAGGGAAACAGGAAAGTAGGCAAAAACCAGAAGAATCCCTTTCTCTATACAACATTCACCCTCTCCCCACAAAAATGTTCAGTTTCAAACCCTATACAGATAAGCTTATGAAATAGAGGTGGTTTCTGTAGTAAAACTTAAAATACATATTTAGTCTTAGAAAGCTGATGAAATAAGTAGTAATTATTTAATCATAAGAGAATTTTTTTTTTTACTTCTCAAAAAATATGATTCTATAGAAAGAAAATGACTTTGTGAGGTCCTACCTTTTCAGGCAGACACTTTGAAATCCTGGAACCCTCAACATAGACTATAGTGCTAAATATGAAAATTAATTTAAATGTTTTTGAGATTATACTGATTACAAATTTAACTGAAAAGGGGCCCAAAAGTATAAATGCATTTGTGGGAATAGCATTAACCAAGGAAAATGATCCAGGAAGACTCAAAGCTGGAAGGAGGGATTTCCAGAAGCCAGTAGAGGAGAACCAAAGCACTATAAAATCAGCACGTTTAGGCAAATTCTCATTTAGTGCTGAAGGGATAACCCTGCAGATGGTGGTCACACTCTATGGGTCTGTCAGGTCAGGGAAACTACTGACACATCTGAGCCCACCCAGAAGAACTTTATAAGACCTCCTTTTACGAGGGAGGCTAAGGGCAACGATGGCCACTCCCAGAGTCCCTCAAGCATGCTCTGGGTAATTTGCAAGTCCAGAAAGCTGATGTACCCAAACTTGCTGACTTTTTATTACTACTCCAGTCAGTTTAGATCACACAAGTAAAGTACAGAACATACTTTTCAATATGAAACACCAAAACTCTGACAAAGAGGGCCTTTTCTGCCACAAGGTAGAAAGGTGTTACAGTCATTCTATCAAGAAGAAACTGATCCCTCGTATTGGGCTCTATATTTCCGGGTACGAGGAACGCCTGGCCCGAGGGCCGTATAAGCCCAAGAAATCATCTGGTCTGGCCTTAGCATTAGGGGTGAGTTAATTAAATGTTTGACCAAATATAGCAGGCTAATTTTTAAGTTGATCATTTTGTATGGCCCACGAAAGATGTTATAAACATCCAAAATGACCCTTGGCAGAAAAAGGGCTCCCACCCCTGATTTAAAGGCATGGACTTGGTTGCATAGAAAAAATTTTAAGTAAAATGACACTGAACAGCTTTCTGCCTGGCTCTCTGCATTTTGCTCATATTCTGCATTATCTGTGTGAGCTTGTTCAGATTCTTCTCCAGCCTATATGTTTTTGATAACTTGGAACCATCTTGTAAGGGGAGACTTCTTTCTAAAACTTTGTCATTGAATTGCCCCACATCAGTGAGGAAAGCCTCTTTGTAGTCAGTGTATATATGTGTGTGCTTTTAGTCAAGACATACTGCTTTCTACAGGAAATTAAAATCTGGGTAATGAGCTCACAAAATCTATACATATTTAACATAATCATAATATAAGGACATATTGAGATGTCTTTCTGGAGCACTTCATTTGACCCTATCACATAAGTCACCTCTGAATTTGGTAGGAACGCAGCTGTTTTGCAGTCTTTGCAACATTAGCACCAGAACATGCCTAGGTCAAATTCATGACTATGGTAAATCTCACAGCAGTGAGAACTTGCTCTAGCATTCTGGACAAGTAAAGTACAGAACATACTTTGTTACCAGGCTTTCATTCTCCTCCTGTATATCTCTTGCTCCATGAATGAAAAGATCAACAACTTCAGGAGATCCTCCCCAGATATGGCTACTCCCTAGTGGAATTACCAATGTATTTAACTAAAGCAGTTTGAAAACTACTCTTGTAAATCTGAGGTTTATGATGGCATGGTCTGTTTTCTAGAATTCAGATGGTACTGTGCAAATAAGAGAGGAAGAGGGAGAAAAACTACTTATGTACTCCATTAGTTCACTCAGCCAATATTTCTTAAGTACCCTGACGTTCACAGGACTACTTACATCAGCATGCAATAGAGTGAGAGGCTGGATTACAAAGTTGAGCACATGGTTTGGGCTGTGTGAGTCACTACTTTCTCTGATCATTTGGAAAATTACTGTGCCCTGCTGCCAAAGCATAACCACATTCCTGGACAGGAAGTGATGCTGAAGTTTCCAATGCTAAAGTGTTAGAGCAGCCTGTTTTGGGGGACAGCTTTCTGCTTTGTTAATGAGTATCCTGGCTGAACCTGTAGGAAGAATCTGAAATATGAATTAGAAATAGCACAAAAGAAATCTTGGAATCTCAGAAGCAAGGAGATATGGGAAAAGACCTTGAGAAATCACTGAGCTCCATGCCTCACAGCACATCTACATTTATTATAAATGAGAAAAACCTTACTGGCTTTTCCTTAAACAATTCAGGTAGGATGTATTGTATTCTTTAAAATGCAGTTTCAGAAATAAATGCAACTATTAAATTTACTATTAACTGCTTTTTCCTTCTTTCCCTTACTTAGATTCCTTTGAAGAAATAATTTTTAAAAAACCACAAGTATTTTATAAAATGAGATTCACATATTCTCATTAAAAGATGCTAAAAATAACTGAACTCTGGTTTTATAAAGGGGACATTATTATATATTCATTATTTTGCCTGCCTTGGAGATTTAAAATATTTTCTCTAATCCTGTAGCATCCTTTTCCTCACATATTGATAGACTGGCCCCGCTTCAACTTTCTTGTCTTTGCAGACTATTTCTTTTGAAACAAAAACTAACAACTTTCCATTTCCAATAAAACATAAAACAAACAAAGCAGGCTATGAAAACTGCCAGCATTTCAATCTGAATCGTGGGCTGCCAGTCAGCTAGCACAACCTTACAATTCAGAGAAAAGCAAGAGACATTTTAAAAGATTCGGGGGGTGGGGAGGGGGGTGCGCAGTGGCAAGGAAGCAATGATAAAATCTTGAAATTCTCCAAATTTATATATGCCATTCAACTTTACTATAAAATCCCTCAAATAAATGTGTTTCTAATATTAGCATTAAAGGAGGCTGGTGTATTGAGTAGAACTATTTGCATAATAATGACAAAGTTTCAGGGAAGCAAAATAGACTCAACTAAACTTAAATTCTAATCCTGAGCAGCTTCTGAGTAATGAGCCTGAACAAGTCAGAATTATTCTGGCCCTCTTCTTCAACAGTGGAAAAGGGATTATGTAAAGATTATTTTTTTTCTGAGAAATTTACAATGTAACCTATGGTTTCTCAAAGTTTTCCTTCCATGGAACCACACTGGGGAAGTAGGGTGAATATATTCTCCCAGTAGCTGTGAATTTAGCCTGAAGTTGCCCATTTCTCTTTAACATTCATATACATTTGAACTGTATGACATAAAATATTTATCTCTCTGTAAAAATATAAATGCTCTAAATTACTGGCTACTTAAAATCATGTTACCCCCATATTAGTTAGGCTTGTGGTAAACTGCTATATTAAGATTCCAAATATACTTGCTAGAACAAGATATTTTATTTCTCATGTTAACAGGATGGAGATAGCAGTTTGTTAAGAGTATATCAGCAATATTGCTCCATGAGGACATTCAGGGACCCAGCTTCCTTCCATGTTGTTGCTCCCTACCCTTTAAGGAATAATCTTTGCTCAGTCAAAGCTCACTCATCTTCAAATCTGCTTCAGATTTGAAGATACAGAAAAGTGAAGATGAGTATCATTTCTACTTACATTTCATGGGTGAGACCTAGTCATATGGCTGCAGTAGCTGCAGAGGATGGGAAACATAATTTCCAGTTTCCATGTGGCTGGCAAAAATTAAAGGAAAAGTGATGCTACAGAAATAAATACCACATATATGGATATATGGATAGAAAAAAAACTTCCATAAAACCTACTGAAATGTCACTAATGGCCATTTCTGAATTATGTAATTCTATAAATTTAGGTTACTTATCATTTTTGGTATTTCCTAATTAAAAATAAACATATTTTATAATTGAAGAATTATGTGTATTATTTGTAATAGGTACAGAAATAGTACATTGGTTCCTTTCTAACAAGTAATTCTACTTTTATTCAATCCTCATGTCAAACACTCATGCAAGGCATATTTATTTGCTAAGATAGTATGTTCAAGTCCCCACTTATCCTCTCACCCATCTTATTTCTATTTAAAAGTAACATTCAATTAATACTTTTGGGGAATGATATCTTCTTTGACTTGTTATTGAAACAAAAGTGGTGCCTTAGGGAAGAAAATGACCTGCATTTAAATATATTTCAGGAAAACATATGTTCTTAGTTAGAATTAGACCTTCTACTTGTCCTTTCTTCAATGCCTGTGATTAGGTGATTATACTTCCTTGAACTATTTACTACATATTTGTTTAGGTTTAGATATATACTTCGAAACTATAAAACCAGCTCTTTCAGGGGGCATAAAATGAGCTACCATTAGAAAATTCATTTTGAACTGTCACATTTAATTTAGATACCTACATTAGGAGTTAAGTTGGCTATGAAACCGACAAAAACTTCTACCTATCCATATGGTCAGGAAGGCCTAACAAATTCAACTTGAGATGATATATGTTTAATTGTACATAAGAAGTCTAAAAATATATTTATCAAAATGTTTATAGTAGGAAGTTCCCTCTGGGGTCTGGCAGAACAGAGTATAAACAAATAAGACAGATCTATCCCACAAGACACCTATGGAGACAAATCTCATTATATTAAAAATATGTCTTCCAGATATCCTGTCAATGGAAGTTTGAGTTTAAAAACTTTTAAAATCAATCAACTATGGACAGCAACTACAACATTTATTTTCTGAAATACTGAAATAATCCAAACTCCCAATTCTTATAAGCGACAACATAAAAGCACAAATATAAATAAGGGCATAAATTATATATATTGAATATTTATTTGGGAGACATTTAACACTTGTATTACTCAGATACCTCATATAAAGAATGTGATTTAATATCAATGGCTGTTTCGGACATTTCTAAAATAAAATTCCTTCATGTGAAGAAAAGGCATTTTGAATCTCTCTCTCTCTCTCTCCCATTTTCTCCCCGTCCCTCTCTGACTTTCTGAAAACAATAAATTCAACAGATATTATTTTTTACAGACAGCCATGCTCATATTTATATATATTCATAGCATAAAGTACTGTGCACTTCAGTTCAACTACTTCTGAGACAAACATTTTATTGAATGAAATGAATTAACATATTTACAAAAAGAGAATGTAAAAGCTATCTGTTTTGAAATTTTAAGGATAATCCTACAGCACTCATTATAATTCTTTTTCTTCATGATTTGAATCTGTCTCCCACATTATGAAATGAATCATTATTAATCTGCAGAAAGAAAAGCATACCAAACCCTGAACTGTTATTAAATCATTAAACTCAGAAAAAAGTAAAAGTGTGCAGAGAAGCTCACACTGGAATCACTGGATAACTACTACCAGCTCTATTTTTAATTTCTTTCCTATATTATTTCCAAAGCAAAGTATACTCATTATACTCAGGAAAATATACTGTAATGTGTTTGACTGCATGGGGCTGCTTTCTTATTTTTATCAATGTAATTGTTAAGTTCTGTATTCTACGGGTACTCAGTATACCTTATATCCATGGACCCTCCTTGATACCTAAAGGTATCATCAAGTATGTAAAAAATGCATCTAGGCAATAAAGCAAAAATAGGACAGTAAAAACAAGATGGTGTTCACTTTTGTTTTTTTGAAAGCAAAAGTATTCTTAACAATTGCTTGCTTGCTATTGGCTCACAGAACTAGAGAATGTATATTAGAATCTTAGTCCTCAGGAAATTATTTCCCTTAGCTACTATTTGTCTTAGAAGTGATAAACCATAAAATTTACAAGAAGAAAACTACTGAGTCCTTCAGAAAACACAACCTGGCAGTCTGTCTTCAAAGCAAAATGATGAGGTGGCAGGTGTGTAATGTGGAAAGTGGTCTTCAGGAACATCAGGTAAGAGAATCCAGCTGTGCCTGGATGGTCTCTAGCTATTTACAAAGACAAAAAAAGAGAGAGAGAGCTGGTAAAGAAAGAGAAATTCATATGAAGTGCTGTTTAGAAACATGCAAATAGAAGGGAAAGGATGGCATTGGCAATTATGCTTATTAAATCCATTCACAGCAATAAATACACCACTTAATTTTTTTCTTTTTTTGTGATGATATTAGAATTAGTGCTTGCTAAATTTTCAAATTTGTAAAGGAGGATTTCTAAATACTACTGTTTTAAGTACACCCAGCTGTTTCATTTTAAATGCTCATTATATATGACTTTTAAAGGTATGTGTGGGGGAGAATTTCCTGGATTACAAAATCAGTATTTGGAAAGAATCATCAAAAATACTCAAAGATAAATCTTTAAGGCCTGGCATCTTCCTTTTCTTTTGCAAACAGAAATTAAAATATTTAACATTACTTTATATCTAATGTGCCAGTGTGGCTAGGTACCACACAAGTCATTACTTATTGTTTACAGCAATACTCCTATTGCTTTAATTAAAACCATTTCCATTTTCTTCCTGATTTAGTTTGTCAGATTCTCATCTCAGCAATGCTTCCTACTGTGAAACATAAGGTGTTTACAAGTCAAGTTAAAGAACTTAGTTCCATAATAGGGAATATAAAAATAAGAATTCATAAATAAAGGAAACATTAGGAAAAAAAACCCACTTCTTAGAAATTACTTTTAAAATACTAACCTTGTTATAGAAATCAAACAACTCCTTGTGATTAAATTCCACAAGAACTTTCTCCAGACTCTTTAAGAAAGAAAAAGAAAATAGAATTTAGTTGTATACAATTTATAGTTTTTTCTATACAGCTAGCCCCCAAATATGCCATCTTATTCTGAGTAGGTTTAAAAGAAATACAATATAAATGCTACCTGCTCTACTTAATATCATTGTTCCTAGAACTCACAAACGCACTTAATAACACTCCACATTAGCAAAAGGTTTCAACTCTATAGAGACATCTGTTCTTTAGTTGACTCTGCAAAGTTTAATAAAATAGATGCCAGCAAGAGAACAATTTCATTATCTATCTTTTCAAGACAGAGATAATACATGAGATTATATTTCATCTTTCTCAGCAGTCCATTTGAAATCTGGTAAATGCCATTACATAAAGACACCGGGGGCGGCATATCTGATTGGATCCATCCAGCCATTAATGCCTCACATCAGCACTGCTGCTGTCTCTAAGCATCTAACAGTTATGATCTTAACATGCTGAGATTGCTACCTTTTTCAATGTACAGACTCAGCAAAAGTTAACAATTAACACAACAGCTACAAAGCTGGGACTTAAACATGCTCCTTCCTTTTAACCCTTTGCACCCGCTTGCTTTTTTTCTCGATTCCTTTATTCTAATGCTAACCATGTCGAGTCACACTCGACATCCGAGTGCAAAAGGTTAACCCACAATGACTTAGAGAAGAACTCAAGAATAAGGGAGGAGGCAGCCGATCAAAGACTCTCTTTCACCATTGATGTTTCTATTTGCTCTCCCTCTCTCTGAAATCAATAAAAACATGCTAAAAATTCTAAAAAAAAAAAAAAAAAAAGAAAGAAAAAAGAATAAGGGAGAATATAGAAGTGGTTTTAAGTGTTTCATGTCTATATGTAAAGAGATTATCTTTAGAATTTGAGAATCTATGTTTATCCATGGAGTGGCCAAGAGCAATTGTTCTTTAGGAAGGTAACAATGGAGCCTAAGATAAGGCTAAAATTGAAAGCCTAAAAATGAAAGGGGAGCTGGCCTGCTCCCCACATTGCCATGTTCTGGCATGAAACCCCAAAGGTTCTAAAATTTTAAATTCAAATCTGGCCTTCTAGGACATTATTAAGGTATATTATCCAGAAAGGAGTAAGATCAATTTCATTTAACAGGTTGGTAGCTTTATTTATGATTCTAAATTTAGACATACAGTAGGTCCTCGGGTTACATCAGAGATCCATTCCTACGGCGCGACATAACGCGATTTTCACCGTAAGTCGGAACCCACCTACATAAGCACCTACGTCACTCACATGGAGCACATACACAGCAGTGATGAAGTGAAACAGTAAAAAAAATTTAAAAGGAAGATAACAATTCCTGACCTTCACTTATGGTAAATAAATAATAAAAAACATAAAGCACATATGTACATACATCGAAATGACGGAACTTTTTTTTAAATAAATAAACTAGAAGCCCGGTGCACAAAATTCGTGCACGGCGGGGGGTTGTCCCTCAGCCCAGCCTGTACCCTCTCCAATCTGGGACTCCTGGAGGGATGTCCGACTGCCCGTTTAGGCCCGATCCTGGTGGGATCGGGCCTAAACGGGCAGTCGGACATCCCTCTCACAATCCAGGACTGCTGCCTCCCAACTGCTTGCCTGCCTGCCTTCCTGATTGCCCCTAACCGCTTCTGCCTGCCAGCCTGATCACCCCCTAACCACTCTGCTGCCAGCCTGGTTGATGCTTAACTGCTCCCCTGCCAGCCTTTTTGCCCCCAACTTCCCTCCTCTGCCAGCCTGGTCACCCCTAAATGCCCTCTCCTGCAGGGTTGATCACCTTCAACTGCCCTCCTCTGCCAGCCTGGTCACCCCTAATTGCCCTCTCCTGCAGGGTTGATCACCTCCAACTGCCCTCCCTTGCAAGCCTGGTCCCTCTCAACTGCCCTCCCTTGCAGGCCGGGTGCCTCCCAACTGCCCTCTCCTGCTGGCCATCTTGTAGTGGCCATCTTGTGTCCACATGGGGGCAGGATCTTTGACCACATGGGGCAGCTATATTGTGTGTTGCAGTGATGATCAATCTGTATATTACTCTTTTATTAGATAGGATAGAGGCCTGGTACAGGGGTGGGGGCCAGCTCGTTTGCCCTGAAGGGTGTCCCGGATCAGGGTGGGGTTCCCTTGGAGCGTGGGGCGGCCTGAGTGAGGGGCCTGTGGTGGTTTGCAGGCTGGCCATGCCCCCTGGCAACCCAAGCAGAGGTCCTGGTATCTGGGACTTATTTTCCTTCTACAATTGAAACTTTGTAGCCTGGAGCAAAGCCAAGCCTGCTGCTCCCTCCGGGGCGACAGCCATTTCTGTGGCAGTTAATTCACCTTCTACAATTGAAACTTTGTAGTCTTAAGCAGGTGAGCCTGGCCAGGGTGTGCGGAAAGCTTTGCTTCCCCTGTTGCCGCCGGCAACCCTGGCCTGCTCTCAAGCTCCATTCTGCCACCATTTGTTTGAATTTGTTTACCTTCTATAATTGAAACTTTGTAGCTTGAGTGGAGGCTTAGGCCTGCAATGGCTATGGAAAGCTTGGCTTACTCTGTTACCTGGGAAACCTTGCTCTCTGTGGCTGTAGCCATCTTGGTTTGGGTTAATTTGCATACTCGCCCTGATTGGCTGGTGGGCATGGCTTATGTAGTGGAGTGATGGTTAATTTGCATATTACCATTTTATTGGAGAGGCTGGGAGATGGTGGCGTAACCATGAAACGATGTACGTCGAGTCCGACGTAACCCAAGGACTGTCTGTATAGTCCATGGCTCCATTTTTACTCTTGCTTCAGGCCTGAAAATATTAGGAATGGGCCTGATCAAAAACTTTTCCATGACATTTTAAGGAGGAAAATACTCCTAGCTTTCCTTTTTTTTAAATTTGTGGATATTTTACCAACCTTTCAATCCTTGAGAATATAATTAGAAAGTCACAAATTTGCTTATTAGCAAACCAGAATCAACTCACTAACTTGATTGTTTATTCCTCCAAAAATGTTTGGAAGGGTCTGTTCATTAAGGAAGTTATGTTTTCAAACAACTTCTTTTCAGTTTACTGTCAGGACATGAAGCAATGGTAGTCTAGACCCAACAAGGATGTAAGAAAAGCATTATGTTTAATGGGAGTTCAATTGTTTGTATTTCAGGGGTGCGTCTCTTTGGATTATCTAGCTCTACATATATCTTCCAACACTTTATATCGCCCCGGACTTTAAACCAACTCCAGGTTCATTAGTATCTTTGTTAAGGGAAGAAGAGGAGTAAATTAGAATCCAAACCCTCCATATCTCAGCTATCAGTAGCAACTCTAACAATAGGCTTTCTGGAGGAAGATGTAGAAAATCCTGGCTGAAGTCATTTTATAGGCTGAATTTGACAATGGATTTAATTATTCACTTGCTTCCTATCTATCACTGTCATTAGATAATGAGACTTGATTAGTTGGTCCTACCCCGCCTCCCCACCCCAAAAGAGTCAGAAAGATCGTCTGGATAATAAGATGTAGCCTATCCTATATAAAAAGGCTAATATGCAAATCGACTGAACAGCAGAACAACCAGTCACTATGATGCGCACTGACCACCAGGGGGTAAACGCTCAATGCAGGAGCTGCCCCCTGGTGGTCAATGCACTCCCACAGGGGGAGCTCTGATCAGCCAGAAGCTGGGGTCATGGCTGGTGAGCGCAGCAGTGGTGGCGGTGGCGGGAGCCTCTCCCACCTCTGTGACAGTGCTAAGGATGTCTGACTGCCAGCTTCTGCGGGGAGCAGGCCTAAGCCGTCAGTCAGACATCCCCCAAGGGCTCCTGGACTGCGAGAGGGTGCAGGCTGGGCTGAGAGACACCCCGACCCAGAGTGCACTAATTTCGTGTACTGGGCCTGTAGTTATATAATACTAACTAAGAGAAATATCTTAGTGGCATAAAACTACATTTGAAAGTTATCAACTGTATCATCAATTTGTCAATCATATACCAAACTACTTTTAAACTAGAACTAAACAACTCTAATCTTACTTGGTGAAACCAATTAAATATAAATATTTTAATATATGTACATATAACATATATATCTAGATATATGTACACATACACCTTTAGATAGTATGGTACTTCATTTTTAAAAAATATATATTTTTATTTTTTTATAATATATTTTTATTGATTTCAGAGAGGAAGGGAGAGGGAGAGATAGAAACATCAATGATGAGAGAGAATCATTGATTGGCTGCCTCCTGCAGATCCCACACTGAAGATCGAGCCCACAACCCAGGCACGTGCCCTGAGGGTATCAAACCATGATCTACTGACCAGTAATCGAACCATGACACTCAACCACTGAGCTATGCCGGCTGGGCAGTACATAGTCAAGTGTTTAAGAAAAAAGTTTACAAGAACATTACATCCTCATTCTTCCAGTAACCAGGTACAAAGGATATGTTCATACAGGGAAAACTGTATTTTAAGTAAAAACATGTTAGAGAAAGAACAGAGAGTTTATAATGTCTTCCAAAGGAATATAATGACTAGATAATTAATAAAAAGTATTTCTGGGAGGACTTTTTGTTGCTTGTTTATTCAACAGAAATATCAGGGGATATTGCTATTATTTACCATAACTCATTAAAAACTTACTAGATTTGTGTGTGGGGTTTTTTGTTTGTTTGTTTTCTAAATATATTTTATTTGATTTTTTTAACAGAGAGGAAGGGAGAGGGATAGAGAGTTATAAACATCGATGAGAGAGAAACATCGATCAGCTGCCTCCTGCACAACCCCACTGGGGATGTGCCCGCAACCAAGGTACATGCCCTTGACTGGAATCGAACCTGGGACCCTTCAGTCCACAGGCCAATGCTCTATCTACTGAGCCAAACCAGTTAGGGCTAGATTTGTGTGTGTTTTTTTAAAAAGAGAAGTAATTTCATAATATCTAATGAGGCCAAGATATTGTTATACATGCCCTCCACAAAAATGAATACTTTTTAAACATAAAAATAAATAAGATAGTTTTGTTTTATTTCATTTTGTTGTTGCTATTGTTTTATTGGAGATAAAGAGGGTGGTTGATTTTTACTGAGTCATCCACACAATTGCACGGTCCCTCTTGAGACAAAAGTAAGATGGAGGCCACTGCTAATGATACCTGCTCATGTGAGAATAGAGCAGGGTAACATTTTTTTTTTTTTAGTCTCCTTGGTTCTACACAATCTTCCTTGATCTAACTTTCTAGTTTTATTTCCCACAAGACCCTCCAAAAACCCATATTCCAACCAAACTGATGTACTCACTATCTCCCACATATCCCACACTTTCTTCCCTGTTTTTCCTCATGTGGTCTCCTACTTTCAGATGAACTGTGGTTCTAAATAGGTAAGGTAAAACAAAAAACTAAAAGAAAGTATAAGTGAATATCTCCATTACCTTGGGGTATATAAAGACTCCTTCAAAAAGACATGAAAATATACTAACTATGTAATCTTTAATTGAATGTGAGCTGTTAGTAAATAATAGCCTATCTAATAAAAGAGTAATATGCAAATTGACCATCACTCCAACACACAAGATGGCTACCCCCATGTGGTCAAAGATGACTGCCCCCATGTGGACACAAGATGGCTGCCACAAGATGGCCAGCAGGGGAGGACAGTTGGGAGGAACCATGCCTGCAAGGGAGGGCAGTTGTGGGCGATTAGGCCAGCAGGGGAGGGCAGTTGGGAGGGACCAGGCCTGCAAGGGAGGGCAGTTGGGACCAATCAAGCCTGCAGGGGAGGGCAGTAAGGGGTGACCAGGCTGGCAGAGGAGGGAAGTTGGGGGCAACCGGGCCTGCACGGAAGGGCAGTTGGGGAGGACCCAGGTCTGCAAGGGAGAGCAGTTGGGGGGGACCAGGCCTGTAGGGGAGGGCAGTTAGGGGTGACCAGGCCTGCAGGGGAGGGCAGTTAGGGGCAATCAGGCTGGCAGGAGAGCAGTTAGGCATCAATCAGGCTGGCAGGGGAGTGGTTATGGGGTGATCAGGCTGACAGGCAGAAATGGTTAGGGGCAATCAGGAAGGCAGGCAGGTGAGCAGTTGGGAGGCAGCAGTCCTGGATTGTGAGAGGGATGTCCGACTGCCCTCGAGGGGTCCCAGATTGGAGAGGGTGCAGGCTGGGCTGAGGGACACCCCGCCCCCATGCACGAATTTAGTGCACTGGGCCTCTAGTACTAACTATAAAGAAAATGATTGATAAGTTAGAATACATTAGATTTCATCAAAACACATCATCAAAAGAGTCAAAAGGTTAGCCGCCAAGACTCACATCTAGAATACATAAAAATCTCTGCAAACCAATAAAAGAGACAAAACTCAGTTTAAAAATGGACAAAAATATATGTAAAATCATATTATACATCAAAAACTAACACAATGTTATGTCAATTATATCTCAAATTTTTAAAAAGCCACCTGGGTGGTAGTGTTTGGCTTGGGAGAAGGAAGAAATTATCAGAAGATTCTTATGATGCCAAATAGATTGTTCAAAGAGACTCCACTCTAGCTAATATGAATGATTTGGAGGCCTGGCTGGTGGTGGAATGCCAGAGGTGGAGGAATTAATAATTAGGAACACAGCCCTTCTCTTGGTAGACTTCCTGGCAGTTTCCCCAGCTGAGAAAGGTGTCCAAGAATGCCCTGGGTTGACAGATATTCTCTGGTTAAAGGAAACAAAGAAAAAAGACAAGAGACTTGAACAGACACTTCACAGAGGAGGATGTCCAAATAGCCAAAAACATACAAAAATATATTAGAAACCATACTGCTGGGAGGGATGGAAATTTGTATAACCATCCTGGAAACTTGTTTGGCAATATTTACTAAAGCTGAATATATGCACAACCTATGACCCAGAAATTCATTCCTAAGTGTAATACTGCACTCAACAAAATTGTACCCATTTGGATACCATGAGATCAGTACAAGAATATTGATAGTACCATTATTCAAAAGAACCAAAAGACGGAAGTAACCAAAATTTCTTTTAACAGAAGACTATATAAACAAATTGTAGTACAGTAATACAATGAAATATTATACAGACATTAAAATAAACTACAGCTAAATACAACATCTTGTATGACTCTCACAAACATAATGTTAGAGACAGGAACTGAAGAACGCATACCAATTGATTTTGTTTATATAAAGTTTAAAAACAACAACAACAACAAAAAGTTTTAGAGAAAAATACTTAGGTGTTAAAACTATAGAGTAAAGCAACCAAGATACTATTAGAAGAATGACTTCCTCTGCCAATGTAATGCCAGCAGTGATAGAGAAGTGTGAAAACTTCAGATTTGATTGAGAGGTAGAAGAGAGAGCACTTAGTGACAGACTTGAGTTGGGGCGGAGGGGTTGAAGGAATAGAAAAAGTCAAGAATGACTCTCAGGTTTGTGGCAAGAGAAACTGGATAGATGTAACTAAGATAGGAAACTCTAGAAGAGAAGATTGGAAGTGGGGAATCAAAAGTGCAGTTTCAGACATAATTAGCTTGATGTCTGTGAGATTTCCCTGAAAACATGTGAAGTAATTCTGGAAAGCCAGAAAAGAGATTTAGGTAAGAGAAAAACATTTGAAAGTTACTGATATATTGATATTTAAAATTGTAAGAGTGGATGAAATTGCCTTAGAAAAGAATGCAATATGAGAAGAGAGGGTAACCTGGGGCTGAACCCTCTTTAGGAATGCCAATATTTAGGGTAGGTATGTGTTCCATAAATGATGAGTATCATTAGATTAGCATGTGTTTTCTATGTGGTATGTGGTAATATATGGTGGGCATTTATTACATGGATCAAAGTAATTTAGTATGTTAGTATACAGGCAATAAAACTGGTGGCTTATTTTTAAATATGCCTTCAGTCTTCCATATTCCAGTAAAACCCATTATAATCACTAATATTGTTAACTAAACATACACAGACTAGAAGACTTACTCTCTTTCTTCTGCCTTATAGATATAAGATTACAACTCAGAACCCATTTAGGAATTTAATTACTTAAATTGTCAAAGCTGGTCTCATGCATTAATAATACCAAACTTAAACTTCTGCACCCTATCTGAAAACTCTGTAAAGTAAAAATGAAAGTGCAAAGATTAACATCCTGCCAATTTCTTAAAAGAGAAGATGTATTGTTCACCCATTCCTTTTCATCTTTAATTTGTAATCCTGTCTACAAGTACCTGGATAATGTTGCACATAGCCATTAGCAAAATTTCCATGGAAACAATCTAGTGAGGTCTTCAGAGGGGTCTAACTTGATGAAAGCTGACAGTAAAAATGTCCTTTGCTTTCCCATTAGTTAGGAATTAGGAACACATACACATTTTCCAAGAGAGAAATGTATTAGCCTCTCCATAAATTATCTAAGCCGAAATAGCCTCTAAATAATACAGATATAAACCAGGTAAGAATTAAACCAAATTTACATTGCTTAGCTTTTAAACTTAAATTGGATATCAGAATTAGAAATGATACAATTATCTTTTTACCTAGAAAATTATGAGTGGAGGATACTAGTAAAAGAAAAACTACTACTACCTTATAAGTAGGAAGTGAATGAAATAAAGGATCTCCCTGAGGATTTTCTACTGTGAAAAAAAATTATGTAAAACTGTGCATGAAATACACTCACTAAATGTGTAATCAGAAGTATCTATTTCAGCTGTTAAAACATTTAACCCGTTATCTGTATATGCCCTTTTCATTCTGGCTAAAATATTACTTTGTTTTTCTATAGACAATACAATGTGTTTGGCAGTCATATCATCACCATTTTCTGTCCTCTTAAAAATTACAATGTCCTATGCATGAGCAGATCACAAACTTGGGGCCAATAAAAATGCACCTCATATAGTACTCATTAATTGTAATTTATTCTGTGTATGCTGATATGTCATTATGATTTTCAGCTTTGGCATTGAAATATTTAGCTATGGTTGCTGAATATAATCAGCAAGATAAGAGGTTTTGAATATGATTACATGAAGCTCCTTATATATAGTGAGAAATTAGATTAAGGTTAGCACTGAAAACTATGAAATCGAGCTTTTTTCCTGTAATAAATATTATAGGTGATGCTATCTTTTTTTTGGAAATTATACTTTATTCTAATTATAAGTACTTATCTGATTACTGAAGCATTATCATTACAGATTTAGAATAGCTGCATTACTTAACTTTTCAAAATGTGTATTAGTATCCTAGCTGAGGAATTCCAGGTAAATTACAAATACCAAACAGAAACCATATTATGTTTCCAGTATATAGTTTTAAAGACTATGAGCTCAATGCCATTTGTTCATCATATGACTTTATTGTCTTCATACACATAAATTTAGATGATGTGTGTGTACTTTTAAGAGCTACAGTGTATTTTGCATCCTAAATTAAATAACCTAATATAATTTGCAGTGTTAATAAAAAGTAATTAAAAACATATGTTGGTTTAATTTTTTTCTATTTTGTGCTGTCATGTCAGTGTTCAAGGAAAAGAGTACCAATATGTGCACCTAAATGAGTATTAATTTCAATTTAGTTACAATTTACATCTCTTCTAAGCTAACTGAAAGCTCTGTTTCTGCAAAATAAAAAGGGTAATTTCAGCATTTGCTTCATGTTATGAAGGGTACTGAATTTATCATATAGGGGGACACCTGAAAATCCACTGTTAACCTTAACATAATAATGGGACACCCCCTATCTTACCCTCAACACACTGGGCCCAAAGTCTGAAAAACAGGCAAACACAATAACTCATTTAATTATGGGGTCAATAAAGGCACTAACTGTTTAGAAGAAATTGTTACCTTGTAATCATGTTGTTCCATTACAGGTTTTTAACTTGCAATGGTGACAGATGAAGACTGAGCTCATTTTTCCATCCAAATTAATTTCCTGCTAACCTAATTAATAGATTACAATTTGCAAAATCCTCTTGGAATCATCAAATGAACTAACAATGCATATTCTAAAAACCAAAATGGTTCTAAACACATTGATATTTTTTATAATACTGAGTCTATCAGGCGCTCACAAATAAGGTTTCTATTTTACATTTGATATACAGTGTTTGGGGAATATTACTATGAATTCAACACAAATAGAATTATTGGCAGATAGTTCAGTCTGTACTTGAGTAAATGGTGGAGCGTGGGTTTTATTTTTGGGAAAATAATAAGATTGGAGAATTTAACTTACAATTTTTAAAACATATTTATGGAAATACTGATCTATCACACAGCTCACCCATTTTAAGTAAGTAATTCAGCAGTTTTTAGTATATTCATAGAATTGTACAACTATCACTATAATTAATTTTAGAGCATTTCATCACCCAAAAAAAGAAACCCCATACCCTTTAGCTATCATCTACCAACACTCCTAACTAACCTTGCCTCCCCCCTCCACTCCCTGCCGTTCTAGGCAACCAGCAATATACTTTCTGTGCCTATAAATTTGTCTCTTCTAGAGACAATATAAATTTTAAATAGATCCCTGATGCACCCCATTATTTAAGGAATGAGCTATAAAAAAGTGGAGCTCTGAAAACACAAAAATTGAGGAATGCCTTGAAAGGTAGGATAAAAACTAGAAACGTGCTATCATGGACCCTAAGGAAAGACAGAGTTTTAAATAGGAAAAGGTGATTTAAGTATCAAAGGCTCCCAAGAATCAACTGAGAGAAGGACTAATACATTTTAGATTCAATGACAAGGAGAATGTTACTGACACTGGCAGAAGTATTTTTGGTGGATTGGTGAAGAGAAGCCAACCCCAGTTGATTAGAGGGGTGAATATAAAGTGAGGAAGTCAAATGAATGTAGACCAGGAGTTGGTCAACTATAGTCCACAGGCCAATTCTGGCTAGCTGTCAGCTTTTGTAAATAAAGGTTCATTGGAACACAGACACACTCATTGGTTTGTATATTTATTGTCTACTGGAGGCCCGGTGCACAAAATTCGTGCACGGGTAGGATCCTTAGGCCTGGCCGGCGATCAGGGCCTATTGGGGCCTTCCAGCTGCCGGCTGGGGCCTTCCTTCCCTGGCTGCTGGCCAGGGCCTTCCTTTGTTCCGCACCACCTCCTGGTGGTCAGCACACACCATAGCAAGCAACAGAACTCCTGGTCTCCCAGTCGAACTCCTGTGGGGACACTTTGCATATTAACCTTTTATATATATAGACTAGAGGCTCAGTGCACAAAATTCGTGCATGGGGAGGGGTGTCCCTCAGCCCAGTCTGCATCCTTTTCAATCTGGGACCCCTCGAGGGATGTCCAGACATTCCTCTCACAATCCAGGACTGCTGGCTCCCAACCGCTCGCCTGCCTGCCAGCCTGATTACCCCCTAACCACTTCCCTGCCAGCCTGATTGACGCCTAACCGCTCCCCTGCTGGCCTGATTTCCCCTAACTGCCCTCCCCTGCCGGCCTGGTCACCCCTAACTGCCCTCCCCTGCTGACCTGGTCACCCCTAACTGCCCTCCCCTGCTGGCCTGGTCACCCTTAACTATCCTTCCCTGCAGGCCTGGTCACCCCCAACTGCCCTCCCCTGCTGGCCCGGTCACCTCTAATTGCCCTCCCTTGCCAGTCTGGTCACCCTTAACTGCCCTCCCCTGCTGACCCTATCACCACTAACTGCCCTCCCCTGCAGGCCTGGTCCCTCCTAACTTCCCTCCCCTGCTGGCCTGTTCACCCACCACTGCCTTCCCCTGCTGGCCATCTTGTGGCAGCAATGTTGTGTCCACATGGGGGCAGACATCTTTGACCACATGGGGGCGGCCATCTTGTGTGTTGGAGTGATGGCCAATTTGCATATTACCTCTTTATTATATAGGATGGCTGCTTTCCTGTTACCACAGCAGTGTCGTATTGCCTGCAAGCTTAAAATAGTTACTATTTGCCCCTTCGTAGAAAAATGTTTGCCAACCCCTACTGTAGACAAATGTCTTAAATTATTAGTTCTATTTACCAAAAGTGACCTAATAAACAACCATATTCCACATTATGTTCACTACTGCCAGTTAAAAAAGACCTGTCTACATGTAAGTGGAAGTAAGTAAAATAGGCTGTGTTGAATACAGCATAATTACTCATCTCAAGATTGAAATTTCAGGCCCTCTTCACTACCATCTGATGCACTCTTATTTTATAGGAAAGACTGGTGACAGCTACAGAGGCTGTTAGACCATATTTTTGCAATAAACAGGATGCATAACTTAGCAGCTCTTATTTATATAAATTTTCAAACATTAGTAAAGTCTTACACCATGCAAATATCCTTAAGAGAACACAAATGTGATTTAAAAATTGATATTAAAACATGCATTTTGTCTCAAGCTTTATCTCTTTTCTAAAGTTCATTAATAATAAGTGCTTTTTTTTAAAGGATTAGTCCCAACTATTTTAATCGGTCATGTATTCATATAAAGTTCATAAAAATTTTGTGGGTCAGTTTTAAAACTACATTTTATCAACATTAAGAAGAAGCCAAAGGTTTGAGTGAGAAACATTAAAACTGGACTGTTCGGCTTTTGCAGTCAGACATCCCCCCGAGGGGTCCCAGATTGTGAGAGAGTGCAGGCTGGGCTGAGAGACCCCCTGTTCCCATGCATGAATTTCATGCACCTGGCCTCTAGTAGATATATAAAAGCCTAAGCGACCAAACGACTGGTCGATCAGTCACTATGACGCACACTGACCACCAGGGGGCAGACGCTCAACACAGGAAATCAGAGACAATGAACAAAAGACTTAAAAAAGTAAAAATATAATTATTAACTACATCAAGTTTAGAAGAATAATTTTTTAAATGCTACCCATTTATTAATCTTAGACTGGAATACTGAAAATAAGAAAATAACAATGAAATGGCAATTAATAACCTCTTTTACCTTCATGTTGTCCCATACACCAAAACGTTGCGGGTTTGATTCCCAGTCAGGGCACATACCTAGGTTGTGAATTTGATGCCTTGTTGAGGTGTGTACAGGAGGCAACCACTGACGTATCTTTCTCACATCAATGTTTCCCTCCCTCCTTTCCTTTCTAAGAATAATAAAAACAAATTCTCGGGTGAGGATTTAAAAAATAATGTATATGTGTGCAAACAGATGTTTTACAATCTAAGAAATCAAAATAGTTGACAAAAATAATTTATCAACATATAACTACATTCATGGAAAAGTTGCAGAGAGGTGCTTAAGAAGAGGCTAAAATATCTGGGGGGAAAAAACAGTATAGTACTTAAATGGTATTTTTAGAAAAAGATATGAAATAACCCTAAAAATTGAAAATATATAATTTAGTATATAAAACCATAAAAATTAACATGAAAATACCTGAAAAAAGTTATCAGGCAAAAATATGGCTCAGACTAATCCAAGTTTTTCTAACTTAAACTGAGTAAGATTTTTTAAATTTTATTTACTGCCTGAAATCCAAAGGTCAACATAGTCTATGAATTAAAATGTGAAAGTTAAGCACCGAACAGACTGTCAAATTACAGCAGGAAGGCTGGGGAGTGTTGGGGAGGGAGGGAAATAGATCAACCAAAGGACTTGTTATGCATGCATATAAGCACACCAATGGGCACAAGACACTGGGATGAGGGCATGCGACAGGGGCTAGGGGAGGCTGGGGGAAGGTCAATAGGGGAAAAAAAGGAGATATATGTACTAATATATGTAATATTTTAAACAATAAAAAAATAAAATAAAAGATTAAAAAAATAAATAAATAAAATGTGAAAGTTAGAAGGAGAAATCACAGTCTGCATAATGACCTCAGTATAATTTGGTTCACAAATTGGGTCAGTGAATTACAGGTTTGGTGCGTGGCTCAAGGTTTCTCCAAGCTTTCCCCCGAGAGACTTGGTAGGAAATCTTTCCTCTAGAAATACTATGTTCAGAGTAGACTATTTCAGTACTTTAAGATATTCACATGTAACCATTTACATCACAGTAAAAATGAACTTTTGTTGTCAGTACACTCTTTTTAATGTTCTACTTTAAATATTGACAGGTTATATACATCAAGAGATTTAAATTAAAGAGTGTAATAGAGGTAGTTCTTTAGAAGGTAGGTTTATTTTGTTGTATGAACTAAGACCCATTTAGTTAACTATAGATAATGTCTTCTAAGATTAGATATAAAACAACATCAAAATCTGTAAAATATTTTATATCTTTATAAGAAAGCAATATTAATTCTTAGGACCTTGACCAGATTCCAGTAATTGCTTTCCATTGAATTTTTCTCCTACAGTTAAAAAAAGAAAAATGTAACAACTTTAAAATAATATATAATTTGGATCTATAATTTACTAATACCACAAAAATGATGTAAAGTTTCCAATTTTAAATGAAAACATATGCATTATATTGAAGGGTCTGTGTAAGCACAAAGATTTTTTTTTTTTTCTTAGAGAGAGAGGGAAGGGGAGAGAGAGAAACATTGATCAGCTGCCTCCTGTATGTGCCCCGGCCAGGGATCGAGCCTGCAACCTTTCAGTGTACAGGATGATGCTCCAACTAACTGAACCACCGGGCCAGGGCAGCACAAAGACTTTTCTTTCCCAGGTATTCAAATTAACTTTGGCCACCCTAGTTTCATTTAGTTAGAGTAAAATATATTTTAAATATTTGATGCAATTCCTAAATATGCTCTGTCCAAGTTTTTCAAAGTCTTAGGTCACTCTTCTCTTCCCTCTTTACTCCATCCAACTCTGATGGATGTTTAGAGTTTAGGCCTTTCAAAGATTCTTCATTTCTGGCAGAAGTTCACATACCCTAGGTTGCCACTTCAATCCTTCCACAATTCAAGTTGAATTCTCTTCTCCCTACCACTTCTCCAAGGATGCTATGCTATACAAATTACTAATTTTGCTAATTACTACTCTTGAGCACTTACTAGTATGTATTTCTTTCTCAAAACAGTGCCTTTGTTCCCACTGCCTCCTTCAATGAGAATATACTCCTCTAACTAACTTCCACATGGCAAAATATGCCATTCTTCAAGGTCTCAACTAAAACACTTCTTCCATGAGGCCTTCCGCCATCTCCCAGCAGGAATGCATCTCTCCTTCTGAGCCAGTAGTGCAACACCTAACACAACCTACCTTGTGCTGCATTTTCCCCCTGAATATATCACCACTTTTCTAGAACAGCAATTTTCAACCTTTTCATCTCATGGTACTAATTAATTACTAAATTAATTACTAACCTAATTACTAAAACTCTGTGGCACACCAAAAAAAATGTACTTGCTTATCTGACAAAAAATAGGTATAATTTTAATTCATTCACAAGGGACGGCTATTGTTGTGTTGGCTGTTGTCATTTTTTAATTTGAGAATCTAAGGAAAAGAGGTCATTGCCCCTGACTACATAGTCAAGTATTGCATGTTTTAAAAATTCTTGTGGCACACCAGTTAAAAATAGCTGTTCCAGTAGGATGAAATTTTCTATAGGGTAAAATCTTGTCTTCATTTTAGTTTAGCACAATGTTATTAAGACTGTGAACTCTGGTGTCAAACTGCTTGTGTTTTAAACTTTTCACAAGTCACTGTCTTGAGTAAATTGAAATGTGCTAGCCTCAGTTTCCTCATTTGTAACATGTGGATAATAACAGCAACTACTTGACAGGAACATGAGGATTAAATAAGTGTTGCATGTAGAAGCACTTAGGCTAGTGGCCTGGTCTAGTATTTAGTAGGTAACCAATGACCACAAGTGTTTGCAATCATTATCATCATCATTTTAATGCTCCACATGTACCTAGCCTAGATACTTGAATATAATAAATGTTTAATAAATGCTTGCTAAGTAGAATAGATGTTTTTTGGTTTTTCGAATTGAATGGAAAATAAAGCCACATATATAATGCTGAGAGTAAAAATAAAAACTCTCTCCAATGTAATGTTTTAAATAAGCAATAAGTAGATAAACAATTATATACATGGAGTTATGTAAATGTTGTCCAAATAAATTACTTTCTGGAAAGGATATAACATTACTGTTTGGATATAGCCTAAATATGACTATAATTCTGAAAGCTATTTTCATACTAATATAGATAGTCTGAGAGGCCCTTTATATATATAATAAAGGTGGATTTCAATTGTATCAGAACAGCCTGAAAAACTCTGACTTTCAGGAAGAGTGAAATAAAAAAGCCAGTATGCAGAATATTATGTTCTAGACAGAGAGCATGCAGAGGGTTGGGTTCCTTTCTCACATGACATTGCTTCTTATTAAAACAGCAACTCCCAGATATTTTTAGATGTACTGACTTTTGAAGACAGACCACCAATTAATGCAACTGTTTTGTGAAGCAGATAAAATGTCTTTAATAGAATAAGTCTATGAAGTTTCTTTTCAATCGTGACTTAATCTAGAGATTAAGCCTTAATATTTTTATCAGAAATATTTTCACTACTCTTTTGCATGAACATGTGAAAACAAAATGAAATGCCAACTACTCTGAATATAGTCAGTATCAGATTTTCAGGACATGAACTTATTCATGGTAAGCATTACATTTCATTCACATAATATAGATTTCCTTTAAATAAGTACATATTATCAAGGCAAAAACTAAAAGAACTGACCAAACATTGCATTTAAATTAAAAGGGGCTCAAGACATTTTGCAAAACCTGACAGAAATGGTATCTCTTTCCATCAAGCTTCAAACTAGGAAAAATCCATGCTAAGAAGAGCAATTGAGAAATTAGCAATAAGATGCAGGAGTCATGCCCACCAATCATAAAAGGGGTTATAATGTGTGTCTGTTATGTCAACAGTTGGGCCTCAAAACTATAGGCTTCTATTTTCAAATTAAGCCTTGATTTGTCTGTGACACCGCACTGTAGTTAATGCCCCATCTTCTGATGAGAGAGGGGACTGAGAATGCGAAGGTGGAGGTAACAGTGATATTAAATGCTGTGAAATGAGTTGTAAAATGACAGAGCTAGATTTTAGTGCAGGGATATCCTGACTAGCTGAACTTTCACTAAGCAGTAATTTTTGTACCTATTGAAGAGAATGAACTAGAATATTAAACAGTACTGTGGCTGCATACATACATTCAAAATTAGACATGAATTATAGTTGAACAAACCTGCCAAATAAAATCTCTTTCTTCTCCCAGCACTATGTTCTGCACTTTAGGATCCACTGAAGGAAAATGTACACTTCTCTGAGAAAGCAGAGCTAGATGGATCCTATATGGCAAAATGTAGCTGAAACCTGGAACAATTAGACTTGATTTAGGGGCCACACTATTACTTAACAGTTCTGAAGCTCTGGCATTTTTAAACGCCAGCTTTCTCTAACTCTTAATCTTCCCAGGAAGTATGGTTTGCTGCAATTTAAATACATCTTAATGTTTAACATGTTTAAGAAACAAATCTTTGAAGAGCAAAATAAAAACCATTTATTTAAAAAAATGTATGTGTGAGTGTATAAATAAAAACTTGCTTACATATTAGTGAAGAACTGCTATAAAACCATAGAAATTTTTAGTCATGACAACTAAATATCTTACCTCACTTAAAGTTTATTCATTACTAGATTAACTGTTCTATTGCAAAGACTAAAGCGACCATTTCCAAAGCACTGTTTTCAAATGTTATACTCATTTTTAAAAAGGAAACAATGTTGCCTGGTAATACAATGTCCATTTTAAATGCAGGATTTAAAAATATTTAATGTAGAAATGTGGTCAAATATTGTAAAAATGAGCCAAACTATATCAAATTATTTTGAAAATGAGTAACAATGCTAATATTAAAATTTGCATTTTGCTAGTACAAAATATAAAAAACAAAATACATAGGCATTTATTCCTTAGTTCACTTCAGAGTAAAAGACTTGAAAATGCAGGAGAACAAAGCTGGAGGAATCCTGCTACCTGATATCAAACTATGCTACAAGGCCATAGTAATCAAAACAGCATGGTACTAGCATAAAAACAGACACATAGTTCAATGGGACAGAATAGAGAGCCCAGAAATAAACCCACACCTTTATGGTCAATTAATATTTGACAAAGGAGGCAAGAACATACAATGGGTAAAGACAGTCTATATTAATAAATGGTGTTGAGAAAATTGGACAGCTACTTGGAAAAAAATGAAACTAGAGCACCTTCTTACAGCATACACACAATGAACTCAAAATGGATTAAAGACTTAAATGTTAAGACTCCAAACTATAAAAATCCTAGAAGAAAACATAGGCAGTAAAATCTCAGACATTTCTCATAGCAATATTTTTTCTGTTGTATTTCTCCAGCAAGGGAAATAAAATAAAAATAAACAAATAGGACTATATCAAACTTAAAAATGTTTGCACAGCAAAGAAAACCATCAAAAATATGAAAAGAAAACTCACTGAATGAGAGAACATATTTGCCAATGATACATCCAATAAGGGGTTAATATCCAAAATTTATAAAGAACTTACACACTCAAAAACAAACAATCCTATTAAAAAATGGGCAAAGGACATGAATAGACACTTCTCCAAAGAGGACATACAGATAGCCAACAGACATGAAAAGATAAAAATTAAACCCACAATGATATATTACCTCACACATGTCAGAATGGCCATCATTAATAAATCAACAAACAACAAATGTTGGTGAGGATGTGAAGAAAAAGGGAACCCTTGTGCACTGTTGGTGCAAATGCAGATTGGTGCAGCCATTGCAGCATGAATGGACCTGGAGAATATTATGCTAAGTAAAACAAGCCAGCCAGAGAAAGACAAATACCATATAATTTTACTTACATGTGGAAGCTAATGAATAAAATAAACTAACAAACAAAATATGAACAGACTCATAGAAACTCAAAATATGAACAAGACTGACAGCTATCAGAGGAGAGGAGGCTTGGAAAGCTGGGTGAGAAAGGCAAAGGGATTAAACAAAATGAAAAAAACAACTTATAGACATAGATAACCAGTATGGTGATTATCAGAGGGTAAAGGGGAAATAAATGGTGATGGAAGGAGACTTGACTTTGGATGGTTAACACACAGTACAATATACAAATGATGTGTTATAGAATTGTATACTTGAAATCATAATAATTTTGGTAACCAATGTTATCCCAATAAATCCAATAAAAATTTTAAAATAAAATGCATAGACTAGAACTTGGCAACTAATCTACACTAATAAAAGAGAAACATGCAAATTGACCATCCCTCTGCTATGCCCACCAGCCAATCAGGAGCAAGTATGCAAATTAACCCAACAAATATGGTGGCAGCCACGGAGCTGGAGCAAGCAGGAGGCTTGGGTTGCCTCCAGCAATGGAGGAAGCCAAGCTTCCTGCCCACCCTGGCCACTGATGAAGGAGTGGCTGGAAAAAAAAAAAGGAGGGGCTGGGAGCCCTGGCCTCCGCTCAAGGAGTGGCTGGGGGCCTGGGTCTCTGGAGGGTGTGGCCAGCCTGAAAACGGCCCTCAGCCCTTTACCCAGGGCCATGAGGGTACCCGCTGGGGGGCTTGGCCAGCCTGCAAACAGCCATCAGCCCCTCACCCAGGCTGGCCATGCCCCCCAGCGGGGACCCTCACCCCATGGGGTGTGGCCGGCCTGCAAATCACCACAGGCCCCTCGCCCAGGCCACCCCACGCCCCAAGGGAACCCTCACCCTGATCCGGGACAGCCTTCAGGGCAAACTAGCCGGCCCCCACCCGTGCACCAGGCCTCTATCTATACTAATAAAAGGGTAATATGCTAACTAAACTGGGAGACCTTCCAGGAGATCTCCCAGACGTTCTTCTGGACAAAGCCATGGTGGCGGGGCTGAGGTAGAGGCGGTTAGAGACCAAGAGGGGAGGGCAGTTGTGGGTGATCAGGCCAGGATGGAACGGCAATTGTGGGTGATCAGGCTGGTGGGGGGGGGCGTTGGGGGTGACCAGGCTGGCGGGGGGGGGGGGCAGTTGGGGGTGAGCCAACAAGCAGGGGGGCCAGTTGGGGGCGAGCAGGCCATCAGTGGGGGTCAGTTGGGGGTGATCAGGACAGCAGGGGGGGCAGTTTGGAGTGGGCAGGCCAGCAGGGGGGCAGTTGGGGGCGAGCAGGCCAGTGGGGAGGGAAGGTGAGGGTGAGCAGGCCGGCAGGGGGGGCAGTTGGGGGTGATCAGGCTGGTGGGAGGGCATTTGGGGTTGAGCAGGCAGGCGGCGGGGGGCAGTTGGGGGTGAGCAGGCTGGCAGAGTGATTAGGGGCAATCAGGCAGGCAGGCAGGTGAGCAGTTAGGAGCCAGCAGTTCTGGATTGCGAGAGGGATGTCCGACTGCCGGTTTAGGCCCGATCCATATAAACCGGCAGTAGGACATCCTTCGAGGGGTCCCAGATTGGAGAGGGTGCAGGCCGGGCTGAGGGACAACCCCCCACCCTGTGCACAAATTTCGTGCACCGGGCCACTAGTACTTAGATAATAATCCATTTTATAATAAGTAAAATTATACATTTTCAAATAATTAACATTGAAAACACTGGCCCTGAGTTCAGTCTTCAACTCTAAGAAAATCAAACCTCAATTGCTAATGATGAAATCCAGGCATTATATCTTACTAGAGGCCGGAGGGGTGGCCTGTGGGGATCGGCCCACTGTGGGAGCACCACTCATCCCAGTCAGCCAAGCGGCTGTGGACCCGCCCTCTGAGTGGCTGCTCCCGCTGCGAGCCAATCTGTGGGAGCGCACTGACCACCAGGGGGCAGCTCTTGCGTTGAGCGTCTGCCACCTGGTGGTCAGTGAGTGTCATAGCAACTGGTCAACTGGTCGTTCTGGTCATTTTGCCGTTCAGTCACTGGGCTTTTATTATATAGGATTACATTATTGGTGATTAAAAAATTGAGAATTATGGATAAAATAAAAAAATATAGGGATGTATGTCACCTCTAAACCCTCTTAGGTCTAAATTTGAACCTGATAATGATTGCTCTACTTAAATGTAATTTTAAAGGGCAACAAGAATAAATTTGTCCATAACATTTATTAAACTCCCACTCTGTTGAGAATTACATTAACTGACACCTGGACAGGTTTTAGGGATGTAAAAATTTTAACATAATAGGAAAACAAGGGCCAAATCCTAATATATAAAAACCCAGGGTCCGTAACGTCCAAAACGACCGAAGGCTTGACCGAATGCCAGGCTAGGGAGCTGAGGGAGCAGGAGGTGATCAATCAGTGGCAGCGGTGACTGGCAAGCGGCTGGAAGGCAGACCTCTTGGTCCCTCCTCCCAGCCCTCAGACTCCAATCAATCGGTGGCAGAGGTGGGGCGGAACTGGGGACTGGCTCCCTTAGTCGTCCTGCAGGGTCAATCTCAAGAGGACAGGCCAGGCACCAACAGACCAGCGCTGCCAGCATGATCCCAACAGTGCTGTCAGCCTCCTGGAACTCTACCTCGGGCACTGCGGCCGCTTCCCCTCCCTAGACGCTCCACAAGGAAGAAAGGATAACTGCCAGCAGTGCCAGGGGTGACCAGCAGTGACTGGTCTCTGCATGCTTCCTCCAGGTCACTCGAGCCCGCCCCACTCCAGATGAAGTGTGATCACTGCACACGAAAGGAATGTAGTAAAAACATAAAAACCAAGCGACCAGAGGGACAACCAAACACCAGGCGCACCGTGTCCACTTACATAGCGCTAGATACTTGAATGTGAGCAGACAGGAGGAAAAAAGACCTTCAAGGCCTGTCCACACCCCAAGGAGGGTTTGCATTTAAAACCAAGTGGGGTGACATCAGAATTACCCAAGCGCGCCCCCACCCCTTCATCTGCCCAGATGCCTAGGGTCCCCTTACAGCTGGGCTGACCTCTGCTCAAGACTCCCCCGCCCAATGCGCAGTGACAACATGCAACTGTGAGCCAAGCCCGAGCAGGACCCACGGCCCGGCTCCTGCAAACCGCCCACGAAGGCTTCAGGTCCCATCTCAGCATCCAGCCCCAGGCTCTGGGCAAATGGACCCACCTCTCAGCCTACCAGTCTGGGATCTGGGTGGTGCGGGTTCTGGGCAGAGACACCCCAATGGCGGCGCCTCACAACGGTGTTCCCCCTCCAGTCCCTCCTCCACGGCAGCGCAGCATCGGCTCCCCGTATGTGGGGATACGATAGGGTTCGCGTTTGATGGGGGAAAGTCAACAAGATAGGGGGGAAGGTGTTAAGGGTCTGTAGAGTTGGGGTGGTAGGCCGGGGTAGGTTTAGAGTGTGCTGGGGAAGGAAGAGGAAGGTCTGATTGGAAAACGGCTCAGCACAGTACCTTTCTTATTGCAAACCAGGACAGTGCAGCCTCCCAAGGGCCATCATAGCCTCTCAAGGGCCGTCGCATCCCACCTGGCAAATAAATCTCTGCTCAGTGGAGCCTCTCTCACACGCCGGGCCCCAGGAGGAGAGCGCGCATGCAGCATCGCCCTCCATCCTCGTTGACCAGTTGCTGCGACGTGCACTGACCACCAGGGGGCAGACACTCCGACCAGTAGGTTAGCTTGCTGCTGGGGTCCGGCCAATCAGGACTGAGCGAGATGGGCCAGACATGCCCTGGAGCCCTCCTGCGTTCCCTCCCCAGCTGGCCTCCTGCGTCCCGTCCCTCCCCGGCCCCAATCGTGCACCAGTGGGGTCCTTCGGCCTGGCCTATGCCTTCTCGCAATCTGGGCTGAGGGACCTCCCCCCACACCCAGTGCACATATTTCATGCAACAGGCCTCTAGTGTCAAATAAATGCCCTGAAATGAAAACTTCTAGGCATGTTAACATATTTTTTGAATTATCCAGCTACAGACTATAATGATCAATTTGACAAAAGAACCTTACTAATATATGGAAGAAAACACACACACACACACACACACACACACACACACAGCAACATCACTCTAACCTTACTTAAAAAAAAAAAAAGGAAAATCGCCATCGCCCCACTCCCACCCTCCCCAGTGCAAATCAAGGAAATCCTCCAAATACTTGCAGAAGAACTACTTATTATTATCCTGCCAAAATTAGTGAAACCTTAAAAGGAAAAAGCAATTGTCACATCAAGATTTTCATATTCACTATCTCGATGGGTACACCTTTGATTTCTGATTGCATCCAACTTTTCTGTTCAATAAACAGTTTCGAACATTATAATCAACTTCTTTTTAATCAAAACTAGTCATACTGGGAAATTAGGTAGTACTGAGAAATGTATTTCATTATGGTAGTTTTCTTTTTAAGTATGTTTTTAATCAGTTTTGGATGCAGGTGCATCTGAAAAGAAAAGCAACAAATTTCCATAGGATACTAATGTCTCTAAAGTAGGAATTGGTTTTGCTAGAAAAAAGTAAAGAGCAAAAATGAAATAAAATTTTGTAAGTCTCACCTGGCCCGTGTGGCTCAATGTTGAATATCAACCTATGAACCAGGAGGTCATGATTTATTCCCAATCAGGGCACATGCCCAAGTTGCCGGCTCAGTCCCCGGGGGGATAGGGAGGGGGCGGCGGGGGAGTGCAGGAGGCAGACCATCAATGATTCTCTCTCAACATTGATGTTTCTATCTCTCCCTCTACCTTCCTCTCAGAAATCAATAAAAATATGTTTTAAAAAATTTTTGTAAGTCTCCATGAGGCAGTTCATGTACAAAACAATTATACGGATTTGTTAATAATTTCTAACTTTTACAAAGAGAATATGTTATTTCACATCTTCCTATTTATGAATAATTTAATGAAAAATACATAATACTTATATCATAAATAAACCAGAACTATGTAAACTATTTCCTTATTCTCTTCTAAATACTTATTAGTAAGCTTTGTTGCAAAATAAAATTATGAAAAATATGACAAATTTAAGCCTGAGGTCTAATTTTAAATTAATTCATTTTCCAAAAATGTAATTAATTAAAATGAAATTATAGACAAATCAATCTGTCCACTTCAGCAGATATTAATTTACTTGTACAAACTGTCTATTGCTTTGCATGACAATTAATATGATACCTGATTTTCTCTTCTTATTGAATCTTGTCTATAAGACATTGAAGTTCTTATAATCCCTGTTTACTTCTTTTAATATCCTACCTAATAAAAGAGTAATATGCAAATTGACCGTACCTTCGCTACACCCATAAGCCATGCCCACCAGCCACGCCCACCAGCCAATCAGGAGCAAATATGCAAATAAACCCAATCAAGATGGCTGCAGCCACAGAGAGCAGGAGGGAGGCTTGCGTTTCCCCGGCAACAGAGGAAGACAAGCTTTCCGCCTGCCCTTGCCGGCCTAGGCCTCCACTCAAGGCTACAAAGTTTCAATTATAGAAGGTAAACAAATCCAAACAGAAATGGCAGCAGCCACTGAGCTGGAAAGAGCGGGAGGCAAGGGTTTTGCCCTCGGCAATGGAGGAAGCTAAGCTTCTGCATCCCTGGCCAGCCCAGGCCTCCGCTTAAGGCTACAAAGTTTCAATTATATTAGATACATAAGTCCCAACAGAAATGGCTGCAGCCACTGAGCGAGCAGAAGGCTTGGCTCCACTTCAGGCTACAAAGTTTCAATTGTAGAAGGTAAATAAACCCAAGATACCAGGGCCTCCGCTTGGGTCACCAGGGGGCGTGGCCGGCCTGCAAACCACCACAGGCCCCTTTCCCAGGCTGCCCCATGCCCCAAGAGAACTCCCACCTTGATCCAGGACACCCTTTAGGGCAAACCAGCTGGCCCCTACCCATGCACCAGGCCTCTATCCTATCTAATAAAACAGTAATATGCAAATCATCACTCTGCTACACTCACAAGCCACGCCCACCAGCCACACCCACCAGCCAATCAGAAAGCGAATACGCAAATACACCTAACCAAGATGGCTTCAGCCTTGGAGAGCGGCGGTGGTTGGAACTGGGATATTGGAGCCGAAGATCAGAGGGGAAGATCGGAGCCAGCGGGGGTCCCCCACAGGTGATCAGAGCCAGCTGGGGTCCCCTGCAGGTGATCAGAGCCAGCTGGGGTCCCCTGCGGTGATTGGAGCCAGCTGGGGGTCCCTGACCAGGGCCCAAGCCTCAGCCAGAGGCTTGCAGCCTTGGCTGGGGGGTGGAGCCCCATGATGGGAGACAGCTGGGGGTCCCTGCCCAGAGCCCGAGCCTCAAACAGAAGCTTGAGGCCTTGGCCTTGGATGGAGCGGGCGATAGAGCCAGCTGGGGGTCCCTGCCCAGGGCCCGAGTCTCAAACAGAGGCTTGCAGCATTGGCTGGGGGCGGAGTGGGGCAATCAGAGCCAGCTGGGGGTCCTGCCCAGAGCCCAAGCCTTGGCCAGAGGCTTGCCGCCTTGGCCGTTGGGGCGGAGCCTGGCGATCAGAGCCTGGCGATCGGAGCCAGCTGGGGTCCCCTGAGGGTGATCGGAGCCAGCTGGGGGTCCCTGTCCAGAGCCCAAGCCTCGGCCAGAGGCTTGCGGCCTTGGCCTTGGATGGAGCTGGGCGACTGGAACCAGCTGGGGGTCCCTGCCCAGGGCTGAGCCTCAAACAGAGGCTTGAGGCCTTGGCTGGGGGTGGAGCCAGCTGGGGGTCCCTGCCCAGGGCCCGAGCCTCAAACAGAGGCTTGAGGCCTTGGCCAGGGATAGAGCCTGGCGATCAAGCCAGCTGGGGGTCCCCTGCCAAGGGCTGGAGGCTTTAGGCCTTGGCAGGGGTGGAGCCGAAGATCACAGGAGATAGGTGTGAACTACAGAGGAAATACCTTTTCTGACCTCTCATTGGCTAAGCTCCCTGTATGCCACTGGTAATATTCTCAGTAACTTGGGTATAAGAATCCAAAAAGGTGATCTAGGGCTTTTCCACCACACTCATGGAGAAAAAAACGAAGGTCCGCTGCTGGAGGACTAAGAAATGTCATAACCTGCCCTACACGGTTTGGCTCAGTGGATAATGCCTAGGTTTGCCAACCGCAGAGTCCAGGTTAGATTCTGATCAAGGGCATGTACCTAAGTTGCAGGCTCCTCCCTGGCTGGGGCCCAGGTCAGGGCTCATGCAGGAGGCAACCAATCAAAGTGTTCCTCTCACTTTGATGTTTCTCTCTGTCTTTCCCTTTCTCTTTCACATTCTCTAAAAGTCAATGGAAACATATACTCAGGTGAGGATAAAATAAAATTTAAAAAAAGAAAGAAATGTCATATCTATGAAAGACACATCTTGAAATGCCTAAAGAAAGTTGTCATTTTTTCTTGGTGAAGGGACTGGAGTCCGTGTTGATGAAAACACCTTGGTGGCTGCGGTGACTTGCAGTGGCTGCAGCAGTGGGGTGATGGGGCTGGTGCCTTTCCCTGATCAGCCTGGTTGTCTCTCACAAAGAAAGGCCAGACTGCGGCTTAGGCCCGCTCCTCATGGGGAGCGGGCCTAAGCCGTCAGTAGGACATCCCCTGAGGGCTCCCCGTATGTGAGAGGGGGCAGGCTGGGCTGAGGAGACCCCCCCCCCCAGTGCACGAATTTCGTGCACCAGGCCCCTAGTCCTATATAATAGAGAAGTAATATGCAGATTGACCACCACTCCAACACACAAGATGGCTGCCCCCATGTGGTCAAAGATCCTGCCCCCATGTGGACATAAGATGGCCACCACAAGATGGCCAGCAGGGGAGGGCAGTTGGGGGTGACCCAGGCCTGCAGGGAAGGGAAGTTGGGGGGGACCAGGCCTGCAGGAAATGGCAGTTGGGGGGGGTTACCAGGCCTGCAGGGAAGGGCAGTTGGGGGGGACCAGGCCTGCAGGGGATGGCAGTTAGGGGGGACCAGGCCTTTAGGGGAGGGTAGTTAGGGGTGACCAGGCTGGCAGGGGAAGGCAGATAGGGGCAATCAGGCTGGCAGGGGAGCAGTTAGGCATCAATCAGGCTGGCAGGGGAGTGGTAAGGGGGTGATCAGGCTGGCAGGTGGAAGCGGTTAGGGGCAATCAGGAAGGCAGGAAGGCGAGCAGTTGGTAGCCAGCATTCCTGGATTGTGAGAGAGATGTCCGAATGCCCGTTTAGACAGGGAGGGGTCCCAGATTGGAGAGGGTTCAGGCTGGGCTGAGGGACACCACCCCCCCCCCATGCACGAATTTCGTGCACCGGGCCTCTAGTTGATTATAAAACTGAACAATCAAAATGTTGACATGTCATGTTACTTTTGAAAATAACATGCCTACTGAATAAAATAGGTCAATGCTGTCTGACCAGCCTGGCTCAGTGGTTGAGCATTGACTTATGAACCAGGAGCTCATGGTTCAATTCCCAGTCAGGGCACATGCCTGGATAGAGGGGTTCGATCCCTTTTAGGGGGTGTGCAGGAGGCAGCTGATCAATGACTCTCTCATCATTGATGTTTTTATCTCTCTCTTCCTTCCTCTCTGAAATTATATATATACTAGAGGCCTGGGGCATGTAATTCATGCACGGGTAGGGTCCCTAGGCCTGGCCGGCGATCAGGGCCAATCAGGTTCCCCACCTTCTGGCCTTCCCTTGCCGCTTGCATGCCGCCTCCTCCTTCCCTTGCTCCCTCAGCGCCCTGCTGCCTCCACTGATCATCCACCATGTTTCGTGTCAACCCTGGTGGTCAGCCCACGTCATAGCGAGTGATCGAATTCCCGGTCTCCCGGTTGAACTCCCGAGGGGGCAATTTGCATATTAGCCTTTTATTATATAGGATACACACGCACACACACACACACACACACACACACACACACACTAATAATAGGGTAATATGCAAATTGGTCGGGATGCCTTCATGCGTAATGACCGATTGGCAGGCTGCATGCACAGCAGGCGCAGGTGGGCAAGGACTTGCAGCATTGGGGACTTGCGTCACGCCGTCACAATCCATCACCAGGAGGGCCTCCACGCGATCTGGCCTGGAGGCGGCCCCAGGTGGAGGCGTGCGGAGGCCTGCCCAGTGCTAACGTGATGCTGCCTGAGTGCATCCCCGCCCAGTGCTGACGTGACGCTGCCTATGTGTGTCCCCACCCTGACGAGACGATGCCTGCGTGTGTCCCCGGCCTGGGACATGGCAGGGGGGCAGTTGGGGGTGATCAGGCCAGTGGGGGGGGGGGGACAGTTGGGGGCAATTAGGTAGGCAGGGAAAGGCAACTGGGGATAATCAGGCTGAGGGGGGGGGCAGTTGGGGGAGATTAGGCCGGCAGGCAAAGTGGTTAGGGGTGATCAGGCAGGCAGGCAGGTGAGCAGTTAGGAGCCAGCGGTCCCAGATTCAGACATCCCCTGAGGGGTCTTGGATTGGAGAGGGTGCAAGCCGGGCTGAGGGACCCCCTCCCATACACAACTTTCATGCACAAGGCCTCTAGTGTGTGTGTGTGTGTGTGTGTGTGTGTGTGTGTGTGTGTGTGTCCTATCTAATAAAAGAGTAATATGCAAATTGACTGTACCTCCGCTACACCCACAAGCCACATCCACCAGCCAATCAGGAGCAAGTATGCAAATTAACCCAACCAAGATGGCTGCGGCCACAGAGCGAGCAGGAGGCTTGGGTTTCCCCGGCAATGGAGGAAGCCAAGCTTTCCGCACACCCTGGCCGGCCCTGGACTCCACTCAAGGCTACAAAGTTTCAGTTAGAGAAGATAAATAAATCCCAACAAAAATGGCAGCAGCCATGGAGCTGGAGAGAGCAGGAGACTTGAGTTGCCTCTGGCGATGGAGGAAGCCAAGCTTCTGCAGCCCTGGCCTGCCTTAGCCTCTGCTCAAGGTTACAAAGTTTCAATGATAGAAGATAAATAAATCCCAACAAAAATGGCTGCAGCCACAGAGCAAGCAGAAGGCTTGGCTCCGCTCAAGGCTACAAAGTTTCAATTACAGAAGATAAATAAATCTGAGATACCAGGGCCTCCGCTTGGATCACTGGGGGGCGTGGCTGGCCTTCAAACCACCACAGGCTCCTCACCCAGGCCACCCCACACCCCGAGGGAACCCCCACCCTGATCCGGGACACCCTTCAGGGCAAACCAGCTGGCCCCCACCCGTGCACCAGGCCTCTATCCTATCTAATAAAAGAATAATATGCAAATTGACCATCACTCCAATACACAAGATGGCTGCCTCCATGTGGACACAAGATGGTCGCCACAAGATGGTCAGCAGGGCAGGGGAGTTGGGAGGGACCAGGCCTGCCAGGGAGGGCAGTTGGGAGCAATCAAGCCTGTAGGGGAGGGCAGTTAGGGGTGACCAGGCCGGCAGAGGAGGGAAGTTGGGGGTGACCAGGCCTGCAGGGAAGGGCAGTTGGGGGGGGGACCAGGCCTGCAGGGGAGAGCAGTTGGGAGGGGACCAGGCCTGCAGGGGAGGGCAGTTAGGGGCAAACAGGCTGGCAGGGGAGCAGTTAGGCATCAATCAGGCTGGCAGGGAAGTGGTTAGGGGGTGATCAGGCTGACAGGCAGAAGCAGGTAGGGGCAATCAGGAAGGCAGGCAGGTGAGCAGTTGGGAGCCTGCAGTACTGGATTGTGAGAGAGATGTCCGACTGTCCGTTTAGGCCCGATCATACCGGGATTGGGCCTAACAGGCAGTCGGACATCCCTTGAGGGGTCCCAGATTGGAGAGGGTGCAGGCTGGGCTGAGGGACACACACCCACATGCACAAATTTCATGCACCGGGCCTCTAGTATATATATATATATATATATGTCAATATTGAGCACTAAATATATCAAAATAATCCATTTGTTACCATAATACAAAAATATAACTTAAGTAAAGTCTTTTAAATAGGATGACTAACAGTAAATATTGCCCAAGAAATTTCTCCCAAGTCAGTAGTTTAAATATGTTTTCTTGTGGGGGAGGGGGGGATGCTGAAGAAGGTTAATGCTCAATAATTTGCTTTTATAAACTCATTAAACATTATCAACATTTAGCACATTTTCTCCTTTCAAAATTGTTGATAAACCTCCAGTAAATGGTTTCATAATCTTTTTAGTTTCTCTTAATATCAAAATCTGTACTTTTACCTTTTACTTGAAGAGAAAATGGATCATGTTAGCAAAGGAGGACACATTTACCTCTTTCCTTTCCCCCTAAATGCCACACAGAGTCTATTTTTTTAAAAGAAGAAACATTAACAGTCCAGGTAAATAAGAAACAATGGCACTGTGTACCAGAAAATTTGAGGAAGTTCTATAAACTAAATATCAGAGGAGATTTGATTAAAGAAAAAAAGTCAAATCAGAGAAAACTAAAGCTAAAATATGCAAAGGAGAAAGTAATGTAGAGTCCCAGAAAAAAGCAGGAGTTTATTTTCTCAAATGTGATTTATAACTTGAAGAATCCCAGAGTGGGTAATGGGATTAGAGAAAAAGAACAAAGGGGCAGGCTATTTATGAGAAGGGAGTCTCAAACCCAGATGATAAACTCCTGCAACAGGAACACCCTGCCCAATCATACTACCTCCCTTTTCCCTGCATGTCACTGGATGAAAGCTTCTGCAATAAGAATCTTAACTCATAGACACAGACAACAGTATGATGATTACTGGAGGGAAAGGAGGTGGGTGTAGGTAAGAAGAGGTAAAAGAGGGGATAGATAGTGACAGAACAAGACTTGACTTTGGGTGATGAACACACAATACAATATACAGATGATGTATTATAGAATTGAACAACTGAAACCTATATAATTTTATTAAGCAATGTCACTCCAATAAATTCAATATTTTTTTTTTAAAAAAAGAACCTTATTAACTCAAGAAATAAAAAGGGATGGATTCATTTGGGCTGAGAGGTAACTACTCTCCAGCCACCAAAACTATTCAATATATATTTTTAACTATATATACTAACAACCAAGAATCACTAATTATTTGAGGGAAAATTAGCAAGAAAGTCACTGAATTTAAACTGAAGAAATAATATTTAGGAAGAGTAAAACAAGCAGAAAAACACTTTAAATATAATTGACATTCTCAGTGAGATAAAAACATAGTGCATCAATAACATCAAGAAGAACAGGTTATTTTGAAAAGGAGTTCTATGAAATTAAAAAAATGCCTAATAAAATAATTAAAAAACAAAGCCTAAAAAAATGAACTGAAAATTTAAAGGTCTCAGCTAGGATCAAATTATTGAGCTAGATAAGAACAAGAGATTCTCTGTAATCCACTGCAAAATGAGAAAAACATAAAGAAAAATGGAAGACAGATTCAGGAGCCCCGGTAGCTATCTAACAGAAAAATCAGAAAGAACTGGTTGAAAAAGTATTCACAGAAATAAAAGAAGAAAATTTCCCTTAGCTAAAGATAGATTCAGACTTTCAGACAAAAGGAGGCAGAGACACCTGAAGAAGAACACTAATAAAAAAAGACAATCACTCCATAGTGTAATATCAGAACTCAAATACAAATTTCAAAATCTTCAGAGGGGATTGTGGGAGGACAGAGGGAGCGAGGAATGGAAAAAGGTTATCTACAAATTTATGAAAATCATATTGATATTGGAATTCTTTTTAGCAAATACCAATAAAAGTCAGGACAGTGTCTTCAAAATTCTAAGGTAAAATTATTTAAATATAGACTTCTGTCAAGCCTAAATAGCAATCAAGTGAGAGATTAAATACACATTTTCAGTCATGCAAAAACTCAGACTAGCTTAAAGCCTTCAGATACAATCTAAAACAATTACTAAATGATTAATTCTAGTAAAATAAACAAAACAAATCAATGAGAAAGATGAGAAATAAATTGTGATGTCCAAAACCAATAAAGCTAAATTTACTAAACTAAATTTAGTAAAATTGAAATGTAAATAATTATTGATTGATGCATAATGTTTAAAAAATAAGAATCTAAAATTAAAGTACAAAAGTATTTTTTAATGAATATCAGGGAGGAAGAAATACATCTATACTAAAAAACTCTAGACATCGTTAGAAAAGAATACCAATATTCAGTAAGAGAAAAACTTTTGGATGTCCTCAAAATATTCCTTTTATTCAGTTATACAAAGAGATGCCTGACAATGGGGAAAAAATATCCAATTTCTGTGTTTTTAGATTGAATATAAACTTGTTTTTCTCTATATATACCCATATTTGTATATCAATAACTCCTTACTGGTGTGTAAACATCACCATTATACTGTTTCTGGAGCTGCTCAACCCTTTTTAAAACTAATTGGACAAAAATTATTATATATCGCCTTGAATGTCCTATATGGCAGAGAATCAAATAATGACATCAGATATATAAAACTGTGCCTCAAAAGCTTCAGTGTTAATTCTTAGAGAACTTTATCTTGAAATTAAATTATATAAAAGCAGTCCATATTTGAGAATCTTCAAATTACATACTGCTAATGTTCTAATTGAATTGACCTTGATCCACAATAATCTTCATTTTATTCAGTAAATAAGTTTGATGTCTTATTTTTCTTTATGAGAAATTTACCTAATTTTGAAAAGAGCTGTATTCACAAAAAAGAACACAAAATTCTAAACCAGCTCCATGATTTCAGGTAGAGGGCCCGCTGCTAAGAATGCTCATAGAAATTAATTTTGAGGGTCTAAATGGAGCCTTCAAATTATAATGTATGCATTAAGAGCAAACCAAGGGGCTAAGCTGCTTTGTCCTCATTATTTTGTTAAAAATGCCTTCCGGTGCATTTTCCTTGTATAAATTTCAGATAAAAATAAATGTTTCTATAGCACAGGGCATGTGGAAATGGATAATATAGAAGTTTAAAGTATTAAACAGACGAAAAAGAAAAGTCTATCTTTTTACTCAATAAACAACAACAGGCTACATATTTAAAATGTCTACAAAGGATCTTTGCAAGATCTAGAAGACATGTTTGTATCTTGCTTGAAATATCAAAGTGAGAGGGGAAAAAATACAGCTTTGTGAAACATAAATCCAAGAACCATCAATCAAGACTCTTCGGCCTTAGGTGGTTTGGCTCAGTGGATAAAGCATCAGCTTTCGGACTGAAGGGTCCCAGGTTTGATGCCAGTCAAGGGCACATGCTTGGGTTGCAGGTTTGATGCCCAGTAGGGGATGTGCAGGAGGCAGCCAATCAATGGTTCTCTCTCATCAATGATGTTTCTATCTCTCTTTCCCTCTCCCTTTCTTTCTGAAATCAATAAAGATATATTTTTTTTAAAAAAAAAGACTCTTCAGATCTCAACTGTCACATAAATGCATGGGAATGGCAATTTCTATAGTACCCAAAATATGAAATATAGAATCTAATACAGATTAAAACCAACAATATCCAAATTTACTTCAGCATAATTATGTCCATGCATACTGACCTTCAGGAACTGGTCTTCATCTACTCATTAACTCCCAAATGAATAAAAGTTGGAAATTTTACTACTTAAAGTTTCTACTAGTCTCCAAGGTCAGTCTCATTAAGTGATACAAGATCATTTTGGACTTTACTACAGTGTAGTTAATTTCATTACATTTAGATTCTTTCTTCTGACCACAGAAGCCAGACATGTTTCTGTGGTCAGAAGCCAGGCACAGCAGTTGAATGAAGTAAAATCTGGACTTGCCACCCTTGGGATATTTTTCAAATGCTTTTGGAAATTTTATAGAAGGTAATTTCAGTCATGAATATTTGAGCTAATTTATTTAGCTGAGAATGAACACAAAATAGCTCCATATACTTATCCATGATAAATTAAGGAAATGGAAAAAAAAAAGATTGGGTTCTAATTACAATTTTTCTGACTACTATAATCACATTACTAAATATTTTTAAAACAAGAAATATGTTCTTCCACTTAATGAGATCAACCTTTCTCAATGTTTTAATAAAGCATAATAACTCTTATGGGCAAAAAAGATACAACTCAAGAGACTAAATAAATCTGACTTTGCTGTTAGCATATATGTATACTATTAAATATCAATATTATCTTATACCATCATTAAATTCAAACTAAGATTATAAAATGCAAATACTAATTGTTCCTAAATCATATCCTACCAATATATTAGCAAATGAAGATGTCTTCAAAAGAAAAAGTAGTTTCTGGTAGATTTCTAAGACTGGACTGCCAACAGTGAATTACTCTTGAAAATAGAGTTGTTTTCAATTTGTGAAAAATCTGTACAACGGGGAGCAAATACTTAAGGAACAATAAAAACAAGAATTAAAACTCTACAAAAAATTAAGCATTTGTAGTAATATAAGGGCTTCAAAAATAATGCACAAGCATAATAATGAAAACAGGTTTTATCTGTCTTCTTGCCTGCTTGGTAGTATTAGCTAGGAGCTCTGTGCACACGGGAAGGCTTGGACACAGGCAAGCTTCAATTTAGGCAGCAGCTGTAGCAAGCAGGTAGGAAGCCAGCTGTCAGGCTGCAACCCCTCAAAGGCCAGAATAACGTAGGCTTATTTGTGGAGTGCCAAGATGTACAACAGAAACCTTACCCCTTCCCATATGGTTCATTCCTTTTCTTCTGAGACGAGGCTCTGGTTTCTAGGCTGGGGGTGTAGAAGGAGGTAAGGGAGCCAATTGTCCTAGTTTTGTGTAAGAAATTCAATTCATCCTCCTGTTTTCAGCTCTACATCTTTTTCCTGCCCTTAATACTTGCGGATCTCAGCGCAGAAGCTCTTTTTGGTTCAGGCAGGCTGATCCATTTCCTCTCACTTTTTCTGCAGCTTCCTTACAGCCTGCTTCATCAGTCAGCTCATTCCCATCTTTCCTTCTCCCAGTAATTTCTTGAAAACTTCCAAATACTAATGAATCTCTCTGATTTTCTTTGCTGCATGGATCTATTTTTTACTGTGCTCCTATGCTTCTATTTTCGTGAGGTCTCAGGGAACATGTATGCTCAGGCCTCCATCTTTTACGAAGTAGGACTATTATTAAAAATTTAATCAGACTACATCTATTTAGTCCCTGTAACTGTATAAAAAAATCGTATCTGCTAATTTGTAGAACAGCTAACCTTTCTAAGATCTAAACAAATTTTAAAACTCCATAGCATTTCAAGGTAATATAAATTGTCTATGGATGGGAAATCAGTTATTTTCACACCTGAAGGATAGCAAATTCTTATTACTATCTATACCCAATGCTTCATTAAGAAAACCTAATCCAACTAGTGATCTCAAAAAAGTTCAGTTTCTGTTTCCAGTTCAAAGACTTCCTCACAAACTAAAAGATAAAATGCTTTTTCCAATTATTTCAGTAATTGAATAATTATCAATTAGCTGCAAGATAATGAAAGCTAGATGTCTGAAAGTAAAATTTTTTATTTTCCCCAAAGAAGGCAATGAGTGAAAAGAATCAACTAAAATAGTATATGGAAGTTTGAAGGAGTATAAATTATCATTATTCATAAAATCAAATTTGAAAAATAACAATATAATCCTTAAAAATTAGAAAACAGATATTAACTTTATGACAAATATACCACTGACTTACAAATATGACTATTAAAGTGGTTTCTGTGAATCATAATTCATGGAATAATTATGTCAATTTTTTACTTTACTGCCATTGTCTCATTCTTGGTTCATAAAATCAGATGTGGAACAGATCTCTAGCAAGAATTTCCAAAGATACAGAAATATAACAAGAAGCACAAGTAATATAAAGATAGCTTAAATTGTGTACTGTATTATATACTCTTTTTAATATTTAAATTAGCCATAGAAATAGAAAAACATTTTTAAAATTATAAAATAATATTGTTTATTTTATATAAACCCATGGAACATCTCAGCCATATTGGCATCATCTTTTAATCTTTGAGAATTTTATGTTCTGGAGGAGGAGGGCCATGGTAGGAGCAGGGAGAGGATCTAAACTGACCTCAACTATCTCTTCTCATTTCTAAATTCTCTAGTCAACTTCTCATTCTCAATTCTCTTTTGTTGCTGTTAACCCTTATCTGAGGATATTTTTCCATTGATTTTCAGAGAGAGTAAAAAGGAGGGAGACAGAGAGAGAAACATTCCTTGACCAGAATTGAACCCATGACCCTTCACAGGCTAACACTATCCACTGAACCAAACAGGCTAGGACTCTTTTTTTTTTTAAACTGATTTTAGAGAGAGGAAGAGAGAGAAAAACAGCAACTGGTTGCCTCCCACACACACCCCGACCGAAATTGAACAGGCAATGCAGGTATGTGCCTCGACCAGAAATTGAACCCGCCACCTTTTGGTTTATAGGATGGCATGCCAACCAATGGAACCATACTGGCCAGGGCGTCGATTCTTTATTTATTAATAATTTAATACTTTATTGCTGTTACAAATAAATTACTTTTAATTTAATATCACTGTGATTTCAAAATCAGATATTAGACAACTGTGTTTAGAATTAAAATCCTACATTAAGACAAATGTACACCAGAAAACTAGAGTGTGTGGTCTGCCATGCTCAGGTCATCTGATTTATCCAGATGTCTGACAGATGAGAGATCCAAATGGTAATCCCCTATAATCACTGGAATAATGCTTGGGAACCTCTCTAATTTGTCATAAAAGAAAAAGTAAATAATTTTAAAATAAAAAGTAAATACTTCCAATCATTTATATATTTGAAATAGCCCCAACCACAGGAGTTCTAAATATATACCAAGGTAAAAAGAACATGTGGCAAAGTTTTGATTTTAAAGGAAGAGTATAGCTGATAACCATGCTTTGAAGTGAACTACCAAAATAGTATTTTTTCTTTCACTAAAAACAATAAAAATTGCTAAAATAATATTACTGACATTTAATATAATATAAAATTGTAATAATGGGTATTGTACTATTTTGAGTTTTTATTTTAGTGTTGTTTTTAAAGATGGGTAGGAAAGTAAAGAAAAATAAGATTATCTGCACAGCCAGTCCACAGTAGTTTTCAACTTTGTCTCTAACAGAACCAATAGAAACTTCTATTAAAAATTTTCTACGATCACGGCCACTCCCAAATATTCTATAAATCTTTAGGCCAGGACAGATGACTGTTTAATGAATATTCTAATGTCAGCAAGAGGTAGTAGAAAGTATAAGAAAAAAATACTCAGGGTTTGATCCTTTATGCATTTAAGAAAAGCAATACACAACAAACAGCATGGGTTTCTGGTGAAAAGCAGTGCAAGTGAATTAAAGGCATATCACACACAGTATACCTGGTCGACTTCAATACCAAAGATATGTTGGTTTGTAACTCAGGAATCTGAGGGAAAAATACTTTGATGATCTCTTGGTCAAAAGCAATCTCAGTGATGAGGAAGACTTTATCCGTTACAGGGATCTATTGTAGTGGCCTCACAAGGTACCCCCTCCTTTGGATTTATTTGATTATGTGGCCTAGAATTTGTTAGCTGTATTGTGGTTCAGTTTGAAATTCATGTCTCCAATCTCTTTTACATTTTTGAACATTTAAAAAAATACTTATAATGCTTTCCAACAGACTTTATTTTACTTTAATAATTTCTAATTTCCATAGCAATTAGTAAGCTCATATGAATATCACAATAATTACTACTGGTCTTATGATGCTAACATAAGTAATTTACCAACCTTCAAACTACATATGCATATTAATGAAATTCTTTATACTTCAGAAATTGCTCTGATTACAATAAATTGTATGTCAAACATTTGCCTTTGTTTTTCACTCTTCATATATAAATCTGAAACTTTTTATTCTAGCTCAAAAGCATCAAAATAGCATCTCATCAGAAATTCATTTTTCTGATAACTATGTGATCACCTTTAAAAACTAATAACTACACAGTAGAAGTTATTGGAAGACCAAATACTTAAATAATTCCAGGAAACCTATCTCCTTCTTGATTGTTTTGAAACCTAATTAATACTATAATAGTCTTTAATTTTTTTCTTTTTATCTTACTTCATATGTAGATTTTTAAAAAGTTCATAGGATTTTATTTTTGATGCAGAGGAATACTATAACATAAAAGGAATAATAACTTAAGAGCCAGGAAAAAAAACTATTTTCTATTTTTTTGCTAAAGATCTAAATTAAATTGTCTGAGATATGAATAGATTAGAAAGTCAAATAAACAGACAAATCTGAGTTTGTTTTAAGCTAAGAGAATATTTCTTTTAAAATATGTCAATTCCTGGAGAAAGTAGATTATATAAATGTGCTTTTATTTCAAAACATAATTTGTAAATGGTCTAAGGTGGGGGCTGCTAATCCCACATATAAGAAGCTTTATGACAGGGAGAGAAAGAGTTGGCTTAGTTACTAAAGTTATCATAAACCACAAACTTATGTATTGAAAAAAAGAACGATTCTTTTTTTAAAAAAAAGTCTTTGCTCAGCTATTAAAAAAGGAAAAGAGAAATGTGCAATATTTTCTTAATTTTCCGTAGTTAGTTCAAGCCTTTTGACTAAGCAAATCTTATAAAAGAAACTCTTTAGACAAATGTATAATGTAAGGAGCTGTTTGGTAAATCATTTGAAGATTTAAAGTAGGAAAACAAAATGGTTAAATCTGCATTTTTTAAGAACCAAGTATTTGCCAAGTGTCTATCATACGCCTAACTAATTTGAGACTATGGTAGTTCCTAAATTATAACATGTGAAAATTTGGAGAATAACTTCTACCACATAGAATATTTTTTCAAATTAATATCAAGTAAAAATTTCCATATAAAAGCTTTCTGGTTGGACTATCAATGAGTTGAGTTTCTTACTTGACAGTTCAAACAATTTATTTGACAATGTTATTTGATTCAAAAAAGGTTGATATAAAGTGTGGTGTGCATAAATCAGGAAATGCATAAATAAAATACTGGGGTAGAAAATGACATATATGCATTTATCTAATTATTTTTATTTTCTGCTTTCTTATCTATGTAAAAATGAATATGTACACAGGATACATAAAAATAAATTAAACCTATATAGAGGATGAATAATCCTAAATTTTCATTGATAGGATATACAATCAAGGAAAGTTGGAATGAAACAATACAATTTTCTGACAATAACATTGGAGACTATTTCATGACATTAGAATGTAATTATTTCTTAAATTGGCATAGCAAATGGGATCCCTGAAGGAAAAGAATGAGAAATAAGTCAGATAAATTAGATCACATTAAAATTAAAAATTTCCTTTCCTCAAAAGATAGCTTAAGACAAACCACAGAGTAGGAAAAGATAATTTCAACATATACAATCCACAAAGGGCTTGTATTTTGAATATGTACAAAGCAATATGAAAAACAGTTAACCTGATAGATAAATGGACAAAAGACTTGAAAAGAAAAAAAAAAGACTTGAAAAGAAACTTTATACCAGCCAGTATTGCTCAGTGGTTGAGCTCTGACCCATGAACTAGGAGGTGACAGTTTGATTCCAGGTCAAGGCACATGTCTGGGTTGCAGGCTCGATCCCTGGTAGCAGGCATGTAGGAGGCAGCCAATCAATGATACTCTCTCATCATTGATGTTTCTATCTCCCTCTCCCTTGATTCATTGATGCTTCTATCTCCCTCTCCCTTCAAATCTCTGAAATCAATAAAAACGTGTTTTTTTTTAAAAAGGAACTTTATATAAGTGAATATACTAGTATAAACAGTTAATAAATATGTCAAAAAATGCTCAACTCATTAATAATCAGGGAAATGCAAACTGAAAAACTCAGTGTGATTTTTCTCTACAAAATCACCAGAATGGCTAAAATTAAAGATACTGACAATACCAAGTTTTGAAGAAGATGTGCAGCAACCACAATTCTCATACACAGTTGGCCAAATCAATTTATACAAATTTTATAAAACAGACAAAACTACTCCATCATATTAGACCAGTTGGAAGAGTGGTTAACTTTGGAGAGCAGAGAAGGGACAGTGGCTAGGAATCAGTAAGAGGGCTTTTGTGGAAGCAGATAATGTTTTCTTTCTTTAATGGGTGGTGGTTACACAAGTGTGTTCATCTATATCAGTGATGACGAACCTATGACACGCGTGTCAGCACTGACACGCGTAGCCATTTCTGATGACACGCGGCCACATGCCGAGGATGAAACATTTGCTGCTCCTGAGGATGAAACATTTGCGACTAGAGTCTTGGAGTTAGTTTTTTCCTCAAAGTGACACACTACCCGAGTTATGCTCAGTTTTTTGGCGAAGTTTGACACACCAAGCTCAAAAGGTTGCCCATCACTGATCTATATATATAAAAGCCTAAGCAACTGTTATGATGGAATGACCAGAACGACTGGTTGACCAGTCACTATGATGTGCACTGACCACCAGGGGGCAGACACTCAACATAGGAGCTGCCCCCTGGTGGTCAATGTGCTTCCACAGGGGGAGTGCCGCTCAGCCAGAAGCCGGGCCCATAGCTGGTGAGTGCAGCTGCAGCAGCAGGTGCAGCGGGCCGAGATGAGCGTGAGCGGCATGGTGCCCAGCCCCAGTTCAGGCTCCTCCCTGGCCACCTGCCACCTGGCGCACTGCTACATGGATTCTGGGGCTTGCACATTTTGTGGTCAGCCCTGATTCTGATACTTATAACTGTGTGACAAAACCAATTACTTAACTTCTCTCTGCTTCAGTTTTTCCATCCATAGATAGGAAAAATGGTACTACTGCTTCAGAAGGATCATGTTATATACTACTTTTTATAATATAGGGCAAAAAAATGTAGCTGCCCATATAACAGCAAGATGCCTTTCACCTGTATGAAAAGTATGGTCATTGGTGCATGCAGCATCCCGGATTTCGAGATGGGGCCTAAACTGGCAGTCGGACATCCACCGAGGGGTCTCGCTCGGATTGCAAGAGGGTGCAGGCCGGGCTGAGGGACCCCCGTGCACAAATTTCGTGCACTAGGACTCTAGTTTTGCAATAATTCATGACCTGACGTATGTTATACTTCAATAAATCATATAGAGACCAAACGCTAACTTTAGCATTTTTAGTCTGAAGACAAATTTATTATTTTCTTAAACAATGGGCAAATCTTCCTTCTAACTTTTCTCTTTTAAAAAAAATGTGTTTTTTTTTTTTTTATTTCAGAGGGGAAGAAAGAGGAAGAGAGAGGTAGAAACAATAATGTTGAGAGAGGATTATTGATAAGCTGCCTCCTGCATGCCTCCTACTGGGGATCGAGCCCACAACCCGGCCATGTGCCCTGACCAGAAATTGAACTGTGACCTCCTGGTTCATAGGTCAACAATCAGCCACTGAGCCACACTGGCTGGGCTCTTCTAACTTTTCACAGAATCATACCTACTACAGGGGGAGACAAAACTATTTTAGTATAATAGCTAACATGGTCTCATTTTTAAAAATCATCATTAGCAAGTATATTCATTTTAATTTTTATATAACTGTCACTAGAAACTTAAAAGTCTTCAGAGAAATCAATTGGGAAGTAACAGTTGAACATGAATGCTGGAATAATTATTTCAGTACAATCCAGAAACTAACAGGAAAACAGGATAAAATGAAGTATTTTTAACATAAAAGAAAAGCTAAGTTGTATTTAAAGAATTGTTTAAGATACATATGAAAGTCACTACTTCTGAACTGAACAACACTACCTGCAAGGCAGAGAGGTTGTCTAGAATCAGTTGTACTAAACTGTGTCAAGATAAAGAACCACTTCATAATGAACTGAATTTTATATGGGAGCTGGAGAGCCACAAACTTCACTGCCAAATTCTGAAGGGCAAAACCTTGTTTCTGACACTAACCAGCAGCATGTCAGGATTGCAAGTGTATTTATTTCAGAAGTCTTGGTTATATTTGCATATTTGCTTTGTTATCAGCAGCAAGTAACCTGCCTTTTGTGATCTATCCCTTGGCATACTGGTTTGAATCAAACGGGGTTAAACCAAAGCAGTTGATCAGAAATGGATGGCTTTGAGACGTTACAAGTGGGGACCCAAAGTAGATATATATAATATTGTAGACCTACAAGTTAAAATATATAGTTTGTCTGAAGTTATGGGGCAGGCTGAAAATACAGTGAATTGTTATTTCCTAAGCTGGACAGGAAATGTCTCACTGATAAGGTGACATCTGAGTAAAGATTGGAAAGAAGTGAAGGGATAAACCATACAAATATCTGAAAATATTCCAGACAGAGAAACCAGCAAGTGCCAAGTCCCTGAGGAGAAAGTGTACATGGTATCTTTCAAGAAACAACAAGAAGACAGTGTGAGTGGAACAGAAAGGTAGTAGTGGGGATTTGGGCTATTGTTTTTGGATAGGAAGCCATTTGAGGGATTTGCACAGAAAACCAAAACTTCAAAGTATTTTGGGCTTTAAGGGTTCTAAAAGAATCCTTGGTGACTGGAAAAGTGAGGTTTTGCATAAACAGAAGAGGCAAAGAGTAATAAACAAAACTAGGATCACAATCAATAAAGTTAACATGTCTGAACGGCAGGGTCTCTATTTGGCAGTGCAAAAGGTAGTGAGAAGCAGCTATACTTTTCACTGGTAGTGTGGTTGGAAAGACTGGAGTCTGAGTCAACTTCTACTATGGAAGCCAGGTGACAGTGAAGCAGAAGTAACAAAGGAAGGTAGGAAAAATTACAGCAGAATCACAGTAATATAATGAATTCCTCAAACAATACTCACAGTGAAAGACAGAGATTGTCATTGGACAGCTTGCCAATCAATTAGGATAGCTTTGCTAACTAATAAACACTTATGGCAGAAATCTGAAACACTGCCTGTTTTAGAAACAAAGAAAAAGTACTGGATAGCACTGAAAGGAAAACAATTTCAATTTTGTAATAATTGTTAAAACCAGGTCACATAAACAGGTAAGAGACCCATAGTTCACATATAAATCTTCATGGTAGTAATAATCCAATGCATATGGCTTTGAGATGGGTAAAATTATTACTTTAATACAGTAAAATGTATGACAGTAAAAGGAATACAGTCAATGTAATACAGTAAAAGGAATGATATAGTTGCTTATACAAATATATTTTAAATTAAGTAAAATTCAGTGTTCAACTGGAGAAGCTATTGAAGTGTCCAGTAATGGTGTATTTAAATAAGGCAATTTGGCTATAACTGCATTTATCTGTAAATAATTTACACAGAGTTATGAACTAGCTAAAAAACAGTCTGGGCTCTAAAAACATACCCAATAGAATAATATTGTCTCTAAGCCTAAAGAGTGCTGATTTTAAAAGGGTCTCAGAGCCCCTTTTGTGAAGAGATCCCTTAAAATATAAATGGTTGGCAAAGCACAGGGAGCAACTGACTTGAAGCCTTCGCAGTTGGAGTCAGAGTAGTTGCTGAAGGGTCTGAGGCTTTTCCTTCGCTGGAAAACTCTCACCTCGTCTATCCAACTACATCCTACCAGTGAACTTCAACCATCAGGGTGTTATTTGTAAGAGGACATAGAAATCAATCATTTGTATGCTATAATTTCAGATCTGTGTTTTTCTACATATTTTGTCATTTATTTTTCCATTTGTGAAATGTGCCAGAATCTAGCCATCTACTTTATTTGTTTACTAGAGGACCAATGACCAAATTTTGTGCAAGAGTAGGCCTTCCTTCCCCCAGCTGCTGGCTCTGGCTTCCCTCTGGCACCCGGGAACCAGGCTTCCCTCCAGCACCCGGGACCCGGGCTTCCCTCTCAGCCCCGGCTTTGTCCGGAAGGTCGTCTGGAAGGACGTCCAATCTAATTAGCAAATTACACTTTTATTATTATAGATTTATTTATTTTCTACCTATCTACTTAAAACACACACACACACTCACAAACACACACAAACACAAAGAACACAATTAAGAAAAGATAGTGTGGTCTAATAACAGGAAGCTCATAAATTAAAAACATAAATTAACTGGAGAACAGGCTGATAAGGAATATTTGCTCCTTTCTTTAAGGACTCTTTTTGGTCCTTCAAGAATCAGGATGATAAAAACTATAATTCCTTTTGGCTGCTAACTGTTGGACTGCTGCTTGTTTGTTAGATTTGGAGTTCCAGTATGAATCAGTTACCTTCTTGGATAGCTGCAAAGCTGTCACTTATATATTTCAGGTATTTCACTTTCCTGCTATACCTCTGGGTTAGATTCACTATTTTTTGGCTCTCACCTTTTCATCTATTGTGATTTTATTGGAGATGCATTTTCAGAGTTCTTCATGTCTGCATTACCTTTGCTTGCTCTTACATTTCATGGTGGAGAGTTTGGCTGGGTATGTAAGCTTCTAGTTTCAAAATCATTCTCCTACAGAACCCTAATGACATTTTCTCCATATGCCTTAGAATTCAGGGTTGCTGATGAGAAGTATAATACCAGTTTGATTCATTCTTTTGTTGGTAACCACTTTCTTCTCCTTCTTTGTAATCTCTTAAGGGTTTTCTTCTTTATGTTTGGTGAACTGAAACTCCAAGAGTATGCAGTATTTTACTAATTCATTCTGCTTAATACTTGCTCAGCCCTTCCATTTGAAAATGAATAACATTCTTCAGATCTTGTGATTTTTTAAATTCTTTCTTTAACTTCTGCTCTGTAGTGTACATACATTATTTGTGTCCATCCATTATATTTGAACATCCTTCTATGTTTTCACACATTATGTTCTTAAAAAATAAGAACATTATTTTGTTTGTTAGAAAGTGGTAGATGCTATTGCAAATGAGAATGAGAAAGTAGAGCAGTGTAAGGAAGTTCAAATGCGGTGGGGAGAGAGTACAGGTTGTGATTTTTTAATAGGATAATCTAGGTAGACCTCACTGAGAAGCTAACATGTGAGCACTGAGAAAAGTCTATGTGGCTATGTGTGAAGAACATTTCAGGTAGGAATACTAGCACAAAGACCCTAAAGCAGAAAGCCCATGGCATGTATCAGGAGCAGTAAGAATGTAAGTGTGGTTGAAGTAAACTGAGTAAGGGAGAGAGAGTAGTTTAAAAAAAGATCAGAGAGGAGACCTCGAGGAGGCCATGTCATTTAGGATTTTGCAGGCTAATGTTGAGATTTCTCAGTCTGAATGTCATCATTGCCATCTCACACCTGTCAGATGGCTATCATCAACACATCAACAAAAAACAAGTGCTGGAGAGGATGCAGAGAAAAAGAAACCCTCATGCACTGCTGGTGGGAATGCAGACTGGTGCAGCCACTATGGAGAACAGTATGAAGTTTCCTCACAAAACTACATATGGAACTCCCATTTGACCCAGTGATCCCACTTCTAGGAATATATCCCAAGAAACTAGAAACACCAATTAGAAAGGATATATGCACCCCCATGTTCACAGCAGCACAATTTAAAATAGCTAAGATTTGGAAACAGCCTAAGTGCCCATCAGCAGATGAATGGATTAAAAAACTGTGGTACATCTACACGATGGAATACTATGCTGTGGTAAAAAAAAAAAAAAAAAAAAAGGAATTCTTACCATTTGCAGCAGCATGGATGGACCTGGAGAGCATTATGCTAAGTGAAATAAGCCAATCAGAGAAAGATAAATATCACATGATCTCACTCATTTATGGAATATAATGAACAACATAAACTGATGAACAAAAACAGATTCAGAGACAGAGAAGCATTGATCAGACCATCAAACCTCAGAGGGAAGGTAGAGAAGAGCAAGCGTAAGGGGAGAGATCAACCAAAGGACTTGTATGCATGCATATAAGCCTAACCAATGGACACAGACACCAGGGGGGTGAGGGCATGAGTAGGGGGGGGGGCAATGGGGAGGATAAGAACACATATGTAATACCTTAATCAATAAAGAAAAAAATAATAAAATAGACTTAATGTTCTAGTTATGAAAATTCCATAATTTACTTCTATTATATGCTCCGAAATTGTAGGAAAAACCACAATACTACAACATGCAGGTAAAATGTCAGTAAGTGTTACTGAAAAAAATTTTTATACAAGATTGGTAAGTTGAAGTACTCTTAGAAAATATTTCAATTGGTTACATTTATTAAAGAAAAAATGTAATAAACACTTTTTACATTTCTTGCAAACCAACAATGTTGTAAGTCTTACATCTCCAGATTTGTACTGATACCATCAACTCCTTTTGAGCAGAGTTAGGATAACAATAGAAACCTTGGGAAAGATTAAATGACAGCTAAGCTAAAGGGTCAGAATATAATATCATGGTTGCTTCAAAGCAATTTTGTTAGTTGTAATCAAAGCAAATTTAATAAAACTAAAAAAAAAATCGGCTGCTAGAATGTTACAATCTCCTGTTTTGAATAAATTCATGTTATCAGGAAATCAATATGGCTCATGTTGCACACAAACAAGTCTGAAAATAGCAGCACCCAGAGCTCCAACAGGATGCCATATCCTTGAACTTTTAAGACCAATATGAAAGGCTATTTCCTGGAAGAAATGATGATTCTGAGCAAGACATTTCTTAAAATACTATTTCCAGAATTACTTGTTACCACCATAATAAAGCATTATCAGGAAATAATCAACCTGATTATTCACAGCATTGATGACATAGAAAAAACTGCTCATATTTACTGGACCAAAAGTAAGAATAGGACATTTTTATGATTAATAGGTTAAAAGGCAGGAGTTTCCAATGAAACTAGATTGGGCAACTTTCAAATGTTCAATGACTGTCCTGACCACTTTCAACGGGTTTAATGTAGTTTTAAAATGTTTCCCTAAATGTTGCATCTGTTAATAGTTAGGAACCATCTTAAATTCCCATTAAGTTTTATTCAACAAACCTCAAGGTTAGGCTCTGAGAACCTCATAAGCATGTACCCTCTATGCTATAACAGGATTAATAGTGTATTTCAGCATTAATCTAACAGTTGGTTTTGAAAATTTTTTAAATGTGTAAGCTCCCCAGGAATTCACCTTTAATTGAACAACATCAATTCTACTTGCGTCATAAAAACCCATTTCTACTGGCTATAATATGAACACTCAAACCTATATCCCTTAAATGGGGCAAACCTCCAGGGAATGAGCCCAACAAAGCACTGGACTGTGAGGGGGACTAAGTTTTGACAAAGTACCACTGGATAATACTTACACCATTAATCATTTCTGTCACTTACCAATATAGATCGGTTTAATGTCTTCAATTTTTTAGACTAACCAGTTGATGATGCTAAACTGCTTTGAAGCCTTTGCATTTAGCTTTCCAAGCTTTTGTTTTGCTTTAAGCTTAAAGTAATTCTAGCATCCTTTAGCAGCAACATAGTGCATCAACAAGTTGATTATTTTAAAATATCTTCTATTAAAGAGATTAATGTTTCTAACTGTTATCTGTTTAATTAAAGTGAACAGCAAAGCTTGTTAAGTGTCAGTCACAAATTTATACTCAATTTAAATTATGGATTTCAACCAAGAATGCTATATTTACATAACTCGTTTCACAGAAGGATCTTAGTAGATTTTTACACACTCTCAGTTAACTAATAATCCCAACAAGATTTAAGAACAACTTTTTAAAAAAATAAACCTCGCCTGGGCGGTGTGTCTCAGTGGTTGAGTGTTGACCTATGAACCAGGAGCTTATGGTTCGATTCTCAGTCAGGGCACATGCCTGGGTTTCAGGCTCGACCCAGTGGGGGGTGTGCAGGAGGCAGCTGATAAACGATTCTCTCTCATCATTGATGTTTCTATCTCTCCCCCTCCATTCCTCTCTGAAATCAATAAAAATATATTTTTTAAAAGAACCTCCATTTCTCCCATTCAAACTCTTATTTCCCTTTTATTTTGTTTCATAGAAATGAGTACAAAGAAGAATAGGAAGATAACTGGAGACCACTATATGAGGCTAGGGGTGTGTCTTCTTTTAGATTCAATAAAGGGAAGACAGAATGGCAAGTGAAAAGGGTACATAATTATGAGCACAGAAGTGAATACAGGTAAGTGCAGAAAATATGAAAAGAAATGGAAGAGGTTAACATGGGAAAAGGAAGACAGATAAGTGGAGAAAGAAATAAGGAAAAAGAAGGGAAACATTAGGAGGGCAAATTAAAACAGAATGGAGAAGAGAAAAAAATGAAAAGCATTCAAAGAAGTACATTTGAGACAGACCTTGACAAACAGATAAAATAGATGGATCTTGAGAACATCATGCTAAGTGAAATAAGACAGAAAAAGTTAAGAACCATTTGATTTCACTCATATGTGGGATATAAAGCAACAAATAACAAACAAGACAGACAACTCACAGACACAGACAATGTATGGTGGTTGCCAGAGGGAAAGTGGGGTGGATGGGTAGAAAAGTATAAAGGGGGTCAAACACATGGCGACGGAAGGAGATCTGACCTGGGTGGTGAAACACAATGCAATATACAGGTGATGTGTTATAGAAGTGTACACTTGAAACCTATCTAACTTTATTAACCAATGGCACCCCAATAAATTTAATAAATTTTTTAAAATTCTGATTAAGTTGAAGGAATTTCTCTGGAGCCACATTAATAAAATAGCTTAAATTTTTAAATAATTAAAATGTTTCCTTTAATTTTCATATTTATGTTTATAAAATAATGCTCTGAACAAGAACCAAGGACAGAAACTGAAGTCATGTATTGTCCAAGAAATATTCCTAATGGAAAAATAGAAAAAAAAACTTACCATATTTTTAAATTATGGTAAATACTGACCACACTGTGACTACAGAAAAGTGCAGTTATAGTTACTACATTCTGCAACATAAAACATCCTAGATATAATTTCAGTACTTTTAAGACTATCAGACTATAGTTAGAAGAAAGCCAAAACCAGACCATCTCAATTTGCAACTGAAACAGGTGTTCAGGGAAAGCATAGCTATCAAAAACAAAAATTTCAAACTTCACTCTTTTAAATTGAACTGAAGAATTTCTTGTATTCACTGCCAGGAAATACCACCCTACAGAAGTAAAAACTTTAATACCTTGATTACTGAATGACTTTGAAAAAAAAAGTTCAAAATAATAAACTGTAAATAACAATTCCCACTTGTAGATAGAGCATGATTCTCCAAATATCCTGATGTTTGAGCACATAATAAAATATAGTTTGGCCAAAAATAAACTAGCTGAAATTACAAAGCTCTACTACAGGAAATAGCAACACCAAAAATTCCAGATGAATTTATTAACTGGATTAATGTTGGGATGGCTATTTTTTTTTTATTGTTTTGTCACACAAAAAAACAAAAGATAAGTGTTGACGAGGATGTGGAAAAATTAAAATTCTTGTACATTGTTGGTGGGAATGTAAAATGGTGTAACTGCTTTGGAAATCAGTATGGAGGCTACTCAAAATATTACAAATAGCTCTGGGTGGTGTGGTTTAGTGGTTGAGTATCATCTCATGCACCAAGAGATTGCCAATTTGATTCCCAATCATGGCACATGCCCAGGTTTTTGGCTTGATCCCCAGTACGGGGCGTGCAGAAGGCAGTCGATTGATGCTTCTCTCTCATGGATGTTCCTATCTCTTTCTCTCCCTCTCCTTCCCTCTCACTCTAAAATCAATAAAAACGTATATTTTAAAAAGAATCAACCAATGAATGCATAAATAAATGGAACACCAAATCAATGTCTCTCTCTTTTCTCTCTCTCCCTTCTTCTCTCGCTCTCTAAAATTATTTTAAAAATAGAAATACCATATGATTGTGCAATCACACTTCTGGGCTTTTATCCGAAAGATTTGAAATCAGGATCTTGAAGTGATATTTGCATTAATGTTCACTGCATCATCATTCACAACAGCCACGATGCAGAAGCAATCTAAAGTGTCCATCAACAGATGAATGGATAACAAAAATGTGATATGCATATATAATGGAATATTATTCAGCCTTTAAAAATAGAGAAGGAAATCCTGCCATATTCAATAATATGGATGAGCTTTGAGGACATTATGTTAAGTGACATGAGTCAGTCACAGAAGAATAGATACTACATGATTCTTCTTATATGAGATCTCTGAAATAGTCAAACACATAGCAGAGAATATAATGGTGGCTGCCAGGAGTTAGGAAGAGGAGAAATAGTAAGTATAAAGTTTTAGTTATGCAAGATAACTAAATTCTTGAGATATGCTGTACAACACTGTCCCTACAGTTAACTATTTTATTTAGAGAGTAGAAATCATGCTAATTGTTCTTAGTACAATAAAAAAAAAGAGAGAGAGAGAGAGAGAAAAGAAACTCCTGGACCATTACCACTTAGCAAGCAATGGAGAAACAAATAACAAAAAAAAAACACAAAAAACAGATGTACTGAGGCTGCTGTACTACATGGCCTCCTCTCACAAAGCTAAGTAGACAACTATGCTCTTTGAAACCCACTTTCTAATAAATGCAGTTCAGAATACCTAGACATGATAAAAACAAACTTTATTTAGAATACATAGGAGACTGTCTACAAAATCCAGTTAATGACTCTAGGATATTAGAGGCAAGGAAAGAATACTGGATAAAATTTAATAAAATATATACTCAATGGACTGAGCCATAAAGGTATTCTTAAATTAATTTGGTGTCTCAGATACTGAAGTGATCATGTATTTAATTGGGTTTAGGATAGGCTAAAGGATATTTTAAATAAACATCTTTTAAATTACTTTGTGTGCTTTTTCATTTTAAAGAACCCCAAATCTTGAATAACCCATACAGAATGTTACTTTATGTCACCATACAGAATTTTACATCATACACATATGTCTTTTCACTTGCTGGACAAATAACTATGCTTATATTTTGTTGCAAAACAAACCCATACTTGATTATATATTGTCATATTTTGTTTTCCAGTTGTTTCACATATGAATCATTTGCCTCCTCAATTAGATGATAAGCTTCTTTAGGGCAAATCATATTGTCTTATCCTTTTCATCATTAGCAGCTAACACAATGTTGGACTATAGATCTGCTCAATAAATTCGTACTGAATTGAACAGTACCCTTAGTCATTGCCATTTCTTTTCTCTGAAGTACAGTTGAATAGATTTAATGCTGTAGCACTGTCAGCTTTTATACTTCATCCTGCTTCTGTGACCACATTGCTAGAAGAAGGCAAATCTTTATATTGATTCAATGCTGCTCCTGCCAGGATTATCAACAATAATGACAATGCCCCAATGCCAGTTCAAGTGGTAAGTTTTACTATTTACAAATACCTGTCACCTAGAGATTGAACCCAAAATACCTATATCAGACTTAGTCATTTTTATCTGCATTTGACTCAAAACAAATGATCAATCTTAAATATAAGTTCACTGCCTGAATCTTTCATTCTATAAGTGAAAAATTTAAAAATATCAAAATGGGAAATACTAAAAATAATTACATTATTAATTACAGAAACCGATTAATTTATTAATCAATGTCACCCCAATACATTCAATAAAATTTTTAAAAAGAAAAATTATCTAGCCAGTTTTCCTCAGTGGATAGAGTGTCGGCCTGCAGACTGAAGGGTCCCGGATTCGATTCTGGTCAAGGGCATGTACCTCGGTTGAAAGCCCTGGTTGGAGTCAAAATTAATTACTTTTAAAGTATCTAAGTTGTAAATGTTCTCTATATACTGGCATTAATATGCCCAAATGTGAAGGCGAATTAATTTCTTCTAAAGTGAAATTCCTCTACTTTAAATTGTAATGTCTATAGGCAGATATTTATTTTACACTACTTTATAAGAAGATAAAATAATCTATCTTAATCCTATCACAAGCTGGGAGTCAAAATAAAAAATATAATTATCATAGTAAGTTAATTTTTCAATTATAAAACTATGTCTCAATGCTTATTTAATGAATTTTTTTTTCTTTTTCAATACAGAAATATTGAACTGAATTAAGATGTAGTTAAAACTTCCTTAATCAGGGCTAAGTTATAACATGAAACTAATAAAGAGAGAGTCACAGTGATCCTAAAAGGTCCTATTTTAATAAGCTTGAAAGGAAAAGGATCAGAATTCTGACTAAATTGTCATTTACAACAGAAATTCATGAAAAACCACAACTCATGCAACCATTAAAACATTTATTTAAAATCATAGCAGGACTATATTATCTCTTCAGTTTTAATTGAAACGTTGAAGAAGAAAAAAGCAATGACCTATCAAAGGTTCTTTGATAAATCTATTTTATTACACATTTTATATCTTTATTTCTTTTGCTTGATGTAAAAATTACCATATATGAACATAATAAATGATTTTTCTTTCTTTAATTACTTTGCTATGTGAATTAAAATTAAAACTTTGTGTCATGCAAAATAAAAAATAATGAAAAAAAATTTAATTTTATAACTTGGCCGAAAATATGAATGATGTTAGTATCAAAATTGTGGTTTTGTGGTTCACACTATACTTTTTTCATTCCTCCTAACCTCATGTTTTAAAGGTGAATTAGAAGTGTATTTTAAAATCAAACCACTACAATGGCTGTTATCTTTTGGCTGAAAAACTCTTATTTGTACCAACCTCCAATGGCAAAATTGAAAATTTTTTTCTAATTTAAGAAAAGCAGGGAAAAGGCCAAAATGAACACTTAAGAAAGTTATAATGACAGTAACTGTATTCACATTTATCACTACAATGAAAAAAAAAACACCTGCTAATCCTGATCCCTATAAAAAATTTTAAGCTCCATTGAAATGTAAGCATATGTGCATTATTCTGATGACATTTTATTCCCTCTCTTGCCTTGTTGACATTTATAACATGACCCAGTTCAGCTAAAATTACCATAGTGAAAAAGTAGCTTCACTCTGATAAGTGATTTTACCGAGACATGCTGTCTGGTTCCCACTGGTATACACATGCTGACAATCCCTGGGTGAGAGAGATTAATTCCTTCTACTTGTCTTTTTCATGATAAAAGGCATCGATAGTGACTTTTTAAAAATTCCTTGCTTCTAAACTGAGAAACTGAAAAGCTGTGAATGTTAGGCTTCACCAATCAAGTAAGAAAACTAAACCTTGTAACAACACAAGCTAAAGAAAATATCCTAAGCTGATATCTTGGGAAATGAAGATAATAGGAAAGAAATCACCTAAATTGGTGGTCTCAGTATTTCTGGCCATGTTCTCTACTCCCTACAGGTAGTAGTGGACTGGCACCTGGATGGCATATGAGACAAAACATAAAAGTGGAATTTCAAAGATAATACTATTCCATGTTAAATGATCAGGAAGTGTGAATTAAATTAAAAAAATTTGCAGGCAGATTAAAGATATAAAATAAAGGATCTTTCAAGATAGTGTGAGATAGAAGAAAAATACCTAAAAATTAACTGATGGAGAATTTACCAGAAAGTTATTGAAATTATTGGTAGCAATAAAAATGTCTTCTCAAATGAATCCAAGACATGTTGATTGAAAATCTAAGGCTCCATTAAGGGAAATACTATGTAAGAGGCTCAGGGTCCTGAAATAAAGAGAAGTAAAGAGAAAGAATTTCTCTCAACAGGCAGAATCCAGTACTTAAGTAGTGATATTTTTTAAAGTGATCAACTCAAACTTATGCCAAGGATAGTGAGCCTGTAGTTCCAATAGAAACGGGTCCAGTTTACCACCCTTATGAACCAGGAAAGCAAAGAGAGTGAAACTCAGGTACAGTATACAGAGCAGTTAACTTACCTGCACCTTGGGCCTGGGACACAGAAATAATGAAAAGTAGAAAGAAATGAAAGTGAAGTTAGAGCGTTCTGAAAAAAGAGTGTTTCATGCTTTAAACTATCAAGATCAGCAATTTGCTTATATGTAAAACCTGTAATAGCAGATTAGGCGTTATAATAAATCATAATTACTATTTCTAAGAATAAATATGGATTTAAGTGCTGCTGAAGTTACTCTGAATTCAGAGGTACCAGGATGTCTGTGGCAGGATGTATGGCAGAGTTGGTAACATATACCAGCTGTGTCATGACCTGACTTGCACAAGGAGTGGAAACATAAGAGCAGCTGACTTGAGGGCAAGTAGAAGGAGAGTAGAGAAAAGACTAAGCCTGGGCCTATGGAAAGGAGACAAACTGTTTTCATCACGTGAGTCATGATGTACAACCACAGCAATGATGACCAAAGCGAATGCCAAGCAATATTGAAAGATCCGAATTTGCATGTGAGAACACCAAAAGACAGTGTCTCTAATAAGGAAGGAGCTATACAGGACATAGATTACAGAGGCAGTGATTAGGGTCGGCCCTCATGCTGACTGCATGAGAAGACAAGAGTCAAGGAACATGTGGGGCCTGTGTGCACTGGTGAAATAGCACGCATATAAAAATAAATGGGGTGTATTGTACAGGGGAGGTGGAAGCCCTGCATTATACAGGAAGGGCATGAACAAATATAATTGAGTTACTACTGTTAATGTGACTACATATGATCCCCCAGAATGGTGAGGTATGGAGAAACTCAGGTTAGGCTCAGTTTGTGTCTTGAATGTCTGAAAATGTTTATCCTGACAGACATAATGAGGGAAAGAGAATGATTTAGAAGAGAGTGGAGGTAAGGAGAAGATTAAGTCCTAGATTAGACTTATTCCAGATTACTGAGAAAAGCAGTCTTATACTCTATGACCCTTTTTATGATATTCTTAATGGTGTTGTCTGGGGTGGAGATGGAGGTTTTCTTAACAAGATGATGACAATCACAACAAATGATATTTGCCTAATGCCAGCTACTGTAAAACACACTTAATTATTTATTAACTCAATGAATTCTCACTACAGTGTTAGAAGGTAGATGCTGCTATTATTAACCTCATTTGATTAATAATGGAACTGAGTCAACTCATCAGCCATCTGCACTTTGTGTGGGAGAAAGATGAACCTGGACAGGCTTCACTGTCAAAGTATGGAGCCCAAAGCCGGCACAGTTACCATCAACTAGGAGGGAATCCTTAGAGGCAAAGAAACAATAGAAAGAGAGAGGCTAAATCCTTGAGCTAACAACCAAATTTTGCAGGCACAAGGGGAGACCTATAGCTGTTCAGGCTAAATTCATAAAAAATATGGGTTCCAAAGTGTTGAGTTCAGTTCAGGGCAACTTCCCTGTTCTGTTAATTAAACTTTGGGACATTAAAACACAGGCCAGGGGAGATGACTGGATAGAAAACATTGTTCTATTCACTTACCTCCCAGCCTACAAAAATGCAAAAAAAAAAAAAAATATATATATATATATATATATATATATGCAATGGGAAGCTATATATATAGGCAATGGGAAGCTATAATCTGTACACTGTGCAGAGACATTTGCAGTTTCAATTCAAGCAAGTTTACTGACTACCAGATCAAAAAAACCAAGGTCCTCAAAAGCATATAACAAAACTCAGAGTCGCTTCAACATGCAGGGTGAGGCAAATGTAGGTTTATAGTTGTGAGTAAACAAAACAGTTTATTCTTGTATTATTAATTACTGTATTATTTTCCATATGAACATCTGTAAACCTACTTTTGCCTCACCCTGCATATTGAAGTGACTCTGAGTTTAAGTATAAGTAACATTTTCCATTTCTTTGCATGTCTAGAAATATTTAAGGAAAACGTTATAGTAAATGAACATACAAAAAAAATCTCAAGAGAAAAATGGAAGCTAAAAAAAAAAAAAGAGGAGACTCTAGATCTGAAAAATACAATAACTGAAACAAAACATTTACCAAATGAACACAATAATAAATTGGAGATAGCAGGGGAAGAATCAGTAAATTTGAAGTTGAATTAATAGGAATTGCCCAATCCAAAGGTGAAAGAGAAGAAAAGACTGAAAAAAAAATGATTATAACACCAGAGACCTGTAAGACAGTATGGACTAATCCAACATAAGTATAAATGGAATCCTAGCAGAACAAGTGATAAAGGGAAATTTAAAATATTCATAAATATAATGGCTAATAAATTCCCAAATTTGATGCAAAATAATAGGTTAAGACCCAAGAAATTCAGTGATATCTAAGCAGGATAGATACTAGGAAAATATATGCTAGAAACAACACAGTTAAACTCCTGAAAGCCAAAGATAGAAAACTAATCTTGAAAGAGACCAGGGAAATTCCATAAAGGGGAAAATGAAAACTGATAGCCAAACTCTCTTCAGAAGCTAAGGGAGCCAGAGAAATTGAAACAACAGACTTAAAGTACAGAAACCAAGAATTCTATTTCCAGGAAGTTCATCCCTCAATAATAAAAGTAAAATAAGGACACACTCAGATAACAAAAATAAGAGAAACTGCTGCCAGCTGACTTGAATAATAAAAAATGCTAACAAATTCTTCAGTCTGAATGATACTAAATGACAACTAAGGTCTACAGAAAAAAAGGATGAGTAAATATACACATAATATAAAGAGTATACAAAATTCTCCTTTCTTCTCCTAATAAAAAAACATAAAAGATTATTTAAGGCAAGAGTTATACCACTATATGAACTTTATGTTAATAATAATATAATAATGATGATGATGATGATGATGATGATGATGATGATGATGTATTAACATCAGTCCATCTATTGTAATAAATATACCACACTAAAGTATAATGTGAATAGTAGGAGAAACTAAGCAGGGTGAGAAGGGATAGATGGGAACTCTGTACTTTCTGTTCAATTTTTCTGGAAGCCTAAAATTGCTCTAAAAATAAAGTCTATAAAAACTTTAATTACTAATATAGGGTAATATAATAGTGATTATACCATAACTCTAACTTTCGAATAACTGTTTGGTGCAATAGCAAACCGAGCATCACTAAAGAAAAAACAAACACCTAACAAACTAATAGTAATAAAAGAAAATTTCCAAAGGACATACAGACATGTGCCATACATTTCAGTCAACAATAGACCGCATATACTCTGGTGGTCACATCCTATCTAATAAAAGAGTAATATGCAAATTAACCACCACTCTGCTACACCCACCAGCCAATGAGGAGCGAGTATGCTAATTAACCCATCCAAGGTGACTGCGGCCACGGAGTGAGCAGGAGGCTTGGGTTTCCCTGGCAATGGAGGAAGCCAAGCTTTCCAAACTCCCTGGCGGGCCCAGGCCTCCACTCAAGGCTACAAAGTTTCAATTATAGAAGATAAATAAATCCCAACAAAAATGGCGGCAGCCACTGAGCTGGAGAGAGCAGGAGGCTTGAGTTGCCCCCGGTGATGAAGGAAGCCAAGCTTTCCGCACACCCTGGCAGGGCCAGGCCTCCACTCAAGGCTACCTTATTTTAATCAGATGATTTCAAGTGTTGCCTTTTAAATCATTCCAGTCTGGCTTCACCTCACCTCACTGCCTCCATTCCAATGATTATGAACATCTTTCAGAGATCCCCACAATATGTTATAGTCTCATCAGGGTTTTTGAACATACTATTCCCACTGCCTAAATTACATGGCTTCTCTCTGGCTCTGACCAGTCTTACATTTCTGCTCATGTCTCAGCTTAGATCTTTCCTAAGGTCCCCTAGAAAAGGCTAAAGCTCCCTGGACTGTGCTCTGAATACACCATGAGCTTCCCCTTCCTAGAATTCCTAAAATTTCTAATTATAAATGTAATGTCTGATTCAACAATATGTTTGCAAGTACTATATTCCTGGAGCACTTAGTTTGAAACTCAATAAATATTTGTTGAACAAATGATGTTCAGGTAAAATATGAATAAACATACTTACTATTTCTTGCCGCACATATTACAGTGCAGTGAAAAATCTTTTCTCTAATTAAAGAGCAGGAAATCATGCTGTCATTTTGTCTGCCCCGATTGCTGTGAAACGTCCTGTTATTTTTGTTTTCCCAAGAACTGAATGAAGACTTAAGTCTGATACTGCAGAGAAGAATGTACCTTGCATAGGAGTGACCTGATACAGCCAGCTAACAATTCTCTGGGTGAATCTAACATTTTAAGGAGAATCTGGCAGTAGTTCACATATCTGCGTCAAAAAATGCCCATGTTTTGAGAAAAAGTGATTTTCCTTAAATTTCTTTTTGTTTTTGCCTTTGAAAGACTGAAAATCTTCACATTGTGGCTAAAAAATTAATTTTTGACTTTTTTCTTTATTTTCTTTATTTTCCTATCACCATTTATCCCCCCATACCCTCTTCCACCCCCACCCTGCAATCACCACACTATTTATCTGTGTCCATGAGTTTTCTTTTTATTTCTTTTTTGCTCAATTCCTCCACCCTATCCCAATACCAGTCCTCCCACCAGAGCTGTCTGCCTGCTATCTATCTATGAGTCTGTCTCTATTCTGCTTGTTAGTTCAGTTCATTAAATTCCACATATGAGTGAAATCATATGGTACTTGTCTTTTTCTGACTGGCTTATTTCACTTAGCATAATGTTCTCTAGGTACATCCATGAATTTGTGACATTAAAAAAAAAAGAAAAATCTTTTCTCTAGCATATATCCTATATAATAAAAGCATAATATGCAAATCAACCAAACTGGAACGACAAGTTGCTATGATGTGCACTGTCCACCAAGAGGCAGACGGACATCCCCCAAGAGGTCCCAGACCGAGAGTGGGCACAAGCCAGGCTGAGGGACCTTCCCACCCAGTGCACCAGGCTTTATACTTTTCTCTAACATATATATATTACACCTCTCATCACTGAATAAGTAAAAATCCACTGATGTTTCTGAAGTAGTTCTAAGATTTAATTTCCTCATGTTTTATCCTGTCTTTTATCTTTTTAAGAAAAATATCACTTGATAAAGAATATATCTGATTCCTGTATAGATGGACAGCAATGCATAGATGGACAGCAAAAATATGTGAAAGATGTCAACTTGAAAGAAATAAACACAGAAAAATAAAACTAAAATAACACAAAATACTATTAAATATTTTATATAGTCTAATCAAGAGCCATCTGCAGATATCAATAAACTAAACCATAATGTAAAAAAAGTCTAAATGTTATTTTCTCTTGAATTCTAGCTTCTTTTGTGAACAAAAGGTCAAAATCAATAACTGAGATAATTTCTTGTAAGATTATCTTTCTGACCAGCCTCATGTTCCTGAATAGAATATTAAATTCACTCAAAAAACACTGTGTGAACTTTGTGACTACAAATAGATTCTATCCTACTTCTAAAAGCACATTTCCATTTAACTAGATGAATCAATGAGTCAACTTAATATTATTTGGAATATAAGAGTTTGATAACCTAATGGGTATAGAAACTATAATTATTAGCCAAAATAATTCTAACCCATATTACTACAAGTTTCTATGTTTTTACAAAGAGAGATTTTAGGATGAGTAGATTTCCAAATTAAACTATTAAAATTTAATTCCAGCAGTCAAAACTAACTTTTCTTAAGATCCACATGAAGTGTCTTACTATTTATCCTTTTCAACTTTGGTAATATTTTCAGGAGACTAGAGTAACAAGATTAAATTGGACTTAATTATGACTAGAGAGGAAGACATTACAAATTCTTAATTGTGCTCTGTGTCCTCCCTCTACTCTACTCTTTAATACCGCAGGGAGCATTAACATTTTCCCTCCGTTCATCACATCTTTACTTGGACTATAGCACAAAGAGTACCAATGCTGGTGCACTGAGGCGTACAGACACCCACTTGCTCACTACAGGACATGCATAGATCAATACATGCAGTCATCAGCTGCCACATAGGTTTTATTTTATTTTTCTGGTGGAATTATCTGTCTCTTTTCCTATCTATCTATCTATCTATCTATCTATCTATCTATCTATCTATCTCATTATTCTTCCTCTGGTAAGAAAAAAAAATCTGAGAAAATAAACAAAAATCTGAGTAAATACCCAGCTAACATGGCTCAACGGTTGAGCATTGACCTATGAACCAGGAGGTCATGGTTTGATTCTCAGTCAGGGCACATAGCTGGGTTGCGGTCTCGACCCCCAGTGTGGGGCGTGCAGGGGGCAGCCTATCAATGATTCGCTCTCATATTGATGTTTCTATCCTTCTATCCCTCTCCCTTCCTCTCTGAAGTCAATAAGAATCTTTTTTTTTTTAAAAAAAGAAAAGAAACAAGGACTCCAAACCACCCTTATTTTCTTCCTGACTTACTACCCATTTAAACAAAGAATGGTGGCTAGAACTAAAACATAACATCCAAAAACAATCAGTGGGGTCACCTCAAAAATAGATCACTAAACTAAAAGTACAAAAAATTTAATTCAAAAACAATTTTATAAAAATAGGAGCTATCTTATAACTTTCAATCTATGCAGGGCCCAAGTGATGCAGTTACATCTACTTTGTCAAAGTTAAACACCAGTAATTTAGTTGTATAGCCTACCATACACCTAGGCTGTATGGTATAGTCTATTGATCCTAGGCTACAAACTTGTACAGCATGTTACTGTACTAAACACTATAGGTAATTGTAACTCGTTGAGTTATGATATTATGATAGCTACAATGTCACTAGGCAAAAAGAATTTTTTAGTTCTATTGTAATCTTATGTGACCACCATGGTATATGAGGTATGTTATTGACCAAAACAATGTTATCTAGTGTGTGACTGTATTTCAATCAATCTCTAGCCCCGTGGTTGGCAAACTGCGGCTCACAAGCCACATGCGGCTCTTTGGCCCCTTGAGTGTGGCTCTTCCATAAAATACCACAGCCTGGGCGAGTCTATTTTGAAGAAGTGGCATTAGAAGAAGTTTAAGTTTAAAAAATTTGGCTCTCAAAAGAAATTTCAATCGTTGTACTATTGATATTTGACTCTGTTGACTAATGAGTTTGCCAACCACTGCTCTAGCCCAAATCACTGCTGTTTAATAAGCACAAGTGGAGGTTTAGGAAATCTACTTCACTTACTTTTTCATAGGATTATAAAATATAATCATATTTCTTCTAAAATTATGATAAAAGCTTGATAACAAAGTGGCACATACTTGCATTTCCATGTTACATGGATTAAGGTCTGGGGTCTTGAGGCCATAATTTAACCACAGGAAAATTATGGGGACATGGAAATGCTAAAAAAAGGATCAGAGATTCATAGATAGCGCAATTCAATTTAACAAATACTGAAGACCTATTATAGCTTGCTTTTAAAGGTCCAAAGAACACCTTGAACAAGGGACTCTGTGTTATAATATCCACTAGAGGCCTGGTGCACGAAATTCGTGTGGGGGGGGGGAGGGGGGGAGTTGTTCCTCAGCCCAGCCTGCACCCTCTCCAATCCAGTACTGCTGGCTCCCAACTGCTTGCCTGCCTGCCTGCCTGCCTGATTGCCCCTAACTGCTTCTGCCTGCCAACCTGATCACCCCCTAACCACTTCCCTGCCAGCCTAAATGATGTCTAACTGCTCCCCTGCTGGCCCAACTGCCATTAACTGCCCTCCCCTGCTGGCCTGGTCACCCTTAACTGCCCTCCCCTGCCAACCTGGTCACCCCTAACTATCCTCCCCTGCAGGCCTGATTGCCACAAACTGCCCTCCCCTGCTGGCCTGGTCACCCCTAACTGCCCTCCCCTGCAGGCCTGGTCACTCTCAACTGCCCTCCCCTGCAGGCCTGGTCACTCCCAACTGCCCTCCCCTGCCAACCTGGTCGCCCCTAACTGCTATCCCCTGCTGGCCTGGTCACCCCCAACTGCCCTCCCCTGCTGGCCATCTTGTGGCAGCCATCTTGTGTCAACATGGAGGTGGCCATCTTTGACCACATGGGGGCTGCCATCTTGTGTGTTGGAGTGATGTCAATTTGCATATTACCTCTTTATTATATAGGATATCAAAATGGCAGTATTGTTTATCTCAGACATTTGCAAAAATCAAATGAGGTGATATGTAAAAGTGCCTGTAACAGGGTAAATACTCAACAAATGGCTGTTAATTCTAGTCTCTTTATTAATAGAACCAATGTGCTTCCTTTCTTTAGTGACAAAAATTTTTCTTGTTTTCAAAATTTAATTCCTAAATCAGCAAAATAGCAACACATTTGTTCATTAATGTAGGTGGTAAATTTAATAACTGTGGGTACTGGAGTTTTAGAATAAATTATTTCTAATCCCAAAATATTAATGTTAGATTATAAATACTTCTTCTAATTCTTCTCTTGCTCATTTTCAACTCTCTCTGTGGATCTGCTTTCTAGGAAATTTGCTTTCCTTAGACAACTCAAAGGTCCAGGAAGCAATAGCTAAAACTTTAAAGACGAAGTGTGATTCTATCAGTTCAAACAGAATATTCACATACACTCCTAATAACCACTGTTTAGTCTGTACTGTACTGTTATTTTCTGTATGATAAGATCTTATTTCTACAGAATGAGTTAAGATTATGTACTTCCATAAAAGCAGGTATTTTCTGAATATGAAAACTTAAAATTCAATCCAAAATTTGCTTTAAAATACTCTACTTAATGAAAAGAGATGCATGTAAAATATGAGAAATTGGTTCTTTGCCTCTTTAATAATGAATTCAGGTATATAAATAATAAGACTACCTAAAGCACCATTCATGTTTTATCAATCATATTCATTCAGTGACACTACACTGCAATAAAATATTAATTCACATAAAAAATACCACTGTATTATGAAAAGGCCACAAATTTTCTAGACTGTAAAGTTAAAATAAGACTGATAAACATGCAGGACATCTTTATTCCTCTAGAGGTATATGCTGTATATCAAGAAAATAAGATGGCAAATGTTTAGTCAATATAAAGAGACTTCTAAGGAGGTTATGGTCCTTAACCTTTTTTGGGTTACAGACTTGATTTTACTCATAAATGGTATAGACATTAGAAAAAAATGCATATGCACATACATATAAAATGTAGCAGACAATCTTAGGAGCTTCATAGCCTTCTGAAGACAGAACCCACACAGGTTAAGAATCTTTATGTAGACCCTCAATATTGAGTGAATATTTTCACTGTGACCCCGGGTCCAGGGCCTGTGATAATTTGTTATTTTGCTGAGGCACACATTTGAATCACACTAAAATAAAGCTGAAAGACTGATATGAACTAGCAAATCACCCAGCTAGTGAGGGAGCCTGGCATTCATATCTCAGTTTGACTTTGGCATCTTTGCAATTCATCATTTAGTAGAATAATTATCAAGACATGCTTTAGTGGTAATCATTAGTATATTCAGGTCTTTGAACTTCTCATAATGAAAAGGGTCTACTGCTTGCATAGACTAAGGCTCTCTGGCAAGTTATATCATGGTGATTCTCTAAAAGAAAGTAGGCTTATAAAAGATAACAAACTAATAAGAGAAATAAAGTACATTATCTCCATAAATAGTCATTTATTAACATATTAAATCCCTATTTTATAGAAGGTACTTCCTAGCCATTGTGTAATTCACAGAGATAAAAGATACAGACTCATTTTTCTAAAAACATTCAATATTATTATGCACCAAGTTTATTTCTGAAAATATTGACTACAAAAAAACACATGACCAAAGTTTTATTACAGTCACTCTTCAAAAAGTAGTTATGTGTCAGGTATCTATAATAATAAAAGGGTAATATGCTAATTAGACTGGACATCCTTCCTGACGAAGCCGGGGCTGGAGGAAGCCAGCCCGGGTCCCGGGTGCCTGCTGGCAGCCCGAGGGAAGCCAGCCCGGGTCCCGGGTGCCGGAGAAAAGCCGGTGCCAGTAGCCAGGGGAAGGAAGGCCTACTCTTGCACGAATTTTCGTGCAACAGGCCTCTAGACCTATATAATAAAAGGCCAATATGCAAAATGACCGAATAGTGAAACGACTGGTTGCTATGATGCACACTGACCACCAGGGGCAGACACTCAATGCAGGAGCTGCCTTCTGGTGGTTAGTGCACTCCCACAGGGGGAACACCGCTCAGCCAGAAGCCGGGCTCATGGCTGGCAAGCGCAGCAATGGTGGCAGGAGCCTGTCCTTCCTCCGCGGTAGCACTAAGCATGTCCAACTGCCAGCTTAGACCACAGGGAGCAGGCCTATGCCATCAGTTGGACATCCCCCAAGGGCTCCCGGACTGCAAAAGGGTGCAGGCCGGGCTGAGGGATCCCCTCCCCCAAGTGCACGAATTTCATGCACCGGACCTCTACTTTATAATATTCTTCAATTCCTATAATCATTAAACTTCTAACCTGGGTTTGCTAATAGATTTCAATGTCTGTACTCACATATACCACTGTCCTATTAAAAGAAACCATTAAAAATCCAGTTAGTTTTCTTAAAATAAAGATGGCTGGGATCATAAAATGTGATGAATTCATTATCTTGTTTCAACAAAATGCCAAGAGTAATTACTTGAAGTAATATACAGGTGGCATTTTTTTTTAATCAGAAGTTCTATTAGACCTATCACCCTGGCCTACCACTTTATACCCTCCTTTCTCCATTTACCCCCCATACCAATGTCCCTTTCCCTAGCACCTCCTTCATTGGAACCTCATTTCTAATCTTCAATCTCCTTGCAAGACCCACTTTGTATAAAGCCCCAACTCCAGGCAATCAGAACCATCACCACTGGCTTAGATTTGATGGTACATTTACTCAATATTCCTCAAAAGACAGAAGGCTACCACACCTTAATAGAATTAGTGATTCCATTCTCCACTCACTCAAAGTATTCTATTTGTACACTAGAGGCCCAGTGCATGATTGAATCATGCACGTGTAGGGTCCCCTACACACTTTCGCTTTCGATCGCGGGGGAGCTGGGTGCCTGTCCACTGGTGCACCAGGCCTTTCGGAAGCCTCCAGCTCGGCGGAGGCTTCCGAAAAACCTGGTGCCGGAGCAGACAGGCACTCAGCTCCCCCGCTTTTGATGGTCCACGGTGGGACGTGAGCTCGCTGTCCCAGAGGCCCCTTCTGTCCGCAGCACAGCCATGGCACAGACGCTGAGCTCGCAGCGCCGCTGGTGACACGAGCTCAGCGTCCCGCTGGCCCAATCGGCTACCCCAGCCACCCCGAGTCCCGCCCCCTGCCCCTCCCACTGGCCCAATCGTGGGCGTAGTGGAGTGATGGTAATTTACATATTACCATTTTATTAGGTAGGATCATTTACTTGACTCAGCCTAATGTTAGTTTGTTGCTCTTTCATTAAGTTAGTTTTTCTAAAGCAGGACTGTCATGTTGTAATATCTTTAAGTATGAAACATATCTTCTTTATAGTACAAAACATTAGAGCATTCTAAAAGTCCCTCCTCATGTCCCCTTCTAGTCCTGCCCCTTCAAGGGTAAACACTATCCTGACATCTAACATCAGAGATTTGAACTTTATATAAGTAAGATTATCATGTGTTCTTTTGCCTCTGGCATCTTTCACTCAACATCATATTTATGTGATTCATCCAGTGTTAAATATAGCTGTAGTTCTTATAGTCTCACTATATATTATTTCATTTATGACAATATTATAATTTATCCATTCTACTGTCCATGGGCACTTAAATAGTTTCTGTATTGGGGCCATCATAAATAGTATTTCTATAAACATTTTTGTCCATGTCTTTTGGTAAACACAGATATCTGCATTTCAGGTAGGCATATTCCTGGAAGTATAATTTCTGGATTATATGGTATATGCATGTTCAATTTTAGAAGATATTGACAAGTAGTTTTCCAAAGTAGGTTATTAAAGCCTAATTTTTGTATTCATTCATTTTCTAAAAAATGTATTAAGCAAAAATGTGTAAAGGTACCACGGTTGACACTGGTGAAAACAGCCAGCCCAGAGTTCCTTTATAGCCACAGCAAACATGTCTTTCTACTTTCATTTTCCCAAATACCTAAGGCGTACCAGGCATTGTTCTACAGTTAGAGACCATCAGATTAATCAGAAAGTCAAAATCCTCACCCTCATCGTTCTCATATTCTAAGTGAGATGGAATTCACAGTGTTGTAGCGAAATAAAAAACACTGAGAATAACAGGAAGCAAACATATAACTGAGAATACAAAGAAAAATAAATAAAAATCAAATAAATGTTTTTTTAAATGTCTAAACAAATTAAGCCCTTAAGTTTTCTTAATATCTGTGATGTAAAGGTGTAAAAATGGCTTAACAACTTAGTTTCTTAAAAGAAGCTTTCTTGACCTTACTTTTTCATGATTTTATATTTTTCCAAGGTCTGAAATAGAAAAGAACATATATACATATAAACACACACATATTTGCATATATGAATACACATATATGCACATATGTATGTATGTATATAATATGTATATATTTTTTAAAACTAATCATGTAACTGAATACATATACTTTTCTTCAACAAATCATGTAACTGAAAGAAAGACTAGAAAAATTACCTAATGAAACAGAATGCTGGAATCTTTTCCCCCAGGTAAGGAATGATTACTGCACTGCTTTTAGATGCCAGAAAAAAAATCAGTAACACCAGATGCTACTATAGGTAGTATGGCTAATTAAGATTTAATGTACTTTACTGCTTCAAAAATTAAATGGGAGGGACTGCAGGGGACTGTTCTATATTGCTAGGAAAATTATATACGGTCAGAAAAATGAAAAGCAAATGTCCATGAAAATTTATGTTTTCTTTCATTTGTTAAAACAATGTTTTCACTTATGAGGAAGGCTCCTCCCTTTCATTTGGAATTTAAAATTTATGTTGTACTTTACAGAGCATTCAGAGTAAGAAGGTTTTGGATACAGCAAATGTATGTCCATCTAGGAAATCAATGTTTAATTTGGAATAAAAAGAAGAGCTGCTGGAGCATGGCAATCATTTTATTACTGTCTGATTTAGCAGCATCTAACAGAGATGGAAAGTTTTATCATGCACCTTTAACTACTAAATTCACAAAACAAACAGAAGGCTTACCATGGGAGGCAGAGAGTGATCAGACTATATCCTCTAGTTACTCTTCCAGTAAACAGCATGTGTTGTCTAAAATTGCTATGGGAACCTGGGAGCTCATGAGGAAAATCGAGTTTTAGTTGAATGTCTTCTTTAATATCCTATACTACAACCTTCAGAGTAAATAAAAAGTTTATGTGCAGACACCCATTATTAGAAAAATCAAATATTAACATTAAAATGGAGTACAATGATACTAAACTTTGTAATTTAATCATGGTTCTGAATTCTTATTAAGCATATAAGTAGATTGATCACATGATATTTGTTTGCATAGAATTGATTTTAACATATTCTGTAAATTCAAGTGAATAAAAGAGAAGACAGATTTGTGCTTCAGTTCCCCTTCTGCCTACAGTATAGAGAATGAAGGTTACATTATTAGATATTTTCTCTTCAAAAATGGCAAGTATTCTTCTAAATATTCAACACAATCAGGAACCGGATCCAAACAGGAAGTTAATAAAGAATTACTGAAAAGGGCGGAAGAGAAAAACACCTAAATGAATATGATATATCAGAAATAATAACTTAAACCTTGTTGTAACATTTCTCTATATGAGCCATCCACAATACTTTTCAGAAAGGTGGAATTTAGTGCAGTATAAAGAGAATTTGATTGAGAGTCCAAATATTATGTTCTAGTTCCCCCCTGTGTTATTTACAGCTGTGTAACTTTGGGTAAATAAAAAACCTTCCTGGCATTTGCTTTACAGACTTAAAAACAAAGAGCAATTTCTTATTCTCTTCATTTAATGCAGCAGTGTAGTCAGGGTCCCTTTACGAAATTAAAGTTATTTCCACAGCAACTAACTGATATCAATACAGTTTTAGGAATTCTTCACAGTATCAGTCAGAGGCAAGAGACTAGCTTTTAAAGGTGAAAATCTAGTAAAAGCATCCACCTATAATATACAGCAAGGAGAAAACCAAAATGTAATTGAAAATTAAACTGCTCCTTCTAGGTTTTCTTTTCTCTCTCCAGCTGTGACTAATATTAAACCTTTCTCATTAAGGGTAACAAAGGACATTTCTGAGGATAACTTCACTCAAGGCTATAAAATGAAGTTTTTAAAAATGTGTGTGAAGTGTGTATATATGTGATAGAAAAATTATCAAAACAACCAATACTATGTGTACAAGATAGAAGAGGAAGGGAGAAGAGGGGAAGGGAAAGAGAGGGAAAGGGAGGGGAGGGGAGATGAAATAAGAGATGACATAAGGTGACTATACTTTTGGTTGTCAAGCTTCCCTTAATAATCACAAGGAAAGCATCCATGACTTTATACTGAACTGACCTGAGAATCAGGGTCTTGTACTTCAATTCTACCTCTACTACTAACTCTATATTTAACCTAGGTAGGTCATGTAATCTCTCTGTGCTTCTGTATCTGAACTGAACTCTACTCAAAGGGTAACTGGTGATTCCATGGAAGCCCATATAGTAATTTACATTTTATTGCACTTTCAGAGAGAAAAAGTAGCAGGTCCTTCCATAAATTTTGTAAACTCTCCTTATAATTCTTATTGGCAAGAAAGATTTTAAAAAACTGTTTACTTGAAATACAATGACATTTTAGCAAGTAAAAAATGTTGCCTAGGGTGTTACTTTCATATTAAATCTGCAAAGCACATTACCATCAGATGGATGGGGGCGGGGAGGGGGAATGAATGAAGTAACCTTTACAGTCTTCCAAAACTAAAGATTCTATGATTGTGAACTAGCCTGAGAAATGTGAAAGAACCCCCACATTTAAAAATGCCAAAAGTGTTTATTGCAGAAAATATAAAAAATGAAAATGATAGATATTTGTTTGCCAAAAACAATAATCCTTTCTTGATTTATATATAGGGGTGGGGCAAAAGTAGGTTTACAGTTGTTCATGTGGAAAATAATATAATTAGTAAATAATAATATAAAAATAAACTGTTTCATGTACTCACAACTCTACACCTACTTTTGCCCCACCCTGTATTCTTATATAAATTACTGACAGTATATAAAGAGAAAACACCATCTAGATGTTATTTTTAAGTAAGCACATACTGAGAGACAGGGACACAGGTATAGCAATGTTCCCAGGCTTTATTTAGAAGATCATCTGTCACACTAAAACAATATCCATTATTTTTGAGGTTTTGTTTAGTGTCATTTTTTCCTGATAAATGTGAAAATTAGTAATATGCTATCCTTTATATATGAAGATATAAATCCATCATGCAGAATATATTATATTAGCTATTTTTCCAATTGTATTACATCATGTCATCATCTATATGCACGTATTTAATATTTCTGTGACTAATAATAGCATGGGGAATGCTTGCATGTAAGCATGCCACACATAACAGTTATAAATAGTAAACTTTCTTTCTTAAAAGTAAGCCAGTCCGATACCAACGCCATAACACTGACTCCTTAATATCATGTAGTAATTACCTACATTAACCAAAGCAGGCATGGGAGTGTTGACAGATTTGGCCATTACATTTTTTTATACTAGAAAGTCATCATTATAGCTTTGTATGTCTAAGACTGTTCATCCATGAACTATTTCTCATTGATATCAAAACAGTTATAGAGGCAAATAATTTTTGCTACTATGCTAAGTACAATTATTCTAATTCTCTGAATATGAAAAGGCTTTAAAATATTCATCTGTACTATATATTATAGATAAAGCAATGGGCAACAGACTCACTTGACCACCCACTGTGTAGTTGTGTACATCTATCCTGGCAATTTGTATAATTTACATTGAGATCAGTTTTCATAAAATGAACAGTCTCAAGTTCAGGAGAATTCTTTGTCTGCTTACCATAACCACATTTCCTCATATTGAGTCAATCAGCTCACCACTGTAAAAGGCTGCAAGTTATAACAGGACTTTTAGAGTGAAATCTTAAACATTTGTTTTTCTTAAATATAAAAACAAAATGAAAAAGCCTGAAATTTCATTTGTAGCTTAATTAGGCTTCAAGTTAAACAGTTCCCAAAACAAGCCAATAATCACGGTACAACTTATAACAGTCAGCAGCCTGAGAATATACACTATTTCATTCTGCTAGAAAAGACTTCTATCATTTTACTAGATGAGTTCTGATTGTTACTTACTTGATTGCCTGGCCCTCATTAAAGGAACTAGATATAATAGAAAAGCAAAGAGAGACAAATTCCACTAAAGAATGAGTTATGTTACAAAAATATATTTTCTTCAAGTTGAAAACAATTTCCCAAATAGAACAAATGTTATGAACAGCAGTTAGACTTCCAGACTCATTTGTAAAAGCTGATATGAGCCTTAATTTAGTTGAACTACAGAACCGTTTTCAAACTTCTAATCTCAGGTACTGGGGACCATTTGGGAACAGGGGTGGCAAGGAGTAGTGTTCATTATTACTGTTATTAAGGTGGGAATAATATCAGCTACCGCTTACTGAGCACCCACTATGTGCTAGGCATTGTGATAAATGCTTTACATGTTTTACCTCATTTAATTTTCATAACCACTATATGAGATAGGTATTATTTTAATCTTACAGGTTAAAAAATCAGGCTTTGAAAAATTAAGTGACTTTCTAAGATCATGTTGCTGGGAAGTGGTTAAGGCATATCCAGGTCCATATGACTTCCAAAGTTATGCTGTCTATCACTACTATATTGCCAACCTTCAAAATACCTACTACTTTCCTTTTCACAGCCCAAATTCCCAATTCTTCAATACAGGTGAAACCAGCTACATATTAGAAAAAAAAATTCTGTTCTAATTTAGACTGGATATAAATAACTAAATCCTAGCAGAAGTAGTAGGATTATGACTTTTAAAAAGGCAACAACTTCAATAGAGAAAAAAGGAGACATATGTAATACTTTAAACAATAAATAATAAATAAATAAATAAATAAATAAATAAATAAATAAATAAAGCAGAACAGAAAAAATAAAATAAAAAGGCAACAACTTAACTCAACTGAATCCAAGAATGGTATATTACGTAGTGAAACAAAAGTAAGCAGAACAGCTTGTAAAGCAAAGTAAATCAGCCCTACCAAAAAAGACATCTATACTTGTCTGGCATCTTTTCTTTTTTGGAAATATCTCTACTCCATTCAGTGTGAATCTGATGTAGCTATCAATCATGTGGTCTTCCTACTCCAATCCCTGGTGGCCATGAGAACCAAGCAGGACCAATATTCCCTTCTCCTCCTGGAGATTTTCAATTCACTGGGAAAACAAAGTCACACTTATCTGAAATCTGGTACTATAAGAATGATGTATATCTGGACACACGCAGTCCATGGAGAGAACCTATCAGAGAATAAACTCTACACAGTCAGAGGAAAGCAGAATTGCAGGATGCGGAGCCAAAGCTGTGGTGAAAGTGCTTGACCCCTTGAATCCTACCATGACTAAAGCTAGAGATTCATCTCATTTCGTAGTACATCTTGGACCAGTAAATCGTGACTAAGTTAATTTGTTAGGTCTCTGACACTAGCACCCAAAAGAATCCTGACTAACATAGGTTCCAGAGTTTTTGCTCTTGAGTTCATCTTCCCTCAGGAGTATTTCCATTAGTTCTTTTCTTCATCCAGTTAAATACCCAAGAATATGGTAAGTAAGAAGAAAATGCAAATCAATTTCAAATCAAGGATGATTAGTAGAAGGTACCAGTAAATATAGGGATATACAATGAAGTTGGGGCAGTTAAAAGCAATATTAGTAAGTATATTTTCCTACTTAAAATATCTATATACAAAAATCTGGAAATAAAATGATTCTCACTTATAAACTCATTTTCAGTCATGGTATTTGATAAAAAAGCACAATTTTACAATGTCAATACTGTAGAAAGTTATATAATAAGGCAACAATAGACTATAAAATGTAGGAATGTACTTATTATAAATCAAATATATCCAATGAGTATTTGTAATATGTTTGTTTTTACTTTTTAAACACATTTTACATGATTTAAATATTATTTTTAAGTTTTTGTTTCCCAACTTGTATTTTGTATATTTAAATCATATAGAAAGTAAAAATATAGTTATCTGAAAGTTTTATAAAATTTAAGGTTTGCATTTTCATGCTTTTCTCTTTTTGAATTAGTACACTTCACTTGCAAGTATTAGTTGCTTTTCCTTTTTAATATTTCAGGTACAAAAGTTACATATAACTTAGAAAATATAGTAAGTTAATCCTAAAAATGTGGTAGCAATATATCATTATGCCAATTCAAGATGATTTGGCATTTACATTCTAAAGAAACTAGAGCTCTTGGTTGCCAGTGACAGAAAACCTAACCCAAACTGGCATACACACAAAGGTAATGTATTGTCTCATAGGATTAAAAAGTGTAAGAGTAGGAATAGCTTCTGGCATAGTTGTATTTTGGCATCAAAATATAAAATCAGGTCTCAGTTTCTCTCTCTCCACCCTCCTCTCAGTTCTACTGTCTGACATGTTGGTCTCCTTCTTGGGCTCCATGTGATACGTGAGGCTGTAGTACTTGAAGCTGCTAGAGCCATCTTTCAAAGTATACTAATATATACTTGCCCAATATGCACCAATCAGTGCATCTAAGGAGATACAATATGCAGACTGCTTAGGTGTAGGGGACATACACCATATCTGAGTTGGAGGGTGTGACTTTACCCTAAGAGAAGGGAAGGGATGGATTCTTCAAAGGAAAACCAAGGGATGTTTTTCAGAATATAGGAATACAAGGCCAATACAAATTATATTCTTTCATAATAAAGACTACGTAAATAAACAACAACTTCTACAAAATCTGCTTTAAGTTTTTTAGTTTGCTGAAAATTATAAACAATCTCTTAAAAATAGTACTCTCTTCATTAGATTTTTATTATTGTTTCTTTCTGATAGCAATAATTAATTACTTAAGTATTGGTAATAATTTTCTCCTTTCAAATTCCTTTTATGTTAACTGAAACTAAGGTTTTTGACAGCTGTAGCTATCAAAAAAATAGAATATATTTTCAAATAGCTAGAGATTAATACATTTTTTGCCAAATATAATTGCACTAATCAGAGTTCTTGGTTGCAAAGAGCAGAAGCAACCCCTGCTAGGCAGAAAAGAACTTGGGTAGGACACAAAAATGATGCTGAAGAAACAGACTTGGGAAACAAGCTGGAATTAAAGAAGTCTAGGAAGCTAGAATTGCAACCGAAACCACACTGGAGAAAAAAATCAGCTTAGGCAGCGTCTACTGAGAATGCTGGCACCCCAACCACTGCTGGCACCAATGCCTCCACAGCATGCTGCTACAGCAGCTAGATGAGGAGATTCTTCACTGTTCCCATTTCTTTGCGTCGTTTTTCTTTCAGATATGAAGCTTCATGCAGAGATTTCTAAACAGTTGAGCATAAGTCACGTGTCCCAAACTCTAGCTATATCAAGAGCCATGAGAGGAACTATCTGCCCAATTTGGCTTTCACAGTGGGAGGCCTCAAGCACTTAGAATAAACCCTAACATATAATGAGGCCTTACTAAATATAATTTATTATTCTCATAAAAGCATGGTTTAAGGAATTATATGGCAAATACTGTTGTACCAAAAAAAACACACAAAAGAAACACAACAGTCCTGGCCAGGTGGCTCAGTGGGTTGGAGCATCGTCCTGTGTACCAAAAGGTTGTAGGTTCGATTCCAGACAGGGCACATATCTAGGTTGTGGGTACCCAATGGGGGCACGTGAGGGAGGCAGCCAATCGATGTTTTTCTCTCACATCGATCTTTCTCTTTCTCTCTTTCTCTTTCCCTTCCTCTATCTCTAAAATCAATAAACAGGTCCTTAGGTGAGGGTAAAAGAAAAAGAAATACAATAAAAATAGTTCCAAAATCACACAATTATTGGTAGAAAACAGGCAAAAACTGATTACTCTGAATCAACTATTTTGGCTCTACTTCCAACAGACAGAATTTCTTAAAAATAAACTCCATTCTAAAAAATAAAAAATAAACTCCATTCTGCCCTGGCCAGGTGGCTTGGTAGGTTGGGGCATCATCCCATATACAAAACAAACAAACAAACAATTGCAGGTTCAATCCCTGGTTGGGGCATTTATGGGGGACAACTGATGGATGTTTCTCTCTCACATCAATGTTTCTCTCTCTCTCTCTCGCTCTCTCTCTCTTCCTTTCTCCCTCCCTAAAAATCAATATAAACATATCCTTGGGTGAGGACTAAAAATAATAATAATAATAAATAATAAATACATAAACTCCATTCCCTATCCCCAAATGTATCCTGCCTGTACAACATACTTGAAGTCAAGTGGATTTAATAAGGCAATAAATAATCCTGGGAGGCAATCCAAATTTGACATTCTGTGGTAGATTATGTCAGGTCATGAACAAATTACTTCTTTCACCATGAGTGGTAATTGGTCAAGTAAATTCAGTCACTTACTGCAAAGTATGTACCAATATCCATCTAGGTTAGTTTCCATTATAGCTATTGGAAATTAACAGCGTCAATCTTTTACTGCAAACTAACAGAATGATGTGTTAGCTCAGTCCTAAAGCTATGGATCTATATTCTTGGAAGGAAAAAGCTGTCATTTGGCTCCTACATTACCAAAGTGCTTCAGTAACTGCAAGGCAAAGGTCCATTATTATTCTCTTAGAATTTTACCCAAGTCACAGAGCAATAGTCTAAAGAAAATAAAGTAAAAAAATAAAAGAAAGTATTTAAGATGAAAATTTGCCTTAAAACATACAGTTATTGTTTTAATTAAAGTACAAGTACTTATAAGCCAGCAATTTTATTTATTAAAAAGTTTGTGTTTTTTAAAAGACAGAATTTAATTATTACAATATGTTTTCTTGACCCAGTTAAATACAAACTACATTCATTTCTACATTTCCGTTGGGAACTTGAATTAGAACATGCTGGAATATATTTACATGTAAATGTTAATACATGAAGTAATTAAGAGAGCCATTAATCTAATCTATTTGTAGTGCTAGCCCATATTCTGTCACTCTTCTTTGTCACATCCATATGTTAGATCAGTTTATGGAGATTGTTTTTACATTAATAATGTAGCTTGCAAATGAAGTAAGGTTACTTTTAAACACTAAAATGTTTTCAGAATTCACTCAAACATTATTTACCAATCCACAAAATATGGTAGCAATCTCTGTGCATATGTGCAGCATTAGATTGTATTTAAATGCACGTTATTATTATTTTATGTATAAATGAAAATTTCACAGAACTAATACACTGTCACTGGTATCTGCTCTTTTATAGATTCATTAATTTATCTTATTTTTAGCTGTAGTTTTAGTTATCAAACCTTTATTTTAAATGTTTTATAATATTTTATTTACTATGTCATTAGGAACTGATACCTAATATATTTATTAGGTAGAAAAGTGAAAATATAATTTATGAGGCCTGTTTTAAATATATGTATTCCTACACTATTTTTAAAGTATATTTTTAAAAGAAATTTGAGTCATTTATCTACATTTAAATTTTTCATTTAGGGGCATACACTCAATAAAAATGTGATTTAATTCAAAATGCCATAAGAAACAAAATACTCAACTTCCTAAGAAAAAATTTAGAATTATTACATATTACATTTTACAGATTTTTTTAAAGTAAAAAGCAGAGGACAGTAAGAAAAAACTTAATATGCTGTGCAGCTATTATTCAGTATTAACAATAATAACTCTAGCAGAGGAACTCATAATTTCACCTCTACTTAAAATTTATTACACTTTCAAGGAAAAGAAGTTCTTATAAGGTTAAAGACATAACTGAGCTAGGGAGGATAAAGTTGCTCACTTATTCAGTCATTTCTTCAACAAATATTTCTTGAGCTCCTTAAAAATATCAGGTCATATGGACAATGAGATCCCTACTTTCTGGAAAATAACATTAAAAGACATGAGAAGAAAGACATTAACTTATTACAAATGTGGTAAGAGCTATGAGGGGGATGTAAAGTAGGAAGACTAAGCCAAGTCAGGTCAGGTGAGGGGAAATCTCTCTCAAGGGATGACAGATAAACTGACAGAAGAGTGGGGACTTCGAGGAGAGTGTTTTCCAAGTATAAGAAACAGAACCTGTCAAAACCCAAAAAGGCAAAAAAAAAAAAGTATATTTTCTAAAATGATGGGAGTGTGTATGAATATTGAAGAGCAGTAGAATGGTACAAATAAAAGGCCAAGGATGCAAGAAAGTTGTTAAACATTAAGCAAGGAAGTGAAACAAATTTACAAAGGCAGTCTGGGTTATAGGAGAAGAAACTGTATTACAGTCTGAAGACCATGAAATAAACAATTTGTTTAAAAGTTTGTAAGAAGATGAGAGAGAGGGTTATACCTCAAATGACAGATGAATTGGTTGGCTACTTTGATTTGATGCTTGGATTCATTTGAGCATGTTTAAATGTTGATAGCAAGAGGCCCAGAGAGAGGAAGATAGTGAAGATGGAGGAGAGAAAAATCACTGATAAACTGAAAGGAATGGAACCCAGAGCTCAGGAAATTATGGACAACTAATAAGCCCAGTGTGTTATTTTCTCCAACAATGCTTCATAACAGATGAAGTCAGACAGATTCATCCAGAGCAAGAGTTCTTGCTGGTGGGTGTAGGGTAGACTAATGGGGAGAATGCTTCAGGACACTGAAAAGATCCATGAAGTGATGAATCAGAGACTAAGACGAATACAGGAGAAAATGAAAACAGGAAGGGTCAACTAAAGAGATCTCAATAAAACAAATTAGAAGGACATAATCAGAGGAAAGATGCCTGTCTATTATTTCAAAGTTGGAAATTTTTTGATGATGGTTCAATATGTGGCTTTGTGTAGGTAGAGATCAATGCTAGGGCTAAGGAGGTCAATGAATTTTTCCACCATGAGTATTCTTTTTGCATAAGACCCTTATCCTTTTATGCTGCTCTATTGGCTAAGAACTCAGAGGGCACGGAACTCCTCCATTCCCGGTGCTCCCAATCATCGCCACAGACTTTAAAAGGCCAAGGAGAAAGCAGAGTGAAACATGAGAGCAAATGGCCAAAACAACCAAATAAATAAACTCATAGACACAGACAACAGTATGGTGGTTACCAAAGGGGAAGGGAGGTGGGGGAGGACTAAGAGAGTAAAGGAGGCTGAACATATAGTGACAGAAGGAAACTAGACTTTGGGTGGTAAGCACACGATACAGTATACAGGAGGTGCATTATTGAATTGTATACCTGAAACTTACATGTTATTAATCAATGTCGCCCAAAATATTTAACTTTTTAAAAAGAAAGAAGTCTGGCGGTGTGGCTCAGACGACCCATGAACCAGGAGGTCACAGTTCAATTCCCAGTCACATGCCCAGTAGGGGGTGTGTAGGAGGCACCTGATAGGTGATTATCTCTCATCATTGATTTTTCTCTCTTTCCCTCTCCCTTCCTCTCTCTGAAATAAAAAAAAATTTTTTTTAATAATTTAAAAAGAAAGAAAAGAGAAAAGGAAGTCAAGGAATAGAGTGGGTAAGCTTGCTTTTAGTTTTTCAAACTTTTTAAAAAGACACGGACTCTTTTGTTCAATGAATGTACTCCATGGAAATACAAAAGCTAAAACAGAAAAGTGTACTGCTCTGCTGGGCGGAGGACCAGGAAGGGGTCTGGTAAACTCCCTTTGCTCACCTTCTTCCTTCCATACCCTTATATTTAGTAGCCACCTAGGAACACAGAGTCGAAAGTAACCTTTTGTTCTAAGTATACAAAAAAGTGAAAATTCCACACCTCCTTAAAACACATATCCTTGTTGGGATCAATACAGATCATTTAGGATGAGGCAATACAGAGACCTATGCACACAAAGCTCTAGCAAATTATGAAGAAACTTCTCACACCTCCCTTTCTATACTTTTTTAAAAATATATATTTTTTATTGATTTTTTTTTTTTTTCTATGTGGGATGGTTGATCTTGAGCTTGCAGGGAGCAAGCTGGCTCCAGACTTCTCCAAGTCCACATTTCTTTGCCTCCAATTCTTACGTGTCCAAAGACAGGGAACCACAGACACGCCTTTGTAGGAGGGTTATTTTATTGATTTTTTTACAGAGAGGAAAGGAGAGGGATAGAGAGTTAGAAACACCAATCAGCTGCCTTCTGCACACTCCCCACTGGGGATGTGCCCGCAACCAAGGTACATGCCCTTGACCGGAATCGAACCTGGGACCCTTCCATCCGCAGGCGGATGCTCTATCCACTGAGCCAAACCAGTTAGGGCTCCCTTTCTATACTTAGCAATAGGATTTACTCGTTTTTGGAGAAAAATCTGTATGGGTCAAAAGTCTGATTAGACATTTTGTATGTAATTTCATTCAATTCTCTCAAAATTCTTGTCAAGAAGTCACATTATTTCTATTTTGCAAAACAGGAAGCTGGGGTCCAGAGAGGTCAAGTCCACAGTTAAAAAACTAATAGGTGAAGGGGTTAGATTCAAAGCACCATACAACAGTGGTCGGCAAACTGCGGCTCGCGAGCCACATGCGGCTCTTTGGCCCCTTGAGTGTGGCTCTTCCACAAAATGGGCGCGCATGTACATTGCGACTGAAACTCCATGGCCCATGCACAGAAGTCGGTTTTCGGCTCTCAAAAGAAATTTCAATCGTTGTACTATTGATATTTGGCTCAGTTGACTAATGAGTTTGCCGACCACTGCCATACACCAAAGCCCCAAAGTCCATTATATTCCATTGCCTCCAAATTCATAAATGTTATGTTGTTCCTCTTTTATCATTTATATACAAAATTCTCTGGCTAAACTCCCATAAAATGTTGTCTCATACATAACATTAAAAACAGCTTAACTCTTGAGAATTATAACTGTTTTGCTGTAATAGTGCATAATAAAGTCACTCTAACAGATCTCTCTGCTCAGTCTGGGTTGGTGTTGTTTTTTATTGGGTGGGATGGGGTAAATAATAATAATGCTTGCAACTGTTGCTAGAGTAAAAGTCAATGTTATGAACACTTCTTTAGTGTTCATAATGTCCTAATTCCACATCTACCCGATTCATGAGATTCTATCCTAGGAATTATTGTAAACCAGTCTTATTATCCCAGAAAGATTAGCTGGAGATGAAACTGCAACCACTAGAATGTATCTACATAAAGTAATAAAGGTATTGGAAATAAATATTTGAGAAAATAATCACCAAATAGGATCATGAAAAAAAAGAGCTCAAGTCAATTCAAATTATTCTAGAGAAAAGTTCATTTTAATCAAAAGCTTCAAAAAAGAATTAAGAATAAAGAAAGTATCTATATATATAAAAACCTAAGAGACTAGCAGACCGGTAGCTATGATGTGCACTGACCACCAGGGGGCAGACGCTCAATGCAGGAGCAGAAACCACAGGCATGGAAACATGGAACAAACTGATGAACCGCAGAGGAAAAGGGAGTGGGAGGATGGCAGGAAGAGATTAACCAAAGATTTTATATGCATACTAGAGGCCTGGTGCATGGATTCACACACCGGTGGGTCCCTCGGCCTGGCCTGTGCCCTCTAGCAATCCGGGACCCCTCGGGGGATGTCGGAGAGCTGGTTTTGGCCCGATCCCCACAGGCAAGACCAAGGGACCCCACTGGTGCATGTGTACCAGGCCTCTAGTGGGTATATAATTAGGGAGTGAATACAAAAGAACTGACATGCTAGATCTGAAAAATATAGAGTTGAAAAATATAGAACTCTGAACCAAATAGAAATGTCTGCCATTTTTCCACATCTGACTACAGTAATAAGTACATCTACTACACTTCCAGAAATAAAACCAAGTAAAATGAGGTCTTGGGATATCTCATCTATCATCCATAAAACTTCTTTCAATAGTCATTGATAGTACTTAACTCAAAAGCATCATAAACTAGTCCTCTTCAATATAAGGAATTTAAGAACAACACAGGAAACTGAACAAAATAATTAAAATCCACACAAATTCTAAAAGGAATTTATATTTCCCTTAAAATGACGCCAGCAACCTCTGTAATGCATGGAAACACATAATCTCAAAAATGTTCAACATCATTTTTGATTGGCACTAATACTTTTTAGGTATAGTTCTGCTTCTGTACAATACCTGAACACAATGATGGCAGAGAGATCTCCTCAGGCACCACAAATGAACTGCTCTGTAGACTATCAGCTTTCCAGAAACCCAAAACTGAATGTAAAGTCCATATTCATTCATTCATTCATTCATTCATTCATTCATTCATATATTCATTCAATAAGTACTTACTAAATGCTACTATGTGTCTGGCACTGTGCTTTAATAAGTATGATCATATCTTGGTGAACAAAACAGAAATGTTCTATTTCCTCAAATGCAAATAAACTGTTTTCTCAGAACAGAGCTTTCTTTTGAAAGAAAATCCCAAATTTAGACTGAATACTACTCTGAAAGTCTTTACCCTTATTAATTTCAAGGAGGACTATAATTCACTTTCATGTGGATATGGATTATTTAAGTCCTTCCAATAGTCTCTTGGAGAATTTAGGAAATATCACATTAAAAATAAAAACAGATTGACTTTCATTTTAATGAGTTCATATTCTATGTACTCATTGAAATTCTAGAGCATGAGCTAGCTAAATCCAGATTTTAAAATCTACTTTAGGCATTTAAATTTTATTCTTAAGGAGTTTGCTAAGATCAAAGTTTTAGATCCTGTAGAAACTTTTTTCTTTTCAATTCTGGCACTATCCCCTTAGTATTGGCTATGAATACTAACATTTCATATTTCAACTATAATGTTAGATATTCTGTGTTCATGGTAATTATTGAGTTCCGGTGCACAAATTCATGCATGAGTGGGGTCCAACTGGCCTGCCCGATGGGGGCCAATTGGGGAGGGGGTCCATTGGGGGGCAGGGCCAGCAGGAGAGAGGGGCTGCCGGTGGTTTGCCAGCCGTCGGGGGGCCCGCTGGGGGTTGGGGCCGGCTGGGGGAGGGGCCACAGTCATTCTGGTTGTTCTGGTCATTCTGCTGTTCAGTTGCTGGGCTTTTATTATATAGGACTAGTGGCCCAGTGCACAAAATTCATGCACGGGGATGGGGGGTGTCCCTCAGCCTGGCCTGCACCCTCTCCAATCTGGGACCTCAGAGGGGATGTCCAACTCTAAACTGGCAGTCGGACATCCCTCTCACAATCCAGGACCGCTGGCTCCTAACCGCCTGCCTACCTGATCACCCCAACCACTCTGCCTGCCAGCCTGCTCGCCCCCAACTGCCCCTCCTGCCGGCCAGCTCGCCCCCAACTGTCCCCCCCCCCGCTGGCCTGCTCGTCCCCAACTGCCCCCCCTGCTGCCCTGCTTGCCCCAACAGTGCCCCCCTGCCAGCCTGATTGCCCCCAACTGCCCCTCCTGCTATCCAGCTTGCCTCCAACTGCCCCCCCTACCAGCCTGCTTGCCCCCATCTTCCCCCCTACCATGCCGGCCTGCTTGCCCCCAACTGCCCCCCCTCCGCCAGCCTGATCACCCCTAACCGCCTCTGCCTCAGCCCCACCACCATGGCTTTGTCCAGAAGGACGTCCGGAAGGTCTCCCAGAAGGTCTCCTGGTCTAATTAGCATATTACTCTTTTATTAGTATAGATATTTTCTGATGAGACAATGCCTCTCTCACCAGCAATATCTTCATGATCATGTATAAATTTATTATTTTAACTGACTGTCTGGACAACCTGCCTTTTTCCCACTTGGTTAGAATTTTAAACCCTTTTTACTTGACTTTCTAACTTTACATCTTTGTGGGTATCAATATTACTTCATACTTGCCAAAACAGATTGCTTTTCTCTCAATCCTTAATAGCCTTGGAGTTTTTCCCAAGAACACTGCTTTATTTCCCTAATTGTTCTTAAATTCTGAGGAATCTCCTAAGTTTTGTAGCAATAATTAAAATTTCTTCTCTGTGTAATCTTATTTTACTCTAGTAACAATTTTCATTACCGCAACTGACCGCTTCTTTGACCAAACTCCCTCAAGACACAGCTGAGACCTCCATCCACCCCCCCCCGCACACACACACACACACACACACACACACCTCTTCCCCATTTCCATTAATACTACAGTTCATCAATTTACATAAACCAGAAACCTAAGGATTGCTCTTAACCAGTTAACTGCCACGATATTTTGAATTTAATTTAAAAAGTTCTGCTGCTTGTGTCTATAAACGCTTATGGCGTACAAATGGTTAATTTCTCCCCTCTTTCTCCCTTATCTCCCTCTTCCCTCCTATCCCCAAATTTACACAGGCTAGTCTACTTTTAGTTCCTGGAATAAATATTTTTTTATCTTGTTCAGGGCCTATGTATATTTAATTGTACCAAGTAATGCTAATCCATCCTCCTCTTAAGAGACCAAGTTCCTTCTCTTTTTTGGTTTCTACCACAATGTCACTTCTTCAGAGACCACTATACTTAACATAATTTTCTCTCTGATCTTCTCAATCTTCTTCCCCTTGTTTGTGCCCTTTATATGATATATGTCAACTACATTAATTTGTTTACCTGTTTTTGTCAGTATATGGCAGGACAATGTAAGCTCCATGAAGGCAAGAGCTTTGTCTGTCTTACTCTTTATCTCCAGTTCTAAATACACTTGGTATATGTTTAGTAAATATTTATTGAATAAATACACTGGAAAGTTTAGATGAAGAAAAGCTGAGATTCTGGACAGTTTTTGGTTTTTTAAATACAGTGTGGTAAACAAGGCCATAGGTGCTAGAAATTACAGATTACTTCCTTTCTTTTTTCCAAATATGTTTTTATTGATTTTTAGAGAGAGAGGAGGGAAAGAGAGAAAGAGAGAGAGAGAGATCAATGAGAGAGAAACATCGATCAGCTGCCTCCTGCATATCCCCTACCGGAGATCGAGCCACAACCCGGGCAAGTGCCCTGACCAGGAATGGAATGGGTCAATACTAAACCACTGACCCACACCAGCCAGGCAAAGATCACTTTCTTAGATTAAAACATATTCCTTCTCAATCTCATTTGATGACTTCAAATGGGCTTACCAAGATCTGTAACAGTGGTTCTCCAAGTGTGGACCCTGGACCAGTAGCATCAGGATCACAGTGCTTTCTTAAAATGATATTCTCTAAAAATGTTTGTTAAATTTAACTGAACAGACTTCCTTTTATCATTTCCTTCTTTCTTTATATGGATTTTAATGATTAACTATGCTTTATGCTTTTAAAATACATGACTCAAAAGCAATGCATACTGTACACAGGTTTAAACTACTCTGAGTTTTATTAATTTATTTCACATTAGTTATAAATCACTAGCTTAGTTTTAACTTACTATTTCATACAATTTCAGAATTTGGGAATATAAAGCATAATTTTAGTTTATAATGAAGAAATTGATAAACAAACATCTCTAGGCATAAAAGTCAGTGTTTAGAAGTCACATAGTATTAAATATCCAGACTATATACACACATACTACTTAATATGTTTCTAAAGATTTCAATTTATCCAATAGAGAAGTACACCTAAGAAATAAAATTAATTTGTGATTAAAATCGATGTGTGGTAGGAATAATAAAGATTTTTTTAACCATTATTTATCCCTTTTCTCCTGAAATGACAAAAAAAGTCTTTAGTCTGAAAAGAATAAAAATTTAGTCAGCGCCGAAACCGGTTTGGCTCAGTGGATAGAGCATCGGCCTGCGGACTGAAAGGTCCCAGGTTCGATTCCGGTCAAGGGCATGTACCTTGGTTGCGGGCACATCCCCAGTGGGGTTGTGCAAGAGGCAGCTGATTGATGTTTCTGTATCATGGATGTTTCTAACTCTCTATCCCTCTCTCTTCCTCTCTGTGAAAAATCAATAAAATATATATTTTTTAAAAATTTAGTCAGTAGCCAATAGGATACAATATATATATAAACCCACTAAATATCCCCAAATCCAAAGAACTGATTTTATGAAAAGTGTTTTTAAAAATTCCTAATTTTAGCAAGGAAAAATGTTTTTTTGTTTGTTAATCCTCATCAGAGGATATTTTTCCATTGATTTTTTAGAGAGTGGAAGGGGGAGGAAAAAGAAAGAGAGGGAGAAAAACATCAATGTGAGAGAGACATATCGATTGGTTGGCTCCCACACACATCCTGGCAGGGGTAAGCATAGAGCCTGCAACAGAGGTATGTGCCCTTGACGGAAATCAAACCCACAACCCTTCACTCATGGGTCGATCAATCGATGCACAGAGCAAAACCTGCTAGGGTGAAATGTATCTTCTTTTTAGTTTAGTTTTATTACATCTGTTTTTCAAAAACTTTAAAATTAGAGGCCACAAAAAGGTAAAAACTAATGATTTCTGAAACATTTATGAATGAATTACTAATAGAAAATGTCACAATAAATTATACTGTCATTTAGGCAAGCATTATTAAAAATGTAAGGCACCACTAGGGTCTTATATGAAAAAGTAAATCCATATTTCAAGAATAATACAGAAAAGAAGGAACTGAAAAACAATGCCTGTTCCTTCTTTTTTACTGTATTTCAGTGGCCTAGGACCGAAACAAAAGACAAGTAAATAACTTAATTGGAGAAGAAATCTGGTGAATATGTTAAAAACACATTCTAAGCAATACAGTAGTAACAATTAAAAATTCAGGTATATTAATGCTATTAGATTTAAACAATATCCATACTGTTTTTTATAAACTTGAATATAATTAACCTTCCATTAAAAAATGTTGGTACAAGAGATTAAAAATAGTGACAGAATAAGAGGATGCTGCATGGACATGCTCCCATGAACAAGCTGGAATTACAACTGAAATACAGAAAGGCTTCCTGAATAATCACTGGAAAACTCACAGGAGAGAACCCTGATATCCAAGGACCGAAGGTGGAGACCACATAGAGTCTGGTAGGAGGGCAGAGGCGCAAAAGGGCTGGAATAGTTCCTGGAATAACAATTTTCATTACCGCAAATGACCAATTCTTCAAAAAGAAAGAAAAAACAATTAAAAAACAGGAGGACAGCTTAAGGGAGCTGTGGAACAATGTGAAATGTAACAATATTAGAATAGTAGGTGTGCCAGAAGAGGCAGAAAGGGAGAAAGGAATAGAGAAGGTGTTTGAAGAAATAATGGTAGAAAACTTCCTTAACCTGGTAAAGGAAAAAGTCACAAAAGTTTAGGAGGCACAGAGAACCCCAAACAAGAAGAACCCAAACAGACCCATGCCCAGACACATCATAATTAAAATGCCAAAAATTAAAGACAAAGAGAGAATCTTAAAGGCAGCAAGAGAAAACAAAACTGTTACCTACAAAAGAGTTCCCATAAGGCTGACTCCTGATTTCTCATCAGAAACTCTACAGGCCAGAAGGGAATGGCATGAAGTACTCAAGGTAATGGAAAGCAAGGATCTGAGACCAAGATTAATATATCCAGCAAGGCTATAGTTCAAAATAGACAGTCAAATAAAGCACTTCCCAGACAAAAAAAGGCTAAAGGAGTTCACCACCACAAGCCAGCATTACAAGAAATGCTAAAGGGATTACTACAAGGGATTGCTGAGAAGAACAGAGAGAGAAACCTAGCCACACAGAATTAAAATGGCTATAAATAAGTACCTCTCAATAATAACCCTAAATGTAAATGCATCAAATGCTCCAATCAAAAGGTGTAGGGTAGCTGAATGGATATAAAAACATGACCCAACTATATGCTGCCTACAAGAGACCCACCTCAAAACAAAAGACACACACAAATGAAAGTGAAGGAATGGAAAAAAATTTTTCCATGCAAATGGAAAAGAAAAAAAAAGCTGGAGTAGCAATACTCATATCCGACAAAATAGACTTTAAAAGCATCATGCTAAGCAAAATAACCCAGTCGGAAAAAGATAAATATCATATAATCTCACCCATTTGTGGAATATAATGAACAACATAAACTGGTGAACAAAAAAAGAGGTAGGGGGGCAGGCAGGGAAATATACTAGAATATAATAGAAGTAATACTGTTATTTGCAGATTTTTAATATTTCCTACAACTTTTCTGATATCATACTATATTAGTACAATTTTGGTATTATACTTAAAATCCTTTTATTCTTGAAATGTTAATGTTTATTGCATGTAATATTATTATATGTAAGATCATTTTTCTTGAATAATTGGTGTTTATTGCATGTGACATTATCATGTTTAAAATCATTTTTCTTAACATATTTATGTTTATTGCATGTAACATTATTAAAATTAAGATCGTTTTTCTTGAAATAAAAAAATCTGAAAAAAATGTTGGTACATTTAACTTAAAAATGTACAGAAATAAACTAATAGTCTAAGTGTACACAATAGGTACAATGGATTATTAACCCTAAATGAAAATACAAAAACTTCATTACTGACTGTTCAAAGATATAGGGGGAAAATCTAAAACCCTATTTTAAATTAAATGCTAATACATTTACAGTAAGCCTTCATTAGCACTCAGTAGCAATCCTATTAAGGACAAGAATAAGAAAAGCTTCCTTAATTCCTCTCCTTTGAATTGGAATCAATTTAATTCTACTTCAAACTTGAGTCTCCACTGTACAACCTGCATATAAACATGCATCAAATTCACTGCATTATGACTCCACACTGCTTTACCCAAACCCATCTTTCAGATATCACCCGTTTCTTTTTTTTCTTTTTTTTCATCAGAACCAGTCTCATTTCTTTAGTCTTTGTAAAGTCTATGGTCCTAAGCTCTTCATTGGCTTTACTTAATGCTCTCAGTAACCTTTATTCAAAATGTTGGTACTATTACTATTACTATTCTATTTTACATATGAAAAAAACATCTAGTGTTGAAAAAAGATAACATCCAATATAACAAAGCCAACGGGACACAGAGGATAGACTTCAAACTAGGTTAGTGAGGAACCAAAGTCCATAGTGCTCTTAACTATTCTCCCATAACACAATTCTAATTCATTCTCTTCTGTCTTTGTTTTAGTTCTTCCATTTATTCCTCTCCCTTTAATTGCAGGTAATATCGAAGACTGTCACTTCTCTACTGTTTTTCTACCCTATTTCTTTAATAAGCTCATATATTCTGACAATTTCAACAAGATCACATAGACGAGATTCAAAATCTGTATTTTGATCCCTTCCCTTCAGAGCTATATTTCTTAACCCCCAAGACACATATTCAATCAGATGACCTAATATTATTCCCTAAATTCAGCACAGATGATTTCCAAATCCTTTACAACATAAACATCTTAATTTCGCACAAAAACTCAATTCATCTTAGTTCTCATCCAACTTATTTATTTCTGTCCATGGAAATACCATTCTTCTACATGCTCCTTCCCTTCATTCTCCATACCAGCAATTTTCAACCAGTGTGCCACAGTTGAAAATTTAGTCAGGGGCACTGACATATTTTCCCTTAGACTGTCAAATAAAAAAAATTACAGTAGCCAACACAATAGCCATCTGATATGAATGAATCAAAATTATATCTATTTTTTGTCAGATTGGCAAAATATATATTTTTGTGTGTTCCACAGATTTTTAATAATTAGTTTATGTGTGCCATGAGATGAAAAAGGTTGAAAATCGCTTCTCTATACTATAAAACTAATCTCTAGTTCAATTGCTCCAGGGAGATCCCTATCCACTTTCACCAGGTGAGGATGCATTTCACCACAAATGCCTTGTGCATTTGAATTTTCTACTTCATTCCTACAACCACAACCTAACAACCCAACTTACCCTATCTTCCTGGCCCCAGTATTACCTACTTTGATCCTTCATGCTCACCACCACAGACTGATCTTCTCAAAATACAATATTTATCAAGTCATTATGTTTTAGAAATCTAGAAAAGTGCTCTAGTGCCTACATATAATCTACCTGGTTTGCAAGGATCTCCTTAATTCAACCCCAGGTTACTAACAGTTTCTACTACGTGCCTTCTACTCTGCTCAGGTCCTTCCCTTTGTTCTTCCCAAGCCTTCTAAACTCTCTCCATCATGGAATGCCAGTTCTTCTCCACACCATCTTTCCATACACTTCTACATCTCACTTCTTCCATATGTCTTGAAACAAGACCACTCCACATAGGCTCAAAGATGCTTGCAAACAGAAAGAACTAGGCTTAAGTCCGGAAAGCTGGTTTCTAAGTCTGGTTCTGACATTATCCAGTAGTGTGACTCTGGGAAGATTTTTGAGGTAACAAACTTCTGGTTCCTTATCAGTAAAATGAGATACTAAATTAGATTATCTCTAAAATTCTTTAATTCTATAATACTTATTGTCTTAATACTTTAACAGTTAATCATACATTAATGGCTTTATCTATATTTAATCATCTTTACTAGGTTATAAAGTTCCTGAGGATAAAAGATATGTATTATACAGGGGTGGGCAGAGTAGGCTTAACAGTTGTGAGCACATGAAACAGTTTATAATCTTGTTATTATTAATTCTTGTATTATATACTAGAGGCCCGGGGCACGAAATTTGTGCATGGAGGGGGGGGGGTTGTCCCTCAGCCCAGCCTGCACCCTCTCCAATCTGGGACCCCTCGAGGGATATCTGACCGCCCGGTGGGATTGGGCCTAAATGGGCAGTTGGACAACCCTCTCACAATCCAGGACTGCTGGCTCCCAACTGCTCGCCTGCCTGACTGCCAGCCTGATTACCCCTAACTGCCCTCCCCTGCAGGCCTGGTCCCCCCCAACTGCTCTCCCCTGCAGGCCTGGTCACCCATAACTGACCTTCCCTGAAGGCCTGGTCCCCCCCAACTGCCCTTCCCTGCAGGCCCGGGTGCCCCCAACTTCCCTCCTCTTCCGGCCTGGTCACCCCTAAATGCCCTCCCCTGCAGGCTTGATTGCCCCCAACTGCCCTCCCTTGTAGGCCTGATCCCTCCCAACTGCCCTCCCCTCTGGCCTGATCGCCCACAACTGCCCTCCCTTGCAGGCCTGGTCTCCCAACTGCTCTCCCCTGCTGGCATCTTGTGGCGGCCATCTTGTGTCCACATGGGGGCAGCTATCTTGTGTGTTGGAATGATGATCAATTTGCATATTACTCTTTCATTAGATAGGATAGACGCCTGGTGCACGGGTGGGGGCCGGCTGGTTTGCCCTGAAGGGTGTCCCGGATCAGAATGAGGGTTCCCTTGGGGTATGGGGTGGCCTGGGCAAGGGGCCTGTGGTGGTTTGCTGGCTGGTCACACCCCCCAGTGACCCAAGCAGAGGCCCTGGTATCTGGGATTTATTTATCTTCTATAATTGAAACTTTGTAGCCTTGAGCGGAGGCCAGGGCCAGCCAGGGAGGGTGGAAAGCTTGGCTTCCTCCATTGCCAGGGAAACCCAAGCCTCCTGCTCTCTCCAGCTCCATGGCTGCCGCCATTTTTGTTGGGATTTATTTATCTTCTATAATTGAAACTTTGTAACCTGGAGTGGAGGCCTGGGCCGGCCAGGGTGTGTGGGAAGCTTGGTTTCCTCCATTGCCAGGGAAACCCAAGCCTCCTGCTCGCTCCGTGGCCGCAGCCATCTTGGTTGGGTTAATTTGCATACTCGCTCCTGATTGGCTGGTTGGAATGGCTTGTGGGTGTCACAGAGGTATGGTCAATTTGCATATTACTCTTTTATTAGATAGGCTTTTTCCATACAAATAACTTTAAACCTACTTTTGCCCACCCCTTGTATTTAAGCATTAGGAAAATAAAAGAATTTTAGAAATTAAGGTATTTTTGTAAGTATAAAGTTAAAAAATAAATAACTTATATAACTTAAATAATATATATAAAATAATAAAAGCATAATATGCTAATTAGACCAGATGTCCTTCGGTACTTCCGGACGAAGCCGGGGCTGCAAGGGAAGCCTGGGTCCTGGGTGCCTGCCAGCAGCCGGAGAGAGTCCCAGGTCCCAGGTGCCAGAGGGAAGCCGGTGCCGGCAGGTGGGGGAAGGAAGGCCTACTCTTGCACGAATTTCATGCATTGGGTCTTTAGTATATACATATATATATATATTTATATATATATATATATATATATTTAATCCTTACCCGAGGATACTCTTTCCATTGATTTTTTTTTTTAGAGAGAGTGGAGGAGAAGGAGGAGAGAGAGAGAGAGAGGGAGAGAGAAACACTGATGTGAAAGAGACACATAAGTTGGTTGCCTTCCTCATGCGCCCCAGGTCAGGGATAGAGTATGCAATCAGTGTATGCACCCTTTACTGGAAACTGAACCCCAAGCCCTTTGGTCCGAGAGCTGATATTTTAACCACTGAAAAACCTACTATTTACCATTAGCATTATTTTATAAAGCAAAAGGATATTAACATGGGAAAGACAATCTCAAAATATAAGCAAGCCTTCTGAAGAAAGAATAGTAGACAACCTTATATTTTTCACCACCTAAGAGCACCTAGGTCCTCCTACAGAGTGTACTAAGCACCTTGTTTTCCATACAAGAGAAGTAGAACAGAAAGCCTAGAAAACTGTCTACATTCACTTCCACCTCATTGCAAAGGTGATAAAAATGCATTCGACTTGACTAAAGCCATGGGTTTTCTCAAAGTTTTAAATGCCAAGGTTCTGAGGACAAAAAGAATTATGAGGCTTAAAAATAAGTTAAAGAAGCGTTTGGTATCAACAGATCAGTAGTTCCAGTTTTACTATGTATTTTCATAGATAGCAGTGTTTCTCTAGGCTTTTTTCTTCAAACAAAATCTTCATATCTGATGTAAACAAAAGAGTGGTTAAAGAGTCTCGCTCTATTATCTTGTACCTAAGAGACTCGTCCATCTTCAGTGTTCACCTGTCTTCCCAGCCTTATCTGTCACATTTAATTAAAAAGAGCAAGAACCTTGTTTTCCTCATGTATAGATGAAACATCTGATATCATGATGCTAAATTGCTATTTGAGGGTCAATATACAATGAATTTATTAGCTCATAACCAATGCCAGGAAAAGTATAAAATATTAATAAATAAATTTGAGCTAAGTTTTCAGAATAAATTTACATTTTTCAAATACATAGTTTGTCCTCAAAACAGTGACTGGCATCAAAATTCATAATTCTGAGACACATATATCTAAATACTCACTACAGTATCTTCCATATCTGTATTTCTAATTTCGTCTATTTACTTAGCAGATGATGGGATCAATAGTCTAGGGCAGTGGTCGGCAAACTCATTAGTCAACAGAGCCAAATATCAACAGTACAACGATTGAAATTTCTTTTGAGCCGAAAACTGACTTCTGCGCATGGGCCACAAAGTTTCAATTGCACTGTACGTGTGCGCCCGCATGTGGTATTTTGTGGAAGAGCCACACTCAAGGGGCCAAAGAGCCGCATGTGGCTTGCGAGCCACAGTTTGCCGACCACTGGTCTAGGGAGAGGCAAAGAGACAGAAAGCAACCTACTGTTTGCTGTCCAATTGCACTTGAAACTAACCTCTGTAATTCATTCCTTGAAAATAAAGTTCATAGTTTTATGCAATAACTCTTTTAGGCCAAAATACTTGGAAAAACCTCTTTTAAGGATTATATAGTATCCTGACTGATCTACACTTTACATGGTAAGGTTAGGTTACATATCGCTATTGCCCAAAGATAAAAACAAAAATAAATATTCTCAATTTTGTCACTCACTTCCTTTTAGATCAAAATATAGTTATTGGAACAATCTATTCATATTGTAAATGAAATGCTTTCTAACTATAAAAAAATGCTACAAAGGAGGTAAATTAAGTATTTTTCTGGGCAATCTACTTACTGATTTTAGTCATTGCATAAACTCTTCCCCTTACTCAGGCTATTCATTCCTTTGTCTCACTTACTTTTTAAGACCTAATTGAAATGTGTACTCCTTTGTGGAGCCTTCCCTATGGATCTAGATAAGATTAATCAAACACATCTGTGTGCTCACACTACACTTTGAATAAACCTCCATAACTTAATACCATTTATAAGTATATAGTATGTCGGGCACCAATTAATTGCATTGTTTCAAAGCCTTTTTTCTCACATCACTGTGAGTCTATCCAGAGGAGGAAACCTTAATACCCATTTTCATCCACTCAGCACCTATCCCAGAGGTTGGCAGATAATAGGTTTTAAACAAATGTTCATACTTTATTAAAAGTATACTTTTTATTAACAGAAATATGTATAAATTGCATTTGCATAAGATATTAAATATATAATTTGATCAGCATCTTCAAGTTTAATTATTCTAATGCAAAATTTGATTTTTTATTTTATTCCACAATTGAAATTGATATAAATAATTGCTTAGGCCCTGGCTGGTGTGGTTCGGTTAGTTGGAGCAATGTCCTATATACCAAAAGGTGGCAGATTTGATTCCTGGTCAGAGCATATACCTAGGTTGCGGGTTCGATCCCCTATTGGGGTGCGTATAGGAGGCAACTGATAGATGTTTCTCTCTCTAAAATTAATTCTTAAAAATTAAAAAATAAAATAAAAATAATGGCTTAGCATCAGTATGTTGTCCACATGTCAGATCCTCATTCCTGGCTTTTTTCCCCCCCATTTTACATAGAAAATCAATTGCTGAAATAATTTTATCTCTAAATCAGGAGAGTTAGTCTTTGAATGCTTTATTACATTGGAGTCAAACAGACTTGTGTTCAAGTTACTCACTAGCCATATGGTTTTGCTCAGTTTCTTCATTTATAGAATGGAGATAATAAATACTATCTATTTCACAGAGCTATTGTGAAGAATAAATTAGATAACATATTTTAGGCACTGGCACACACTAAACAGTCAGTAGACAGCAGCTGTTGTCTCTGAGATATATATTTAGCCCTAATCTAGCAATGATTATTATGGTCTTCCTTTGGACCACTGGTACTCAAATAGATAACAAAGAACACAAAAAGTTTGGTGTAACTCATAAAAATACAACTGATAGCCCTAGCTGGTTTGGCTCAGTGGATGGAGCGTTGGCCTGAGGACCAAGGGGTCCCGGGTTCAATTCCGGTCAAGGGCACATGCCCAGGGTTGCGGGCTCGATCCCCAGTGGGGGGCGTGCAGGAGGCAGCCAATCAATGATTCTCATCATTGATGTTTCTATCTCTCTCTCCCTCTCCCTTCCTCTCTGAATCAATAAAAATATTTTTTTAAAAAATACAACTGATATCTACCACCCCATTCTGAGATTTTTGTATTGGTGGAAGGACAAGGGAAATAAGGTACAGAAAGAGAGAATTAGAAAACTATCCTCTATAATTTTGATATCACTATTTTAAGTATTAAATTTATTAAACCTTATATTTATTCCCAAATCCATTTATTAACAGTCAACATGTTGGATTTGTCAAAATGCCAAATTCGAGTATTTCCATTAAAATAGACATTTTATTCAATAATATATTTGTCTATACAGCCAGTTTCTTATCAATACTTAATTTAAATCATGTATTATTTTTAAATCCTTATAAAGATTAAGATCTAGAAAAAAACTTCTTCCGTCTATAATCTATTCCTAATTTGGGGTTTATTAGTTTTTAAAATCGTTGTCACTGTATGAAGAGAACTCTGTAACATTATCACCATGGCCAGTCATGCTCAGGGCTCAAAGCTGTTCTTCTACTATGTCAGAAAGGTCTCAGTCCTGCGTGCTGATAAAAGTTCCTATGTTCTACTGTTGTTCAACTTAGCTATTTAGCTCAGCATTTTAGAACAGTCAGTAAGTGTGAAATAAAAATACTGCAGTAGCCACAGACACGTTCATTAAAAATATAATAACAATTGAAGGTCTACCATTTGCCAGGAACTGTTTTAGGCATATCCCATTCTCATGGAGTTTACATTCTAGGAGAGGGAAACAAAAATTAAACAAATAAACATACTAATATGTAGTATGTTAAAGGATGATATTTCTCTGGAGAAAAATAAGATAAGTTAAGACGGATAAGAAGTCACAGGTGTTTGTGGCAGTTATTTATAATGTATTCAGGGAAAGCTTCTCTTTGACGAGTTATCTGACCTAATGGAGAGAAAATAGCAATTCATGTGGATATGAAGGGAAGATGCATTCTAGAAGAGGATGCAAAGGCCATGAAGAAGAAGCATGTTTCCAGGAAAAACAAGGTGACTTCCATGGTTAAAGAACAGTGAATGGGGATGGAGGCTGGGGAAGGTGGGAGCTTAGTGGGGGTGGAGGGTGGGGTCAGGTAACAGATGAGTTAAACAGGCAGCACAGGTTTTATATCTCGTAGGATCTCATATGCTATGTTAAGGCCTTTGGGTTTTAGTTTGAATTATAAGGGAAACCCTTAAAGTATACTGAGCAGAGAAATAACAATCTGAATTATGTCTAAAACTTATGACTATTGTTAAGCTACAGAGAACAAAGGTAGAAGCAGGGAGATTAAAAGCACAGATGAAAAATTCATGTAAATGATTAGCCACAAGAGAAATAAAATTTCCTGGACTTAATTAATGAACATGGTGACCTAGACCCTCTATTCCCTGTGACAAGATTGCAAAGATGTTAGCACCTGTTACCTGTCAAACACAACAAATTTGTTTGCCAACAAATTAGTCAGACCTCAGGAAAAACAACACTGTCTGCATAATAAATGACACTTCATTTACCAAAGTCTTTTCATAACGTACATTAATCCTTAAAGCTTTAAATGTATATCCCTAAATCTGTCAGATTCATGAAAATCAAAACTGCAAACATAGTAATAAATTATTCCACTTCCAGGAATAGCAGACTAACACAAACTCTCCTACTAAAGATCAACTAGAAAAACTTGACAATAACTAAAAACAAACATGAAAACATATTTATTTGAAGGGATCATGTAGGCTCTCACAGGCTAACAACAAAGTAATGATTTGTAGTTCAGAATCCAGAAGCAGCCCTTTTGAGAAACTTGGCCTTTGGAGGCATTCCTGACTTCCTCCTTAACAACAGTAAATATTTAAATGGTCTTTTTTTTTTTTTTTAAGGTAAAGTAATCCATCTTATTAGCAATTAAGAAAATAAATATTAAAACTACAATAAAATACCACTGGACACTCATCAAAATGGCTAAAACTAAAAAGACACTACTAAGGTCTGGTAACAACGTGAAACAATCACAACTTTTATATACTTGGTGTGTGTAAACCATACAACTGCTTTAAAATTAAACGTATACATAATACAGGTATATATGTATTTTTTAATAGAAGGTAAAAGTGACTTCAATTCTCCACCTTTTATTAAAGACATTACCTCTGAAATGACTCAGTAGTGTCTTCCGTCAATAATTAGGAGCTATTTCCGTACTCCTTGAATCTGGCCTGTTCTTTGACTTACTTTGGCCAACAGAATGTGGTGAAAACAACAGTGTGCCAGTTCTGCACCTCAGCCTAAAGAAGCCTGTGTCATTTCATGCTCCCTCTGAACCAAGTGAACAAGCCTAGGCTGACCTGCAAAATGGTACAAAAATATGAAGCCCAGTCACCCCAGAGCCACAGTGAATAAAGCCATCCTAAGCAAGCCTGCCCCAGGAAACTGCTAACACATGAGCAAATTCAGCTGAGATCAGACCAGACCAGCCCAGCCAGTAAACTACTTTACCCACTCACAGACTCATGAAGAAGAATAAATGCTTACTGTTTTAAACCACTGAATTTTGGAGTGGTTTGTTACACAGCAATAGCTAACTGATGGTACCAGAAGTGAGAAACTATCATTTTAAAAATAAAATATGTGATACTGGCTTTGAAACCAATGGCCTAAAACTTGAAAAACGATGAGCAAACTGTTTGGAAAAGCTGTAAAAGGGTAAGAAATTTTTCATTGGAGGATGAAAAAACAGGAACTGTGTGTTTTGTAATAACAAAACAAATGACAAAATTATGCTGTCAACTATAACTCAGAAGATGAAAAAGTTACTTAATAACCATTTGGATTTGCCTGAGATCTCTAGACAAATATTGACAGTCAGCTGGTTGTTCCTACCTATCTATAATAATAAAAGCATAATGTACAAATTGACCAAACGATCAAACAGCAGAACGAACGTCCAGACAACCTTCTGGACAACCACACTATGACACGCACTGGCACCAGGCCAGCCAAGGCAGGTGCGATGTGATTGGTCAGGAAGCCCGCCATTGCCCCACAATCGCCCCGCAGAGGGAGGCCCAGGCTACCCTCTGCGAGGCAATCGATGGGGGGGCTTCGTGATCAATCGCCCCAAAGAGGGAGGCCCAGGCCACCAGCCAGCAGGGCGATCAATGGGGGGTAGGGGAGGAGCTCCACGATCACCCCGCAGAGGGAGGCCCAGGCTTCCCTCTACACGGCAATCGATCGCGGAGCCCCAGCCAGGTGGGCAGGGCCTCCATCTACTGGGCAATCGATCATGAAACACCACGATCAATCACCCCAAAGAGGGAGGCCTAGGCTACCCACCTGGCAGCCAAAGAAGGAGGCCCAGGCCACCTGGCTGGTTGTGCTGCAGTGGATGGGTGGGGCCTCCCTCTGCAGGGTGATGGTCTTGGGGCCCCGCGATCGATCGCCCCAGAGAGGGAGGCCTAGGCCACCAGCCAGCGATGCTGTGGAGGGTGTGCAGGGCCGGCCAGCGATCGCCCTGCTGAGGGAGGCCCAGGCCAGCCAAGCGATTGTACCCCATGCCTGTCACCAGCAGAGGGAGGCGACCGGTTGTGGTGGGAGGGGGGGCAGCGCCGCAGAGATGGTAAGCAGTGGCAGCGGTGAGGGTGGGGCCAGCTGCTGGCAGCCAGGGGAAGGAAAGTCCCAATAGGCCCTGATCACAGGCCAGGCCTAGGGACCCTATCCAAGGGGTCCCGAATTGTGAGATGGCGCAGGCCGAGCTGAGGGACACACCCTCTCCCCATGCACAAATTTCGTGCACCAGGCCTCTAGTCTATGATAAGGTAATATGGCAGAAAAAAGAAGAGCTAACGAAAAACTAATTAATAGTTTACAAGTAAAATGTAGTAGGAATTAAGAGGGGCCAGGACTTGCTGGGTTGGAATATATAACTGCTTCTCATTTCCAGTCTTTCAGCTGGCAAAACATTCTCCAAATATAATATACTAGTGGCCGGTGTATGGATTCGTGCACATTGAAAGGAAATTAATTAGAAGGTGGCCGGCAGGGCGGGACTGGGCAAAACAGCTGGACACGCCCTGGAGCCAACCTCCTGTGGTTCCTCCCCAGCCAGCCATACCTGGGGCAGCGTCCTGGCTCAAAGGGCGTCTGCAGTCACTGCAGCTCAGCAGTAAACCAGATTCGGGCTGACAGTGCCCCAACAACAACATAACCCACAGCCAAAGGGGAAATCGTGCGGTCCCGCAAGGAATTGGGCTCCCTCTTCTCTGGTTCCGAGGTGCATCAACCGAGAACTGTTGCTGCCAAGTCACCGCAGCTCGGCAGCTCCTGCTTGAGCGTCTGCCCCCTGGTGGTCAGTGCATATCATACCTACCGGCTGGTCGGACGGTAGCTTAGCTTTTACATATATAGAATAGATTCTGGGACCTTAGATCAAATCAAGGAAGTACCGTATTTTCCGGCATAAAAGACGACTTTTTAACCCAGGAAAATCTTATACGCCCAGTTGTCTTATACGCCGGAAAATACGGTATATGAAAACTCTTAGTTAATGCCACTAAAAGAAATATGGAGGGGCCTGTTAGACCTTCTCATTTAAATAAAAGGCCTTTTACAGCCTTAAAGGAATTGCCTCACAGCAGTCTGACATACCCAAAGTAAGTCTAGAGAAAGAGGCACATCTCAAAATGATTTAAGCGTGGCATTTGGCATAATGTGATACCCAGTAATTCCACTCTCAGGCAGACACCCAATAGGAATAGGTGATCATCTGTAGTAAGAGGCATGTATAAGAATGTGCTCATATTAGTTAAAAACTGGAAACAATCCCAATGCCTATCAACATTATTATGAATAAATAAAATGTGATCTGATTATATAATAAAATACTACAGAGCCATAAAAATGGACAAACTATAGCTAAACATAACAAGGATGAATGTCACAAATAAAATTTTGAAGAAACCAGAAACATAAGAACATAATCTATAGGATTCCTCTTAAAATACGGCTAAAAATAAAAGTCAAAACTAAAATGTAGTGCTTAGCAATGTAAGACTTGGGGTAAAAATATAAGAAAAACAAGAAAATATTACCATAGAAAGCAGATTACATGAGAGGGAAGAGAAGGGAAAGTTATTTAGAAGAAGCCATGGAGACTTCTGGCATTCTGGTAATATTTTACATCTTGAGCTGGGTGGTAGTTACACAGATATTGGTTTTGTGATTAACTGATCTGTGTTTTCTGTACTTTTCTGTATATACATAATTTAGCATGTGAAAGAGATGTGAATAAGTGAGACCACAGGTCAGACAAAGAACTAAATATGTCCAGATTCATAAGCACTTTGTAATAAATCTTTTTCTTTAAAATGATATGCTGTGCTGAGATTTTGTTCAATGCATGTAATCAAAGCAACACTGATTTATTCTGTTAGCCTGTTTAAGAGAGAAAAAAAAGATTTCCTTTTTGCTTAGCCATTCAATAAAATCTAGCAGGTACTATATTATGAAATGAACTGCCACTGTCTCTCATTAGGGGCAGTAATAGTTAAGATGTGTGTTCAATAGCATTCAAAAAGTCTTGATAAAATATTATTCCTCCATCATTTATCTAGTTGCTCTTCAGAAATCAAAATTTTACTATGATGAGAAACATTTAAGTCGAATTCCCTCCTGGCCCCACTATAGCTGAAAGCAAAAGACCTAGTCCCTTTCTGCCAGAGAAACACCAAAACGGAGAGCCCACAAGATCTGACCTCTCTCAAGGCTTCCGTACTGTATTCCAGCTGACTATCAACTTGATATATGTAGTAAGAGACATGTATACACAAGATGACAATATGCTATACTACCTAGCTTCCATTAGAACTTTCTTTTAAGAAAAGATACCACTATAAAATAAATGCTGAAAAATCATTACTAATATAACTCGTATTTGTCCATTTTTGCATATTCTACTGCTACAGGTTTTGCAATCTATAACACAAAGCATAAAAGAGTTACAGATTGTTTCAGTTAAGAGAACACTTTTCTTTAAAACTGTAAACTCATTTGCCCTGGCCATTGTGGCTCAGTTGTTGAGTGTCATCCCGTGCACCAAAAGGTCGCCAATTTGATTCCTGGTCAGGGCATGTGCCCAGGTTGTGGGCTTGATCCTGGGTAGAGGTGGGTGTGGGAGGCGACTGATAGATGTTTCTCTCTCACATAGACATTTCTCTCTCTCTCTCCCTCGCCCTTCCTCTCTCTAAAAATCAATTTTAAAAAACATAATAATAAAACTGTAAACACATTAAATAAGAAAAAAGAAAACATTCAGCTTGAATTAGCACATAACAACTTCACTTAAATTTAGAATGTGCCAGTCAGCAGATAGTTAGTACTGGATATACTATGAGACTATCTATAATAATAAAAGGTAATATGCTAATTAGACCAAACATCCTTCCGGGTATCATTCAGGATGTCCTTCCAGACGAAGCCGGGGCCAGAGCAAAGCAGCCCCGGTCCCAAGCGCCTGCAGGAGGGGGCCAGAGGGAAGCAGCTCGGGTCCTGGGTGCTTGCCAGCAGCGGCCAGAGCGAAGCCCAGGTCCCGGGTGCTGGAGGGAAGCCGGTGCCGGCAGCCAGGGGAAGGAAGGCCTGCTCTTGCATGAATTTTTGTGCATCGGGCCTCTAGTTATAAATAAAACTATAAATTTTCCTATGAATCTATAACTGTGAAATGGGTTACAGGTTAGCAGCATTATACTTTGAAAGGGATTACAAATCAGACAAAATGGAATTTTAAAATACAAGCCGAAATGTTGAAGACTGTGGCAAATTTAATTCTCCAAGTATAGACAATATATTTTATCCCACACACCCCTCTTACAATATGAATTTAACATTTCTCCATAGAGAAGTGGAGTCAAGATCCCTCCCCTTGAACCTCGCAGGCCTTTGTGATTCCTTCACCCAATAGAAAACAACAGAAAGTATGCTGTGTGACTTCTGAGGCTAGGTCATAAAACTGTCATGCACTTCTGTCTTAGGATGCTCATTCTTAGAATTTAGATGCCATTGGCATTAGAACTAGGAGTAGACTATTAGTTAAAACCCTAAAGGGCATTGAGGATAGTGTTAGTAGAAGCCTATAAAGCCCAGGAAAGAGTTGTTGGTGAGGGTTTAAAAGAAAGTAAGGAAATGTGATTGGAAGCTGCAGGAAAGGGGATCCTTGTTTTATTTTGGGGGAACACTTGGAAACACTGATACTGGCAGAAAATTTTTAAATAGAAAATGTTCCTAATGAACATTTAAATAGAAAATGTTCACAATTACAATGTGAAGTAACAAGCACCTCCAGATGACAAAATTATTCTCAAATAATAAGTGCTTTCCAGGTAAAAATCAAATCCAGAGATCTTAAGAACATATGTTAAGACTTTAGAAAGATCTAACAGAACTTCATAGAAATGTTCAGATTAACAAAAGGTCTTATAAAGTATATTAGTTTTTAACTGCTACATAAACAATTACCACAAACTTGGTGCCTTACAACAACATCCAATTATTAGCTCAGAGTTCTGTAGGTCAGGAGTTCCGACAGGCCTGGCTGGCCTCTCTGCTTTGGGACTCATAGGGGTACAATCAGGTGTCAGTCAGGTTGGGCTCTTATATGGAAGGTCTGGGAAAGAGCTGCTTCAAAGCAGGTTGGTGGCAGATTCTGATTCTTGCCTCTGATGATCTGTTTCCTTGCTGTCAATCATGAGCCACGCTCTCTTCCTAGGGGTTGCCCTCATTCTTTCTCACCAATTTCTCCATCTTCAAACCAGAAGCATATGGAGTCCTTTGCACATTTTGAATCTTTCTCACTTTTTCTTCTGCCACCATCCAGGGAATACTTTTTGCTTTTAAAGATCACACCTGATTGGGCCAGGCCCACCCGGATAACTCTCCATAGTTTAAACCAGTGATGGCGAACCTATGACACATGTGTCAGCACTGACACACGTAGCCATTTCTGATGACACTCAGCGGCCGCATGCTAAGGATGAAACATTTGCTGCTCCTGAGGATGAAACATTTGCGAAATAATGTTTTTTCCTCAAAGTGACACACTACCCGAGTTATGCTCAGTTTTTTGGTGAAGTTTGACACACCAAGCTCAAAAGGTTGCCCATCACTGGTTTAAGCCAACTGATTCGGGACTTTAATTTTATCTCTTTAAGTGATAATTATCTGTTTAAACAAAAATAATGATATAGTGTGGCATTTATAAAATATGTAAGACAAATGTATGAAAACAACAGCAAAAGGCCTAGAGGAGAGAAATAGAAATACATTATTGTAAAGCTCTTATCAGTGCCTGGAACTGGAGGCAAAAGGAAAAATGGTGCCCCTATTCACATGTTCCATGTATATTTTAGTGGTTAATATTTTTCAGAACATACATTGAAAATTTAAAACTCACAACACTTAAAGTTTAAATATTTACTTATATCAACAATAGAACTTGTTATAATTTTACTTACCTGGCTTTAATGAAAGCAAACTCATCAATAATGTTTTAAAAAACCAGTTATTTGCTTATGTTATTTTCAACTGAGGTAAATGCCATGTTAAACGCTTTTCTTGACCAAGTGACAACTGTAATTTCAAATTAGGTTCAGTTTACTGACACTTCTTTCACAAGACCCCACTGTGACTGGTATTATTATTTTTTTTTAATGTTTTCAAGGTCACTTACACATTTGGATAAAATTGCAGTAAGCAAATTTCATGAACTGCTTTTAGAAGGTCCAAATATCATGCTGACTTTATATTGAAATTATTGATTCTGCATGCTGATAAAACTATTACAGAGGGAATTTCCACAGAACTTAGTCCAAATATTTAAGAATAAAGTCAGTGACTATTTTTGGTAAGCAGATGTATTCCTAAAAGTAACTTTGGTTAAAAATTGAAAATCTGAAGATACTTCAATTAATTTTTCATATCTTCATTACAAATGTTAAATTAGGATGCCTAAAATCTCCCTAATTTTCTATACACTTTTCCCATAATAATTAAAACTCTTATCTGGTGATTCATACATTTTTAATTTAATGTTTTAAATTTTATTTCTTATTTTGCATTGAATTTATCAGGGTGACATCCAATCTAATAAAAGAGTAATATGCAAATTGACCGTACCTCCACTACACCCACAAGCCATGCCCACCAGCCAATCAGAAGCAAGTATGCAAATTAAGCCCAACCAAGATGGCTGCAGCCACAGAGAGAGCAGGAGGCTTGGGTTTCCCCAGCAATGGAGGAAGCCAAGCTTTCCGTCTGCCCTGGCCGGCCCAGGCCTCCATTCAAGGCTACAAAGTTTCAATTATAGAAGATAAATAAATCCCAGATACCAGGGCCTCTGCTTGGGTCGCCGGGGGGTGTGGCCAGCCTGAAAACCACCACAGACCCCTCACCCAGGCCACCCCACGCCCCAAGAGAACCCCCACCCTGATTCAGGACACCCTTCAGGGCAAATCAGCCAGCCCCCACCCGTGCACCAGGCCTCTATCCTATCTAATCCTATCTAATCAAAGTATAATATGCAAATTGACCATCACTCCAACACACAAGATGGCTGCCCCCATGTGGTCAAAGATGACTGCCCCCATCTGGACACCAGATGGCCGCCACAAGGTGGCCAGCAGGGGAGGGCAGTTGGGAGGGACCAGGTCTGCAAGGGAAGGCAGTTGTGGGTGATCAGGCCAGCAGGGGAGGGTAGTTGGGAGGGACCAGGCCTGCAAGGGCAGGCAGTTGGGGGCGATCAAGCCTGCAGGGGAGGGCAGTTAGAGGTGACCAGGCCAGCAGAGGAGGGAAGTTGGGGGCGACCAGGCCTGCAGGGAAGGGCAGTTGGGGGGAGAACCAGGCCAGCAGGGGAGGGCAATTAGGGGCAATCAGGCTGGCAGGGGAGCAGTTAGGCATCAATCAGGCTGGCAGGGGAGTGGTTAGGGGGTAATCAGGCTGGCAGGCAGAAGCTAAAGTTTTACATTCATCAAACATTCAAAGTTTCTCCCATTTGTTATAATTAAAGGGATAGGCTTTCTATAAAGTGTACAGCTTTTTATTTGGTGATATTTTTTATTGTAGAGCTTTATTAATTTTTCAAACAGCCACCATAAGTCCAAAATTGTTACCCCAACCCCAGAGACAATTTAAAATTTTGTGATCCTAACGAAAAATAACAAAATAATTCTAAGGTCAAATACCACTAGTATGCCTGATCCACCAAGAATGTACCTAACAAATTGGTATACATAAAGCAATGCATAATTACCCAATATACTCAGTTCAAGGTCACATGCAAACCACATTATAATTAAATATTCAGTAGTTTAATAAGATACCACCTTTAAAAACCAGAATTGCCACAAATTCAAAAGAGAATCTACTGCATTAAGATTCCCTACCATTGCCCTGGCCTAGTAGCTCAGTTGGTTGGAGCACTGTCCCATACACCAAAATGTAGCAGGTTCAATTCCCTGTCAAGGCACAAACCTAGGTTGTGGGTTCAATCCCTGGTCAGGGTGCATATGGGAGGCAACCTATCGATGTTTCTCTCTCACATCGATATTTCTCTCTCTCCCTTCTCTCTCTAAAATCAATAGAAACACACCCTCAGGTAAGGAATTAAAAAAAAAAAAGATTTGCTACCATTATGGTGCTAACAGAAAACTCTGACAAATTCAGTCTTTTATTATTGGTGTTTGAGTGAACCATTTCCTCAAAAATGTTCTGAGAGTCCCTTTTCTTTTATATTTCTAAATATAACTTTTCTTTAACTATTAAAAAATATTACATATATTCTAGTACCCCTAAAATTGGCATAATCTCTAAAGATGTACATAGTTGTTGAATGACTAGCTCAAAGTCATTCAAAAAATAAAAAAAATTTGATTCAACATTTTGCCTGAATACTTACTTAGTATTCCCTTCTGATTCAAGTTCAAATGCTTGAGGGAAAGGTCACTAGCACCAAAGAACAAATTTCAGTAAAGTCTTTTGACAGACCTAATCATCCCCTAAATATTTTCTTCCAATTGCTGTCAAATAACAATTTATCATAGATATTATAGAGACTATAAAAAACAGAAAGAATTGTCTTCCATATGCCTTTTATGTTAACAGCTAGTTTCACATTTTGCAAAACTCAATAATGATCTTATAAAGAGCTGGGCATTTCCATTCTCCTGCTCTAACCTGGAAAGACCGCTTTTAAAAGATATCAATGATCTAAAACTGTGCTATAATAGACACTTTTACATTTTCTGTCATTTTTAATTCTCAGAAAAACCCTGACATAGCCGTTATTCTCCAAATTTCCAGATCAGAATTTGAAACTGTCAGATAAGTAACCTGCTTGAGCTTCTCCAGCAAAGCGGCAAACAGAATTCCAAGACCTGTGTTGTGTTTACTACGTAATGTTATGCTCAAAGTCATTCACCTAATTCTCTATTATCTATCTGTCAAAATGTAATATGAGATTTTTTTTTAGCTGGATGACAGAAATCACTTAACTCAATCCCTTTATTTTGTACACAAAAGCACTAAGATCAGAAAGGTGAAATGCTTTGTCCCAGGATACATAACTACTTAGTAACAAAGTCTAAACCCTTTCTACAACAATATTAATATGGAGGGGAAAAAAGAAAACCATGGTAATCTTCAGCCAGATCTTTTAAAGTATAATAAATTAAATGTTAGAGTTGTTCTAAAAAATTTTAGAGCCTTAATTTGTTAGGATAATTTTTATAACTTTTCTTATATTAATGAACATGATATGTTTTAATCACCTAAAATGGAGAAAAATTAATAGATGAGTAATACTGCTAACATAAATAAAGGCAAACTCCTACCATATAAAACAGTATAAGTAGAGCCTACAAAAATGACTACCATGGGAGACCTTGAGGATAGGTGACTGACTGGGGACTCCAGTTCCCCCAACACAGTTTGGTTGCCCCAAGGGCTTAAGAGGTCAACCAATATCTCAGCTGACCTGTTGCCTACTCCCACTTCAGTTGAGTACTCTCTAGAAAAATCCAGTACAGACTCTATTCTACTACCAGAAATTCTCTGATTCTGCGGACTATAAGTACCTAGCCACACCAGGAAAAAACAAACAAACAAACAGGAACAATTCTCAGTCCAATCTTCTTTCAAGCTCACGCTCTCACTCCTCACATCTGGGAAATTGAAATAAATCACTTACCCTCAAGAGAGTTTCACAGCCATCAAAACAAAATGTTTAAGAGCAAGATAAAGCCATCCAGATTGTGAGAATAGGGTTTACTGGACTAGCCATGGGCCTCAATGAAGACCAATGGCAAAGAACTCACTGTGAAAGCATGGTGGCTACTTCATTAAATTGTACCTAATTTTTAGCCCTCTGGGACAATAAAAAATGTGATTCACTGCTTATTAATTTCAAGGGTCCAATGAGACAAAGCATAAAAGTACATAAAATAATACCTGGCACATAATAAGTGGTCAATAAATGTTATATATATCATCGTATCTTCTTGATTGTTTGAATGTGATACTATCAGGTATAGTGGTTACTGTTTGTCCACTGCAACTATTGAGAAACTCAGCTTTGATAAGCTCCACCCATCCAGTCTGACTAGAATTCAGGAAAAGGTGGCAGCACTTACATAGACACAATGAGGTCTCTCAACCACCTGCAAATTTTATATAATATTATGAAGGACTTAGATGTCCCCTCAGCCTCCAAATAGAAAGGCAATTTACAGGTTTACTTCTTAGCATAAGCAAAATTTTATGAGAAATGGGTATCTATTTCTATGAATTACTATTCATTAGGCCCCAGTTTTAATTGTATTTTTAGATTTTTCTGTATCTTAACCTATTCAATGTCTCCCCATCTCCAAAGATCACCACCCATAAGAAAGAGCCAAAATATATAGGATTAGGTAGTACTTTATTCATAAAGGGCATGTATATCATCAAAGAGAAGCATAAATACACTATTATGTGGCAGCAGTCTTATTATTAAATAGTCGTTAGCATGCCAACCTAAAATATTGGAGGAGGTGACTTTTATGTAACTTTTGCATAAATGAATACCCAATATCCACTCTCAAAAGCCAAGAAATCTATAAATCCTTTTACGTACCTATATACAGCAAAAAAAGGCTTGATAAATTTAAATCAAACCAGTCTAGATGCATGCTTACAATTATCATATTTGCTTGTACTTTAGCATCAAAATAAGTCAATGTACATTACAATCAGTTGAAAAGTAGAGCAAATAACCAAATTAAAATGGGGGTGAAAATTTGAGCATTATTCACATGAGGCAGAACTTTCCGTTTCTCAATTTAAAATGAGACCCTCTTATAATTACAATTTATTAGACTATTTCTTCTCTCATTATAGCATTAACAATTAAATAATACCGTTTTCCTCCTCTCTTAACAAAAAGAATGATTATAGTGTTCCTGCCTCAAAGGACTCAATATCTGTAGTTTTAGACCCTGTAGCTGAAAGCTACCATGTAAATACTAAGTACTATAATTGAGAATAATGATATAAATGAAATATGGTTTACTATAATAGAAAAATACATTTATAATTGGCACATTGCCATACTACCCCTGTGGATTTGTTCTTTCAGAGCACATACTCTACGAAAGGTCACTGTGGGTGGGAAAAAAAATCCCACAGGGAGTTCAAGTAGACTACAATAAAATACTAGTAATTAAGGATGTGGTATTTTTCCTCCATATTCATTTGGGAATCATCTCTACTAATTAAGAGAAAAGGAACAATGATTTGTTTAAAATGATGGCTAAGACAATTCAATCTCAATTCTAATAGCCTGGCTACAAAGTAGAATACTATAACACTGAATACAAACTATTGTACAAGCCACCACGTCAGTATTCAACTACCTTCCAAGATATTACATCCCTAAAAATATCTTCCTGAGTAATTTATGTTCCTAACAAAATGTTAAATTACAACATTACAAATTCAAATTTAATTAACATTAAGTGTCCACTATGTGAGAAATATAATAATCATTTTACAGACATGATATCATTTAATTCTATCAATAAACCTAAGAGGCAGGGATTTTGTCAAATTGGGAAATTTTCCACAGAAAGATTCAGATTCTTGACCACAGTCTATGAATTTAAAATCAGTATTCTCACTTTAAATCCAATGTTCCCTTCACTGTGTCAAATTAAGGTATCTCTGACTGTGCTAATTAATAATCAACTAACAAATCACTTAACCTCACTGAGCCTGAATTTTCTCATCTCCAAACTTAGAGGGTTGAAATATAAGGGTGCATATATTCTTTCAAATTAGTGTTGCGGGTTTCTTTAGTTACAGTCCCAAAAGTGGAACTGCTGGGTCATAAGGCAGTTTCATTTTTAATTTTTTGAGGTAGCTCCATACTGTTTTCCACAGTGGCTGCACCAATCTGCATCACCACCAACAGTGCACGATGCAGATGATGGACTAGCCATGGACCTCAATGAAGACCAATGGCAAAGAACTCACTGTGAAAGCGTGGTGGCTACTATATACAGTATCACATCATCTGCATCACCTTTTCTCCACATCCTGAACACTTGATGGTTGATTTATTGATAACAGCCATTCTGACAGGTGTAAGGTGATATCTCATTGTGGTTTTAATTTGTATTTCTCTGATGATTAGTGACATTAAGCATCTTTTCATGACTATTAGCCACCTATATGTCCTCTTTGGAAAACTGTCTGTTCAGGTCCTTTACCTATTTTTTTAATTGGATTGTTTGGGGGGCTTTTTGGTATTGAGTTGTATAAATTCTTTTATAATTGTGGATATTAAACCTTATCAGATGTATTATTAGGCAAATATGTTCTCCCATTCAATGGGTTGTCTTTTCACTTTGTTGATGTTTTCCTTTGCTGTGCAAAAACTTTTTAGATGGACGTAGTCCTATTTGTTTATTTTTTCCTTTGTTTCCCCTTGCCTGAGGGAGACAGATGAGAAATAATATTGCTATGAGAAATATCTGAGATTTTACTGCCTATGTTTTCTTCTAGGATATTTTTGGTTTCAAGTATACCATTTAAGTCTTTAATCCATTTTGAATTTTTTCTTGTGTGTGGTGTAAGAAGTTGGTCTGGTTTCAGTGTTTTGCACATATATGTACAATTTTCCCAACACTATTTACTGAATAGACTATACTATCTTTATCCCATTGTATGTTCTTGTCTCTTTTGTCAAATATTAAAGATGTGGGTTTATTTCTGGGCTCTCTATTCTGTTCCATTGATCTATCTGCTTGTTTTTATGCCAGTACCATGCTGTTGATTACTATGGCCTTGTAGTAAAGTTTGTTATCAGGTGGTATGATTCCTCCAACTTTGTTCTTTCTCAAGATTGCTGTGAATATTCTGGATCTTTTGTGGTTCCATACATATTTTTCAAATATTTGTTCTAGTTCTATGAAATACGTCATTGGTATCTTAAATAGGAATTGCATTGACTCTAAAGATTGTTTTGGGTAGTATGGACATTTTAACAATGTTAATACTTCCTATCCGATGAACACAGTATAGACTGCCACTTATTTTTATCTTCTTCAATTTCTTTCTTCAGTATCTTGTAATTTCCCGAGTACAGGGCTTCTACATCCTTGGTCAAATTTATTCCTAGGAATTGTATTTTTTGAAGCAATTGTAAATGGGGTTGTTTTCTTAGTTTCCCTTTCTGATAGTTCATTATTGGTGTATATAAATGCAACTGATTTCTGGATATTTATTTTGTACCCTGCTACTTGACTGAATTCATTTATCAATTGTAATAGCTTTTTGGTGGAATCTTTAGGGTTTTCTACATACAATATCACATCATCTGCAAGAAAATATTTTTCAAAACTTAATATATAATATTTTAAAAGTTGTTTATAGTTTGTTACTTCATTAATTAGATTTGGGATCAATACTTTTTGAAATAAGTTATCAGGGTTTCTAAAAATTAGATTATATTAATTCTGTACGTCTGATATTTTGCTAGTAGCAAGGAGTGGGATAAGTGGTAAGATAAATAATATTGCTTCACCAACCCTATTTCTACCCCTCTGTTCATCTATGACCCTAGTTATGATATGTTCCCACTGCCTAAGGATATCATTCTCCATTATATGATAACGTGACTGAAATACACTATTCTCTGTGTACTGACTAAATAGCTACCTTCAGACCCTCAAATATATATCCAGATACAGAACAAAAGCACAGAAGTGATAATGCTGAGCTGATGCTAAATACAAACAAGGAAATAGCCAAACCAGACTCACAATCCTTAGGAATCTTAGGATGGCCACAATTCCAAATACAGGCAATCCCCGGGTTACGTCGGACTCTATGTACATCGTTTTATGAATACATCACCATCTCCCATTTATTTATTAAAAAAAAAAGTTCTGTCATTTCAACGTATGTACGACGTATGTACATATGTGCTTTATGTTTTTTATTATTAATTTACCACAAGTAAAGGTCAGGAATTGTTATCTTCTTTTAAATTTTTTTTAATATATATTTTATTGATTTTTAAACAGAGAGGAAGGAAGAGGGATAGAGTTAGAAACATCAATGAGAGAGAAACACCAATCAGCTGCCTCCCGCACACCCCCCACTGGGGATGTGCCCACAACCAAGGTACATGCCCTTGACTGGAATCGAACCTGGGACCCTTCAATCCGCAGGCTGACGCTCTACCCATTGAGCCAATCTGGTCAGGGCTTAAATTTTTTTTACTGTTTCACTTCATTACTGCTGTGTATGTGCTCCATGTGAGTGACATAGGTGCTTATGTGGGTGGGTTCCCAACTTACGGGGAAAGTCGCATTACATCGTGCCATAGGAACAGATCTCCGACGTAACTCGAGGACCTACTGTAATAAGCCAGATGATGCAAGATGTGAAGATCTGATTAAGCCCTTTAAACCTTTTATATAGAGACATAAGATTTTTGTAAAAGAGTACATCATTTTGGGTCATTAAAATTAAAGACAGTTGAAAAGCTCAAAAAAAGGAAAAAGAAAAAGAATATGACATAAAGAAAAGATTTTGTGTTGAACTTGTTACAAAAATATTCACTTTTCCTAATACCATAAAACAGCCACCAGTGTCCAATAACCTGTTCTAAGAAGAGAAATAGGTTATACAGTAAAAGTGATTCCTCCTCTTCATGTACGTTTAATTTCCTCTAAATATTTTTCATATAAAGGAAAGAAAAATGTGAAATAAACATAATTTGCACAATATGTTAAAGATATATTTAAACATTTATATGGTACCTAACATAAAACATGCTCAAACTCTCATTTAAACTAGACCAGGAAGGAAAAGTTTTGTCATTTCCCTTTGGTCAAATTTTTAGGATTGAATTCAATATTGAACAATGCAATTTACTCATGAGAAAACTTAACCTAACCTGTATTCTTCCTTTTTTCCTATTAAAACAAATCATATGTTCCCACTCCCATCAAAAATCCAACCCTTCCATTTATGCTCTGGACCTCATTATCTTCTCACTTTCTCAAGAAACTTATATCTCTCTCTGTCCTGCATCAATTTCTCCTCCAATGGATCTGAGGTATCAGCATACAAACCTCCTCTACTACCTCGTCACTGAAGTCACATTCTGCTTACATTGACTATCCTATTTCTTTTCTTCTTAAAAGGGTTTACTATATGGTTGCTTTTCCTTTCTCTCCTTAAATTCTTTATTTAGTTTAATCAGTCAGGTTTCTTCTTTTACTCAATTGTAACTGAGGTTACTATTTGTCAAGGTCATTAGAGAAGTCAATCTACCAAACCCAACAGTCACATGTCTCTCATTGACTTAGAGTGTAAAATTGTTTCAACTTAATCAAATAAAGAAAAATAAAAATTGACTCCATATAACTATAATTTCATAATGAAGAATAACAATAAGATAATCATTGCATTTCAGAACAATTTTAACACTTTGAAACATATACACATATTATAGGATCAAGTGCTAAATTATTAAATAAGCATAATACAGTGTCCTAGCAATGAATATAGCATAGAGGACTCTGAAGTAAAATTGTCTAGTTTCAAATCCTAGTTCTACTGTTTATTAGCTGTATAACATAAGACAATAACCTCTATGTGTTTTCATTTCTCCATCTATAAAGCAAGAATAATAAGTATTCATATCTGATAGAGATGTTGGAGGTAAAACTATGTCTAGCACAAAGTAACCACACACAAAAAGGGCTTCCCTTCACCCCTTCTTCTCACTCAGATAGAATCTGTCATAAATTTTGAAAATAAAAATAAAGAACTTTAACTAAAAAAAAGTGGTCTCGAAAGTCCTAACTTCATTTGACATCATAATTACCCATCCATAAAGTACTTTCTGTAACCTGAGCAGAATTCAATTTAACGTTAATAGAAATGAAAGTTCTTATCAAGATGATTTCATCCCAGTTGAAGAAACAAAAAGTATAACACAGGACTTTCTTAAATGATAAACCAAAAAAAAATTTAGAATCACTTATTAACAAAATATAATTGTCCTGAACAGCAAATTTACTGGGGAAAATGCAATAAAGCAAATATAATACAACATTTAAATATTTCAGTGTTTTCCTGATATTCAAAGTTAAAAATTTTGATGCCATTCAAAATTACCAACATTTGTTACATATAATACTGCTATTCTCTATAAATAAGGAAATTTCAATTGTCAATGATTAGCCTAGAATTAGTTATACAATAACTTAATACAGCCATTCAACTATCTTGGGGATTTTTAGACTCTTTTGTCATAAAGAAATTAATACAAGTGACAGAACGTAACAAAAAAAGTCAACAGTGTAGAAGGCTTTTAATATATTTCATCTTGGCAAATGATCACATACAAATTAAACACTGAAATCATGATGATTTAATTTATTTGTTCTGTACAATATGTGATTAATAGGCATTAATTTTGTTTATGGAAACAAGCAAATTCTATTGTTATATACAGATTAGAAATGTAAACACAAGCATTTCCCACAACTACTGACTTCACAAATTATTTTGAATGTTATTTCAAATAATAATGTGACTACCAGAGGTTAGGAAAGCAAAGAGCTCTACTGCCCCCTAATGAAATAGACAAAAAAAAAAAAAGTAAACAAATGAAACACCCCAGAAAACTCCTTTTGAGATATCTGTGAAACAGGAAAATAATCTTACTTTGCTAAATGCAATAGACAAACACTAAGACAATTAACTGAAAACAACTAGAGTATATATCAAATACTGTAGGAAAAATTACAATCACCCAGTTTCCATGATAAAATTAGTAGCAAAACAGGAAAGCCTTGAGACAGAAATGTTCTAAGAGAAAGGAGAGCAGTACAACAATGTTATCAAATGTGATAGCAATTAAAATTTCACTGCAGGCTGCACTTTTCATGTGTATGTTGGAAGTGAATGAGAAGAAAGAGATTCTTAGAAATCACACTCTTCAGTGAATAACAGTAGTTTTCAGTTCAGCAGCTCAAAAGTAAATACCATCAAAATATTCTCTCAAATTTACATTGACTATAATCATCTCAGAATAATTTTAGTATATGTATGTTTTCAAGATACCTACCCTATAAAATAGACCTTTAAAATAATTTTACTTACTGCTTCCTGTTTTAAATAAATGCCAATTTCATAAGTATAACAACTTTGTACTTTATGGTACTTTGCATCATAAATTAACCAGGATTAACTTTTAATTTTCCTCTTAATAACAGCTTCCCTTCCTTTAACAAAGTTGGTTTTTAAAACATCATCTATGCTCATATTCCTTTTACCTAACATTCTAACTTGTCAAGAATTCCAGCATTCTCATTTCAGAAAAGAACAAGTGTTTAGAGAAAAGTAGTGTGTGGTCCTTAATGACAGGTCCCCCACCCCAGCCCAGTGCCACGTAGCCTCAGGTCCCTGCTGATCACTCGTTATGGGAACCCCGCCTCCACTGTGGGCGCAGCCATCTTGTGTTATGGGAACCCCATCTCTGCTGTGGGCGCAACCATCTTGTGATGCCATGAGGGTTAATTTGCATATTACCTCTTTATTATATATAGGACTAGAGGCCCAGTGCACGAAATTCGTGCACAGGAGGGGGGAGGGGAGAGGGTGTGTCCCTCAGCCCAGCCTGCACCTTCTCCAATCTGGGACCTCTCGAGGGATGTTCGACTGCCTGTTTAGGCCCGATATCGGTGGACAGTCGGATATCCCTCTCACAATCCAGTAATGCTGGCTCCTAACCGCTCGCCTGCCTGCCTGCCTGATTGCCCCTAACTGCTTCTACGTGCCAGCCTGATCACCCCCTAACCACTCCCCTGCCATCCTGATTGATGCCTAACTGCTTCCCTGCCAGCCCGATTGCCCCTAACTGCCCTCCCCTGCCGGCCTGGTCACCCCTAACTGCCCTCCCCTGCCAGCCTGGTTGCCCCTAACTGCTCTCCCCTGCTGGGCTGGTCGCTCCCAACTGCCCTTCCCTGCAGGCCTGGTTCCCCCAACTGCCCTCCCCTGCAGGCCTGGGTCCCCCCTAACTGTCCTCCCCTGCAGGCCTGTCGCCCCCAACTGCCCTCCTCTGCCAGCCCGGTCACCCCTAACTGCCCTCCCCTGCAGGCCTGACCACCCCCAACTGCCCTCCCTTGCAGGCCTGGTCCCTCCCAACTGCCCTCCCCTGCTGGCCTGATCACCCACAACTGCCCTCCCCTGCTGGCCATCTTGTGGCGGCCATCTTGTGTCCAAACAGGGGCAGCCATCTTTGACCACATGGGGGGTGGCTATCTTGTGTGTTGGAGTGATGGTCAATTTGCATATTACCTCTTTATTATGTAGGACTAGAGGCCTGGTGCACGGTGGAGTTTCTCGCACCGGTGCATGATCAGGGCCAGGGAGATACCACGGGAGGGTTCCAGAACGTGTCTGGCCCATCTCGCCCAGTCCTGATCAGCCAGACCCCAGCAGCAAGCTAACCTACCAGTCAGAGTGTCTGCCCCCTGGTGGTCAGTGCGCATCATAGCGACTGGTCAAATGGTCGAACACTTAGCATATTAGGCTTTTATTATCTATACTAGAGGCCTGGTGCACGAAATTCGTGCACAGAGGGGGGTTCTCCCTCAGCCCAGCCTGTACCCTCTCCAATAGGAGACCCCTCGAGGGATGTCCGACTGCCCTCTCACAATCCAGGACTGCTGCCTCCCAACTGCTTGCCTGCCTGCCTTCCTGATTGGCCCTAACCGCTTCTGCCTGCCAGCCTGATCACCCCCTAACCACTCCGCTGCCAGCCTGATTGATGCCTAACAGCTCCCCTGCCAGCCTGTTTGCCCCCAACTTCCCTCCTCTGCCGGCCTGGTCACTCCTAACTGCCCTCCCCTGGAGGGTTGATCACCTCCAACTGCCCTTTCTTGCAGGCCTGGTCCCTCTCAACTGCCCTCCCTTGCAGGGCTGATCCCTCACAACTGCCCTCCCTTGCAGGCCGGGTGCCTCCCAACTGCCCTCTCCTTCTGGCCATCTTGTGGTGGCCATCTTGTGTCCACATGGGGGCAGGATCTTTGACCACATGGGGGCAGCTATATTGTGTGTTGCCGTGATGATCAATCTGCATATTATTCTTTTATTAGATAGGATAGAGGCCTGGTACAGGGGTGGGGGCCAGCTGGTTTGCCCTGAAGGGCGTCCCAGATCAGGTGGGGTTTCCCTTGGGGTGTGGGGCGGCCTGAGTGAGGGGCCTGTGGTGGTTTGCAGGCCGGCCACGCCCCCTGGTAACCCAAGCAGAGGCCCTGGTATCTGGAATTTATTTTCCTTCTACAATTGAAACTTTGTAGCCTGGAGCGGAGCCAAGCCAAGCCTGGGGCTCCCTCCGAGGCCGCAGCCATTGTGTTGGGGTTATAATTGAAACTTTGTTGCCTTAAGCAGGTGAGCCTGGCCAGGGTGTGCGGAAAGCTTTGCTTCCCCTGTTGCCAGCGACAACCCTGGCCTGCTCTCTCAAGCTCCATTCTGCCACCATTTGTTTGAATTTGTTTACCTTCTATAATTGAAACTTTGTAGCTTGAGTGGAGGCTTAGGCCTGGAAATGGCAGGCGGAAAGCTTGGCCTCCTCTGTTACCTAGGAAACCTTGCTCTCTGTGGCTGTAGCCATCTTGGTTTGGCTTAATTTGCATACTCTCTCTGATTGGATGGTGGACGTGGCTTGTGGGCGGGGCTTGTGGGTGTGTCGGAGGTATGGTCAATTTGCATATTTGTCTATTATTAGATTAGACTAGAGGCCCAGTGCACGAATTCGTGCACAGGTGGGGTACCTTGGCCTGGCCGGCGATTGGGGCCGATCAGGGCCATCGTGCCCAGTCCCGATCGAGGACGATGGGAGCTGGCCAGCTGCGGGGGGGACCGCAGGAAGGCTCCAGGGCGTGTCTGGCCCATCTCGCCCAGTCCCCATTGGCTGGACCCCAGCCGCAAGCTAACCTACCAGTCAGAATGTATGCCCCCCTGGTGGTCAGTGTGCGTCATAGCGACTGGTCGAGCCAGACACTTAGCATATTAGGCTTTTATATATGTAGATATATATGTTTTATATATATCTACATATATAAAAGCCTAAATGACCAAACAACCAGTTGACCGGTCACTATGATGCACACTGACCACCAGGGAGCAGATGCTCAATGCAGGAGCTGCCCCTGGTGGTCAGTGTGCTCCCACAGCAGGAGTGCCGCTTAGGTGACCAACGGTCGCCAGACGCAGGGCTCACAGCTAGCGAACGCTGCTGCGGCAGCACAAGCCTCTCTCAATAGGGACTGTGTGCGAACCTGCAGCAGGCACAACGGGGCCAGGATGAGCGGGAGCGGCAGGCAGGAGCAGCAGGTGGCATAGGACTGCTGGTTTCGGCCCAATCCCCACAGGCCACGCCGAGGGACCCCACCAGTGCACACATCCATGCACCAGGCCTCTAGTATAGGATAAAGTTCAAAGTAATGGTTATAATGATACTCAACATCATGGAGAAGGACAAAGAAACCATGAAAAACTTGTAACACTAAATCAAATAATTTATGCATCCCTATGTTCATTGCAGTGTTATTTACAACAGCCAAGATTTGGAAGTAGCCCAAGTATCCATCAATGGTTGAGTGGATAAAAAAGCTGTGGTACATTTACACAATGGAATACTACTCGGTCAAAAAAAAGAAGGAAATCTTGCCCCAAGCAGCAGCATTGATGGACCTGGAGAGCATTATGCTAAGTGAAATAAGCCAGTCAGAGAAAGACAAGTACCATATGATTTCACTCATATGTGGAATCTAAGTAACAAAATAAACTGATGAACGGATTTGATCCAGAGATTCAGAGCATGAAACAGAGTGCAGAATCTCAGAGGGAAGGCTGGAGAGGGTGGGTAGGTGGGAGGTAATCAACCAAAAACCTTGTATGTATATATGCATAACCCATGAACACAGACAACAGGGTGCTGAAGAGGGAAGGCTAGGGGTGGGCTGTAGGAGGTCAATGGACGGAAAATGCAGACATATGTAATGCTTTCAACAATAAAGAATAATTTAAAAAACTAAAATAAAGAAACAACAAAATAGAAACAGAATCACATACCGAAAACAGATTGTCAGCTGCCAGAGGGGAGAGGGGATTGAGTGGGTTGGGGTGAAAAAAAGTTTGAAAAGATTAAAACAAAAACAAAAACCTCATAGACAGACAACAGAATGGTGATTACCAGAGGAAAGAGGGGCAGAGGTGGAGGGAGATAGAACAAGGATAAAGGAGAGACAAATGGTGAAGGAAAGAGACTTGACTTGGGGTGGTGAACACACAATACAATATACAGATGATACAGATGATGTATTATAGAACTGTACACTTAAAAGCTATACTGTATAATTTTATTTACCAATATCACCCCAATAAATCCAATAAAAATGTTTTAAAAAGACCCAATTCAATCTTGTTAATCCTTGTTTAATTTTAATTGAATTGTGTTTAAATTTTCAATCCCGAGAACAAAGACCATGCTAACGATCAAGTACAAGACCTAGTAAAATTTTGTAGACATGTAACCTGGGCGAGGCACTGGACCCAGTCCTTAAGGAAGACAGAAATGTGTATGACATGATAAATAATGGAAGTGCTAACAAATAAGTCATAATATTCCCATCCTTCAATATCCTTCAAATGTTCTAAATAATCATGTGTCTTCCATTATTCTCTGGTCACATGCAGCGATATTAATCTCTCCTTCCTCAGTTCTTTCTACCTCATTCTCACTTCTATTTTATGTCTTAAAATGAGACAACGTCTCATTTGTTTGGGGGTGAGGGGGAAAGGTCACTCCTCCTTTCCTATTTTAAAAAGATGATTATAATTTAAAAATATAAAAACAGTTCTCATTGTATCTGAAATATACCGTATTTCCCGGCATATAAGACGACTGGGCGTATAAGACGACCCCCAACTTTTACAGTTAAAATATAGAGTTTGGGATATACCCGCCCTATAAGATGACACCTAGCGTATAAGATGACCCCTGACTTTTGAGAAGATTTTCCAGGGTTAAAAAGTCGTCTTATACGCCGGAAAATATGGTACATTTCTCTCTATGCTATAGTAAGAAAAACTATTCCATAAAACTCTTTAACCTTTGAAAACACACCCAAGTTTTCTGAAACGAATATTAAAGAAGAAATCACCATGCAGTACAAAACTAATCCAAAATTCTATTTTGCAAGAGTTGAAATCTAAACATATGCACACACCTACTACAAAAACACAAACACAACGCAGATCATCTTCATATTCCAGTATTGGCTGAACAACAATATTCCCTCTACCATATGTATTCAGCCTAAACCACAAAACACCCAGGAATATCCACAAATACCCAAGATGTTAAAATTATAATTTTATATGGTTACTACCAATTTTTTTCCACTGCAGAATTTAAAAGAAGACATTAAGAAATGTTCTTGCAAGAAAGGCACCTTACAAAATAAGCTATTTCTTACCTTTGAATCTTCATTGCTCACTCCTAGCTGTAATACAGCTTGAGGAGATTTTAGTTTTGCTTGAGCAGAGTGAGCCATCTGAAGGTTAAGCTGCCATCCAACCGTCTCTAGCTGTAAAAGAGAAGTGCAGATTAGAATCAGATGATACAGAAGGAAGAAAACACACAACTTTAAGCAAATCTCCACTTAGCAGGAGTGAATACAGATAGCCTGGACTTCATGGAAAGACAGCTCCAGAGCTCCTTTAACCTGCATACTCTGCAAATTCTTCCTTCAGGCTCATTATATTGGCCTCATGCCATGCCTGTCAAATTCAACAGTAAAACTAGTCTTTAAATACAATCTGTTCTAAAAATAAAAATTCCAAGATTAAGCAATAAAGCACACTAAGAGAGTCAATGGTTTTTAAATAGTACATTACTATTTTAAAATAGTATATTTCAAAGCCAATGATTTTTAAATAGTTATGAATTTTAACTAGTAAATAGTATATGCTGGTCATAATCACTTCAATGACCTTCCTTTATCTTTCAAAACTCCTTGTATTAGGTAGAACACAAGGAAGAGGTTTTTTTTCTTAATTTAGAGGGAAATTGAAGTACCCAGATGGTAAGAAGTTCACACATTTAGACACAGTTAGTGAGACTGGATTAGAGCCAGGCAAAGAATTGCTATCTACTAGTGAGCAGGTGTTTCCCAATAGATTATCATGCTTTCTAAAGTACTCTAACTTACTATGGTTCCCAGTTATGACACAAACTAATTAGAATATTTCCTTTGAATTTATTAATTAGCACAACAGCAAAAGTTAATCAAGTAAGGCAAACATAGTAAAGACAGGTTAAAGCAGCATAAATGTGGCTTTATTGAACTTGACAGATTATTGGCTTCTCCAACCTCAGAACTATGAGTATAAAATTTTACATTTAATTTCCAGTAAAGCTCAAGTATCATTATTTAGGGAAGTATTATGAAATGCAATTGTCACATGCCTCTGACAACCTGACTCCGATTTAGTCAACTACCTTAGCTGCATTGGTAAGAATGGCAGCCTCAGAAGAATTTTTACTTAACCAGAATACTAATTGCTAACTTGAAAGCCTGTTCAACAGTTATAATCACAGCAGTGACTCAAAGCCAAATTGGAAAGAGAGCAATGGAAGTATTATCTATTCGAGAGAGGATGTGATGTGAAAATAAAGATACAGTTCTGTTCTCTCTGGCACTGAACTTTTTAGAAGTTATGGGGAAGATGTTGCAGAAACATAATCCATAACACCACAAGTAAAATATCAATTTAATAGTGCATGTTAAGTAAGGATCCTTAATGCATTGAACTTTAACACTGATTACCATAAGTCTCTAATACCAGCCCACCACTGTTTTCAACAGTTACATACAACAGAGCCTACAATAAAACAGGGGGGAAAAACACGACATAACCACTCTCATATATACAGTACAAGCATATATACGTGTCATCTTCTAGGAATTCATATGAACCTATATGACACTGCTTTGATCTAATTTAACTGATTCTATCCCTGTCTTGTAAGCACTTAAGATAAATGATGAAGATAAATATTGCTTTAAGTGAACAGCATACCCCATTGTGGTGAGATTTTGCATAAATTAATATGTGCTTAGTCACTGCATAGAGGTATATGGGGGAATTAAAAAGAACTTAAAGCTTACACTTTGGTTCATGCTTAAGCTGCACTCACGAGCTACCTAACCCTGGTTAAATCACAACCTTCTAAACTCTCAATTTACTCATATGAAATAGAAATAAATCTACCTGAACTATCTACTTTTCTAAGTTATTGGTAATATCAAATAAAAAATTAAATTCCCATATTCAAAGTATTTTGGAAATTACAAAGCATTGTAAATATAAGGCATTTTGATCACCTATTTTTTTTCTATAGTAACTTTCAAATAGAGTAGGCACTTTATATATAAATTAAAGGCCTGGTGCACAAATTCATGCACGGGTGGGGTCCCTTGGCCTGGCCAGCGATGGGGGCCAATCAGGGCCGTCTCGCCCAGTCCTGGGGGAGGGACCACGGGAGGCTGGCTGGCCAGCCAGGGGGAGGGACTGCAGGAGGTTGGCCAGCCACGGAAGGTTGGCTGTAGAAGTGCACTGACCACCAGGGGGAAGCTCCTGCATTGAGCATCTGCCCCCTGGTGGTCAGTGCACATCATAGCTACCGGCCGGTCGACCTGTCGTTTGGTCGACCCATCATAACGGTCACTTAGGCTTTTATATATATGTAGATTGAATTGAATTGAAATGAATCAAAGAACACTCACAAGAAAAGGTAATTTTTTTTAAAGTCATGACTGAAAAGAGTTTTGTGGATTGGCTTTCTTTAATTTCATAGCTTTGCTATTGAGTTTTGTGATTTAAAAAATATTTGTCCCAAGATCACATGAAAGATTCATTTGAAAAGAAAAATAACACTGCTAAGCTCAAATGTAGGTATATGCATATATACAGACCCACACAAAAATTTACAGAAAATGACCAGTATTCAGAAACCTTAAATGAAGAAATATAGAAAGAATAACTAGAGTTATGAAAGAACACTTTACAGTTACACAGAACAGTAAGAGAAACAAAACAAACTCTTTTCAGTGAAAGTAGGAGACAAAACCAATACTACTTGAGAAAGCTATTCTTATTATCACCATTTAACAGATTAATAATGTAAAAACTTAGTGAATTGGCCCAGCCAGTGTGGCTCAGTGCTGAGCATCAACCTATGAACCAGGAGGTCACGGTTCGATTCCCAATCAGGGCACATGCCAGGGTTGCAGGCTCAATCTCCAGTGTGGGGCATGCAAGAGGCAGCTGATCAATGATTTTCTCTCATACTGATGTTTCTCTCTCTCTCTCTCCCTCTCCCTTCCTCTCTGAAATCGATAAAAATATATATTTTTTTAAATTTAGTGAATTAGAGTAAAGAATACAGGGTATCCCCAAAAAATGTATACACACTTTAATTCTTAATGGGTTAAATCTGAAAAGAAAGAAACATTGGAATTAATAACTATTCAAAGTGTGCCTACACATATGAAAACATGCTCAAAGTCACTAATCATCCTAGAGATGCAAATCAAAATGACAATGAGGTACCACCTCACACCTGTCAGAATGGCTATCATCAACAAATCAACAAATGACAAGTGCTGGCGAGGATGAGGAGAAAAAGGAACACTCGTGCACTGCTGGTGGGAATGCAGACTGGTGCAGCCACTGTGGAGAACAGTATGGAGTTTCCTCAAAAAACTAAAAATGGAACTCCCATTCGACCCAGTGATCCCACTTCTAGGAATATATCCCAAGAAACTAGAAACACCAATCAAAGGATATATGCACCCCCATGTTCATAGCAGCACAATTTACAATAGCTAAGATTTGGAAACAGCCTAAGTGTCCACCAGCAGATGAGTGGATTAAAAAACTGTGGTACATCTACACAATGGAATACTATGCTGCAGTAAAAAAGAAGTTCTTACCATTTGCAACAGCATGGATGGAACTGGAGAGCATTATGCTAAGCGAAATAAGCCAGTCAGAGAAAGGTAAATATCACATGATCTCACTCATTTATGGAATATAATGAACAACATAAACTGATGAACAAAAACAGATCCAGAGACAGAGAAACATCAATCAGACCATCAAACCTCAGAGGGAAGGTAGGGGAGGGTGGGGGTAAGGGGAAGAGATCAACCAAAGGACTTGTATGCATGCATATAAGCCTAACCAATGGACATAGACAACAGGGGGGTGAGGGCATGAGTGGGGGAAATGGAGGGGAGGGAGCGGTAATGGGGGAATAAGGACACATATGTAACACCTTAATCAATAAAGAAATTTTAGAAAAATGAAAACAAGACAACATAATATCAGGTATCAACTAAGAAGTAAATAGAAACATTTCATATCATTGTTACTCAGGAAAACTAATCAAAATCCTATAGCTACCAAAAAAAAAAAGTGTGCCTACATATTTTGGGGACACTCTATATATGGAAGTTCCTTATATTATTATTGCAACTTTTACCTAATTTTGAAATTATATCAAAATCAAAAAGTTGTAAGAAACTGATCCAAGTAGGAATCAGCAAAGGATACTAAATCTAAGTGGTGCAAGTTTGATGTGGAATGCAGAGTCACCAGGTATCTACCCACAATGGTTTTTTAGTTACAAAAGAAAAAGTAATGATGCAATGGGGAAAACAAACAGCATCTTCACCAAGATATCAAAATTAAGATCACCAAAAAGTGGCAAATGAGTTCTGTCACAATGCAAAATTTAGAGGTTGTGGAAACAAGGAGAAAGTAGCAAATGTGACTAAAAGCAGCAGCCAGAAAGGAGAAAAACCATAAGAGTATGGACCTAACATCTTTAGATGCTAGGGACAATAAAATCAATAAACTTACCATCTCTGACCCAAAAGCTCCAAGTCTAGTAATGAAGACAAAACATGTATAAAACAATTGTGATATAATATATCAAAAAATGAGGAGACATATACCATGTTCATGAATTTAAAGTCTCAGTATTGTTAAGATGTCAATTCTTTCAAAAGTGATTTACAGATTTAGGGCAATCCAATTAAATTCCCAGCAGGCACTTTTTATAGAAAATGACAAGCTGGTTCTAAAATTTAAATGGAAATGCAAAGACCTAGAAAAGCCAAAGCAATTTTTTTTTTTAAGTTGGAGAAGCTACACTACCTATATCTAAGATTTATTATAAAGCTACAGCAATAAAGACAATGTGGCACTGGCAACAGGATAGACATTTATACCCATCAATTGACTCCTGGTGAAGATGCCAAGGAAAATGATGCTGGAGCTAGCTACTAGCATCTAATAACTAGATGCTTACATGGGAACAAAATGAACAGCAACCCTACCTAACACCAAACACAAAAATGAACTCAAAATGGACATAGACTAAATGTAAGTACTAAAATCTTCAAACTTCTAGCAGAAAACACAAAAGACAATCTTTGTGATCTTGAGATAGGTATTAGCTAGAATATTAAAATCATAAACCATAAACTGGACTTCATCAAAATTAAAAATTCTGTTCTTCAAAAGTCACCACTAAAAAAAAGGAAAGGTAAGCCACTGACTGATAAAATATTCACAATACATATACCTGACAAAGAACTTATATCCAAGCTATATAAAGAGTGCTTACAACTCAATAAGAAGACAAAGAAATATAGACAAAAAATGGGCAAGTATTTGAACAGATAACTCACAAAAGAAATATACAAATGGCCAATAAACACACACAAAAAATGATGTTCAACATCCTTATGTTCCATATCCTCACACACATTAAAATTCTAAAATTTAAAAGAATGGCAATACCAAGTGCTGGCCAGGATGTAAAAAAATTGCTGATTAGAATGTAAAATAGTACAAACTGTCTGGCAGTTTCTTATAAAACACCGACCCTACAACTCTGTCAACTCACCCCTAAGTATTACCCAAGAGAAATTAAAACATACATCTATACAAAGCTGTGTACACTGGGGATGTGCCCGCAACCAAGGTACATGCCCATGACCAGAATCGAAACTGGTACGCTTTAGTCTGCAGGCCGACGCTCTATCCACTGAGCCAAACCAGTTAGGGCAAAATATATATTTTTTAAAAATCCAAATGTAACTGAACCAATGTCTTTTTTTTTAACACCGCTGCTACATCAAATCGTAAGAGGTACAAATGTTTTATTACAAATATCACAACTTAGAGATACTTCTTAACTTTTACCCTCAAGTTTAGATGTCACAAAAGTCAATGTAGGCCCTGTATGGTTTTTCTCAGTGATTAGAGTATCGGCCCTCAAATGGAGGGGTTGCGGGTTTGATTCCAGTCAAGGGCATGTATCTCAGCTGCAGGCTCGATCCCAGCCTACTTTGGGACATGTTCAGAAGGCAACCAATTGATGTGTCTCTCTCGCATCGATGTTTCTCTCTCTGTCTCTCCCCCTCCCTTCCATTCCCTCAAAAAAATAAACGGGGGGAAAAAATAACCTCAGGTGAGGATTAACAAAACAAAAAAGTCAACCTAGTCTTACTGCTAGGGTGGCATGGAACTGAATTATACTCCTTAACCCACTGACTTGACCAAAATACCTAATCATGGTCTTTTTTCTTTTTTAAGTATATTTCTATTGATTTCAGAGAGGAAGGCAGAGGGAGAGAAAGAGATAGAAACATCAATGATGAGAGAGAAACATTGATTGGCTGCCTCCTGCACGCCCCCTATTGGGGATAGAGCCCACAACATGGGCATGTGCCCCTGACCATGCCTTTGTCTGGAATCAAACCCAGAGCCCTTCAGTCCACAGGCCGATGCTCTACCCACTGAGCCAAACCGGCTAGGGCCTTAATCATGGTCTTGATATCCAAGTTGTAAGGTGTTGAGGGAAAACATCGATGAATCAACCTTCAAACTGTTTGCTACCTCTTTATATACCAAGAATATATGAAGCTAACAGTACAAGTTTGAGGACACTGAAATATAATTCAACTAATGCTCTCACAATTGGCAACACTCTGAAAAGGTACATCAAAATTATTTAGCAAGTACACATCTTTGAATAGTATGACATAATAAGAGTAATTTTGCTACTAGCACAGTTCTTTGGCATTAGTGAAATCTTTATTTAATTTATTAATGGTTCTGGTTTTAGCTAATTATGTATGAAGCAGAGAATACATTTCAGTGTCAAATAAGATTGATCAAGGTCTCTTGGATCTAAACCTCTTTAAATTGACTGCTGCATCAACAGCTAATGATGTCACTTTTTCCCCCTTGAGAATCTGATTCAAGCTAAAGCAATTCTCTCTACTGGCATATTCCCACTTTTAAAGAGGACAAGCTGTAAATGACTGAATCTAGTATTCCAGCAAAATTCAAGTCATGAAACAGGTGAACCACAAAAGGCTTAAAGTACAACCAAAATAAAAACACACACAAAAAAACTAGGAAATAGCCCTAGCTCGTTTGGCTCAGGGGACAGAGACTCGGGCTGCAGACTGAAGGATCCCGGATTCGATTCCGGTCAAGGGCACATGCTCGCATTGCAGGCTTGATCCCCAGTAGGAGGTGTGTAGGAAGCAGCTGATCAATGTTTCTCCTCATCGATGTTTCTATCTCTCTCCCCTCTCCCTTCCTCTCTGAAATCAATATAAATACATTTTTTTAAAAAAACAACTAGGAAATATAAAATACAATCCACACCCTCTTCTCTTTACTGTTCTTATCTCTACCAATACATATAAATATCATTTTATAAGAAAACCTAAGAAACTAAACTTTAAATAGGACAATTTATAAAGCACGGATATTGCTATTTATTCTTTCAACAACTATTTTTATAAGCCCACTATATCCCAAAGGCACTTAAAGCAGTGAAATACAGCAGTGAACAAAACAGACAAAAATTCTTGCCCTTGTGAAGCTTATTGTTTAGTAGTAGAGACAGACAATAAAAAAATAAATAAGTAAAATATATAGTGGGCCAGATAATAAATTTTATGGAGAAAAATGAAGAAAGTACCATAGAGCCCTAGCTGGTTTGGTTCAGTGGATAGAGCATTGGATTGGGGACTGGAAGGTCCCGGGTTCGATTCCAGTCAAGGGCACATGCTCGGGTTGCAGGCTTGTTCCCAAGTAGGGGGCGTGCAGGAGGCAGCCAATCAATGATTCTCTCTCATCATTGATGTTTCTATCTCTCACTCCTTCTCCCTTCCTCTCTGAAATCAATAAAAATATATATTTTTTAAAAAAGAAAACAGAAAGAACCATAGAGTTGGGGGCACTTTTCATTATGATAACCAGGGCAAGACTCACTGATCAATGTGACATTTAAACAAAGAGCTGAAGAAGATAAGGAAGAGCAGCCATATGAAAATCCAGGAAAAGAACATTTGAAATAAGGAGATTCAAGTATCCAAACTGAGCCAGATGTAGGATGCTAAAAGATGAAGGTCAAGAAGATAGGTAGTGGACGGAGGGGTATAAAGGGGATTATAGAGCACCTAAGGTCTTAAAGGCAATTATAAGAGTGGATCATGTAAGGCCTTAAATGCAATTGGAAGATCGTAAGGGACATGGAAAGCCTTTGGTGGGTTTGGAGCAGAGAAGGGATAGAATCAGATTTAACAATTTAAAATAATCACTTTTAGAGTTTCTATTCTGGTAATAGTAGGAAGTAGTTTACATTAACCTCCTTACAAATAAAAATTATAGCCTCTAGACAAATATTTTTAAAAAACAATAATTTGAAGGCATTGTAGAATGACTAAGTTCTCCAGGCAGAGAATTTGACTTATAAAAGAAGGAAGGAATCCCACGCAAGATGAGAGATGCACATTTATTTGATTTTTCCCAATCCATGCAGCATAGGATGGCTGAAAGTCAAATACAAACACTCAGATTTGGCTTGAGGGATCCACAATCCAACTCCTAGATATTTACCCATGAGAAAAAAAAATATATGTCCACAGAAAAAGTTGTATACAAGTGTTCATAGCAGTCTTATTTATAATAACCAGAAACTGGAAACAACCCAAATGTCCATCTATAAAAGTATGAATAAATAAATTGTGGTATTTTCATACAATGGAATACGACTCAGCAACCAAAAAATTACCAATACAAGGAACAACATGGATAAATAATAAATGTTTTAAATGTTGAGATATTAGCCAGCCACATTTATTTGGGTCCATTTATATTAAGTCCAAGAACAAACAAAACCAATCTATGGTAATGGAAAAGAATTGAAAGTGGGCACTTTCCAAGTCATGAAAATACTCTCTATTTTGTTATGGATAGTAATTAAATGGCTGTACCGTCTTATTTTTTTTTTAAATATATTTTATTGATTTTTTACAGAGAGGAAGGGAGAGGGATAGAGAGCTAGAAACATCGATGAGAGAGAAACATCGACCAGCTGCCTCCTGCACACCCCCGACTGGGGACGTGCCCGCAACCAATGTACATGCCCCTGACCGGAATCGAACCTGGGACCCTTCAGTCCGCAGGCCAATGCTCTATCCACTGAGCCAAACCAGTTTCAGCGGCTGTACCGTCTTTTACTTGATTCATAGCATACTAATAATAACTAAAGTAACAAAGGAGGCAAAAACTTGAGTTGTATGGGGATATAATTATTGTAAAATAAGTTTCCTATGAATGCAGAAGATAATGTTAAGAAGCACTTAAATGTCAAATACAAATTTCTAATTTTTATACACTATATAAAATACAGGTATTTAACAATTAATGAAGCAAATAATTAGTTGTTACACTTAATAAAGTTAATCATATAATGGCTTTAACAAGGATATTTTTTAAGAATGTTATAAGAATATATTATCTTAATAACAATGGCCATCCATTTTTAAATGTAGATTTCTCAAGAATCTACGAGAAAATAAGATGAAATTTCACTTTATAATGAAACTAGGGGCCCAGTGCACAAATTCGTGCACCTTGAAAGGAACTGTAGGCCACGAGGCTGCAGTGGGCACAGGGGTGGGTCTCGGCCCATCCTCCGCGCCCCCGCCCAGACCATCCCACCACGGCCCTAGGTCCCCTGTCTGCTGGCAGCCCTGCTCCCACCGCCACTGCTCCCACACACTAACAGCGCCGGCCCCACTCGCACCCGCTGATGGCGTACAGCGATTGGGGCTGGCGCCGTCAGCGGGTGCAAGAGGGGGCTGCTGTCCCAATCGCCCCTCAGGAACAGGGGGAGGTGGAGAAGCCCTGAGGGGCGATCAGGGCCGGCAGCCGCTGCTCGCACCTGTTAATGGGGCCAGTGCTGGGTGCCAGCAGCAGGTGCAAGCAGCGGCTCTGGCACCAGCAGCAGGTGCGAGTGGGGCTGGTGCCAGTGGCAGGTGCTAGCGCCAGTGGGGACCATGGCGTGTGGGAACAAAGAATTTTCAGTAACCACCAGAGGCTCGCCCCAATGATAATGACCGGCACCCCGCCTTGGTGTGGCGCCCCCGCTCACCTGCTCTACCATTCCACTGCGGCTGACGCCCATTTTCTGCGCTCTGCTGCCTGCTGCCAACACCCACCATGTTCCACGCATGCCCCCTGGTGGTCAGCTCACATCATAGCAACCGGTTGTTCGGTTGTTCCACCGTTAAGTTTATTTGCATATTAGGATTTATATATATATAGGTGAGAAGATATGAATAAATTTGCCATGTAATTGGTAAAGTTATGACTACTCTTAACAGGATAAAATCACTTTAAACACATTTTGAACATTCAAACAAATGTAATTGTCAAATTTATATTTAAAAACTCCCTAACAAATACACATAAATGCATTTAAGAAAGGGAATCAGTGCATGTAGTCTTTAAAGAGCTGGTTACTCAGAGTGCTTAAATGTGCCTTATATATACTTATTATATCTGATACTTATCATATCTGATACTAAATAAAGAATAAAGTTAGCTTAGAAACGTAAAAATATTTTGGAAAAAAATATTATATAAAAAGAATACAATAATTTTCCTTATGGTCTCAGGAAAAAAAGATGTATGTCAATAATATTTAACATGTAAGTCTGTACATTTAGTTTAGTAGAAATATATATATATAAAGAATTTATAAATAGAGTTTCAAGAGTAATATTAAACATAGCATTGAAGTTCTTTCTGAAATGGGATTCATGATTTAATAAATATCATGACCAGAAAGGCATTATAACAAAAATCAAATAGGAAAACCCTTTTACAAGAACTCTGATGGTAGAGTCAACACTGATTTAAAAAAAAAGAGCATACAAATTATAATAAGTGGTAGTGACATTTCAGTCTCATGTCTACAAAGAGGTTAAGAAAAAAATCTATTTTTTAAAACAAGAGAGTGAGACGAAATAAAATATAAAAATCCCTTCAATCATATCCTGTAGAAAGCTATCACTAAAATTAATTTTCAAATAATAAAAGATGAAAAGAGGTGTTTTTAAAAACTGAATTAAACATAAGCACCTGTTGATTTTTTAATTTATCATTTAATTCAACCTGACTCTTTGAATTTAGAATTATTACCCACAGGTCTTCCACTGCAAGTACCACCTAGACAGTTCACATGAGCGAACCCCTAAGTTACCATTAAAACATCAGTCAGTCATTGTAAATATACCTTTTGTTCATTATATAATAAATCATTGACATATATTTTGTTATAATTTAAATGACATGACCTATTTTCACACATGAATATTTTTAGTCACCATATCCTAAACAGTTATTAGGATAAAAGAGAAAGATAACATCATAACTGCCAGAGGTAGCATGATATAAAAGGAACAAAGCTTAAGAGATAGACAGATGTGATTCCCATCTCAGCTTCACCATGGACTGCTTGGGTTATCATGATAAAATTACAGTTTCTAAAGTTTTATTTCCTTCCTTTTCAAAAATATGAACCACACACACGTAAACCACCCTTAATAATATCGAATACAAAAAAAATTTTTGCAGGTAACATTTAGGCAGTAGTCCTATATGATAAAAGGCTAATATATAAATCAACTGAACGGCAGAACGACCAGTCGCTATGATGCGCACTGACCACCAGGGGGCAGACGCTCAACGGAGGAGCTGCCCTCTGGTGGTCAGTGCACCGGAAGCCAGGCTCACAGCTGGCGAGCGCAATGGCGGCAGCGCTAAGGATGTCCGACTAACAGCTTAGGCCAGCTCCCCATGGGACTCCCAGATGGCGAGAGGGTGCAGGCCGAGCTGAGGGACCCCACCAAGTGCACGAATTTCATGCACTGGGCCTCTAGTCCTAATAAAAGAGTAATATGCAAATTAACCATCACTCTGCTATACCCACAAGCCACGCCCACCAGCCAATCAGGAGCAAGTATACAAATTAACCCAAACAAGATGGCTGCAGCCACGGAGAGAGCAGGAGGCGTGGGTTTCCCTGGCAGTGGAGGAAGCCAAGCTTTCTGCCTACCCTGGCCGGCCCAGGACTCCACTCAAGGCTACAAAGTTTCAATTATAGAAGATAAATAAATCCCAACAAAAATGGCAGCAGCCATGGAGCTGGAGAGAGCAGGAGGCTTGAGTTGCCCCCGGCGATGGAGGAAGCCAAGCTTCCACAGCCCTGGACTGCCTTGGCCTCCACTCAAGGCTACGAAGTTTCAATTGTAGAAGATATGTAAGTCCCAACAGAAATGGCTGCGGCCACGGAGCAAGCAGGAGGCTTGGCTCCGCTCAAGGATACAAAGTTTCAATTATAGAAGATAAATAAATCCAAGATACCAGGGCCCCTGCTTGGGTCCAGTCACTGGGGGACATGGCCGGCCTGCAAACCACCACAGGCCCCTCGCCCAGGCCGCCCCATGCCCCAAAGGGAACCCCCACCCTAATCCGGGACACCCTTCAGGGCAAACCAGCTGGCCCCCACCTGTGCACCAGGCCTCTATCCTAGCTAATAAAAGAGTAATATGCAAATTGACCAACACTCCAACACACAAGATGGCTGCCCCCATGTGGACACAAGATGGCCACCACAAGATGGCCTGCAGGAGAGGGCAGTTGGGAGGGACCAGGCCTGCAAGGGAGGGCAATTGGGGGCGATCAAGCCTGCAGGGGAGGGTAGTTAGGGATGACCAGGCCAGCAGAGGAGGGAAGTTGGGGGCGACCAGGCCTGCAGGGGAGGGCAGTTAGGGGCAAACAGGCTGGCAGGCGAGCAGTTAGGCATCAATCAACCTGGCAGGGGAGTGGTTAGGGGGTGATCAGGCTGGCAGGCAGAAGCGGTTAGGAGCAATCAGGAAGGAAGGCAGGCGAGCAGTTGGGAGCCAGCATTCCTGGATTTGAGAGGGATCCCAGATTGGAGAGGGTGCAGGCTGGGCTGAGGGACACCACCCTCCGTGCACGAATTTCATGAACCGGGCCTCTAGTATAGTATAATGGCTTAGGAGTGTGACCACTTGTGTCAATTCCCAATTCTGCCACTTACTTAGCTGCATAACAATGGACCAATTATTTAATCTCTCTAAACCTTGATTTTATTTTAAATAGAAAGTAGAACTATTAATGGGTTTTATAAGATATAAAGCACTTAGTGGAGTAGTTGGTCAACAATAAACACAAAAAGTGTTTGCTATTATTATATTACCTTAATTAAGCATTTAAAATAATGTACTGGCTATCCTCTCATATACTCTAAATTAGCAAAAAAAAAATAATTTCTATCATTCTCAAGGGGCCAATATGCAATTAATCATGTTCATCCAACTTTTTTTGCACATTTTATATGATAACTGATTAAACCACGTTTTAAGCAGAACTTAATGTAAATGTAACATAATATGGAGAAGTATTACTTTAAAAAATATATATCATCTAGAAGATACTGAAAAATTACTTACAGTTAGAAGCAGAAAAATATTTTAACTCTACTTGTATAAATGCAAAAATATGGACCCTGTAAAATAGCAGAAAATTATAGAGAACAAGCAAATATTAAAAGTCAAGTAGAGACTTACTTTTAATGGAAATGGTTGAAAAAAGAATTTCAGTGACACAAAATGGAAAACTTAAAATCTGTACAGGACATAGGAAAAAGTAGAAATTGAAATGAAAAATGAAGCAGTGATGTGGAGGACACTTGAGAGCTCTTAGAATGCAGTTTTTAAAAAAGAAAGAAATGGAGAGAGATTAAAACAAAGGGCATTTTCTAAAAACCTATAGCTAATATCCTACTTAATGAGAAACTGAATGCTTTCTCTCTAAAACTGGGAACAAAGCAGGTTGTTTCAAACATACCACTCATTTTCAACATCATATTAAAAGTCCTAGTCAGTGCAATAAGGCAAGAAAAACATATAAAAGCTAAAAAGACTAGAAAGGAAGAAATAAAACTATCTCTATTCATGGACAACATGATTGTCTACAAAGAAAATCACAGGAAGCCACACCAAAAAAATGCCATAACTAATTAGTGAGTTTGCACGGTCATAGAATACAAGATCAATATACTGTACAAAAATCAATTGTGTTTCTATATACTAGCAACAAACAATTAGAAACCAAAATTTTAAAAATAGTACTATTTTCATCAACACAAATTTATAATTATAAATACTTATAGGTACAAATTTAACAAAATATGTGCAGGATCTGTATGCTAAAGAATGCAAACACTGACATGAGAAATAAAAAAGGACCTAAAAAAAACAACTATGGTACATCTACACAATGGAGTACTATGCTGCTGTAAAAAAGAAAGAACTCTTACCATTCGCAACAGCATGGATGGACCTGGAGAGCATTATGCTAAGTGAAATAAGCCAGTCAGAGAAAGATAAATATCACATGATCTCACTCATTTGTGAAATATAATGAACAACATAAACTTATGAACAAAAACAGATCTAAAGACAGAGAAGCATCAAACAGACCATCAAACTTCAGAGGGAAGGAAGGGGAGTGGGGGAAGGAAGGGGTAAGAGATCAACCAAAGAACTTGATGCATGCATATAAGCATAATGAATGGACACAGACAGTAGGGAGGTGAGGGCATGTGCTGGGGGGTGGGAGTGGCTGGAAAGAGATCAATGCAGGAAAAAGGAAACATATCAAATACTTTAAACCAGTGGTCACCAACCTTTCAGACCTCACAGACCACCGGTTGGCGACCGCTACTTTAAACAATAAAGAATTTAAATTAAATTTTTAAAAAAGGGCCTAAAAAAATGAAGAGATATACTCAATACTGTTAAGAAGACCTTTCTCTACAAAGTGATCTATAAATTAAAAATAATCTCTATAAAAATCCCAGCAGGATTTTTTTCTCCTATATAATAAAAGGATAATATGCAAATTGTCCCCTCGACCAGGAGTTCGACCAGAGTTTGACCAGGGCGGGCCCCCGGCCGGCCCCAACCTCGATCAGCCCCCCAACTCCAATCGGGGCAGGACCCACCCATGCACGAATTCATGCACTGGGCCTCTAGTTGATATATAAAAGCTGGTTTTCAAATTTATATGAAAGTGCAAAGAAACTAGAAAAAAATAATAATAATGATGAAAAAGGACAAAGCAGACTCACAATACCTGATCTTAAGACTTACTACAAAGCTTACAAAGCTACAGTAATTAAGGCAGTATGATATTGGCATAAAGACAGACAAATAGATCAATGGAACCAAAAAGAGAGTCCAGAAAAAGACCCACACAAATATGTCAAATGATTTTGACAAAGGCAAAGACAATTCAGTGACAAAATGTTATTAACAAATTATGCAGGGGAAAATGAACAACCATAAGAAGAAGAAGAGAAAAGAACTTTGACCAGCACCTTATGCCTTATACAAAATTACTTCAAAATGGATCTTAGACTTAAATGTAAAACATCCTACATAATAAAAGGGTAATATGTAAATTACCATCACTCTGCTACGCCCACGATTGGGCCAGCGGGAGGCGCAGGGGGCGGGACTCGAAGTGGCCAGGGTGGCTGATTGGGCCAGCAGGACGCTGAGCTCACGTCGCCAGCAGCAGCGCGAGCTCAGCATCTGCGCCATGGCTGTGCTGCGGCACAGAAGGGGCCTCTGGGGCAGCGAGCCCATGTCCTGCTGTGGACCATCCAAAGCGGGGAGCGAAAGCGGGGGAGCTGGATGTCTGTCCACTCCGGCACCAGGCCTTTCGAAAGCCTCCGCCACGCCGGACGGACCCCCTGTCATCAAAAGTGGGGAGCAGGCTGCTAGCAGTGTCCGCAGAACGTGCTAGGCTTTGTGGGGCAGTGGATATGGCCTGAATGGCAGGTTAGGCCTAGGGGACCCTACACGTGCATGATTTAATCATGCACTGGGCCTCTAGTAAACCTATAAAACAATTAGAAAAAACAAAAGAGAAAATCTTTGTGACACTACATTAAGCTACAAATTATTAGATACAAAACCAAAAGCAAGATCAATAAAAGAAAAAAATTGATAAATGGAACTTTATCAGAAAATAAAAGCTTTTGCTCTGCAAAAGATACTTAAGAAAATGAAAAGAAAAGCTATGTACTAGAAAAAAAATCTGTAAATCACATATCTGACAAAAAACTTACACCGAGATTGTATAAAGAACTCGCAAAACTCAACAGAAAGAAAACAAATACCCTCCACACATTGTAACAACCAAAAACAAAAACAAAACAACCAAAAAAAAAAAAAACACCATACATTTCTATATGCTGGAATTCATGCCTGTAATCATCCTTTATATTACTACAAAGGGACTTCTTTATCTGTCATAATGTGGAAATATAGTTAAACAAAAGATTTGAATAGACACTTCACCAAAAAATAATATCAATGGAAAGTAAGCACATAAAAAGATCATCAACAGCCCTAACGGGTTTGGCTCAGTGGATAGAGTGTCAGCCTGCGGACTCAAGGGTCCCAGGTTCCATTCCGGTCAAGGGCATGTACCTTGGTTGCGGGCACATCCCCAGTAGGGGGTGTGCAGCAGGCAGCTGATTGATGTTTCTCTCTCATCAATGTTTCTAACTCTCTCTCCCTTTCCCTTCCTCCCTGTAAAAAAAAATCAATAAAATATATTTTTTTAAAAAAAGATCATCAACATAATTTGTTATTAGGAAAATGCAAATTAAAAACACAAGATACCAGGACAAACCTAATACAATGGTTTTAATGAAAACAACTGACAATACCAAGTGCTGACAAGGATTTGGATCTACTGGAACTCTCATATAATGCTGCTGAAATGCAAAATAATACCAACCTGTCACAAATACTTCCAGAAAATAGAAAAGGAGGGGACCACTTTCCAACTCATTTTACAAGCCCAGTATTACCCTGATACCACCAAAGACATCACAATAAAAGTACAGACTAATATTCCTCATGAACACAGATGGAAAAACGTTTAACAAATTATTACAAAATCAAATGCAGCAACACATAAAAAGGATTATACATCATGACCAAGTGATATTAACCCAAGAATACAAAGTTGGCTGAAAATCAATTATGCTAACACAGAAAAAAAGGCAAAATCTGTACAATCATTTTAACCTCCATTAACAGTGACTAAAGGTAACTAAAAAGATTTGTGACCTTTTTGTCACTTTATTTTTCCTAAAGTGTTCATTTTGTTCACTGTTTGTAACTCAACAAATGTTAGCTACGCTACCTTCTGCATGCACAACATTCTGCTAGGCACTAATACAGAAACACATAAACAAGTATGTGAGTCGGTAAAATTACAGAGAGTCTTAGATGCAGGTACACAATTAAAATAGTAACCAACTCTGTCCAAGGCCCCAGAGGGAAAAACCTTTCATTCCTATCCTTAAGTTATAGAGGCATATTTTAAACTGTAAATTGAAATTAAATCACATTGTGGTAGCAAATATGTATGGCAATAACTTTACAGGAAATATTGTCTATATACTCTTCTGCCCAACTGTACCTCTCTACAAAATATTAAAAAAACTCTTCAGGTATAAAAATCTATGCCATACATTACTGAAAAATATCTTTGGTGTAACATAACCTATACCTTGTGGGGAGCGAGAATCCTCTGCCTGAATTTTTCGACTGTTTCTTGACCCATGGAAGACCAAGTATTGACAAATGCTTCTGCTTTGTCTTGTGCAAGATGAATGTTCTCTAACTGCTGCTGCAAAGCTGCAGGCTTCACATTGTGATATACTGCCTATTAAAGAGAAAATAAATTACATATATCTCTAATATTCATACAGAGATCTTGATCTATAATCAAATACAAAATTAATAATTTAAAGTAAAGCAAAAGAATATTTTATATTTCTATTGCAGAAATTTTTTATTATTTTACAAACAATGTACCATTCCAAGGGCTGAAAGATTTAGGATTAAATGCTTAAATTATTCAGGCTAAACTTTTTCAGTTTTGCCTGAGGTTTAAGTACTCCATTTAATGGGAAAACTTCTTGGCCTTAATTAATGGTGCCCTAATTATTCATTTCCTGGTTTCTCCCACTATCCCATCATGGTCCAAGCAGGTTGGGCCAGGCAATGGCCAGGCAGTTCAGGTTCTCAAAGGCTCTCGGCTCCCCACCCACTGCCATGATGCCCAAGGAGGAAGATCAGCTCCACTGAGGGTGAAGCAAAGGAGGAACCCAAGAGGAGATCAGTGAGGTTGTCAGCTAAACTTGCTCTGTAAAAGTGGAAATGAAGCCAAAAATGGCAGCAGGAAAGGATAAATATGCAGACAAAAAAGTGCAAATGAAAGGGAAAGGGAAGCAAAGGGAAAACAGATCAAAAGGCTGACCAGGAACCTAAATAAGAACTACCAGTGGAAAATGGAGAAACTAAAAATGAGGAGAGCCCTAGTCAGTTTGGCTCAGTGGGTAGAAAGTCGGCCGGCAAACTGAAGGGTCCCAGATTGGATTCTGGTCAAAGGCACATACCTTGGTTGCAGGCTCCATTCCTGGCTCTGGTTGGGGCAAGTGCCAGGAGGCAACCAATTGATGTGTCTCTCTCATAGCGATGTTTCTCTCTCTGTCTCTTCCCCCTCCATTCCACTCTCTCTAAAAATCAATGGAAAAATATCCTTGGGTGAGGATTAACAACAACAAAAAAAGTAAAAATTAGGGCAGGCCAGACTCAGATGAAGAGGAGAAAAAGAAGCCAAGTCTAATTAATATCATATACTATGTCTTATCAGTGGTATCGGTCTCCCTTTTTGCACAATCCAGAGAGTAATTTTACCAACTATTTTGTAAATGCCCATTTTTTAGTAGCTTTAGAATCATTTTTTAAAATGAGGGAATTCGACCTCATCCCATTTTTTAAAATGTAAGTGATTTTTTAAGAGGTGAAACCATTTGCTGGTTGTTTATTTTTTGATACAACCAAAACATAGTGGTATATTAAATATGAGAGGCTTTGATTATCTTGGGTGTCAACTAAACATTCCATAGATGAGGGTAGTTTTTCTATTCTATGATACAAAGCATATTAAAGTGCCAATTTGAAGTCAGTCATACATTTACTATGTCCTGAACATTTTAAATTACTTTTATTCTCATTTTCATTTCTGGTAAAATTGTTTCCTAAAGAAAACCACTTCTTGATCTTGGCTCTCCCTGTCAGAATTTTGTGCGCTCTCTAACATCTTTGGTGTGGTAGCCCAGTTTTCCTAGTAAGTGTGTTAATGTGCCGTGAAAGATTGAAAATTTGATTCTGTAGCATATATGACATTAAACAGTAAATTAGTGGGACTTTGATGTATCAACATTTGAAGATATTGGTTCTTGATATTCTATTAAGGAAAATTAGCCTCCAAATTTTAAGCTTAGAAGTCACTGGAATAACTGTTTAGAAAATAACCACAATTACATGACTTTAGGTTTTTGGTATATATGTTAAGAATTGTGTACAAACTGAAATGTCTGTGTACTTCTCCTCAAAACAACCAATTAAATCTCAATTATGGAAAGAAAAAATTCATGTCCTTATTTCACTTAATTATTTCAAAGAGTTGTACAATGATTTTGTTTCCCAACTAACAAAAATTTCTAAGAAGCACTTTCTCAAAACTGTCCTCCCTCTCCCAACTTCCTAGATAATATATAATAAAATATTGTAAAAATTTTAACAGTGATATCTGTCCTATTACTTACATTATTCTGGAACAACTTTCTCATAAGCCCCTTGATGCTCTGTCTTACTTGATTATCCTTTTCATCTATTGAAGGATAGTCATCGTTATGATCTGTAATTTGTATAAAGCTGTATGTGTAGATGCCTGGCAGCTTGTCCTTCAGTATCTGTCACTAGAATGTTCATGAAGCTACAGTACTATTTAAAATTTAATTCCACAAGTATTCTATTTAATCAATCAACAGGAATTTATAGAGAATCTATGTTAAGCCCAGAAATGTGCTAGGTTTGTATAAGATGCACACACAAGATCTTGGCCTCCCACAAATTTAAAACTTAGTGAAGAAGATATCACTGACACCCATGAAATAATGAAAGACTAACAAAGTGGTCTACTATGGTAAGCTAAAGATAAAAGGAACCCAAATAAGAGGAAGAGTGCAAGTATAAGGGGTCAAGGCTACAATGAAATGAGATGTGAGAAGAGATACAGGCAGAAGGGCAGCTCAGTAGGAAGAAATAATATGACTAAAAGTCCTTTGACAAATACTTCTTTTCTAAATGTTTTATTTACCATCTTAGTCAAAGAAATCCCCCAAAATCATTTGTTAAAATTTTTAAATGAAGTGTGTTAATTTTTCCAAATTATTATAACAAGTAACAATGAATTAAAATCTTTTATAACCGTCTCAAGTCAATAAAGTCTTGATTCATACTGTCAAACACTTACACTACTCAACATTAAGACTGTTTTGCAAAATGAAATACCCTGTGGGGGAAAAATCATACATTCAAATGTTTTTTTTACTACATTGAAATTCTTAATTAAAATATATTCACAGCTTCCCTTTGCACACTTAAGAAAAAAAATGTTACACCTATCATAGCAATACAAACATGTACCAGACACCAATGATTAGGAACAATAAAAATACCTGTTCTAAAATGAATGATATTGTTTCAAGAACTAGGTGAAGATCTTGTTTCTCTAGAGAAAATGCAGCTTGAAGTTTTTCTTCCTCTTCTTCACTGAAACTGTTCTCAGCCTACAACACAAAAAGCAATCTACTAGCACACATTCAGGTATTCAAAACTCAGATCCTTAAAGGAAGATCCATTCAGTCATATACGGAATGAGAAATTGAAAGAAAGAGTAAATCCATGGTAAAAAACAAAACAAAACAAAAAAAACTTGTGCGTTTGCAAAGTTCAATATCTCAAAATCAGCACAGTTCAATATCTGGATCTTGCTATGAGTCTCTGCCTTGAAAGCTTAGGATTATGCACAACCACAAGTTCTAGTACAAGAGCACAGTCCAGTGTGACTGGAGCACTTCCAAAGTGGGGAGAATACAGGTTGTGGCCATAATATATTACTATAATATAACGTTAAGGATTTTGAACTTTTTTCCATGGGACAATGGAAAAATCACTGATGGCTTTGATATAATGAATTCTTTTTTAGGAAAAGAAATATTTGGAAAGATAAATGAAATAGCAATAGGAAGGGAAAGACTAGAGGCCTCAAGATAGCAGTTTGAAGGTAATCATTGCATCCATAGAAGAGATAATAAGAATCTGAGCCGAAACCGGTTTGGCTCAGTGGATAGAGCATCGGCCTGCGGACTCAAGGGTCCCAGGTTCGATTCCGGTCAAGGGCATGTACCTTGGTTGCGGGCACATCCCCAGTAGGGGGTGTGCAAGAGGCAGCTGATCGATGTTTCTCTCTCATCGATGTTTCTATCTCTCTATCCCTCTCTCTTCCTCTCTGTAAAAAATCAATAAAATATATTTAAAAAAAAAAAAAAGAATCAAGAATCTGAACTAGGACTATAAGGAGAACTTGGATTTGAGAGACACTTCAGAGGAAGGAAGGGCTTTGGGGCTGGCTCCTAGCCAGGGGAAAAAAAAAAAAGAGGAATGAGTCCATCCAAGTTCTTGTTTAACAGGGATGCCTGGCACCAGGCAGAACAGTTAGTGGTACTCCATAAACATGTGATGGATGGAATTAAATGTTTTATAACCTGATAAAAAAGTTAACTTAGATTGGTGAGCAAGCAGTGAAATACTAAACATCAATATGTCAAAAGTAACCACACCCTTGAAACAAAAGTGAAAAATTTAAATGAAAGATTAAATACTGATTGACAGAAATACCACAGAATTATTTTTAAGAGGAAGAATTAAGTCATAAAATCGGAATTTTCCCAATACATATTCCACAGAACCCTGGTCCCAAAATATATGCCATCATAAAACAGTTCCAAGGCCAAAAACATTTGGAAAATTATGCACAGCCTTAAATATTTACTATAAACACTACTATATATTCTGAAAAGTTCCATAATAAAAAAAATTAACATTAATGAAGACAGAGCTTCCAAAACTTTTGGCCATGGAACATTATCAAATTTTCATGAACACACTGTTGAACCTCGGAGGGAAGACAAGGGAGGTTGGGTGGGAAGAGATCAACCAATGAATGTGTATGCATATATGCTTAACCAGTGGACACAGACAATGGGGTGGTGAGGGCCTGGCGGGGGGAGAGGGAGGGCGGGAGCTGGCTGGAAGAGGTTAATGGGGGGGAAAGGAAGACCTATGTAATACTTTCAACAATAAAGATTTTTAAAAGAAAATGTTAACCAGGAAAATATTTTTCTAGACACATGGTGTTCTCAAAGACACACTTCGAAATATTATCCTTCGCAAAAAGTTCTTTAAGTAGAAACACAGTTTCAATTGAATCACGAGAAAGTATTATAAGTTATAGAAATGCAAACATACAAACCTTCAGGTGAAGTTTTTGAAGAATTCGGGTGAGCAATCGTGGAAATCTTCCTATATCTACTGCATTTATCAGCGACACTGCTTTTTTCATGCTAAATAAATTAGTAAAACAAAGTTTTTAAGTGAGCTTTCCAAGTGGAATTGTACTTGTTATCAGTACAGTTGTCTATAACTGCAGTTGTCTGTAAGTTTCCATTTCAACAACTCTAATTGCTATAAGGTAAGTCTGAGTGAAACAAAGAAAAATAGATGATGGCCAGCAAAGGAGGTGGGGCATTACCAAACGTCCCCCCCACCCCACACACACACACACCCATTCAACTATTGTTGAAAAGGTCTATTTGGCAAGTTTTCTCCTTCTTTTGGGCAAGGCAAACTACGAGGAAAGTTTGCGCTCTGTGGGGAATGGCATTAATGTAGCAGTACAATATCCACTTAACCCAAAATGCAAATCCAAAATGAAAAGAGTGGGAGGAGGGAAGTGGCTAGTACACCATAAATATCCTATCTAATAATAGACAAATATGCAAATTGACCATACCTCTGACACACCCACAAGCCACGCCCACCATCCAATCAAAGCGAGTATGCAAATTAACCCAAACCAAGATGGCTACAGCCACAGAGAGCAAGGTTTCCTAGGTAACAGAGAAAGCCAAGCTTTCCGCCTGCCCTTGCCAGGCCTAAGCCTCCACTCAAGCTACAAAGTTTCAATTATAGAAGGTAAACAAATTCAAACAAATGGTGGCAGAATGGAGCTTGAGAGAGCAGGCCAGGGTTGCCGCTGGCAACAGGGGAAGCAAAGCTTTCCTCGAACCCTGGCCAGGCCCACCCGCTTAAAGCAACAAAGTTTCAATTATAACCCCAACACAAATGGCTGCCGGCCTCCGAGGGAGCCCCAGGCTTGGCTCCGCTCCAGGCTACAAAGTTTCAATTATAGAAGGAAAATAAATTCCAGATACCAGGGCCTCTGCTTGGGTTGCCAGGGGGCATGGCCGGCCTGCAAACCACCACAGGCCCCTCGCTCAGGCCGCCCCACACCCCAAGGGAACCCCCACCCTGATCCAGGACGCCCTTCAGGGCAAACCAGCTGGCCCCCATCCCTGTACCAGGCCTCTATCCTATCTAATAAAAGAGTAATATGCAGACTGATCATCACTGCAACACAATATAACTGCCCCCATGTGGTCAAAGATCCTGCTCCCAAGTGGACACAAGATGGCCACCACAAGATGGCCAGCAGGAGAGGGCAGTTGGGAGGCACCCAGCCTGCAAGGGAGGGCAGTTGGGAGGCAGGCCTGCAAGGGAGGGCAGTTGAGAGGGACCAAGCCTGCAAGGGAGGGCAGTTGGAAGTGATCAACCCTGCAGGAGAGGGCAGTTAGGGGTAACCAGGCCAGCAGAGGAGGTAAGTTGGGGGCAAACAGGCTGGCAGCAGAGTGGTTAGGGGGTGATCAGGCTGGCAGGCAGAAGCGGTTAGGGGCAATCAGGAAGGCAGGCAGGCAAGCAGTTGGGAGCCAGCAGTCCTGGATTCTGAGAGGGCAGTCGGACATCCCTCAAGGGGTCCCATATTGTAGAGGGTACAGGCTGGGCTGAGGGACAACCCCCCTCCGTGCACGAATTTCATGCACCGGGCCTCTAGTAAAGAATAGGATGCTGTGTGGCAGATAATTAAAAAATATATATACTACATACAAAAATCGTTTGGGGTCACTAAGTACACAGTTGTTTTAAAACCCTGCTTCAACAGTAATAAAGAACTTTAAGTTACGTGATAAAAACAACCCTATCGCACCGTGTTCCTGTGGTTTACTGACGTGGTGTCTTGTTACCCAGATGGTGGTGTGAGGCAAGTTACTGGCTGCCAGAATCCAAGGACTCCAGGAAGAAGGAAAAGCTTTGAAAGGGCAACTGTGTTCTCTAACATTCCTGCCCAGTTCGGGCACAAAGAAGTTCTTTTCCACCTTCAGCGACTTGCCTACATATTTCAGCACCTTCCCCACGTCCACACGCCACCACTTCACTAAGGACTTAATTACTTTTCCTTACATGAAGTCATTCTCACCTAAATGTATCACCACCACGGACAGCCGAACTCACCTACCATAAACAGAAATTAACTAAAAAAGAAATAAAATGAAAACAACAGCCCTGTTCCCAAACCCTCCCTGCGTCATGTCAGCAGCCCGCACCCTGGCCTGGGTCTAACCCAGCTGGGTGGAGAGGGAGCCCGGCGCGGGTTAGGGCTTGCAGACCGCCCGGCACCGGCGGGCGCCTCTCTCGGGGTCCGAGGTCGGGAAGAGCACGGGGCGCAGCGGAAGCGGCTTCCGCACGCCGCGTGCTGACCTCAGCTGGGACCCACGGAGGGGACCCACCGGAGGCGAGGCGCCCACCGTCCCGGGCCGCCTGCGGGGCCGCACCGCGACTCGGACAGCCCCGCGCCACCGTCCCGGCCGGCCCCCCGCGGGCACCGAGGCGACAGAACGCAGGACACCCTGGCCGCCCGCGCCACCCAGGGGCGGCGGCCGCCAGGGCCGGGCCAGGCGGCTACCTGGGGCTCTCCCGCAGGATCAGCGCCGCGGACGCCGCCATCCTCGAAGCTCCCTCGCCCGCCGCGCGCTGTCAGCTGCTCGCGGCCCAGCCAATGGCGGCGCGCGGACGGGAACCCGGAAGGGCCCTGCCGCGCCGCCGCGCCGCCTGCGGGCTCCCGCCACCCGGCCGCGTCCTGGCCTGCGGTCCCGAGGGTCAGGGGGGTGCCGGTGTCCTCCCTGCCTCTCCAACCTGTTCGGAGTTAGGGCTGTACCCGAATAAATTTATTTATATTCGCATATTTACTAATTATATATATACCTGCATATGGATGTGTATGTTTTTATGTATCGTGTGTGTAGTATGTTTGTATAAGCATGTGCATTAAGCGTGTGTGTATATATGCATGTTACATACACGCTCTGCAGGGCGCCACGTGGACCTTGCAGTAGTGCCTTTGGTCGCTCAGCAGTATTCCTTGAGCGCCTGCTATGCGCCAGGCGCTGTGCTAGGCACTTGGGATACAGAAGAAGGAACTTCTGCCCTCTTGCTTTCCCCGCCGCACAAATGGACGGGTATTTGTTGCTCCCTCTTTGGGGTCCGACACTGAGCTAGGGACTGCATAGTGGGAGAGAGGAAACGCCGCAGAGAATGCTATTGAGGATCTCACAAGAGAGTAAGTAGGGCAACAACGCGGGTTCACAAACACCTTGGTTTACCTCAGAAAAGCTTGTACTACATGAAGGGGATTCAAAGGTGGGAACAGTGATGAGGCATCGGAGGTAGGATCAGGAAAGATGCCCAGGGCAGGTGACAGGAAGAAGCCTTGAATGATGGGTTGTGGCATGTGCGCTCGATCTGGTGAAAATGTTTACAAGCAAAGGAATTCTTGTGATGAGAGCTGGGTTTGGGGGTTTTTTGGTTTTTTTGTATGTTTGTTTTGCTTTAAGATTACTGTCAGCGGAATGATGAGTGATTGGAAAGAGGTAAACGAAAAAGCCAAATAGGAAATTTGCAATAATCTATGGAAAGCAATAAAATCCTATGGTAGTAAAATGGCATTGGCGAATAAAAAGAGAGTAGATGGATTAGAGTTACATTTCAGCTGTAGAATCTTCCGGAGCTGGCAAGAGGTTGAATTTCATTTTCCTACCTAATTATGTTTTACTTAAATTATTATTTAAATTAGTTGGCACTCCTACAGCAGCCCAAAAACATCCTAACTGAAAGGCGAAGCCAGATTGCAAATTAAAAGTCAATAATCCCCACATGGATAATTGAGTCAATTATACAGTGTGCTGAACACATACAAATACATTTAGTTCCACAGCACTCCAAATACTCCCCAACTGATGCAATATGTAAAAAAGGTGTATCTGAATCTACATAAATTATAGGTTCTGATACAAACACATTACCCCTACCTGGCATAACTTTTAAAGATTCCCAGTTCAATCACCTTTCGAGTCATTTTCCATTTGTCTTGATCCGTTGCCTAAAGTAGAGCCACTAACCAGCTATAAAACCCCCTGTAATCTCTAGTGAAGTTCGTCCTCCTCAGTTACCTTCAAAACCATAACTAGGATTTTGAGCAAAAGAGCATCAAGTTGGAACAAAGCATTTAACCTCACTGTTTCCCATTCCTGATCTGCAAAATGGGGGCAAGAACAACGTCTGCTCCCCTGCACTGCTGACCCCCAGGTGTCTCCGCCCTACCCCCTGCCCTGGCAAGGGTGGCAGCAAGTGGCGGGGGCTTTACGGCTATGGGAAAAGTTGAGTTCCCAGGGACCACTTTCTTGGAAAGCAAAGCAACACACTGAAGCCTGGGACATCGTAGGCTGAGCATATCTGGGGAGGTACATAACTTGGAGACAGTTTTAGTCCTTGAGTGGAATCTCAACACGCGAGTTGCCTGGGTCCTGAGTGCGTCAAGCTCTTTAATGATGTAGCTTTTCAATTCCATGTGCCTAGCTGTTTTACCAAAGTCCATCACAGCACCGGTTAGAGGGAGAGTGGTGGTAGCCCTCCACTGTGTCGGGAGAGTTAATACTTCCTTCTAGGTGTGATCTTTGTACTGTTCAGAGCTTCTCCCCTTTGGTGGGTTCCTTCTCAAGGACTCCGTGCAGTCTCCTGCAACATAGCCTCAGTCTGTACCCGCCCTCTCCCCTCTAGGCATGATTTATAGCTTTAACACTCAACCAAGTAGACCAAAGTCTGAGCCTTTTCCCCCAGAAGTCTCCTCCAACCCTTAAGTAAACCCTGGGTACAACAAGAAGCCCTGCCCAAATCCATCCTTCAACATTCCAGCCACAAATGATATCTTTGGAGGAAGGGTAACACCTACTTACCCACCAGGACAATATCTGAGCCCCAGGAACTCAGTCCAGCTGAAATGACCTTTTAAGTAGGTTCTTGATATATATATATAGATATATAGATATAGATATAGATATAGATATAGATATAGATATAGATATAGATATAGATATATAGATATAGATATATAGATATAGATATATCTTGAGATATATAGATATAGATATAGATATAGATATAGATATAGATATAGATATAGATATAGATATAGATATATAGATATAGATATAGATATAGATATAGATATAGATATAGATATAGATATAGATATATATATATATATATAGTCAAATAGGGGGGTACAGGTATTCCATTATGTAACCTAGATTGTTCTGTCAATGGGTTAGCTAGGTATCTGGTGCAGGTCCTTCACGTTGTAAAAGCCTGTATTCCTACAACTCACCTTGAGTTTCTCAGGTGCATTTACCAAAGGTAGTTTAGAAGCACTGGCAGAGGACTGACACTACTTGCTACCCATGTCCTATCCCCAGATGACAATCAAGTACAAAATTCATATCTGGCTGCTTTGTCACATTTGCTTGCAGAAGCCACTGGCCCAGTTTTCCCCCTTCCCACCATGCTAGCACACACCTCCCCGCTCCACACCATCGCTCAGTGTTTAGCCTGTTTTTAGCTCTGTGGTCAGCACTTGCCTCATAGGTGTGAGAGAACCAATTGGGATAAACTGAAGAACACACCCTTCTAAATGGTTAATGTGTAATTGTTTGTTTCACACTTTCTCTCCAGGTTCTCAAGGGAATAAAGTTTTGAAATTATATATTTTTATTTATGAGTTGGTTATGTGAATGTTCCTGTTTCATGTAAGATATATCAAGAATAAGGGATGCATGAATATAATGAATTCTTTGAAATTTGCATACCAGGTTGTGATGTAGAAAGGAAGCAAGAAACTTAGAAAATAAAGAAAATGTACTATTAAAGCTGCAGGGCACTTTTGCCCATTAAAAAAAAACACACATTATTTATGTTCACCCACCCTTAACTAAATGGAGGACTGGGAAGAGTATGAGAGGTAAGTTGTTGTTGTTTTTACTGTAGCAAAAACATACTTTGTGACATGAACAGATCCCTGTCTAATCTACTCTCAAACTTAAAGTTAAAAACCATCTCAAATTATCACCCCCTCATTTTAATTTGCACCTAGTTTTCTCCATTCTACCTCCCAGAGGCCTGTTCCATTAACAGGACTGATATTTACACATAAGATGTGAGAGACATTGAATGGTTTCTTCAGTAATTTTCACCAGTGAACACAGTTTGAACAGAATGAGATGGTGCTCCCCATGGAGACCGGTTAAGCGAGGCACCATTACAGATCCGCTTTTACCCAATGACTAGTAAAGGAAATAAAAATAGCAAACAACGCAAACAGGCTACAGGAAAAGAAAAATCCGTGCATCAATAGCACACACACAAACCAGGGAAGAAGCATAACTTAATCACACACTCGAAAAAGTGTCTGCTAAGAGAAGAGACAGAATATCTATCTGTATTGGCTAAGCTGGAGTCTAAAGGGGATTCCCAATCAGTTGAAACAGACTCCTTCTCTTTCTTTCCTGGAGAAGGAAAAGAAGGTTGTCCACAAAGCCACGGGAATTCTCTAATAGGCCCCAGTTTGGAGAGGAGCAGAATGAGAGGTAAATAGTGAAGGGGGCGGTGGGGGACGGACGGAGGGGAGTCTCGGGAGATCTAGAGGATGTGAGTCTGTGAGGGCCAGTGCAGGATTTGGTGGAGGAGCCTCCAGGAGTCCCTTTTCTGGTGCCTCTGGGATAAGGGAAAAGTAGAGCAGTAAGCAGAAAAAACAAAACTCTATATAATATCCCAAATTATGAAAAAAGAGCTAGAAATTTGAAAAGCAAACAGAAGAAAAGATACTCTGAGACAAAAAGCCAGTGGGGAAGGTTACATTGAAGGCACAGTGAAAAAAACCTTCCCACAACCGCCCCACCTCATGGTTAAACGAACACTGGCTGAAAACCACAGGGATCTAATCCTTCCCCGTACTAAGTGGAAATGAAAGAATGAAATAGGGAAGTGAACAGCTACGGCTGACTCAGGAGGAATCCGGGCTCTGGGTGCCACAATTAATGAAGGGCTCAGCTGAAGGGTGGAGTATCTATCCCCCTCAGGGACTGGACATGCCCCCACCCAGCGGAGTGAATCCTGATACAGGACAGTTAACTAAATCTCAGAGTTGAGAAAGTAGAAATTAAATCCACCAACAAACGCTACCCTCGGCCCCAGCTTCCCCTGAAACTTTTGTAGAAAAGTAGATAGAATGCTATATTGAGCTATCAAGCTGGCGTCCTGGATGGAAAAACAGATCTCACATTAAAAGCAAAGGCACTAAAGAGCCTTTGGCACTGCATCAGAGAAAACAGAGGCCTGGGCAGAGCTGTCCATGCTAAACACAGTAGGATGAGAAGAAACGGCATGACAACTGGGCAATGGCCCTACAGAAAAATCTGTGAAAGAGAGGTAAACAGCATGCAAAAATAAAAGATTAAAAATTCAATCTGGAGTAAAATATAACCTCAAAGTCTGAAGAAAATCCCATGTGATTGCTCCTTAAGATAAAACTTAATAAAATAAGTTCAGTGGAACAAGAGGTAAAAGACAATTTGATAAAACAATACATTGAGATGTAAAAGCCACTGCAAAACCAAAGAAAGAAACTGAGACTAAAAGCTCACCATTTCCTAAGTAATGCATAAATTAGAAATGGAAAAAAACAGATGACAAAATGGCAAATTGAGTCATTGACAGAAAGGAAGGGCTGTTCATAGAGAATGCAAAGGAAAGAGACAAACACAAAGTAGACACTGAGAACAAAGAAAAGCCAGCCTACAGATAGCTCTGTCCCCAAGGCAAAGAACCCAAGGAACAGACACAAAAGTATATTCAAGTATTGAAATAAGGAGGCTGACTTCATTTTTGATGTTTGATTGCTGACAGCTTTCAAGTCCTCATCACTCCCTGTCCTCTTCTGCTCCACATCTGGGCAAACTGATAAGGAAGCCCAGGTGCGCCCTCCGTTGGCATTGGCAAGAGATCAAACCACCCAAGCCCCTGACTGCCTGGGAGAATCCTCATCCTGGCCCCACTCGGGAACCACCACGAAATCCCAAGCCAGTCTCCCTTCTCTGCTCTCTCAAGCCGTTTTTGAACCTGCCTAGGAGCCTCCCCTACTTGTCCCAGAAAGCCTCATTCTATGAGTAATAACCATCTTGGTATGTGTGTGGCTCATAATTCTCAACACCAAACCAAACTTGGGGTGGGAAGTCATCTCACCTCCATGGGAAGATCACAACAAATATGTACTAGAAGACAAATTCCCTATCATGTTGGAAAAGACTGAAAGAGCATATTGTTTTCTGGAACACCCTGATATAGAATGATGCTGCTGAGACAAATTCTGGGAAAATTATCAAATTTCAGGATAGAGAAAATAATTTTCAGGCCTCTAGGTGAAAAAGATAAGTCACTTACAAGAAGAAAAAACAAAATCAACAAGTCTCACTTCTTCAAAGTTTTAAAAAAAATACATTATGTCACACCAAGACACTATTCAGTTATTAAGCAAAAGTCAGACATTCTCAAACATGATTGCATTCATAATGTTTATGAGTTCTTTTTAGGAAAACTCGTAATTGTAAACAAGTCAACCAAGAGATTAATGAAAATAAAGAACTCAGAAATGGAGGTGCTATGGCATGTAGTGAACATTAAATCCATACAGAACTAAGATTTAATTAAAATGGAAAGTATGTTTGTGAAATTAAATATATATATATTTTAGCGTTTGATAAAGTAAAATTAATGTATGCTAAGAGAACTAATTTTAAAATGGACAAAATAAGTGAAATAAAGTTTTGAGTATTAATCTGTTAATCTTTCATGCTATCTTAAGATATATATATTATTTAAAAAACAAACTGACTACCTAACACTGCTTCCTTGCAATGCCTTTCTAGGTATTTAATTCAAGAGCACTCCTTAACTAACTTTCCTACATGCTAATGTCAGCTCAGATTCTGCTGGGATTTTTTATTGGACAAACTGTTCGAAAAGGTTTTTATTCAATGATCATAAAGGGACTTGAAGACCAAGATGATGATGATGATGGTGATGATGATGATGGTGGTGATGATGATGATGGTAACAGTGCTGATGGTTAATGGGAAGACAAAGGAAAGGAAAAGTCTGATAGTCTCTTGAATTTATTTGAACAAAAGTTTTATTTGAACAAGGGTTCAAGTGGGATATTTGTCAAGTGGGAATGAAAACATAAAAATGATAACCAAATATTTAAGTGAAAAAAACTTAAAGTTACTACCTAGGAAACCCAGAAGACCTTTCATAACCATGCCCACTTTACTCTCATATTCCCCTCAGCATGGAATCCATGATGTGTCTCACCTTCCTCCAATATGTATTTATTGAGAATCTACTCTGAGCCAAGCTCTGTGCTAGGGATCTGGTATTTTAACAACACAGTACATACTTCCTGATAAGGAACTTACAAACCAATGTGAGGCCAAGAAAAAAAAAGGGGGGGGGGGGCAATACTATAACAGACAATCAACGGGTCCATGCTCCTGTCACTACTTAAGCCAATTAAGCAGAGTCAGGGTTGAATCATATATGAGCATTTACTCCAATACTGCCGGCAGTATGGGGAGAGCAGCAGGTCATCCACAAAAATCTGCTCTGCACCCCAACATAAGCCAGCTGCTTATAATGGGTAGAAGGACAAAGATTTCATGGGGAAGTAGTCAAAAAGGGCAAATGAGCAGTTTACAGACATGCAAAAGAGCTGGGGTCTTCAAAGGGCTTAGTGAAATGCAAGGGCTGGGGATCGTCAAAGGGCTGTCTATTCTGGTTTCTGCAACAAAGTTGTTAATCTTTCCGTGATAATAGCTAGCTCCAAACGGGGAGGATGGGCTGCATTTCCAGGTGAGCTCCCAGGTCCCTTTTGTAACTGCCAGCCAGGTTAGAATGTGCCTTTTTAAATCAGAATAAAACAATCACGGTTAACAGAGCATGATTAATATTTCTTACAATTCTAGCTGGTTCCCCAACATTCTATTTCTGCCCCTATAATACAAAGTTAAAAAAAAAAAAGTGCCGTGATTGATGTGAGCACGAGAAGGGTGGGAGCTCTGAATACACAGTGATAGCAACCACTTATCAGGCTAAGCATACTGTGTGCCCAGCATTGTTTTAAATGCTTTACAAGCATTATTTCATTAAATCTCACAGCCAGCCTGGGAGCAGTTCCACTTTGACCGATAAGGAAACTCACAGGAGCGCTTAAGCAGCTTTCCCACGGTCACTCAGGGAGTGAGTGGTGGCTAGAGCCAGGATTTGAACTCCATATGCTAACTCAAGACCCAGCACTCTTAACCACTGTCCTGCTGAGAGGCTGATATAACAAGGAGCGTGCAAGTGGGCTGAAGACGGAAACTTCGTGATGAATGATTAACAAAATGACAACCAAAGAGGCTGGGAAGGAATAGTCAGAGAGGAAGGAGTGGTTGAGACAGTTTCAAAGAGCAGAGCAGGGCCAGCCGAATCGAATAGGGAGAGGAGGCCAACCAAAATGGGGAGATGAGGTCCTTGGGCTTTAACCTCAGTGAGGTCCTTGGGGATCTTGCTAAGGGAAGTTTGGTTGAGTGGAGTTGGGGGGAGCTGATACCAGGACTCTTCTTTTTTGGCTTAAATTAGAGCCATTTGCAGATAAAAGCTGTAGCTATCATAAGTATGTCTATATCCTGGTCATGAAAAGCTCCCAAAGAGTAATAGTTCCAAGATACAGTGACAGATCCTCCCTTCCCCCAACTGATGGGTGGAGTATGACGTAACCTGCACCTGTGGCCTGGACATTCCTGAGCACCTAACCAGGCACCTTATATGGACTATACATTGAACCACCAATCAGCACCTGCCAAATACCCTAAGCCCTCGATTCCTAAGTACCTAAGTGCCTAATCATGTGCCTTATATGAAACCACCAATCAGTGCTTGCCGAGTACCCTAAGCCCCATCCCTTCACGTTCCTCCCCTCAAAAGGCGTGTTCCCCTCTGCACGTGTTGCTACTCTCCCCTTGCGAGACAGCCCGGCAGGGTCCTTCTCCTCTAATAAAGCCTGTAGTCCTGGTTTTCGGCCCTCTGTCTCATCTTTCATATAGGAAATGCAGAGGAGAAATAACAGTGATAAACATAGCAGCACTCCTGAAGAATCAGGGCAAATAGGATTCAGAGGTCATTCCAATTGTGGAGAGAAATGTTTCTCTCTGAACCCAGAGGGATGAAGGCAAGGAGAGCCATGGGTAAAGATTTGTATGAGGATTTGGGGCAGGGAGGTCATAAAGATGTCAAAATTATCTGTGTTGGGTGACCTCTAACATTTCTAAGAAGGAAGAAACCTTGCTGAGAGGATGAAGAGGTGGTGAGTTAGAGGCTAAAGATTTAAGTAGCTGCTGTGGAGGATGTGAGGAACTGATTGAACCAAGGGAGTCAAGGCCATGGGAATAGGTAAGAGCATCAGTCTGTATAAATTGGCACTTTCCTATAGACAACTTGAGAAAGAGACAGTGGGAGGCATGCATTTTATCTGAAGTATTTTCTAAACTTCATTTTTTGCTCAATGTATCCTTTGTTTTCAGTTATAATTTTGAAGCAAAAAAAGTACCAAAATAAAATATATATTTACCAAAATTTAAAGCTTGTCATAAGTTTGGAAACATTAAATTGAAAACTGAAATAAACATTGGGGGAAAGAAAAAACAATCTATTCCAATAGTAGTGTCTTCCCTTCCTTGTATGTAACACTTAAATACATATGAATGGCCAGCAGAGGGAGCCAAAACCATGCATGGACATTTTCTCTTTTCTACATAGCTTTTAGGAAAATGGATTAAAAACTACAAAATGCAAATGAACCTCATCTTTTAAAAATATATTCAAAATTCATTAAAATATTAACTTAATGCTATTCTGCCACCAAATACTGCATAGAAAAGTTCAAAGCTAGAATGAGATTCTGAATTTCAAATAGTTCAAAGAAGCAACATTCCTCCCTCATTTCCTTCCTCTCTCATTCTCTCTCTCCTCTCTCTGGGACATGTTTGGAGTAACTCCTCCAAAGCTAAGTAATTTGTGTTCTGTTTCTGTGGAAACATTCTGTGAGTTGTGTTAACACTTTTTCACTTTTCATTGCTGGGAGCATATTGGTTCATTCTGGTTCCAGTTGTGTTGAAAGAATAGGAGGGCCTCTAGCTCAGACCTCTTGAATCAGGCAATAGGTATGTAACCTTAGGAAAGAGAAGGAACATATTTTTTGTAGAAGTTTGTTGAAAAGGAACTGGCTGTAAATAAATGTAAGCATTTCTCCATTTTCTGCATGATACCTGTATTAGTTAGGGTGTTTTGCTTTTTTAAGCAAGAGAATCCAACTTTGACTAACTTAAGGGGGAAAATGAATTTATTGAAAGGATACTGGTTTGCATTATCCTTTCAATAGTCTATAACTAAAATTTGGGGGAACATTTTTATAATTAAAAATTATATAAAATTTTATTTTGTACTTTATTTCACAAACTTGAAAATGTAGGTAAAATGAATAATCCCTAGAAAAATGTAACTCTTCAAAATTAGTATAAGAATAAAAGAAAACAGATTATGACAAATTTTACAAATCTATATATATAATATAGAAATATGCTAGTTAACCAGGACACCGTAACGGGTCAACCGGACAGGAGGAGGTTGTGCGTGCAGCGTCGGGGGTGGGGCGGCAGAGGCCTCCGCAGCGGAGGCGGGAGGCCGTGGCTGCTGCAGGGCCCAGGGGAGCTAGGCAGGGCCCAAGCAGTGACTTGAGGGTGGGTGGCACCTCGTGATTTTGAATCGCACGCTGGGCTCCTAGTAAGTGTATAATTAAAAACCTTCCTATAAAAAAACAAACAAAAATCCCTTCCAGGCCCAAATGGCTTCACTGGCAATTTCCACAAATATTAAAAATAATAATAATAACAATGTTATCTGAAACAAAGATGAGAGGGAAAAAAGACAAAGCTGTCCCAACTTCACTGTGAGGATCACATAACCTTGATACCAAAGCCCAACAAGAGACTTCCACTTCCAGAAAGAAATTCTTTTTTATATTCCTCTCAGTAAGTATAGCTAAAAAGGTTTGACGTTGTAAATAAAACAAATCAGACAATTCTGTAATGTGGATAGAGGCAGGCAGACTAGATAGAGACTTCAGACACAGGTGCTGAATGAATGAATGAACAAATGATCACTAAGTGATGTATCTATTAAGCATGCACAGCTATTAAATGCATTATTGAAGAAAAACAAATTCTGTCCCCAATCTCTTTGAATTTAGTCTATCCCACCTACGCATTGGCCAATTTAAAAAGAACAGACAGCATATACAAAAGTGAAGGGGGGGGGGAGAAGTCTGCTAAAACTATAAACACAAAATAAACTCCTTGTTATATAAGGATAGTGATGATGAGAGAGTCATTTTCCTCCCACAGAGTGAAGAAAAATACTGTGGAAAAAGCAAAAGTGTAGGAAATCTGTGAATATGAAAAAGAATATTCCAAATTTGGGATTAAAGTATAGATTCTGAAAAGGAAAGAAAGTATGAAAACTGCTTAGGCTAGATCAGACATATGTACCACTTTCCTAAATAATCAAAAACTGGAGAGTGAAGGCAGAAGGAAAAGGCAGAAAGGAAAGAAACAAGAATGAAAGGTTTTCTTTTCATTATTTTATACAAGAATGTAAGCTAATCTAAAGCACTCAATGCCTAGGACATACTAAAGGTCAATAAAGACCATCAATCAAGAAATCCACACATCGAATGGTACCTGCTCACGGGGCCCTTGGCTGTGCAGCCCTAGGGGGCATTCTTGGCGGTGTTTCCTATGTCGTCTATGATGTGGAAGGCAGCCCCTGCATGTAAGCCACAAATAGCCCTCATAGCCAAGCACTGCAGCCCTGCTCATGTCAATGTTCAAGTTTCCTAGGCGTTATAGAACCATAATCTTGATATCTACCAAATATCCAAATTGGCCTTTTCACCTTCCAGAAAAGCAAATAAATATATAAAGGAGAGGTCAAATGATTTTTCCATCAGTTAGTATCCCAAGGTTTATAGCTGAAATGGATCCAGGATACTGTGTGAGGGGGGGGGAGGGGGGACGCGCAGTGGGGGGTAACAAAAGGATTGTCTGGACACTACGGCTATTCTTTAATTCTTACAAATTAGACTCAGATAAAGTCATTCTGCAAACTGAGGTGATAAGGCATTCCAATTTGTATAAATTGGTACAGGATGACTTGTCTAAATTCTTCAGTTTGTAACAGCTTATATTTAAATGACCTTCTGTGAAATAGCTTTCCTTACCATTTCTATACATATTCATTTAGACACCCTGTCAGCATTCAAAGATAGCCAAGCAGGAAGAGAAAAATCCTAATACAATGACAAGACAATTTCCTTAGTTAATGTAATCAGATAGTGTGGCTATATTCTCGGTTAATCTGAATTTAGTTCAAATAACTAAAGAGTTTTGTTCACTCTGTGATAAGATTAGACACTTGCAAAATAGGTTTCTGACAATTCACATAAATTTATTTTTGCAATAATCATTTAGTGCAGGAGGCTTTTTAAAAATGCATAGAATTGGCATTAGGTCAGGATGAAATACCTGATTCCTTAAAAAGATCTCCATCAAATGTCTTACCAGGTCTCCGTGAAAGCAGTATGAGGTGTCTGCTTAATGACTGTGCAATTCACTTTACCTTATTTTATTTATTGCTTTACTTAGGAAACTTACCAACATAATTTGCCAACACACTTTTTAAACCAGATTATCTCATCTAATGATTAAGACTGAATGACAAGAGGAGACAAAAGGGAAAGGTACTTTGGTGTCATTTTGCCTGAGGTTCTGTTTTAATCTGAGAATTGGACAACTAGTGATGAGGCAGTTGTTTCTCAAACTTACCTGCTCCTGAGACTTATCTGGGGAGCTTGTTTAAAAACATGAATTCCCAGGTCTCATCCTTAGAGGCGGTGATTCCCGAGGTTTGGGATGGGGCTCAGGAATGTGTATTATTAAAAGCACTTGGATACGGTTTATAATTAGGCAAATGTGGGAAATGCTTGGTGTCGTGCAGAGAACACTGACCTAGTCTTAGGGTTCTAAACACCAAGGTTGCCAGCTCCTCCATGTGTCCTTAACAGAGTCATTTTATCTCATTGGGTGTAAATTTTCTCCGTTGTAGAAACAAAAGGATTGGTTATAGTCTACAAACCCAGTGAAGACAGGAAGCAGCTGGGTTTCGCTCACTGCTCCATCCCTGTGCCTAGCTTGGGGCCTGGCACAGAGAAGCCTCTTGGTTCACAGTTGCTGGTTAGTTTACTATTTAGACCAGGCGTCCTCAAACTACGGCCCGCGGGCCACATGTGGGTGTTTTTGCCGTTTTGTTTTTTTTACTTCAAAATAAGATATGTGCAGTGTGCATAGGAATTTGTTCATAGGTTTTTTTTAAACTATAGTCCGGCCCTCCAACGGTCTGAGGGACAGTGAACTGGCCCCCTGTTTAAAAAGTTTGAGGACCCCTGTAGACAACCTGTAAGATTACTTTCAATGTAAAAATTGTGTGTTTGTAAAATAAATAAGTAATAAAATAATGCATTTGGTTAGCCATTTATAAAATAACAATTATTCTCAAAACAAAACATAAACCAAGAAAGCCCCCTAATCCTTTTGACTGGTTTCAGGGCTGCACGCTCCTGGTAGGCATTTCAAAGGGTCTGACTCCGGTGATCTGAGTTCCTATCTTCCTCAGTTGCCATGATGATCATAGGTAATGAACTGGAAGCACTTAGCACAATGTTTGGCTCAGTAAAAGTGAGTTGAATCTGGAAAACTTAGTAAATTCTGTGGGAAACAGAGTAAGTTCTCCTGCTACACACACAGGGGTACTGTAGTCAAAATAGGACTTCTAAAATTTTTGTTATGTTAGTCTCCAAACATACTGTGAAATAACAAGCCTAGAATTCTCAGGACCCTTCCCTGGGACATGTGGACTGTGCAGAAATAAATGCTTTTGAAAATAATTATAGAGGAAAAATAAACCCTTGAAAAGTTTACTTTAAAATTAAAACGCTTAATAATGTTTTAAAGCATTTATTCAATTATCTACTTAAACCCTTCCATACATTATGTATCTAATATAACTTATAGAAATGGTTCTCAAAGGCTGGCCCCACACCAGCAGCATCAATATCACCTCAGAAATGCAAATTCAACCTAATGAATTAGAAACTTGGATGTAGGATAATAAAAATCTATGATACAAGTCTACCAACTTAAGGTAAATGGGACTATAAAACCAAATACAAAGAAGACAGCTTAACTTTCTATAAACTTCCCACAATGCATCAGATTTGAAAAAAACACACAGCATATATCTATTCAACTGCATAGCAATACACTTAATTAGCAAACAAACTCACATTTGTATAACTTAAGTTTTCTTCTTTTGAAAACAAATTTTGAGATACTGAGCCTGAAATGAAAAAATGTAAACCACTGGCTTTTAGGATATGCAAGTCCTCATTTCTCAACTTTACAAGTAAAATATAAATTTTTAATAAAAACATTAACAAGTTTAATTTTAATATTATTAAAATAACAATAACAAATGAGACTATGAATATGCAATGCAAAGTCATAAGGTTTGGGTCCTTTTTTTAAAGTCCAAATAGCAATTCTGATTTAGAACTAGTGACGTGTACAATTCTAAGGATAACTAGATATTATAAATGTATGATTCTATGTTAAAAAAAACACACACAACTTTCAGCCAAAGAATTCTGAAAACCTTAAAATTACATTTTCTCAGATGTACCAGCAAAAAGGAAAGAGATTTTAAATTTGAGGACAGCGTAGAGAAGGAAGTATTGATGAGAGAAACAGAGATCCATCCACTATCACAGTCTTCTACCCACCCAAGGGAAAGAATTTGAGAAGACACAGTAAAAAGGTTATAGAATGACTGCCCATTCTACTCTGTGTTACAGCTTTGGAGAACACGACTCTTAAGTATGTTTTTCCAACATTTCCCCCCAAGCCCTACAATTCACCAAGACAAATGGGTTGGCTTAAATGTAAAGAAGAAGAAACAAATCAATTCACGTGTAACCGCTCCTAGTCAGGAACACTGAATGGCAGGGTGCTGATGACCTCTCCAGACTCGGTGACAATGGCATCGTAAACCCACTTCCGGCTGCAGCGGCACTCGGGCCCACACTTGTTGGAGTTGCACTTGGGACAGGGGTAGAAGCAGCCCAGGCAGTTCTTCTCCAGGCAGTCGCACAGATCAGCATCATTACAGATTAGCCTGCCACTTTTGTCATACTTCTTCACAACTCTGCAAAGAAAAAGAATGACACTAACACAACAGTGCAATGTTCCTCAACACTGAGGACAAGTTATTATGCAACAACTTCATTAATGTGGTCCCTTTACTCAGAGGAAACAGTACCCTAGAGATTACCCAGCAACACTTCAAAATATTATATGGCAGTGATGTTCTGGGAAATGGAGCCAATGTGTGTTCTATAGTTTCATCAACACTGCTATTATCAGACTAAACTCTTTGCTGTCTGGGGAGTGGGGCACTTCTCCATACATTACTGATGGGGCTCAGTATCCTGAGTGTTTATTAGCCTTTTCTTCTATGAAATGTCTGTTCATTGTTTGGTTCATTTTTTTTCTCAGAGGAAATTTACCTTTTTAAAAAAACTTAACTTGCCGAAACCGGTTTGGCTCAGTGGATAGAGCGCCGGTCTGCGGACTGGGGGGTCCCAGGTTCGATTCTGGTCAGGGGCGTGTACATTGGTTGCGGGCACATCCCCAGTGGGGGGTGTGCAGGAGGCAGCTGGTTGATGTTTCTCTCTCATCGATGTTTCTAGCTCTCTATCCCTCTCCCTTCCTCTCTGTAAAAATCAATAAAATATATTTTTAAAAAAAAAAACTTAACTTGTAGAATTCTCTATAGATTTTGGACACTAATCATTTAAATTACAAATAACTTTTCCTACCTTGTGATTTGTGTCTCATTATTTTAGGGTGTCTTTTAATGGTTATAAATCCTTAATTTCAAAGTAGTAGAATTTATCAAGCTATTTCTTTATGGCTTACTTAGTTTATACTTCTGATGCATTAGCAATCATTGTATTTATGATACTTCGTGCCCATTTGATATCTGAATCCATTCCTATGGTTATATTATTTCTCCTTCAAATGATGCATCTTACTTACTTTTTTTTAAAATATATTTTATTGATTTTTTTACATAGAGGAAGGAAGAGGGATAGAGAGTTAGAAACATCAATGAGAGAGAAACATCGATCAGCTGCCTCTTGCACACCCCCTACTGGGGATGTGCCCGCAACCAGGGTACATGCCCTTGACCAGAATCAAACCTGGGACCCTTGAGTCCGCAGGCCGACGCTGTATCCACTGAGCCAAACCGGTTAGGGCCATCTTACTTACTTTTAATCATTTTTCCTATTAAATTTCTCTGAAGCCTTTTTTGAAATTGAATTCTAGCTTGGGATTATAGTTTATTTCTTGAAGTTACTAACTTCCAGATACATCAGGTGATATTGTACTTTAGAAAACATATATTTAAATCATAAACAAGAGACAACCTTTAATTACTTTGCTTTATCAAGTAGAACTCATGCATTTTATTATCCCAGAGATCAAATAAAATAAATCATGATCTTACTTGTAATTCACAGAAAAATACTCATTCATCTTTGACATCCGGGCTTTCTTTTTCTGCTGTCGTGTTTCAGGATTAAAGTCTGCTACCTGGGGTCCAGGGTTTTGAAATGCCAAGCATCTTAACTGCCGCTCTATCTGTTGCTATGAGACAAATAAAATGTATTAGCAGTAAGAACTGGATAGCTTTATCTATTTACCTTGTATCAAAATAAATTTTCTGTAGCGTTTACCATAATGGCATGAAGGACAGATACTGTTCTCTAGAGAAATAACCAGTTTAATCTAATTAAGTTCAAGAAGATGATGTAAATTTCCTCAAGTCATTCTTTCTGAACAAAGAAATCCATAGTATAAAACATATGTAAAAACAAACAAACAAGTGGGAACATAATTCTCTTTATACCAGCAAAACACCAGCTGGCTTCTCAAACATGATGGGGATGGAAGTGAGAATTAGCGTTTTATGGTAGAGAAGGACAAAGGCGCAAAGGCCTTTCCACAGCTGTCAGCTGAAGAAGCCCAGGTAAACTGTATCACGTCACAGAGAGCCCACGGACACGCAGTCCTCCCTTCCGTGCTCTGGGACATTTCAGAAGGACTGACACCCTGGGAGTGTGTGCTTTACCAGGGCTCCGATGCAGACCACAGCCAAATGAAGTTTACACTCTCAGTCAAAGCCAGATTGGAAGGAGAAAATCTTGCTAAAATGGCTGTCTAGAGTGTTAGTGTTAATTTTCAAAAGTTTCTGTTTGGGGTTATTTATAATTCCAAATTAAATGGGGCCTAATCAGGAACACAAGTAACAAAGATGCTTTAAGCAATCCTGATGTCTTATTTTGAACATGAATCATATATGTCACGAGGGAAGAGAATGCTCTTTTAAAGGATTTTATAAAGATAACCTGAGTGGCCCAAAAACATATAGCCTACTATACAAGGCTAGTATGTAAGGGTATAGGGGTAAAAGTAGGTTTACAGTTCTTCATATGGAAAATAATACAATAATTAATAAATAGGAGGGATCCAAGATGGTGGCAGAGTAGGGGGACGTTACACTCACCTCTTCCCAGGACAAAACTGGAATTACAATTAAAATAGAGAACAATCAACCTGAATAACCAAGTGAAGATTCACTGAAGAAAAGTCTTGTAACCAAAGATTTATAGAAGAATCCACATTGAGACTGGTAGGAAGGGTGGAGATGAGAAAAGGGCTAGCCCTACTCCCGCAAGTGGCAGCTGAGATTCTGGAGGGATATCTCAGCTGCAAAGGTTCCTCCTGAGAAACGTGGGGCATAAACTCCAAGCTGGGTCCCCAGTCCTGAGCAACAGAGCCGGGAAGAGGTGCCCACATAGCATCTGCCTGTGAAAATCGAGCAGAGCCTTCCTTTTACACAACCAAATTTTGGTCTGATTGGGCCTGATAAACTCTGTTTGTCTCCCCAGATAACTCCCTGAGACCCTGCCCCCACCATAAGGTGTGCAAGAATTCAGCAGGTGGCAGCTAGATTTGGTATACTCTGGGACATTTGCTGAGTGGCCTCAGACCCAGCACTGGCTCCGAGTTTGAAACTGTATTGATCTGGTGAACACCACTCCTCCATACCTGGTGACTCACTGTGAACCTACCTCATGCAACTCAAGTACCACTAGAGGCTCTTCAGTGACTAAGCCTAACAGGCAGCCAGCAGATGGAGGCAGGGGGAGGTGGATCTTGGGGTGCCTTGGAACCTTTGCTGAATTTCAAAAGATGCTGGTAAAAGATGGCCTTGGTGCATAACTTGGTCCTTCCTGCACACACTCAGGCTCAGCAGAGGCAGCCAAAAACTATGGATTGCTTTGTAGCTTCAAAGAGATTGCTCAGGGCCAGTCACAGGCAGCATCTGACATGGACCTGCACCAGAGTCCCTCCCAAGAGGCAGAGAACCAACATAGCCAGTGGCCAGCTTTAGAAAACATTGGAGCAGAAACCAAATAGCTTCACAAGCAGCATATCCAAAGTGAGATCTCAACAGGTACCAGACCCTGCTGAGGCAAATCCTGTTCTGAGCTACAGCAGCTTGTACACCGATAGCCTGCCAGCCTGAGGGTCGACCCCACAGATGAACAGGCTAATAGAAAGCAATACTTAAGCACAACAGGAAGGTCCACTTAACACACAGAAGGGACATGCCAGGATCACCAAGCTCAGGTGATCAAGGGGACTGCATCACTGGGTCCCACAGGACACTTACCACATAATGCTACCCTTCCAAGACTGGAAGTCATAGCAGGTCTAATATATAGAAACAAACAAAATGCAGCCAAAAGGTAGCCAAAATGGGGAGACAAAGAAAGATGCCCCAAATGAAAGAACAGGAGAAATGTCCAGAAAAAAAAAGCTAAATGAAGCATAGGTGAGCAATTTATCAGATATCCTATATTATAAAAAACCTGTGGTCATGACGCCCTCACGCTGTAACGACAGATCACCAGGAGGCTGTGTGCATGGGTGGGCGGGGCTGCGTGTGCAGCGAGGCGTGCACGGGTGGGCGGGGACTTGACCAGGAGGTGCATTGGGGGAGTCCTGAGGGGCCGGCCGTGGGGCAGGACTCCAGGACTCGGGGGAGTCCCGCGTGGCGCTGGTGGGGGCTTGACGCTGCATCCCCACTGGTGCTGATGGGTCTGGGTCTCGTGTGATTTTGAGGCGCGCATGGGTGGGCAGGGCTGCATGCGCGGCAAGGCACGTGCAGGTGGGTGGGGCTGCGTGTGTGGCAAGGCACATGTGGTGGGCAGAGACTTGACTCTGGGTCTCACGGTGCCAGCAGGACTTGACACTGCGTCCCCGCGGGCGCAGGCCCAGACTCTGACAGGAGGGAGGAGGGAGCCAGATACCTGCACCCAGGACTTGGCAAATAGTGATAGTAAAATATTTCTTCTAATTAATCCCCTTTCAATGTGCACGAATTTGTGCACCGGGCCACTAGTAGAGTTCATAAAAACAGTTATAAGGATGCTCAAGGAACACAGTGAAAAATTCAACAAAGAGATAGAAGATAAACAATGTCACAGAAACCATAAAAAAAGAACCAGTCAGAAATGAAGAATACAATATCTGGTTAAATGAAGCAGAAGATGGAACAAGCGATTTGGAAGACATGATAGTAGAAAACACCCAATCAGAGCTGCACAAAGAAAAAAAAATTAATGAAAATAGTTTAAGGAACCTTTGTGATGACATGAAGCATAACAACATCCATATCTCAGGAGTACCAGAAGAAAGAGAGAAAGAGCAAGGGATCAAGAACCAATCTGAAGAAATAATGACTGAAAACTTCCACAACCTGAAAATGGAAAAAGACCCATGTCTAGGAGGTATCACGCGACCTGATATCAAACTACACTACAAGGCCATAGTGATCAAAACAGCATGGTATTGGCATAAAAGCAGACATATAGATCAATGGAACAGAAAAGAGAGCCAGAAATAAACCCATGCCTTTATAGTCAATTAATATTTGACAAACAAGGCAAGGATATACAATGAGATAAAGAGACTATTCAATAAATGGTGTTACAAAACTGGACAAATAAATGAAACTAGACCATCTTCTTACACCATACAGAAGAACAAACTCAAACTCAAAATGGATTAAAGACTTAAATGGTGGACCTTGAAACCATAAAGAAGAAAACATAGCCAGTAAAAATCTCAGACATTTCTCATAGCAATATATTTTTTTTTTTCTGATGTATCTCCTTGGGCAAAGAAAACAATAGAAAAATAAATAAATGGGATTACATCAAACTAAAACATTTTTATACAACAAAGGAAATAATCAACAGAATGAAGACAACTCACTGAATGGGAGAACATATTCGCCAATGATATATCTGATAAGAGGTTAATATCTAAAATTTGCAAAGAACTTTATACAACTCAACACCAAAAAACCCAAACAATCCAATTAAAAAATGGGCAAAGGACCTGAATTAAAACTTCTCCGCTTAGGACATACAGATGGCCAATAGACATATGAAAAGATGCTCAACATCAGTAATCATCAGAGAAATGCAAATAAAACCACAATAAAATATCACCTCACACCTCAGAATGGCTATCATCAATAAATCAACAAACAACAAGTATTAGCAAGGTTGTGGAGAAAGGGAAGCCCTGATGGACTGTTGGTGGGAATGCAGATTGGTATAGCCACTGAAAAAAACAGTATGGACTTACCTCAAAAAATTAAAAATGGAACTGCCTATGACCCAATGATTCCACTTCTGGGTATATATCCAAAGAAACTTGAAACACAACTTGAAAATTGAAAAATATATGAAAGCTGTGGTAATTTACACAATGTAATATTACTTAGTCTTAAAAAATAAAGAAACCTTAACTTTTGTGACAGCATAGATGGACTTGCAGAGTATTTTGCTAAGTGAAATAAACCAGTCAGAGAAAGACAAGTACCATATGATTTTGCTCATATGTGGAATCTAATGAGCAAAATAAACTAACAAAATAAAAACATACTTATAGATACAGAGAATAGGTTGACAGCTGTCAGAGGGAAGGGGGGGTGGGAACTGGGTGAAAAAGGTGAAGGGATTAAAAAAAACCTCATAGATACAGACAACAATACAGTAGGTAAAAGGGGGGATAAATGTTGATGGAAGAGATTTTACTTGTTGTGGTGAACACAATATGAAGATGATGTATTATATAGTTGTATACCTGAAACCTATATAATTTTATTAATCCATGTCATTCCAATAAATTCAAAACAAGAATTAATAAAAATTCTGAAACTGAGAGGCACAGGGGAGATATGTGAGGTGCGACCAGCTTAGCAGTGAGTAGAGTTAAGAGGAAGAAAAGCCCCATCATTATGGGGAGGGGGCAGAAATCCTTTGTAAGGAGTCCTGAGTGAGCCCACCTTTCCCTGCAAATGTGGGGCCTCTCAGGAACCCCCATGCTGGAAACTCCCCAAATTCCATGGAATGGTAATATCCATATGCCATACCAGTTGTTTTTGTCCGATTTGACAGTTTTTCTCAGGAGAACTTTCACCTGTGTGTCCCTCTTCAGTGGAATTGTTTTTTTCTGGCTGTTCACTCATTTCTGATCACTAAAAAAAGGAGGTAGAAAAAAGTAAAACACATTAATTTCATGCATCCCCAGTAACTTAATCCTGTGACTTTCCTGCTCTCTTCCTACATCTTTCTTTCAAAGCCAGACCTCCATCTGCACACCTGGTTTCTTTTTTACCACTCACTCTTTTGTTGTTCTTGTTTGTTTTGTTTGTGCATTTATTTTGATTTTTAGGTTCCACATATAAGTGAAATCATGTGGGATTTATCTTTCTTTGTCTCACCACTCACTCTCAAATCCTGCATCTGACTCCCCTGTCCACTTTACTGATGCTCTCCTTTGCCAGTGTTCCATGAACAAATCAATGTCACCTCTTACAGTTCTTATTATCACAGACCTCACTGGAGCAGGCAACACCAGGACCACCCTCTACTGCTTAACAAAACTGCATTCTTAGATCTCTATTTCGCCCCTTTAATACTCCCTTAAAAAAAGGTAAGACACATTAATGTTATACATCCCCAGTAAGTTTGTGAAAATCTTATCCACTCCCAGGGTTTCAGTTGTCTCTTCTTCAGAGACCATTCCCCAGGCTGACCTCCTGAAAAATTTCTAATACAACTTGTGCTAAACGGAAGTCATCATTTCCCCATAAATCTTAGCTGCTAAAATGCCTATAATTTATTTTGAAATACTTCAGTGTGTATCCAGGGTGCCAGTGTGTGTGTGTGTGTGTGTGTGTGTGTGTGTGTGTGTGTGTGTGTGTGTGTAAGACTTAGGTGAAGCTAACATAGGATGCTAATCACAAATGCACCATGCAGGCTGCTCTGCAGATTCTGTCAGAAGGACCACCCTCGAGAGGAGGCTTCCACAGCCCTGCTGCTTTCCCTCTTTCTTTTTTATTTTTTTTATTTTTTCTTTCTTTTTTTTTTAAAATAATTTTATTGATTTTTTACAGAGAGGAAGGGAGTGGGATAGAGAGTTAGAAACATCGATGAGAGAGAAACATCAATCAGCTGCCTCCTGCACACCCCCTACTGGGGATGTATCCGCAACCAAGGTACATGCCCTTGACCGGAATCGAACCTGGGACCCTTCAGTCCGCAGTCTGACGCTCTATCCACTGAGCCAAACCAGTCAGGGCTGCTTTCCCTCTTTCTCTGCCAACTGCTGGCACTCTCTATAGGGTCCTGTTTCTACTAAAGGAAACTAAGAGTTATGCTTTACCAAGTTGGCCTGGGTCCTTTGTCACCACCACTTGCCTGCCAACTGGAAATTCCATTTCTGTCAATGTACCTTCCTTCTCCCTGTGTCTAGAGTCACTAGACATTGACTGCTCACTTTTCTGTATCGCCCATCCAATTAATTCTCAACATTAGGTTAGGAAGTTGAATTTTCCCTCCCAATATTCCTAATATTGATTCTTCCTTTCTTCTCCCTGTCAGGTGTTATCCACCCTGAAGACAGCAGTACTAGTAATGCTAGTACCCTGCCCTTGGCCAGAACAGCCTGAATGCTCCTGTCAGCTTGACTAAAATTCAGACAGGCTTCTTCCAGACTGTGTCCCTGACCTCCCTCTTCTTGGAGCACTTACTTCAGAAAACTTGTAATTGTAAATTCTTCTTCTTCCCCATCAAGATGTAAGTCATCTCTCAGATTCTTTCACTTTTATAACACAGCTGGGCCTTTCTCAAGGATTAGGAGCCATCCCTTAGAAATGCAATCAGCTGGAAAGATAGTGTCCCTATTTGCCAGTCTCTGGGGGAAGGTAGAAGCCTAACTGGCTAATTGGTGGGCACCAATTAGCAAACACAGGTGGCCAAATCACAGAGATAAACACTTGCAAACTCGGGAATAAGTCAAAGTGCTCTACACATCCCACTGACCTATCTCTTTCCTAAAATACTTTAGTTTTTTCCTTTTCCCTTTGGTTTACGTGGAGTTGAGTTCAGACTGAGTTCTGGTTTCTCTCCCCTATTACAATAGCCTTGAATAAAGTCATCACTGTCTGTTTAACTTAGTCCAGTGCAATTTTTGCTTTGACATTCTCACATGCAGTTTCTCATCTGATCAGACCAACATTCCTGTGGAGTGTTTTCCAACTTGTCTGAAGATAAAATCACATGGAGTTTTAAAAACGACAAATCCCAGACCTACTGGGGATATAATTTGCAGAGCAGAATCTTGGTAACCTGTATAATTAATAAGCTCTCCTAGTGGCAATTATGGAAGATGTTACGATAGGGAAAGCAGAGATAATTTTATCCATCCATCTTGCCATCTGATTATAAAACTACTAGGGGCCCAGTGCACAAATTCGTGCACCTTGAAAGGAACTGTGTTGCCGAAGCCGGTTTGGCTCAGTGGATAGAGCGTCGGACTGCAGACTGAAGGGTCCCAGGTTCGATTCCGGTCAAGGGCATGTACCTTGGTTGCAGGCACATCCCCAGTAGGGGGTGTGCAGGAGGCAGCTGATCGATGTTTCTCTCTCATCGATGTTTCTAAGTCTCTATCCCTCTCCCTTCCTCTCTGTAAAAAAAATCAATAAAATATATTTTAAAAAAAAAGAAAAGAAAAGAAAGGAACTGTGGGCGATGAGGCTGTGGTGGGCACAGTGGCAGGTCTCAGCCCATCCTCCACACCCCTGCCCAGCCCCTCCCAGTGCAGCCCCCAGTCCCTTGTCTACCGGCAGCTCCGCTCCTACTGCCACCACTCCCACACGCTGGCGGCGGCACCTGTCGCACCCATTGATGGTGCCGAGTGATTGGGGCCGGCACCAGTAGTGGGTGAGAGCAGCAGCTGCTGCCCTGATCGCTCCTGAGGAGCAGGGGGAGGTAAAGAAGCCCTCAGGGGTGATCAGGGCTGCAGCCACCACTCGTGCCCACTGATGGCACCAAGTGATCGGGACCAGCGCTGGGTGCTGGCAGCGGGTGTGAGTGGCAGCTCCAGTGCTGGCTGTGGGTGCGAGCAACAGGTGGGACCATGGCGCCCGGGAGCAAAGAATTTCAGTAACAAGCAGAGGCTTGCCCTGATGACAGCGACTGGTGCCCCACCTTGGTCTGGCGCCCCCGCTCACCTGCTCTACCATCCCGCTGTGGCCGCCACCCACCATGTTCTACACCTGCTGCCTGCTGCCAATGCCCGCCATGTTCTGCGCGCGCCCCCTGGTAGTCAGCACAAGTCATAGCAACCGGTTGTTCAGTTGTTTTGCCTTTTGGTCTATTTGCATATTAGCCTTTTATTATATAGGACTAGAGGCCTGATGCACGAAGATTCGTGCAAGAATGAGCCTTCCTTCCCCTGGCTGCTGGCACCGCCTTCGCTCTGGCTGGAGCCGCCTTTCTGCCTTCCCACGCTGCCCAGAGGCCCGGAGCGGCTGGGGTGGTGCGGAACGCCCCCAGCCGCTTGGCGCCTGCACATGCAAATTAACCCACCATCTTTGTTGGGTTAATTTGCATACTCACTCCTGATTGGCTGGTGGGTGTCACGAAGGTACAGTCAATTAGCATGTTACTCTTTTATTAGGTAGATTGTCCATATTTTCTTTCCACACCCAATTCAACTAAAAACATGTGATCATGTTGATATTCCTGCATCAGAAATTTCTTTATCTCATTCTTATTAAAAGATTTCACTGACTCCTTCTGTCAATAATGTTCCACATCCCTGGCATATGAGTGAAGATCCATCACAACCATCTTCGATCTACCTGTCTAGGCTCATATTCCCTCACTCTTTCACTTGGGCCAAAGCTAGCTGACCTCTCCATTTCCATGAACACACTTCCATCTCTTACCTAACTGAGCCTTCCCGTTTGAACTCTGATCTACTTCTCTGCTCCAAGAAGCCTCTCCATCACTCTAGAATTTCAAGATCCCTTTCTCTCTTGGGCTCTGTTATAGCTTCCTCAAGAAAACTCCCCCCAAAGGGGCGCTAAGCCCTCTAGCTTCTTCATGTAACAAATTTTCCTCCCCCTGGGAATATATATGACCTTGTGATCACCTTTGAAGAGGCATCCATTTAACTGCATTGGGAGAAATGAATATTTTATGCAAATACTATCCCTGAGATGCCTTTGTTTAAGTCCTTGTAGAATGTTGGTCTCCACAAATAGATTAGAGGAAAAACTTGCTCCTTTGTATTCCAAATAAAGCAAAAGAAAATTATAATAGAACCTCAGCAGGGACTGAAACTGTAATTGGATTTATTACAAGCCCAAAATATCTGTCCCAAGAAAAGTAATAAAAAGTTTCAGAACTCCCCCTTTTCCAAGCTTGGTATTCCCAAAGCAGGGGTTATTAACCAGAGAGTGAATGCAGGGGGCCTTCAGCTTGGATCAATAAAGAATATATATACTTATTTTCACTAATCTCTAACTGAAATTCTAGCATTTCCTTCTATTATAATGCAACCGTGTTAGCAATACTTGTGACTTGGTTACCTATGAAAGCACAGATGGTTTCTTAACCCAGCAGAGCTGTTATAGATAGGTCAAAATGTTATTTGTGCTTATCACTTCTTCAAAACAATGGTAGTTCTTAGACTAGATGCTAGATTTTGTTATATGTTAATAATGAAACACATACAGAACTATCACAAATTGTTTTTAACATTTTGAAAAGTGTTAGACCCCAGAGCAGAGACGATGGGCCAGGTACCGAAGCTCACCGGATGCCTGGCAGGTGGCAAAACTGGAAAAACAAGAACCTAACCCCAGGGTAACCTTTCCTCCCCTAGCATATCTCTGGTCCTGAGGATTGGACGCGCCCCCCCCCCCATCTTTTCCTCCCTAAAGATAACATCTAGGCCTCAATTGTATTTCAGCTCCAGGCCCAGAAAAGCAGCAAAACCAGACAAGTGACACTGCGGCTGCCTCAGGACCAGCTACATTGGTCGGATCAGCCCTGGCACCGACCAATCAGTGGAGACCACGACCCTGAAAGAGCACACCTGGAAAGCTGATGACTATTCTATTAAGACCCTCCCTTAATACCTCCCCTAAGATTTCCACCTGCAAGAAAGAGATAAATACACTCAGAACAAAGGACCCAGTGCATGCTAGCCCTCCGAGGAGCACCCCCCTACTATTCTCCCATAGTCACATATCCCCAACCTCTAATGAACCCCATGAGACTTGCAACCAGGGGAGAAATGGGCAGCGGCAACCTGTCCCCAAAGCCCCATTTTCCTGACTCCTCAGTGAGCCCGAGCAGCCCAGCCCAGGCTTTCCTGCTGCTTCTTCTAGGCCCTTCCTTGTTTCACTGTCCTAAGCATATTTTTGCTGCCATCATAGACCCAATACCCTTTGGCTCAGGGCTGTGCAGCCCTTCCCTTTGGATATCCCCATCACCTTCCCCTTTTCCTTAAATAAATTCAATTTTTCTTTAATCACCGTCTGAGGTGGCTATTTAGCTTGCCCTCGCACCACTGACTTCAACCTTTCAATAAGTATATTTCAATATAATTGGTTTCCTTTGTAACCTTACAGATTGTATTTTATATGGTTAAAAACATCATTTTAAGAAATGGTCCACAGATATAGCAGTTGGCCAAAGGGGCCCATAACACAAAAAGTAAGATTAAGAACCCCTGCAAAGAGACAGGGAGAACAGACTGCCACCACCTCCTCTGATCATGGTGACGAAAAAAGAGCAGCTTCTAGCTACAGAAGATGCTCATCTTCAAGCATAAGGCTGGAAGCAATGTGGTATATCCTGGGTTATTATTGCATCGAATGGCACAAAAAGTGTATGACATCAATTTAGCAAACTCTTTTTTTTGTGCTCACATTGTGCTAGATTGCTTATAAAGGTTTAAAATACAGTCAGACACAAAGAGAGGAGGCTCCCCCAAGTGGCAGATGTAACAGACTCCAAGAGCAGGGATCCTCAAAGCGTGAACCAAGAATGGTACCAGACTTGGGCCAGAATAGAAGTCAACTGCTCCACTAAGTACATTGGGTAGTTTAGCTGACGTCTTTCCTCATAGCAAGACTGTCTTCCGGAGGAGGCCGATCATTGATTCACATTCGGGCATAAGCTCCCTGATTGACCTTGAACAGGAACCTTGACTAGCACTGGAGCACACACGCTATAACACTCAATTTCCTTCTATGGTTAGTTCAATTTTCACGTGTAAGTTCCTATTTCTGTTAGGTCAATAGCTCTGGAACCAGTCTTACAACTTTCTTTACCCCCCAGCAAACCTAGGACTAGTACATATAATCAGGGCTCAATAAACATCTCATGAATATTATGCTAATGTTACAGGATTCCAGGGCAGGAGGAATAAGGAAACTGAGAAAAGTTAAATGAGGGCCAAACAGTGTGGGCAATTTGTAGCCAGCTTGTAACTAGCAAGCCATTATCTTCCCCAGTCAAGGACACACAGCAAATGTGGGAGTGGGGGGGGGGGGGGGGGGGGGGGAAGACACAAAAAACAAACCTCCCTAATGAGAGAATTCAGAAAGGGAGGAGGAAAGGGGGGAGGGAAAAAGGGCCATTTTACTCCCTCAGCAGGAAGCCAGCAGTCTCAAGGCTTGGCAAGATAAAGTTGCCAGGTGCTTCTCATGAATTCTGGGAGGGCCCCAACAAACTAAAAGCAGGGACCTTGAGAATTAACCTGCACCAAAATAGGAATTCTGAAGGCAGAATTCTGCAGAGGAATTCTGAAGCCTATAGACAGGAGGGTATATAAGCCTCATGCCACCCGCCCAACTTGCTCTTCAGATTGGCTGAGAGCCCGTCTGTGCTTCATAAACCAGATGTATAGGTTTGCTTGCTTTGCTTTTGCTTTTTTCAATAAAGATCCATGCTTTAAATACTATAATAAATTGGCTTTTCACAATGCAGTCAAGATCTCTCACATAAATTCATTTATATGAGAAGACAAGGATTGAGGTTGGGAACAGCCCTCTCCCTCTGACTCAGGGGGCTGTCCTGTCAGATAACACCTCTCTGGTGTTGGTGAGAAGTGCCTATAACACTAATAATACCAATTATTAGGTACCTACTACGTGCCAAGCACTTTGCTAAACATTCTCTCTATATATTACTTCATTTGATTCCATAACAACACACTGAACTAGGTATTCTTACCTGTATTTTACAGAGGAGACTGAGGCCCAGAAAGATCATTTAGGCCCCATAGTTACCAGTAGGCTGCATGGGTTTGAAACCCAGACTTGTCTGGCCCCTCAAACTAAGCTCCTTACAGGATGTTACACTGCTTCAAGATTTGTTTAATGATGACCACCATCTCTCCAACAGGATATTGCGGAGGGATGGGATGTAACCAGTGTCAGCCACACAGAGCCTTTCAAAAAGCAGCCTGGAGGAGGAGGAGGAGGGGAAGATGCACTTCAGATCATCTGGAGTTCGCCTCCTCCAGCTCTTCTGTCATAGCACAGAGGCTGTGCTCAGAAGAGGCTGCCATTCAGGCACATGAACCACATCTGACCTCAGGACTGGAACTAAAAGTCAGCATAAAAGAGGAAAGTCACATAGAGACAAAATTATCCTTGAAAATGCCCAGAAAATGACTAGCCCTATACAGTCAGGCATTTCTCCAGTATTGAAATAGATGATTGTTCCTTAGATTGAGCATCGGATGAAGTAGTTGGTTTAGGAACCATTATAGTAAATACCTTTAAACCTCAGAATCTACACACCCTGGCATGTTTATTACTCTATGGAGGCCTTAGAAACTGGGTCCCATCGAAATAAAACCGGGTCCAGATCTCCATCTTACCCCACTCTGAGGCACAGGTCATCAAGGGAAATGCAGGCAAATGACTCAAACTTGCATCCCTTACACTTATCTTTAGGATGCCCCAGCACTGGACAGTTGAATTTTGTTAAGCTGATTGTGTCTTGCAAAATGTAGAAAAAGTATTTTTTCTACTTTTATCCCTAAGGACTCTAGCAAACTACCAAAGCAATAAAAGTGTTTAATTTAGACTCTAGCTCAAAAGGTCTCCAATTTCATTCAGTAGCAGATAAGTAGGTTTATTCAGAGACACTATCTGTAAGACACCCCCCCCCCCCCGCAGAAAACATTTAAAAGAAAAAGACATACACGTGGAGACTGACAGAGAACATTCACATGGGTAGTATAGTAGTAACTTAATAAAAAAGTATTCATTAAAAGCAATCACAGTAGAGACTCCAGCTATTTTAATCTCATTCTGTCTGTGGCCTTAGTTTCTATACTTGCTAAAAATGACAGGTCACTGGGATAACTGACAGGTAAATCAAATCCCAGCAGGATCATAGTTGGTGGAGAGAAACACCCGCTGTGCAGGTGATCAATTAAGTCATTCCCTTGCTGCTCCCTCCCAGTTGATTCAGCTGTTTTCAAAGTCACAAAAGACTGCTCAGCAACCTTTAATAAAATCTCCATCATCATTTATCCTAAGAATGAAACGTACTTTTGATCTAAGCCAGTTGAGAGTGGTTTTAGATAAACAATGTTAATGCTTGATTAGCAACTTTATTTACAATACATAAATTTTCCTAAAGGCACTTTTATTGCTGTATATTCCAACACACACACACACACACACACACACACACACACACACACACACACTTCTGTGGCTCAATATAAAACAATGTGAATACAAATGTATTTTTTAAATAATTTGAAAGTGCACTCAGCAGAGGATTTGAGAAGCTGTGGAACACAATGAGACATGTTGTTTTTGCTAACGCGGGAATTCTGCAATCCAGTAACTGCTCTGAAACCAAACCCCCTGAAGAGCCCATCTGAGTCAGTTACAGATCAGCATCCACCAGAGCCTCTCTCTTCACAACTTATTTATAATCTGGATCTCTTGAATTATACATTAAAATTCTTCCTTGCAATTTTAAAGATCATAAAACACAGAAACCTGTCTGTTTATTCTGACCCGTCAATGGAAAGCAGAGAAGGAAGAAAACTCTTATGAGACCAGAAGATTGGGCCATTTTCTGCATTATCATGATAAATATAGTCAGCATTATCTTGACAAAAATACTTCAAAACCACTCATCCCAAATTTCAAGTGTGGAGGCTTTTTTCAGGTCTCTAAGGCCCTTTTATGCTTTTTTTTTCCCTTTCATTTTTAATTCAGTCCACACTGCAACAAAAGAACACTAATTTTCTTCCACTCTTACCTACAACACATTAATATGGCAATATATATTCACAGTCAACATTCAGTGGCTTGCTTTTGCTTCTTCTTTCTCTACCAGCCTCAGAGGGAATCAAGTTTAAATGCATCATTGAAAAAGAAGTGCCTTTCTAATTATGACCTTCCACAGTTCTACTACTCCCTACTTCTCAATGCGAGTTGCCTTGTCAAGCTGAAGCAATAGGTGGTAAGGAGAAAGTCCACATACCTTTACGTTGGATGAAAAAGAAGGAAGGAATACTGGAAAAAAGAGAAACTGTACTGCTTTGTTTCCTTTGTTTTGCTGAGAAACTATAGAACTCTCTAGGGGAAAAGTCGTAGGCCCCCAAGGTGCTTCTATAATTTAACACTTTAATAACATTGGCCAAGAGGAGGAAAGATGGGGAAACAGAGGGGTATTTTGGCGGGAGGGTATAGATGTAAACATTGTTAACTCTCTCTTCCAACACGAGTCTATTCTAAAATTAGATGAAATCAGGAAGTCATAATTCATCTGCTCACTCATTTTGCATTGGCAATAAGAAATGAATCTAGAATTTACGTTTTGACTCTACTGCTCAGTCTCATGTATTGAAGTTAATACAAGTGTTCAACTAACATTAACACCAAACTGCCCCTGGCTATTTTTATACTTCAGTGTAAAGTATATATATGTATCTTGGCAAGTTGCTTAAATATATATATGTATTTAAACTAAAAAACATTTAAGAAAAAACTGTTGTCCCAAGAGAGAACTAATCCATGTTCGTAAATTGTCTAAGACATATTAATCTCTAAATTACAATGCTATAACCATTGTCCTCTACCACTAGGACTCAGATATTGTGCTGTGAGTCATTAAAACCACTCTACTGCAAGTTAATACCCATCCATTCATTTGTGAATTATAGGGTAAAAACCGCCATTTCATTCCTAATTACTCTTGCTGCAAAGACCAAGGAAAGGAAACAAAAACGGAGTTTGCAACCCATCTGGCAATGATGTGAAACCTTAAGGTGATACCAGAATTAAGTATATTTGAATTGAATCTATATCCATTAAGAAACTGCTATCTTTTTGAGATTACACCATATGTTTTGCTTCTCAAAAATGTTCCATTTAAGGACTGTCAATTCTATCTTGCCAATTAAGGATTGCTAAACCTTGAAGCAGGTAAAAATCCTACTACACTTTCCACAGTAAATCAAACTTTACAAAAATACATTTGAGTCCAATGTCTGGCTTTGTTCTTATACAATCAACAGAAGAAAGTACTCTTCACTGATCTAACCACACAAGATGCTACAGGAAAAAAAAAATATATATATATATATATATATATCTCAAGGTCCAATGCAAGGGCAGTGATCCTCTTAAAAACCAAGACAAGTCCCAACTGAAAACTTAAAAAATTAAAGTGCTGAGAAATAATAGTGCACCGCAGAATAGAAAGTTATTTCCTCTTAATTCTTTAATTTAAAAAAGAAAATAAATCATATAAAATAATTGTCCTGTTTTATATCCAAGTTTCTCAAGCAAAATCTAAGAGCTTTTGAAACTAATTGGTGTTTAACTGGAAAATCTTCACAAGAACTTTACACCATGTTTTTAAAAGATATCAATTTAATCTTTAAAAATGAAAGAGTATTTTTCAAAGTTAATAATACCTCACTAAATTTACTAGTCCAATGGTGGCCTGACCAGTGTGGCTCAGTGGTTGACTGTCAACCCATAAACCAGCGGTCACAGTTTGATTCCCAGTCAGGGCACATGCCTGGGTTGCGGGTTGGATCCCCAAAATGGATGGGCATGCAGGAAGCAGCCAATTGATAATTCTCTTTTATCATTGATGTTTCTATCTTTCTCTCTCCCTCTCCCTTCCTCTCTCTACAGTCAATAAAAACATATTTTAAAAAAAATTTAAAGATACCAATGGTGTATGTCACAGAACTAAAAGGAATATTCCAAAACTTTATATGGAACCAAAAAATAACCAGAATTGCCACCACAATCTTGAGAAAGAAGAACAAAGTTGGAGGAATCATGCTATTAACAAGGCCATGGTAATCAAAACAGCATGGTGCTGGCATAAAGCAAACACATAGATCAACAGAATAGAAAAGACCCCAGAAATAAACCCCACCTCTGGGGTCAATTAATATTCAACAAAGGATCAAGAACCTAAAATATTCAATAAATGTTGGGAAAATTAACAGATATGTACAAAAAATGAAACTATACCATCTTCTTATACCATATACAAAAATAAACTCAAAATGGATTAAAGACTTAAGTGGTAGACTTGAAACCATAAAAATTCTAGAAGAAAACATAGGCAGTAAGATCTTGGATATTTCTTGTAGCAATATTTTTTTCTGATATATCTCCTTGGGCAAGGGGGAGGGGGAGGAGGAAGATAATCAATAGCCTTATGAAAAGATGTTCAATATCACTAATCATTAGAGAAATGTAAATTAAAACCACAATGAAATATCACCTCACACCTGTCAGAATGGCTCTCATCAATGAATCAACAAACAATAAGCATTAGCAAGGTTGTGGAGAAAAGGGAATCCTTGTTTTACTGTTGGTGGGAATGCAGATTGGTGTTGCCACTGTGGAAAACAATATGGAGTTACCTCAAAAAATTAAAAATGGAATTGCCTTATGACCCAGCAATTCCACTTCTGGGTATATATCTAAAGACACCTGAAACACTAATTCAAAAGAACATAAGGTAGGGGAGGGTGGGGGTAAGGGGGAGAGATCAACCAAAGGACTTATATGCATGCATATAAGCCTAATCAATGGACATAGACAACAGGGGGTGGGGGCATGATTAGGGGGTGGAGGGTAATGGGGGAATAAGGACACATATGTAATACCTTAATCAATAAAGAAAAAAATTAAAAAAGAACATATGCACCTTATGTTCACTGCAGCATTATTTATAATAGCCAAGATTTGGAAACAGCCCAAGTGCCCATTGGTAGATGAGTGGATAAAAACCTGGGGTACAATTACACAATGGAATACTACTCAGTCATAAAAAAGAAGGAAATATTTCCTTTTAGGACAGCATGGCTGGACACGGAGAGTATTATGCTAAGTGAGATAAGCCAGACAGAGAAAGTCAAATATCATATGATTTCACTAGATTAATGTGGAATCTAACGAATAAAATAAACTAACGAACAAAATAGAAACAGATTCATAGATAGATAGAACAGACTGATAGCTGTCAGAGTGGAGGAGGGTTGGGGGACTAGGTAGAAAAAGTGAAGGGATTAAGTTAAAAAAACACACACACGCATAGACATAGACAACAGTCTGGTAATTACCAGAGGGAAAGAGGGTAGAAGTGGGTAAAGGGGAGAACAGTGGTGATTGGAAGATACTTGACTTGAGGTGGTGAACACACAATACATTATATAGATGATTTATTATGGAATTGTACACCTGAAACCTATATAATTTTTTATTAATTTAGAGAGGGAGGAAGGGAGACAGAGAGAAACATAAGATGGGAGAGAGATACACCTAGTACGTATATACCCCAACTGGGGATCAAACCTGCAACCTGTGTATGTGCCCTGACTGGGAATGTAAGCTGCAACCTTCTGTTGCAAGGGATAATGCTCCAACCAAATGAGCTATACCAGCCAGAGGCTGGAATCTACATAATTTTATTAACCAATGTCACCCCAAGAAATTCAATGAAAATTAAAAAAACAAAACAAAAAACACAAATTAAAGCCGAAAGATAACATATTCTTGTGTGCATGAAAATAAAACCATTAGATTTTAATAATAGGTATCTCTAGATTTTTGTCTTATCCTTTATTATTTCTTATCTTACCATTTCCGATAATAAACATATCCTTTACATGTTTAAAAATTTTAATAAAGATTTTAAACATACATCTGAGAATAAATGTACAGTTCTCTCATAGTATGTACAAAACAAGTATGTCCAGCAGATGGTGCAAAAACCCAATCCAGAATTAAACAGATTTTAAAAGAATAAACCTTATTACTTCAAGAATGCCATGTGGATGGTATGTTTCTAGGTGACCAAGAATCAATCAAAATGGAATTTTCATGCCCATCTATATATATAAAAAGCCATATACCAGAATGCATAACAACCAGAACGACCAGTCGCTATGACGCCCACTGCGGCCAGCCAACCGGCCGGATCAGGGGGTGGGGCCGGCTGGCCAACCTCCTGCCTTCTCCTCCTCCTGACAGGCCTGGCCCTGCTCTGCCCGGATTGGGGCCGGGCCGGTTGGACCCCACCCATGCACGAATTTGTGCACTGGGCCTCTAGTTAAATATAATTTGTTTGACCTCTTCTGTAGTCTAAGGTGAGTCACTTCAGAGGTAAATAAGGGGTCTTTGAATAAGGAATGTGTGGGACCTACAGAGGCTACAGAGCAAGATGATTTGTGTAAAAGAATCTTGAGGAATGGAAGCTAGATGTCATTGTAATGTCGTACCAGGAAAGGGCTTTGAGGATCATATCGTCCATCAGTTTTCAAATTTGTTTTTTGTATTTTTCTCTAAATAAATCCCAATATATGAAAGCAACAAAACTGGAGCCCACCCTATTGAAGCAGGAGTTGGGGACAAGAGCCATGGTGGGCCTTCTCTTTACTCAAACTCCCCAGCCCTGCTTCCTTGGTGGCTGACAGAATCAACATCTACAGAATCTACAAAATACTTCCAAGAAGCCCTAGAGAAAACTTCTAATGCAGTGTAATACTGTCACTTTACTACTGATTAAAGAGATGCTCAGAGAAGAAGAGCTTCCCATGTGAAATGAAAATCTATATAAAAAGCAAATAAAAATGGTTAATTGATTTTAAAGTACAATTCAATAAGGCCATTTAAAATGCATCAATAACATTGATACCAATATTTTTCACAAAATTGACATTTATAGCATTTAGAATTTATATTGAATTAAGTTTCTGATATCTTAAACTTTGGATTCACTTCAATCCTTTTTATGTATAAGAGTAATAAAAGCATATTCTTGGGTTTTATTTATACCAATAAAGTTTACTTATATCAATAAAATATCCTTAGACTGTAGTTCCTGTACAGTCTATAATTTTTTTAAAAAATAAATATATCTTTACTGATTTCAGAGAGGAAGGGAGAGGGAGAGAGAGAGATAGAAACATCAATGATGAGAAGGAATCATCCATCGGCCGCCTCCTGCATGCCTCCCACTGGGGATCGAGCCCCCTGGGCATGTGCCCTTGACGGGACTTGAACCCGGGATTCTTCAGTCTGCAGGCCGTCGCTCTATCCACTGAGCCACATTGGCCAGGGCTAGTCTATAATTTTTAAATGCAATTATAAACTATACAAATGGTGATTTGACAGCATGAAGCTAGTTTAAGAATTTTGCAAAAAAAAATAACAATTTTGCAAACCTTTATAAAACCTGTCTACATAATGTTTGCAAAGTAGATACAAACTATTTAAATAAATTCACCTCATTTCTTTTCAATACAAGTCCAAATGTAAGTCTCTTTTAAAACTCACTCTTAAAATTTTTTGTTTGAATAGTTACCTCTTCATGAAGAAGCCCTGCCTGATAAATTCTACTAGACACCCGATATTTCTGGTCCACAGATGTGTGTGGATCAAAAGCTTTCACCTGAGATCCCTCAGGTATAACAGTGTGTTAACCGTGTCCTAATTTAACAGGTGAGAGAAAAACCCAAAGTAAATGGGGCGGTAAACAGATTGGGTCTTAAATCTGGCCTGTTATACTGACCTGAGGTGGGTAGGCAGCTGCTCTTAAGGTTCCAAATCCACCTTTTTTGTCCTCCGCCTGAGGCGTTAGGACTGGGAGTCTGCAAACCGCACGTCGCTTTAGCTCCAGGGGGCGCTGAGGAACCCGGAAGACTAGAGGAGGGAGAGGCTGGCTCCTCCCTGTTGGCTTCCGGTTTCCCTCAGCATCTACTCTGCAGAGATTCTTATTACTGACTTGTGGCGGTTGGCTTCCGGTTCTCAGGATTCACCGTCCCCACCCCCGCCCCCACCTCCCAGCCTAGTGTGCCACCCACAGATACCAGCACCTGGCAGAGCCACCGCCTCAGAGGTCCGGGTCCAGCACCAAGAGGCCGTCATGAGAGTTCCTAGAGCATCCGGCCCAGTCAAGCCGTTCCCCTCAAGGTCTGGATCCCAGCTCTGCCGGACCCTTTCTCTGAGCTACTGAGGCAGCAGCACCAGCTTCTAGATTCTAGATATCCCCATCCCTTCTCTTTGTTGCCCCTGCCCTACGAGTGCTGGCTATTTCTTGCAGTTCCCATCTTGGTGTTAGCTCAGTGTTACTCTTGCCTTTTGCAGTTCCATACATACCAATGCTATATGGTAAGTTATGTAAACCAAAAAAAGCTGATCCCGTTTCTGTTTTCCTGACTGGTACCAGCAGACTCCCAGGAAAAAGAACCTCAAGGTCAGATTCTGATCATGCCCTGCCCTTGAACTCAGTACTCACTCCCTAATGCCACCAGGGTGAATCAGGTAATCACCTGTGTTTGATTACAATAAGGTATCTACGGAATCAAGTGGCTTCTGGGACCCAGTGGCTGTTGTGTTTGACCAGGGTGACTGCAAGGATATGGAATGAATGGCTATTTCTGAATGCGCTGGATAATTTACAGGAAGAAAATTATCAGCTCAAGTCAGCGATTTTTAACTTTTTTCATCGGCACACATAAACTAATTACTAAAATTCTGCGGCACACCAAAAATATACATTTTTTTTGCCGATCTGACAAAAAAAATAAGTATAATTTTGATTTATTCATACCAGACAGCTATTTTTGTGTTGTCTTTTTTTTTTTTTTTTTTTTTTTTTGACAACCTAAGGGAAAAGAGGTCAGTGCCCCAGACTAAATAGTCAGGTATTGCATGTTTTAAAAATTCTTGTGGCACACCAGTTTGCCTGCTGAGGCATGCTGGTTGGAAATTGCTGACTCAAGTGATAAAGAGCCAAAGACCTTCAAAGGCAGTTCTCAACAAATCTCATAGTTCTTGTAGCTGCTCTGTAGGATGCATCATTACAATGCAAGTTGAATTCACAGGCTTGCTAAGGTTCCACCGTGAGAGTTAGGGCATTGATTGGAAAGGATACCCTGAGATTTAGAATGTGGATATCTGGGTGGACCAAACTAAACAGAAAATCATGTGCTGTCTAATCCAAGCTCCTACATTCTAGTAACTCCAACCTTTGCCCTTTATCCTCCAGCCCTAAAGAAGAGAACTACTTCCTGCACTATAACTTAGGGCTTTTCTTTTGCATTTTCACTTCTCTAATAGTTGTTAAATCTATAACATTAAAATCTCTTTGGTAAAACCAACAAAAAGGCCTAGATTCTATTTTTCTGACTGGATCTTAATGGATTCACTGTCTTATAAGGTTATTTTGAGGATGAAATAAAGTGCCACATAGCTCAGTAAATCCTATGCAGAGTGTACTCAACAGGTAATAATGATTTCCTACCAACCACATCTCTTCTCCATTCTTCTATGCTCCAACTAACCCAGTCACCTGGCCAGGGCCTTAGCAAAGAGTTTTTAATAAATCAAGATAGTAGTAAAGAATACATATTATACAACTTTGAGTCTTACGTTATTACTAGTTGTGTGAAATATATTGTTTAGGCATTACTCTGCATAGCTTAAGTTAAGTTGTTGCCATAGTGACTCTTCAAGGTTACATTTATCCTTGTGTATATAGGTTTTTTTCAAAAGACAGTTCAGTTTTAAAAACTTCAGAAGCATAAATGCTACAAACTTACATAAAAGTTTCAAATAAACTTTTTTCGAAAAATTTAATAATTTATATTTATTTTACATTTTGTAGCTCTGCTAATTTTGAATAATACATTTTTATTTTAATATTTTAGTCCCTTTGGTTTAAGATGGAAACTATTGGCTGAAACAAGAAATTAAGTCTTTTGGGACAACCTGTGCCTTCACTTTGTGCTTACTGAAATGCTTAATAGATACCTTCAGGATATGGCTATGACCATTAACAAGTTTGAAATAAAAAAAAAAAATTTGAAAAAGATGCGTTCCAGTTCTAAAAAGATATTTTATTTATTTTTAAATTTAATTTATATAATTACAAATTTATAGAGAAGTTAGAATTACAGTAAAATATACTTTTTCTGCATCATTACTATTTAGTTGTCACACCTGATGCCCCATTCACCCCTTGATGTGTATTTCCTACAACAGGGATTTTTTTTTCTACATAAAGACAACACAACCATGAAGTCAGAAAGTTAACACCAATGCATTTCTAGTACCTAATCCTCAGAATCCATTCAAATTTTTCCAATTGTCCCACTAATGTTCTGTACAGCAAAAGAATCCAGTTCAGAATCACATTACATTTTGTTGTCACATATCTTTCATCCTAAAGTGGTCTTCCATCTTCCTTTGACTTTCATGACCTTGACACTTTTGAAGGATATTTTATGGCATGTAACTCAACTTGAGTTTGTTTTATGTTTCCCCATGATTAGATTCATGTTATGCAGATTCATCGGAGATATAACAAAAAGTAATGCTGTATTTTTGTCATTTTGTCTTATTAAGTGGAACAAATATTTTATTTATCCCACTGTGACAATGTTCACATTTATCTATTGATTAAAGTACATCTGCCTAGTTTTCCCACTGTAAATTACTTTCCCTTTACAACTTATCGGTATTTTGTAATTATGTGTATATTCTTTTCCTCATCAACATTTCAATTTATTCATTACTTAGACATATAAGTATAGATTCATGAATTCCTGTTTTATTCCATTACAGTCTTTATTACAATACTCAAATTTTTCAAGATTTGATTAATGAGGGCCCCCTTTAAGCTGGCTTTTGTGCTCTTTGATTGTCCTCAACATTCTTTTAGCAATTCCTTGTCTTTTAGTACAAAATGATATTCCATCTCAAATTGTCCTCAGCCCTGAAGTCATCCATTTCTTCAAGAAACCCTGGTTCTTTTAGCAGAACATGGCATTTAGAAGCCAAGATCTGGATACTAATGGTGCTCATTGTTATTAGCATGTTGCTGCTCCCAGGCTCTATCAGTTGAAAAACTAGGTCTATATCTATACACATAGTTCAGTTTTTAAAACTTCAGAAGTTTTTAAAACTGAACTATATATATAGCTATCTATATATCTATACTGGTATATCTATATCTATATATCTATATCTGTATTCCTATCCATATTTCTATATATTTATAGCTATAACTACATATCTACCTATACAGAGAAAGAGCAAGATAAGTCTATAAACACATTTACATCTATATGTATAATCTATCCATGTATTGAGAACTGTAAGATCTGTTCACATCAATACTTCCAATTCTAATCCAAAAACAAAGGGTTCGTTCTAGTGTTTTGTTTTGGTTTTATTTCCTTTTGAATATCTGCAACTCTCTTCCACAGAGAGAAACACCTGGATTCTATTATCACATATATTTCCTTATTTGATTCATAACCCTGTGGTATCCAAGCTCCCATCTGTGCCTCTCCCTCACCCCATATGGATGCCCCCCTCACCCTCTTCAGTCTCTAATATTTCATGCTGGGCCACCCCACCCCTGGTCTAGATCTTCTCTTCTCACCATTTGGGCTTTGACTGCTCTTGCTGGCGGCTTCCCTGCATAGAGGTCCTTCTTACCCTGTTTGGCTCTGACCCTTCATAAGGGTCGTAAGCTGCCTCTCTGCACTATGTCACCCCACTGACTCTTCTTGGGCTCTGACATCCTGTGCCAAGCTGCTCCCACAACGTGGACTCCCTCTTTGCCCCACTCAAGCTTTTCCACCTCATTCCAGGCCACAGGCCAGCACTGCCGTAGAAGCCTACCTTGCCCTGCCTCACCTTCAGGACTGACTCTTTTGAAAGGAAGGGAAGAGGAAGAGTCCAAATAAACCCCTAACTATGTGTTGTAATGAATATCTTTGCTGAATTTTGTTGAGTTAAGAAGATCAAGCTGGAAGCAATATATGTGTGGTTTCAAATGCTGCTGACTGCTACACAATTCTTTGTGGAGGAGCCAGTTATATTTAGTTATAAGCACCCTTAAGACTTTGCTTTGGATATATTTACTCGCTAAAGCTTGGATGAAATAAAGATAGCATTTATTGGGGTAAACAGGAAAGTAATCAAGTAGAGCTCCCTTTTAAATCTCATCTTATTTTGCTTTTTCATTTGTTCCTCAGAATGATTTGTTGTACAGACAGATTGGCCCCAGGGTTTGAATTATAGAGGATCTCCAGTCTTCAAGACTAAGGCATTTGTTCTTTCACTTAAAGTCACTGAATGTGTTTGAGCAGAAAAGAAGTATGAGATTGTGAGCAAAACTTCAATTTCTAATTACCAAATTGAAAAAAATCATGAGTACATTGTTAACTTTTCTTAGGATGAACAGTATAAAGAGAAACTGTTTACTAGTATAGTTGGGGTGCTAATAGATCAGATGGCTTATCCTATATAATAAAGAGGTAATATGCAAATTAACCCTCATGCTGTCACAAGATGGCTGCGCCCACAGTGGAGGCAGGATTCCTGTAACACAAGATGGCTGCGCCCACAGCAAAGGTGGGATTCTGTAACACAAGATGGCTGCACCCACAGTGGAGGCAGGGTTCCCATAACAAGCCATCAGCAGGGACTTGAGGCTGCATGGCGCCGGGCTGGGGCAGCGGACCTGAGGCTGTGCCCCCCAACCCAGCGGGGCTTGATTGAGGAACCTCAGGCTGCATTCCCCACCCAGCGGGGCTTAATGGGGGTGGGGCCAGCCAGGTCTGGATCTCATGCAATTTCAAGGTGCACGCGGGTGGGTGGGGACTTGACTCTGGGTCCCGCAGCCTGCCCCAGACTCTGACAGGAGGAAAATTTTAATATACATTTTACTAATTTTCTTTCATCTCTGACACTTCTATTATAAACTGCAAACAGCAATATTAAAATATTTCCTCTCATTAATCCCCTTTTAATGTGTACGAATTTTGTGCACCGGGCCACTAGTTAGTTAATAAAGTATTTACACTATTTAGACAAATCTGGCTCAGTTTCATTCCTTGACTTACTTCTGTCATAATAATAAATTCATAATTACTTCTTTTTATACTAAATATGAGGTACAATATAATAAAATGCAATTCTTATCTGGAGTAACTGGCTTTATTCAAGCCAGAAAACAATTTACATTATTCAAAATTCCTTTTCATATTTAGAGGAAGGACTATTAACCAGATACTTGAGTATTTGACTTTGGATAAAAACTTTCAGCACTTTAATTACTACAGAGGCTAAGATGGGATGTGAATTTCTGGCAGATGGTCTGAATCAGGCAGTGCTTGTGCTTCTTGGTAGGATCAGACAGTACTTGGCATCACCCAACAACTGCTGGGGCCCAAAGTGTCAGCCTCCAACTGCCCTTGGTGGAATGAGAACACAGTAGGGTAGGAAGACCAAGGACAGAGGACATGGACAACCAGGCCGAGGTCACTGGAAAGGAAGACAGGGGAGTCCGAGGGAGAGAGGGAAGAGCTGGAAGTGGAGGAGAGGAGGAGGAGGAAGAGAAAAGCACTTGAAAGGACATGTGACATGGTTATCAAAAGATGAGATTGATGATCAGAGGAAATAAAGGAAATATAGAAAGAATGCTTAAGGAAACATAAGATATCTCATACACAATGATGTGAAAACATGGGGATATTTTATTGCTTTAATTTCAAATTTCTAAATTTCAAGGAAAAACTTTCCGAGCTGTGACCCATGGTCAAATCTGAGTAGAATGTGCATTGGTTTGTCCTCATGGCTGTCTCATAGCCTCCACTCACACTCAGAGAGCATCTTCTTGTGAAGAGAATATGCAAGTGAATTTTTGTATAACATTTTAATTTGTGGCTGCATTGACTTATATAAGAAATAGGGAATAAAACCTTAAATCACACTGTCTTGAGTTTGTAAAACATATTTAAAGACCTTTCATTGACATATCCCTTAGTTTTTACAATATCGCTCTGAGGTAGATAGGGGAAGGAGATCTGTAGTTTAATCCCCATTCTACAAAATCAAAATTAAAACACAGTATTAAATCAGATACACACAAACTCTAGAGTAGGGTGATTTGCCTTAGCTGCCCTGGTTTTATCAGGGGTAATAAAACTAAGCTAATTCCATACATTGTGACTGATGAAAATGTTTAAAGTTGTCCAAACTACAAGTAGGTTCAATTTGGCCAAATGAAATCACATTTCAAACGTTATCCCCTGAGTGCAAAGCTGTGAAGAGTATACTCTGGTTAGCCCTGTAGTTTCATTTCTCTTTATTTGACCATCTCCCTTTGTGCTGAAGATTAGCCCATAATTGCTATTGTCTGTTGACATAATTATTTTTGCTCATAAACTTTGGCTAAAAGAGTGTCCATTCCCACTGTCAAATACAGTCAAGAGCTTTAAGGCAGAGCCTTCCTCTCCAATCTGGCCTCCACACGGCAAGCCTAAAGGTACTTTAGGACCCTGCGATCCTGGGTCTTTTTGTGACATCATACATTCAGTAGCCAGTAAGTAAAGTGTGGCACAAAGCCTAGGTACTCTGGGGAGAGAGAAAGGGGCACAAAATACATTTCCTGCTTTTAGGGCAGTTCACATGGCTCATAAAGTTGTCTGTTCCTTCTCTTTAAAACTTGCTTTTCTTCAGTTTTTCTGATTTCTAGGGAGTATTATTCCTCTGGTTCTCCTTCTTTACACTATTGTGTTACTTGCTCATTATTCTTTTAAATATTGAACTAAATAAACCCTACAGATTGCAAATCTGTATTTCCTTCAGAAAAGAATGTGCTCATTTAGCCAATGATTTAATATTCCACTGGCCTTCACAACAGAATAAGCAAGACTTTCTAAGGTAAATTTGTTTTTACAAGACATTTAAAGTAAATTCTGTGGTTTTATAGCCCAACTTGAAGTGAAATCTTCCCCCAAAACACAGCAGTGCTGGCAAACTCCTCAGCAATCAGTGAGCTCAGAGCCAACGTGATGACAAGGGAGGAACAGGACGCTGAGTAGTAAATGTGACTGAAATACAAATAACAAAACATACGGTTTTCTAGACTCGAAATATTGGAAGACAAAACAGTCAGCAAACTACAGTATAATATACAAGGGGAAATGCCAAAAGTGGCCACTAAATTATGTGTTTTTCCGTAGCCATGCAGCTATCCTGGCACTTCGGTTTTTGTTTCTCAGATTTTCGTTCTTTATTGTCTGTAATTTGGCATGAGCTTTGAGCCTCTGGTGCTCCTCCAACATGGGACTGAAAAACTGCTGCAGCTGAAAGGACAAAGAGACGGTCAGGGCAATCTGACTCCTCATTTAGACAAAACAAGACAGTTCACTCTGAGTCACAACATGATTTTGCAAATGGCCAATGTGTGGAATGGGTGGCAACGTGTGAAGACCACCTACCCTGAAGAATCAGATGTAGACTGGAAGCTCCATGATGTAGGAACCTCATCTATTTTATTCACTGCTCTATTCCTCAAGCACCTAGTAGGTGCTCAATAAAGACTTACTGAGTGCATACTGGATATTAGACAAAATTTGTGGACAGAGATACAGTGAGATCTTTTCTTATCTCAAAAGATACTTTGCAACTTTCAAAGCTCAAAATTGGCACACAATATCTGTGTCTTTACAGACGTTATCCTCTATTTAAGAACTAGAGGCACGATGCATGAAAATTCATGCAAGAATAGGCCTTCCTTCCCTCGGCTGCTGGCACCGGCTTCCCTCTGGCACCCGGGACCCGGGCTGCTTCCCTCTTCCAGCCACCCACAGGCACCTGGGACCTGGGCTGGCTTTCCTCGGGCTGCCCACAGGCACCCAGGACCCAAGATGGCTTCCCTCTGGCCTCAGCTTGGTCAGAAAGAACGTCCGGTCTTATTAGCATACTAGAGGCCCGGTGCACGAAATTCGTGCATGGGGGGGGGGTGTCCCTCAGCCCAGCCTGCACCCTCTCCAATCTGGGGCCCCTCAAGGGATGTCCGACTGCCCGTTTAGGCCCAATCCCAGGAGGATCGGGCCTAAACGGGCAGTCGGACATCCCTCTCACAATCCAGGACTGCTGGCTCCCAACTGCTCACCTGCCTGCCTTTCTGATTGCCCCTAACCACTTCTGCCTGCCAGCCTGATCACCCCCTAACCACTCCCCTGCCAGCCTGATTGATGCCTAACTGCTCCCCTGCCAGCCTGATTGCCCCTAACTGCCCTCCCCTGCCAGCCTGGTCACCCCTAACTGCCCTCCCCTGCAGGCCTGGTCCCCTCCAACTGCTCTACCCTGCAGGCCTGGTCCCCTCCAACTGCTCTCCCCTGCAGGCCTGGGTCCCTCCCCAACTGCCCTTTCCTGCAGGCCCGGTCACCCCCAACTTCCCTCCTCTGCTGGCCTGGTCACCCCTAACTGCCCTCCCCTGCAGGCTTGATCGCCCCCAACTGCCCTCCCCTGCTGGCCATCTTGTGGCGGCCATCTTGTGTCCCCATGGGGGCAGCCATCTTTGACCACATCTTGTGTCCACATGGGGCAGCCATCTTTGACCATGTGTGTGTTGGAGTGATGGTCAATTTGCATATTACTCTTTTATTAAATAGGATTACCCTTTTATTATTATAGATATTTAGATAGTGGATTTGTCCATTGGCTAAATTCCTTCATTGAGTCAAGTCAAGCATTCAGCTATAGGAACATATGCAATATTATGTACAAGCAAGATGCCAATTGACTAATTAGTTACGTACCTAGCCTATTTCCCATCAACGAATTAGAACTCAGCACATGTGAGATGACAGTGTTCCTGTGCTCATAAAATGTCATTTAAACCCTAATGCACTTAAAATTGAGTAGTAATAAGGTTATCAAGGCTAATTACAATGTAAAAGAAAAAGAACATTCTGGAAAAAGTAGATTAAGGAACCAGAACAAACCTCCCACCCTCTTCCACACCTGTCCATACCTACCAGGTGGTGGAATCCACCTCCCACAACCCCATATGATCATGCACCTGCAGTGAGTGGGAGGGGAGTAGGGTCTGTGACATTGTAGGGAGGCTTCATGTGTGCTTGAGAGCATGAGTGAGGCCAGGCTCCAACAGGGTAGTGTATAAGGAACAGAGCAAGAGAAGCAAAGAGTATATAGAAACTGTGCTGGTCTGGAAGGAGAAGGGGCTCATGTGACTTTCTTTCCATCCTCTTTTTAGTAATTATTTTTTATATTATCACTAGTGGCCTGGTGCACGAAATTCACGTGGGGGGGGGGGTGTTTCCCTCAGCCCAGCCTGCACCCTCTCACAATCTGGGACCACTGGCTCCTAACCGCTCTCACCTGCCTGCCTGCCTGATCGCCCCTAACTGCCTCTCCTGCCTGCCTGATTGCCCCCAACTGCCCTCCCCTGCTGGCCTGATCTCACCCCCAATGGCCCTCCCCTGCCAGCCTGATCTCGCCCCAAACTGCCCTCCCGTGCTGGCCTGATTTCACCCCCAACTGCCTTAAAACTCCTCCTCAGCCCCCACCTTAGGTTCTGCCTTCACAGTTCACCCAGATTAGGTTCTGATTGGTTGGTTTCTATGCCAGTCAGCATTAAAAGCTACGCCTCCTAGGCAGCCATTGGCTCCTCGCAGTTCACCCAGATTTGGTTCTGACTGGTCGGTTTCTATGCAAGTCAGCATCTCCGGGCCTATCTCCGGGCCTGATCAGAGAGGTGGGGCTGATCAGCAGCCCCCGCAAAGGCCCAGAGAGAAAGAGAGAGACAAGGGCTGATCAACAGCTGCCATGGAGTCTACAGATCAGACCCTGCCTCTCTCTCTCCAGGCCTGATCTGCAGCCCCCTCAGCAGTCAGTGCTGGGTCACTGCGCCCACAGCAGCAGCAGTCAGTGCTGCGTATCCACAGCAACCCAGCACTGACTGCAGGACTGACTTCCAGTGTTCGGTTGAGCCTTCAGTCGTTATGGTCACTGCCTTTTTATATCCAGAGATGTGAACTAATACATTTTAGTAGGACTATTGGGCATTAATAGTTTTTTGACAAGGATGTTCATAATAGCTAACTCTTCTTCAAAATTGCAAAAATGTAATCACTGCTAAATCCACTTTTACATTATCTATTTATATATATAAAAGCCTAATATGCAAATTGTCCCCTCAGGAGTTTGACTGGGAGACCAGGAGTTCGATCGCTTGCTATGATGTGCACTGACCACCAGGGGGCGGTGTGAAACAAAGGAAGGCCCCCGCAAGCAGCCGGCAGTTGGGGAAGGGAGGCCCCGGCCAGCAGCCAGGAGGAAGGCCCCAGCTGGCAACCGAAGTCCCCGATCGGCCCTGATCGCTGGCTAGGCCTAGGAACCCTACCCGTGCACAAATTTCATGCACCAGGCCTCTAGTTTTAAATAAACTATCAGTGACTATAGAATTTTGGAACTTTGAAGACTGCTAAATTTATACAACCTTGATTCATTAAACAACAAGCCCTGGCCAGTATGGCTCCATTGGTTGGAGCATCATCCCAGACACCAAAAGGTGACAGACAGGTTCCATCCCCAATTGGGGCTCCTGCAGGGGGCAACTGATCTCTCTCTCTCTCTCTTTCCCCCACCCCTTCCTCTCTAAAAATCAATAAAAATTAAAAACAATAAAATTTTACTGGGTTCTATAGAGATAAACTACAAAGATAAACTGGTACACTTTAGAAGACGCAACACGATTCCAAGCCTTCTTCCCAGCATTTCTGGGTGTGCCCTTCACTCTCTGATCCAGGGAATCCCTGATAAATCAGGTCCTGACAGCTCAGCCTCAGGCAAGTCAAACTGAAACAAAGCTAGTTCCTTCAGGAATTAGCAGTTCTTCCTCTCTCTCTTTATAACAACTACATAACTGACTGCCTTTTTTTTATTGTTGTTGTTCTTGCTCAGGATCAAATTTCAGGCCTTATGTCCTAAACATTTATTTGTTTACTTGCTGGGGCAGGGAGTTGATTTTCCTTTCTTATTTACATAGGCCCTTCCTATTTTTATTAATATAGTTCCAGGCCATAGTTAATTTTTACTTATGTATTTTTTTATTTGTAATCAACTTTATTGAGATCAAATTTATATACAAAAACTTTAAAGTATACAAGTTGAGTTTGGCTCTCTGTACACACCTGTGAAGCCGTAGCCACAATCAAGATACAGTCCATTTCCATGGCCCACAAACATTTCTTCCTGCCCTTTTCAGGGCATCCCTCCCTCTGTCCCAGGCAACCACTGATTTACCTTCTGTTACTACGGATCAGTTTGCATTTCCTAAAAAGTCTCTGGTTTCTTTTGCTCAGGACAATCATCTTGAAATTCATCCATGTTGCTACCCAAAATTGTTCCTTTTTTAAATTGTGGGGTAGAATTCCATTGTGTGAATATATTACATTCTCCTTGTCCATTCACCTACTGATGGACCTTTGAGTGGTTTCCAGTTTTTAGCTAATGTGAAAAAGCTGCTACGAACATTCATGTACAAGTATTTGTGTGGACATAGGTTTCCATTTCTTTTGAGTAAAAACCTTAAAGTGGAATTGTTGGGTCACATGTATCTAATTAACATTTAGAGACACTGTCTGTTTTCCAAAGTAGTTTCCGTGTCATATTCCCACCAGTAGGGTAAGAATTCCACTTGCTTTACATCTTTGCCAACCTTTGGTATTATCAATTTTTCTAAATTTTACCTATGCTTCTGGGTGTGTAGAGGTTGTATTTATGTTTTACTCTTGTTTTACTTTGTGTGTGTGTGTTGCTTTTTTGTAGGCATTTGCTTTTTGCTTTTGCCCCTCAGTTCACCTTGTGGTTATAGGATTTCCCTTTTCTTTCCAGAACTACTCCTTCCCCATCTCAGTGTCTGTGGTTTGGGTGGGGCTGGTTCCAAATGTGGGCAAATGACCCAGGTTAGGCCAATCAGAGTTCCCCCTGGACACAGTGATTGGTGCATGTGAGCCAAGTAGGACCAATCAGAATTCTGCCTTCAGGGCTGGAACTTGAAGCTGGGTGAAAAGGGATTCCTTTTGCTACAACTGAGGATGCTAAGGATCATGTAAGCCTGGACCTGTGTTTGCCTCCATGTGAAGAAAGCCTGCCTAAGAAGAAATTCAGCCCAAAGACAAGCAGACACTAGAAACAGCAAGCCCCACATTAGGTTCTAGAATACAGTTATAATTAAAACATGGTCTCCGTCCTCAGGGAGCTTATTTTACCCTCATGGAGTAGACGTATGCACACACCCATTATAGTATAATGTGGTAAGTGCTGTAATAAAGATATTGATGGGGTGATTTAGGAGTATGGAGGAGGGACAGGCATAAATCCGTTCATAAAAAAATTCCTGGAATAGGTGGTTGGAGCAGGGTCTTAAAGGATGATTAGTAATTATCCAGTCAGGGACAGGGTTCTGAAATCTAGAAAATGTAAAATCATCTGATAATTTCAGAAAATCTGTAAGTGGTGGAGTATAGCTAGAGGAAAAGTGTTTGGGGGTGTCTGTCTCTTGCTTTCAGATACTCAGTGGTGAGCTGGGCAAAAATGAAGCTAGAGGGTAAGGCAGGGTCCAGATTATTAAGGGCTTCATGTGTTAATGAAAAGATTTGAAAATTTCCTAAAAACTGGTAAGCTACTGAAGCTTTGGGAGCAGGGCAATGGCTGGTAGCAATGTGAAGAATGGATGGAGGCAAGCCCAGCCTGGGCTAGGGAGCCTGGGCCAGAGTCTACTGAAGTAATTCAGGTGAGAAAGAATGACGTCCAACCCTCAAGAGCAAGATAGAATTAAAAAACATTTCATGTACAGTTATGACAGCACCAATAGAAGCATAGAATGTTATAATTCAGATAAGCGTTTTAATTTTAGCAAATCCAAATGACACAAAAAGTGGCTTCTAACTTGTTATAATTCATAATATCTAAAGTACTTACCTCCATGACCTGTGCATCTGTACTTATGGTTCTCCCTATTAAATACATCAGAGTAACCAATGAGTGTATTCCATACCTGCAAAGCAACAAGATGCTAATCAGGGTTGGGAAATGTTTTGCAAGACAAAGCTATATCTTATTTGCCAGATAACATGCTAAGTATATAGCCCCTTTTAATTTCTATCTCTAACATCTAAAAGAAAGCATGTATGAATTAGTTTACCTCCATCTTTTAATAGAAAATCTATCATATAAAAAAATCTAGCCCTGGCCAGGTAGCTTAGTTGGTTAGAGCATCATCCCAATATGCCAAGGTTGTGGGTTCCATCCCTGGTCAGGGCACATACAAGAAGCAACCACTGAATGCATAAATAAGTGGAACAACAAATGGATGTTTAAATCTCTCTCTCTCTCTCTCTCCCCCTTCCTATCTCTTTAAAATCAATAAAAAATTCTATTAGCACTAAAAATATTTATATTTAAATACTGATTTGCGTAACATAGTTTTTAGTTCACTTAAATGTAAAAAACTCTTCTTAATAACAATAACACTGTCAACTGTTCTTATCTTTTTAAATGAGGTGGTTAGAATAGATGTCACATACCTCAAATTAAGAAAATTTGTAAGGGAGTAAATAAATATGCAAATTATGCCCCTTAAAAATAGTAGTTTTTTGTTTTTTTTAACTCTGACTAAAATACACTGAAAGCTCATTTAAAATTTTGCATTTGTATGTGCTTTTTGGGAAGAGGATCCATATCATCTGAGATTCTCAAGGCTAAGTACCCGGCTCTACTCTATTTACATTCCCTGAAACAAGCGTGGCCGCTGAAACTTCTTCCTTAGTTTAGTGCCCCTGATACCCAATGAGAATGATCTAAAAAAAAAAAAGCCATGAAATGTTGCTGTAGAGAAAGAGCAGATACATACCTGCCCAAAGTGGTGCTGTAGTTAAAAAAGTAAATAATAAAGACTTTTGGATGCATTAAAAAAGAAAGAAAATTAAGATAGGGTTAATATAGACTGAACAAGCAATGGTTGAACTGGCTTGATAATTATACACACAATTCATTTCAAAAATGTATACTTGAAATTAAAAATTATAAGAGTTAATGTTGGCATACTACACAAACAAGGGAAAGAGAAAACAGTGCTTTTGTTCTTTTAAAGTCCCTAGCTATAGTGTAAACTGTGTTTACTTGAGCAAAGTAGAGGACAAGAGACAGTCTACATGTAATTCAGACAAGCAAACTTGTTTCTGTGGGGAAAGTGGAAATATTTCTTATTCTTCATTTTTATTGGCCAGGTATGAAAAGCCTGTGAGATGACTCAAGAAACTTGGCAAAATTTGCAAAGAAACCAAGTTCCAAGCTTAAAAAAAAAAAAAAGTGGAAAACTACATAGGGTGCTAAATGTGGGATTTGCTACCAGATCCAGAAGAAAGGTTATCCCAACAGGCAGGGCTCAATTTGAAATTACCTTGGGCAAATCATATATTGCAGAAATGAGGAATACCATATAGTTAGAAGCATTGTTCTGGAGAGTAAATGAGATAATGTATGTTGTGGCATCTATCAGAGCACCTGGCCTGGTCTTGCAAGCTTCAAGTGGAGATATTTTTGAGACAGAGAGGATTTGTCACTCTTGTTGAGAGAGCAATCTCTTTGAAATATTAAACAAAAATACATACTTTACAAGTAGTTTATCTCCCCCGTAGTCAAATGCATTATAATTAATACCAAGACAAGAGCCAATGGGTGTCAGCATAGTTACCCTTTAAAAAATACGGATAACATTCAATGCAAGTGTGGACACAGTGGTATGGGTACTCGAGTCTGGCTTGCATTCTGCCTCTTTCCTTTCTCACATTTCCCCTTCTCTCCTCTCCCTTCCTCTGCCATGTCTGACTTCCTGTGGCAAGCATGGCCACTAGGCAAGCATGGCCACTAGGCAAGCATGGGGCACCAAGGCATCCAGTCCAATCCAGTGGCAGGTGGTGGGAATGGATTCACTCCAACCACATCTCAACTCACGCAGTTCCCTTGTGCTCCTACTTAACCATTTCAACTCCGTGTTCCCCATCATAAAATACAACAGAATGGAAGTGAAAGTAAGTGCAGGTTTCAAGCTTAGGACTCTAGGCAATATAACAATATTTGGAGAAGAAATCAAGTGTTTGATAAGGAAAAGTGAAGATTCATTTTGGACCAGTTGAGTTTGAAACTGATTATACCTTATAGTCTATATTCAAACAAAACTAGGGTTTTCCTGTTGGCTGTGAAATCCACATTGTTTTAAGAAAGATAAAAGCAACTTAACAAGGGTGATAAGGGCACAAATATAACTTCTACCACATATCATAAAAGATCACAAAAATCCTGTTGTTCCATCCCTATCCACACATTCCTCCATAGAATCTATGCACATCTGCATGCACATATTGATCTTCCTGTAACCTGAAAGCTGTCTTTATGGTCAGTGGAGGTTCCTTCATTTAGATCAGTGCTCAAAGGATCATCTCGGTCCAACAGTTAAGTAATTACCCCTCAGAGACCAGTGCAGTGTCTGCACATGGGAGGGAGGGGCAGGACCAAGCTGAAGATGTTTTACTCAAGCAAATATTCCAAAATGTATTTTCAGATTGGGCCTCCTGAGAAGAGTCCTGGGCGTGGTCGAGGGGAGCAGATGTTCCTGAACTGCTATTGGCAGTGTGCTCAATTCAACCCCATGACCTCCCCTGTCTCCCTCTTTCCAGAGCCCCAAGCTCCAGCCAGGGATGTGACTAGTTCCAAGTCAGTCTTTTAGTCCTTTCATGTGGAAGGTGACGTTTTCCAAATATGCCTGTTCAAATCTCACTCAATTCCCTTTCTTCCCTTTGAATCCCCAAAGCCCTGTCTGTCTCCATCTCCACATTCTAATCACTTTATATCCCCAACAACAGCTGAAACTAACTGTGTCTTTTCATAGTAAAACCAAAGTATTTTATTACTAGAAAGAACTTTAGAATTAATAAATACATGTCTTTCATTTTATAGAGGAGGAAACTAAGGCCTAAATGTTCATGGACAAACAATAAATAGATGTTCCAGTTCCCATTCCAAATGAGAGGGTTAGAGAACTTATTTTCTTTTTTTTTCCTTTGTATTGAATTTATTGGGGTGACACTGGTAACAAAATTATACAGGTTTTAGGTGCACAATTCCATAACACACCATCTGTACACTGTATTGTGTGCTCACCACCCCACGTCAAATGGATAAGTTACTTTCTCATCTGTTTATCCTGATAGGACTGATCTACTAGCAAAAGGATACTTTGCTTACATGAACATATATAGTGCATAGTAGGATTACAGATGAAAAGGCAGGCATTTCAGACCTAGAGTGAACATAGGGTGAAGTTTTTATTATAAGCTCCAGGGAAAGAGTAAAGATGCAACCCTAGGAGGGGGCATCTCTGAAACCTCATGGAACAAGGGGACCTATGGACATAATTCTGATTTATAGACTAATTCCCAGGGAGAAGTCGGACCTAGGAAGGAGGGCATTATCTTTAACAACTTAAGCAAAAATGAAAACACCATTTATCCCAAAGGTCTTAGGGAATCCCAGGAAATGTAAGGAATTGATAAGGCCCTCTGAAGCAATAAACCTAGAGTGATAAATAATTTAAAGCAGGAGATAAAGACAATTTTCTCAATATGGGAGTAGGCTATGTATATTCCACTGACGAGGCTGTAAATGGTACTGTACAAATGAGCTTTTATCTACACGTTTTATTTCTGATTTAAAACTACATTCTTGGTGGTGTGAGGGTGCTCAATAAATATACCCACATACACACACAAACACACACACAACCAAACAAAAAAAAATGCACCCCATTCCATTATTTTGCTCTTTAAAGGAACCATATTCACATTCTTAAACATTTTTATTCTAAAAATACATTTATACAATGTATCTTTCAACTTTACAGGTGTTTGTACCTGAACTGTTGGCTACTTTGAATCTGCTAACTCTATAGTATGTGATTATTAGGAATGTACGGTTAAGTAATGTTCTAGAAAAACCAGCCATCCAGGGCATGCTGTCTGATATTTGTATGTCCATGTGTATTTTACCCAATAGATGGGCTAGGAAGCAAGCAGATTAACCTTAAATTATGAGAAATATTAAAAAGTTCAAGAATATGGAATCCAGACATGTAAAAGGGAATCTGACAAGTAAAATACACGAGCAACATCCAGGCTGATGTAATGATGAGCGTTGTTGTTTCATAAAGATATGGTGATGTACTTCACAAAATAAACGAATGGCTGATGTACATGCATACCAAACAAACGCGACTTGCTCTAATCTCGGTTTCAAACTTCTTAGCGGGCACAGTAGGGAAACTGTGGTATAAAACTATCCCATGCAAATCCATCTGTATTCAGAAAGCCCAAACTGAAGATAAGTGACCTTCTCTTCCATAACATGACCAGTTTAAAAAATCATCCCTTTTCTAGTCGGTGCAAAGGACTTGTGTATCCTAGCCAGGTTGAATCTGTGCTTCTAGCACCAAACTCACGACCTAAATGAAAGAGTGGTCTCACATCTTTCTCTTACCTTTCACTCACAGCTTGCCAATTGTTGACTAAAAAGTCTTTTGCGACATATCGGCCAACATCAAATGCTGCCACAACTTCAATTATATTTGTTTCATTAAAATTGAATGAATTTGTAGTGATGGCATATTCCATGTATCTGTAAAAATGCATTTGCAGAAAATAAATATGTAAAAATTATCCAATACAAGAAGTTAATTTAAATAAATGGGATCAAAATCATATATGATTCTAAGTTAATGATGCACAAATATTCGTTAATTGTTACCGTAGCACAGTTATATTTTTCTCCCTTTGGTTTATTAATTGCACTCTTTCACCAGGAACTTTCATGGTAAGTTTCCCATAATCACCTGGTAAGTATCCATGGGTCTTTACTGCAGCTCATTGCATAAGCGAGTTGACTCCTTTCTTCTTCATTTGTGTTATTAGCGTAGACATTTAACAAAAAATCCCATTCTTTATCGCTTCCCGAGGCAATGCCATAACATAAAATCACAGTTTTAATTGGATATGGTATTCTGTAAAGTATAACATTGTGATGATATTTCTCATAGTAGTTGAGTTATAAGCACGTTACTTATGTTTATAGGTTGTCATATATTTAGAACTATGTAGCTAGAAAAAAATGTTGAGATCTCAGATATAAAGAGCAAAAGTAGGGCTTTCGAAAGGCAACTGTGGGAGCTATTATTAGTGTTACCGTGATGAGATGAGACTGTCACATTAGTTTAGAAAAGGGTTTAGGGGAGAAGTAAATTAGAGTAGTACAAATGGTAAGTATATGCTGATAATAAGTTTGGTTTCATATCTTACTATTACATCTCCTAAGAGTGCATCTAAGGTGATATATTAATAGAGTCTTAGCCTCAGCTCTCTGAGAGACTGCAAATGAATAATAATAAAAAAAGAGTTGCTCTGATGTATGTATGTATATAATAAAGAACAACCTAAATAAGACTCAAAATAAGCGTAAGTGCTTATAGGGAATGCACTGGCAATGACAGGTCCTGGGTGACAATCACTGTATAAATTCTAATCTATTGTTATGATCAGACCTACATTAGACAGTTTTTGTTTTAAAGAAAGATACTTGAATAAAATAGTAGGAGAGATTAATCAAGTGAAAACAAAACAATCATTCCCAGACTGAGAGCATCAAAAGGGTAGAAAGATTGCTGGTGTTGAAACAGGACAAAGACCAGGGCAATTACAATATTCATCTTACTCCTTCTCCGGATTGTCCATCCAGTTTCTGAAGAGTTCTCTTGACAGCTGAAGACAGTCCTCAAGGCCCAACAAACACACACTCCCAAAGAGTTTTTCCAGCGATATTCTCAAAGGAAAAGTCAAAGAAAAACATTTTATTTTGCATTACCACATTATTTTTTTCTGCCTTCAAGAATATGTTTCATAAAAAGATGGGTATTTTAAAACATCCTTCCAATAACATCAAGTTTGCTAAAAAAGAAAAAAAAAAGCTTTTGTGGATAACAAATATGTTTAAGATTCAGAGGAATGTTTCCTGAGAGCCTGTCAGGCACCAAATAAGCTCCTAAGACTGGTATTTTTTGAAAAGTTAGAAATAAATTACTGCCATCCTTTATCTCCCTCAATCACACACTCGGTATACACAGACTCCACATCTGTTATCAATCTACTTTTCCTCCCTTTTATAATAATTGCCTTGTGGATAAAAAATGACTTTAGAGTATTTGATCTAATACTCTTAAAAAGAAAGTTCTTTATACATGGAAAGAAATGGTTTATTTCTCTCTTTGAACCATGTGCTTTTCCTTGCTTAAGTTTCTGTTTCTTCTTCAACTCCTCCTGGCTATTATATTTATGGCCAGAAAAAGGATAGAGGTTTTGTTTTGTTTTTATAGCTGAGAAGGGGTACACATTATGGTTCAAAACAAATAAGTTCAAAAGAATACAGTGAAGAACAATTATAAATCCAGATAAGCAGTGCGTGGGGTGTATCTCCCTACTCTCCCCAAGTTTGGAGTAAAAGGTAAAGGAATTCAAAGTGGCCATAAAGTTCCAAAAAATGCAAGAGCCAAATCTCTATTCCTCCACCCTCTAGTTCCAACTCAGCTTGACCTGACTCTCTGATAAGCAGAAGTGGAATGTCCAAGGGTGGAGGCCTTCTGAAAGACAGCTCTGAGCACTCATTTATACACACACTGTCCCTCCCCACCCATCCAAAGCTGGCTCCAGCAACGCTGTTCCAAAGAGAACTGGTCTTGGGATGCTACAAAAAAAACACACACACACACACACATAAAAACACAGATCACTTCAGTCCAATTAACTAGTCCAAGGTTATGGCTAGTTAACAGGTGTGCTGCCTGCATTTTTGAACACACTTTTGCCTTCCTGTTTATTCACACATGCCTACACATTCACTATCCCAACTAGTCCTCCCCATCTTCAATCTACTTGTCCATTCAACCCTATGTCCTTCTAGTCACAGGTCCTAGCACTAAAATTTTCTCCTCTCTCAGAAGGATACTCATGAGTGGTAATAATCACATGTTGCATGCTTTGTATTTCTTGTTTGGTCTAATTGATTTAGACTTGATTTGACTAGTGCTGTAAATATAATCCCTGTACCATAGCTGATTACAAACTCCCTCTCTAGAAACCCAGCATACATACATGGGAGTACACCTTGGGTCACAGGGAGGCCAGCGACAGCAGATATTTTGCCTTCCCCCCGCTTCCTGGATCATTATGACAACATGCTTACTTCTCTCACCAAATCAATGATGTGAAAATCATTTATAACACGTATGATCATACACAATGACTGATATATTTCACTGTCAACCTCTCATAAAATTTGCACAGTGATAGAATTTCTGTTGCCAATAATATACAGAGGGGACCCTTTCCCATGCCCTTTAATTCACTGGGATAGGCTGACTTTGCTTAGCACAGCCCTTCACCATTAGTATGACATACTTACAATTTCAACCAGTAGCCTAAGATTTGAGAATATAGAGCTATAAATTCCTGTGTAAAATATCACATGATGTCACTTATTTGTGGAATCTAATGAACAAAATGAATTGACCAACAAAATAAGACCCGAAGCATGGAGGCATGGAACAGACTAACATACCTCAATGTGGATTGGGAGAACGAGAAGAGATAAACCAAAGACTTACATACTTACATGCATAACCCATGGACACAGGCAATAGGGTACCGGGGGGGGGGGAGTGTGTGTAGGTAGGGGCTGGGAGGAGGGGGTTAAAGGTGGGGATGGGAGATATCTGTAATAATATTAACAATAAAAATATATATATTTTTAAATTTCTGTGTATACACATATGTGCTTTGTGGGTAAATTAAAACCCCAAACTATTATTTCCTATTAGGATACATGTAGCTCATCAATCTCAGAGCTACTGCTCTAAAATAGTATATAAAAATCTCTCAGTGAATCATAGGTATTAAGATCTTATGATGTAAGTATGGAAGCCTATTTATTAATATGAATATTTTAATGCAATTATTACTACTCAAAAATACTTACAAAGCTAAATAGTCATCTTGCAATGCTGTCACATTTTCACGAATTATAGTTGAATAATGATTCCATATTGAGGTAAGTCTCTTTAATAGATACTTCTATAAACAATAAAGAGAATATACTGTTAGTCTGGCTTGCAACACTGAATTTGCATTGTATTTCTCTTCATCTGAAAAGACATTTAATAATGACAGATATGTCTTCAGAAATGATTTTTATCTGTTAGTAATGTATAACTGGTTTATTTTTTAATTTCCATACATTCAGTTTTCTCATACAAAATGGGGTTTATAATAACACCATTATTATAGTTTTGTGAAGACTAAACAATATAATGTATGTAAGCATACTGCCTGGCAAATAAATCAATAAATGTTAGCTATTATTATAATTTAATATCACCCTATCCATTTCTGGTTATCATAAAAAATGAGAAAAAAGTATAAAAATTTAAAACTTAAACTTTCTATCTTAAAAATTCCATGTTTAATATATAAACCTCCAAGAAAATAAGAACTGACTTATGTCTCAAACAAATTTAAGCCCTGAGTCTGAAATAAAGTTTTTTCAATTGAGCTATCAGCTGGTAAGTAATAAGATTATAAAAGTTATACATTTTCAATACATTCCTGTATTGAAATACTAAATTTATTCATTGAAATTCTTTAAAAACAAATATTAGTTTTTACTTACTTATGCAAACCAAGTCATCAGATATAATCAACAAGCCTCCTTGATCCCACAAACATTAAAGTGCCTTCTGTTGGTCACCAACCCCACATTCCAGTAAGTTTCCATCAGTACTTTGGACAGTAGAGACAAGAAAGTATGGAACCCTGAGGTAGTTGTGATCCCAGCTTCCAACGGCCTCAGCAACCCACTTGGAATCATCACCCTAACTTACTTTCTAGCTTGTTTGTGGCCCTCAACTCTCCAAAGGTTTGCTCCCTAACTTTGGCTTTGATTCTACCTGTGCTATCTTTCTTATGATCACTGTTTAAAACCCAATAAAGGAACTTTTCTCCTTTTATATTGTTTCAGTTATGATGGCATGTTATGTCTTTACTCATTAAGTCTACTTTCCTTCACTCTCTTCACAACATCAAGAGCAGCTTTGAAACATTTACTTTTTGTGGAACTCACCTCTCTGGTTTTAAGTGCTGGCCCTGTAAATCAAAGCATTTCAATTTTGCATATAGGATTGTTAAAAGTCATTATATTTGATTAACAATCTTTTAGGAAAATAGTTGCTAATACATACTATCCTTTTCTGTAAGCAAAAAGGCATACCATATCTATCCACTTCTGGTTTCTTAGGACATATCGCCACTTCCATGAATTAAATACCTTTCCAAACTTCTATCATACTCATCTCCTAGACCAGGTTTATGACTAAGATATTTTCTTTTAAGAATAATCAATCATTCCTTGAAAAAATGAATATGTATATACTTTTGGAAAGGCCTGTTTCACAGATGCTCTTTAGAATATAGAATGAGGAAGAATGGATTCTTTTAAACCACAAAACAAAGAATGAAATTACCTTTAATAATGTGTATGTATCATAGTTGCCCACATCAGAAACAAAATTGCTGGGTAGCAGGTTCACCAAGACTGTATGCCATACTATGATTTCATCTTCTTCAGCAAGGTACTTGGTTAAATCAAGTGCTGTTTCAATCTCAATATAATTGTTTCTGTTTGGTTTAAAAACACACACTAAAAAACCTTCACTTGCTAAAAATGATTTGCACACTTTCCATATTTGTTCCATGCTTCAATGCCTGACTTTATAAAGTATGTGAAATCAAGAAGCTAGAGGGTAAAGGTCCCATCTCATAGATAAGATGGGAACCAAGCAATGTTGACCAACCCTCCATTTCAGTTTGGTATGTGCACCCAGATTCCTGGAGATTATAGAAAATCCAGGCCCAATATTGGCCTAATTATTGGGCAAAAGAATATTTGTGCACTTAGTATGCATTCTTATGAGAGTATAGTTTCCATTCAACAAGTATTAATTAAAAGTCATTCTCTCTCTAATGTTCTGCCAGCACAAACTAGAATATAGGAAAATACTCTTTCCTACTATTGAGGATCTTATTACTTCAGTGAGGAGCTGAGATTTATGCATAAGTAGCTGTTAACAAAAGGTCCTAAGAAAGGCAATGAATACAATAAAGTAGCAAAGAAGGTAAACATGCATGTAATAGAAAAGTCAGCGAAGGCCTCCTGGAGGAGGAATTTGAGAAAAACAATGAAAGATGGGTAGGATTGAAATGGGTAGTAAAAAAAGAGGAAGACAGTTTAGGACAAAGAAGATTATTGGGTATTAATGTGATGGGCAGACCAAGCTAACAGGAGCAGAGAATTTCTTTTGTGTATAGTTGAGAGGTGGGGCCTAATAGGAAAGGCGGATCAAAACTGTGAAGAGCCATGTGTATCAGGATGTAGAATTTACATCCTGACACACATGGCGGGAAGATGTTTAGACACCTGGGTACCATCATGAAGGTGATACCTAAAAATCCTATATAATAAGAGAGGAATATGCTAATTATCTGTTACGCCATGAGGTGTAACAACCGGGTCACGGATCTGCAGGAGTGTGGGGCAGCGAACTACAAGTGGGCAGCAGAGGGCTACAGGAGGGGGCAGGGCAGCAAGCAAGCAGGAGGTGGAGAGCTACAGGAGGGGGCAGGGCAGCAAGCTATGAGGGGGAGGGGAGCTACAGGAGGGTGTGGCAGTGGGCGGAGAGCTACAGGAGGGCAGCAGCGACCTACTGGCACACGGATTCATGCACAGGGCTACTAGTTTTATTATAATTGGGCTCAACAAGATAGAATGGAATTCAAAGGAACTAAAGGTTAGAAGCTAATGCAATAGGCCAAGCAAAAGACAATGAAAGCTTGGCTTAGTATGGAAGCAGTGAAGGTAGTAAGTAAGGGGAGAATCCAAAAGACTTTCCCAAGAATGAATAGATAAGACACGGTGACTATTTGGGAAATGTGGAGGAGTTCAGGATATCTCTTATGTTGCAAGTTTGGGTGATGGGAAGAATAGTGGCACCTCTGACAGAGAGAAAAAATGATAGCAGGAGCAGTTTAGAGACAAATGAAGTTCAGTGTCTCAGGTGCTGAATTTAAATGACCACAGGATAAATAGAAGACAGGAAGAGACAAGTACAGATGTAGGCTTAGAAGTCATCAACATATCTTCCACAAACATTTATTGAGTACCTTATATCTTCTAGACACTGTACATGTAAATAATAAAATCACTGAAATTTAAAAAATGCATGCATTATCCAAAGGGAGGAGAGAAAAAAATAACATAACCATCACTGGTCTTAGGATGCTCACAGCAGCAAGAAGAAGAGAAGCCAGGTACATGAGGAGAACTACGTTTGCATATTGAGGTCTCAGGAAGCCAGTAAAGAAGTTTCCAGGAGGATGTGTTCAACAGTACCAAAGTCAGGGTAATCTTAGAGCGGAGTTTCAACAAAGTAGTGAGCAAGGAAGTATGCTGCAGGTTACAGAGGGGAAAAGTAGTAAGGAAATAAAAGATAAAATAAGCAGACATTCATTCAAGAAATAAGACAAGCCAAAGAGAGAGTGAGCACACTAGATAATTTATTATGTATACTCCTTAATTTTATTGTCTGAAAATGTAAATTCTGAACATATATTAATTTGCCTGGTCAAATACTTACCAGCTGCTTTTATATATATGTCACATTTTATTTATATCATAATGAATAAGGGTGATATAAATAAAATCAATAATTTTGCAATATGTTAAAATACATGCCATATCTCATTAAAATTATACCTATAGCCATCATCATCAGGTATCATAAATCACTTCAAAATTTTAATACATAGTCTATTTCCAGCAACTCGTTTTTTAGATGTCAGCTACTTTATTTCAACACTCAATATCACAGAAAAATATGAACACAATCTTCCTAAATTTATCCATTTTAACATTTACTAGAGTTTACAAAGGTAAGCTTGAATCACTTGTAATTAACCTAAGTTTTAATTCCTGATTGATACTTTTAAAATAATGGTTCTTACGCTTTTTATAATCCTATCTAATAAAAGAGTAATATGCATATTGACCATCACTGCAACACACAAGATGGCCGCCACCATGTGGTAAAAGATGGCAGTCCCCATGTGGACACAAGATGACCACCACAAGATGGCCAGCAGGGGAGGGCAGTTGGGAGGGACAAGGCCTGCAGGGGAGGGCAGTTGGAGGCAACCAGGCCGGCAGGGGAGGGCAGTTAGGGGCGACTAGGCTGTTAAGGGAGGGCAGTTAGGGGCAATTGGGCCAGCAGGGGAGCAGTTAGGCATTGATCAGGCTAGCAGGGGAGTGGTTAGGGGGTGATCAACCTGGCAGGCAGAAGTGGTTAGGGGCAATCAGGCAGGCAGGCGAGCAGTTGGGAGCCAGCAGTCCTGGATTGTGAGAGGGGTCCCAAATTGGAGAGGGTGCAGGCTGGGCTGAGGGACACCACCCCCCTCATGCACGAATTTCATGCACCGGGCCTCTAGTAATCCTATAAATATTTAAACACTATTATCTTTTTTCTCTTTATATCATTTCTACTGCATCCTTTTCAAACTTTTCCTTTAAGGTGTTTCTTTCAAAACATTGAGTTATCTTTGCTATTCTTTTAAAACCCTTTACAAATTCTCTATAATTAGTTTAAATCTTATTATACCAAAGTTAATTTAATTGAAAATATATAGGACTTTGATTATAATTGAATGCCAAGGTTTGACTTGAGAAGAACATATTCTTCCTCTCAAAATTGTTGTTGTTTTTCATGGCTTTCTAATTGTAATAGACATTATTGCTCTTTCTTTATAGGACTTTCTTGTCTTTTTTTTTCTTTTTTATTGTGGGAAAATACACATAAAATTTGTCATTGTAACCATTTTTAAGTGTACAGTTCAGCAGTATTAAATACATTCATAATGTTGTGCAACCATCACCACCATCTGTCTCCTTAACTCTTTTCATTTGTAAAACTGAAACTCTGTACCCATTAAATAATATCTCCCCCTTTCACCTTTCCCCCAACCCCTGGCAACCACCATTCTGCTTTAAGTCTTTGTGATTTTGATTACTCTAAGTACCTCATGTAAAGTGGAATATTACAGTACTTTTCTTTTTGTGACTGGCTTATTTCACTTAGCATAGTGCCCTCAAGTTTCATCCATTTTGCTGCACATTCCAGGAACTTTTATGTAATAAAATGCTGCTATAACTACAGAATTTGATCCTAATCTTGAGAAGTTATGGCCTGGATATGCTAAAGAACCAACTACATAGTGATGAAGTTCATAATGATAAATTCTCAAGGTGAACTCTAAAACCATGTGAGCAGAAAATATACTCACTGAGACAAGGAAAAGGCATCATCAATCAACTGCAGTCTGTGGATAACAGGAATAGCCTGCAAATGAAATCCCAATATGTACAGAAAAGATGAGAATTTTTTTTAGTAAAAAAAATAATTTGAATAGAATAACATTTAAAGATCATTGTTAATTACAAAGTACTTTTACATGACTTTCTCATGTACAGAGAAATGATAAATACGAAGGGTAGTCCCCATAATTTATGTATTATACATCTGTTTTTGATAAATGATCCCTCTGGATATGAATCATCAGGCTTAAATAAGGCAGAGAGTTTTGCCAGGATTCTCCCTGAAAACAGCATGTTAGAAAATAAAAACAGGAAGCCAAATTTAAAAGGCTTCTCTAAAACAGAAAGCATACATTAAATTGTATGACAATGTCCAAATTATTGTCAGGGGGATTTTTTGGCATGGGAGGGCTTAAATAACTATTATTTAGCACTATTTTGGTAACATTGAGGTACTCTTTTAAATGGTATCTCTCTTCTCAGGAATTTACTGCTTTGACACAATACCACCAATAGGGCCCTTTGAGTCACGGGAAGGCAGGAGTCAATTGCCAGCCTAACTCCTGAGGCTCCTGTTTGAGCTCTTTGGCTTTGCCAGGCCACAGGACTCTGTCTCAGCTGGAGTGTCCTAAGGATGCCCAATGCCTCCCACAGTATTCCTTCAATAGCTCCAGTCTTTGCATATATTTGGTACTAGAAAAATTATCTTCGCCTACATCCCTTTGAACATCTGAGCAAACCAAGCTTAATTCTTTTCTTGGGAGTAGTCTCTTTTTCCTTCTGGTGATAATAACATATTTTCTAGATTAATATTAATAACTGAAATGTTTTTTTATTTGCTCACCAACTATGTTGTAGGAATAATTAACCTCAGTCTTTAAATAAGTAAATCTGCAGTGGTTTCAAGATCATTGCTATAATAACATGACCTAAAGCTTCCATAGCCAAGAGTGCCCTTAGAAGTTAACAAGAATTTAGCTACTCAGAAAAAGATTTTAAAATGTCAGCGTAAGTCATTTTTGTAGCTTTATACAAAAGCATAACAATAATTTTTAAAAACTACTGAACGTGTTCTGAATGCCTGAATTGTGTCAGGCCTCTGTTAGACATAACACATGCATCACTTCACAGGCAGTCCTCAGGTTACGTCGGACTCGACGTACGTCGTTTCATGGTTACGTTGCCATCTCCCATTTATTTATAAAAAAAAACAAAAGTTCCGTCATTTCGATGTATGTACATATGTGCTTTATGTTTTTTATTATTTATTTACCACAAGTAAAGGTCAGGAATTGTTATCTTTCTTTTAAATTTTTTTTTTACTGTTTCACTTCATTACTGCTGAGTATGTGCTCCATGTGAGTGACGTAGGTGCTTTTGTAGGTGGGTTGTGACTTCATGCGAAATCGCGTTACATCATGCCGTAGGAACGGATCTCCGACGTAAACCGAGGACCTACTGTATTTAATCTTCGCAACAACCCTTTAAGGTTGGCCTGTTACACCCATTATTATACAGATAAGAAAACTGAGGCATGACTGGCCATATAAGAGGCCTAAGGTCACACACCTGGCAAACGATGAACATAAACACAAATCTACCTGACCAAAAATCCAAAGTCTGGACCAATGTTCTTTATTGCCTCTTCTGGTGGAGAGGTTCCTGCATGTGTCTCAGAGAATTTCCAGAGTGAGACACCTAAGATTTCTTTTAGTTCAACACTCTGGTTTTACAAACGTCATCTCAATGAAGACCCCAAGATTTCAGAGCTGAGCCAACTCTATAGACTTGTAAGCCAGCATTTATCTCCACCAGTGGAGATTTGGTTTAATTCAACCAATAAAAATCTTACTGATTATAGCTATCCAACATTTTAATATTTACATATTGTATGATGATTTATAATTATTTCACAATTTAAAGTGATATTGGATTATTATTGATATTTGTGGATTAAATTCTCCCCTCTGAGGGAGAGTGAGAATAAAATTTTTACGAAAATTAACATTTTCTAGTATATACTGCACATCTATTATGGGCTTAGAAATTTTAAGTATATGTTTACCTACATCGTCTCTAATCCTCATGATAAATAAGTAATATATAAGATTATTTCCATTTAAAATAAGAAATGAAAGCAGAACATTTAAGTAACTTGCCTAACATCACAAAACTAATGGTTAATAGGAAAATGTATTCTTATTTTTACCTAGAAAGCTAAAATTGTTGTGGAAAAGTGAGATTAATGTTCAAAAATACAAAACACTCAACCAAAATCTCCTCTTTCTAAGAATAAGTAATGAGGGGAAGGTCTCTTCTCATTAGACAGACATATGAAAGCTCAACTCTGAAAGGCTAGAGAGTGCAATACTAATGATACGTAACAAAAGGTATAAAAATAATCTTACCTTATGATCTTTTTCAAGCTGTTGATTTAATTTCTTCCAACCTAATTTATCATAATTAACTCTGTAATATCCAGTCATATTCAAATTTAAAATCACCCAGTCATGATCAGAATTTGAAACTTGCATTTCAGGGAATAATTCTACAAAGAAATATGTGAAATATGTTTGATACGGTACATTTGAAAAATATTTCAATATATGTTTATACTATATTCTCTTAATTCTAAACAATAAAGCCAATGAAACAAAAATTAAAGGAATTCTAATATATATATATCTTACCATATAATTATATTTTTTCACATTAGTAGCTTTTGATTTGAAACTTTTCTTTAAATCTCTATGTTCAACAAGAATGATATCATAGTTTAGTTTTAAACAGGATAGCTTTTCAAAAGCTAAATATTTCAACTTTTTATCCTTTGCCTTTATATTATATATATTCATGTTTATATGTGAAGATATTTTAAAAATTTGTTACTTACTGCTGCTTTTATCTAGCCAGACTAAAGACTGTATAGTTCCATTTTTCATCCAAAGAATAGGTACAATCCATGTGTCACTTAGAAAAAATTTTAAATTCAGTTAGTTTTCACATAAGAATGTAAGCACTGAGCCAATGTTAAATGAGATGATAAAATAACAGACAGAAATTGGTCATTCCCTCTGGATATGTAGGACTTGACTTTTTATTATTCACTGTTGATTTTACAAGCCAGTTTTGCTTTAGCTGTTTGTTTACTCTCTCTTGTTGTATCTTATAGATTGACTTCTTATAACTTAAGGTAACTTCTAGGACTATCTTGTATCTGAAATTTTAAAGACCTGTTTATAATAAACTAGAGGCCCAGTGCATGATTGAATCATGCACGTGTAGGGTCCCCTACACGCTTTCGCTTTCGATCGCGGGGGAGCTGGGTGCCTGTCTGCTGGTGCACCAGGCCTTTCGGAAGCCTCCGGAGGCTTCTGAAAGGTCTAGTGCCGGAGCAGACAGGCACCCAGCTCCCCTGCTTTTGATGGTCCGCGGCGGGACGTGAGCTCGCTGCCCCAGAGGCCCCTTCTGTGCCGCAGCACAGCTGCCGCTGGCGATGCGAGCTCAGCGTCCCGCTGGCCCAATCGGCTACCCCAGCCACCCCGAGTCCCGCCCCCTGCGCCTCCCGCTGGCCCAATCATGGGTGTAGCGGCGTGATGGTAATTTACATATTACCATTTTAAAAATATATATATATTTCATTGATTTTTTTACAGAGAGGAAGGGAGAGGGATAGAGAGCCAGAAACATCGATGAGAGAGAAATATCGACCAGCTGCCTCCTGCACACCCCCCACCAGGGATGTGCCCGCAACCAATGCACATGTCCTTGACCGGAATTGAACCCGGGACCCCTCAGTCCGCAGACTGACGCTCTATCCACTGAGCCAAACCAGTTTCAGCTACATATTACCATTTTATTAGGTAGGATTATAGTCACCTGGCCTGTTCATAGGTTGTTCAAATGCTGCAGACAGACCCAAATCCATCCTTGCCAAGAGAGGTAAAGAGTAATTTAAGAAGAAAAAGCTTGGCAAATATTTCAAAATACTTTTCTGCATCAAGCTTTCTCCCCATCTGAAAAATGTTCAGCATGGCCCTAGCTGGTTTGGCTCAGTGAATAGAGCATTGGCCTGCAGACTGAAAGGTCCCGAGTTCGAGTCCCATCAAGGGCACATGCCTGGGTTGCGGGCTCGATCCCCAGTAGGGGGCGTGCAGGAGGTAGCCAATCAATGATTCTCTCCTATCATTGATGTTTCCATCTCTTTCTCCCTCTCCTTTCCTCTTTGAAATTAATTTTTAAAAATAGAAAAATGTTCAGCATGAATCAGCCAGATTATTCATATTTCTTGAATGCCAACATTCTTTCCGTGTTGGTGGACATGACCTGGATGAAGTAGCTGACCACAAGGAGGACATTAGTCATCTGAAGGGACATGCTACTTGGAATTTGGGCAATATTTTTCAATCTTGCTTAAATAGAAGTCTGGGTTCTCAAAGGCATTAAACTGAGGGTCTCTGTTTTACCTCATGACTAAGGCATAACTCTTCTCAAAAGACACAGAATATCACAATGAGAAGAGATCTTTAGGTCTCTTGTTCTTCATCCCTGGGGTTTTAAAGAAAGAGTAGGAGGACCTGAAAATTTTGGTGGTGGTTTTGAAAATTAATTACTCATTTGTGGCAATACTACAATGAGATGTGAGGATCAAAATTTTATGAAAAACAGTTGAAAATTATCTAACAAATTAAGAACTAGAAGGGAAGGGAAGGGAAGGGAAGGGAAGGGAAGGGAAGGGAAGGGAAGGGAAGGGAAGGGAAGGGAAGGGAAGGGAAGGGAAGGGAAGGGAAGGGAAGGGAAGGGAAGGGAAGGGAGGGAAGGGAAGGGGAAAGTGATGAATATTAAGCCACTTTATACTCCTTACTTCATTTTTAAAACAATCTACTGGGATACCTGTTATTATGTTTACTTTATAGATAAGTCAATTAAACTCAGAGATTTTAAATAAGACTTACCTAAGATTTGAAGTTTGTTGGAGTTCCTATTTGAACCCTATTTGAACCCAGGTCTAACAGTATTGAAAATCCATAATTCTAATGATATAGGTATGGGTACAAATACACATATACATGCATGTGTGGACATGCACAAAACTATTCCTCAGACATAGTTACCATTCAATACTGTTTCTAGAGAAAAGAAGATGACCTTGCAACACAATATCCTTTTATCTTAACTAGCATGAGGTCATCTATGGCTCTAGCGTATTGCCTGTCACCCAGAATCCTGAGTAATTTATTTCTGTCTGAAGGACAAAAAAGAAATACATAACACCCAAAGCTTTGGTCAATGGTGTTGAGGAGGGGCACTGCCTTGAAACCTTAAAAGCAGGTCTCTGGCCTGGCTCAGGACATCAGGGCTCTCCCTCATTCTAGCACCCCAGGAACGTTCTACACTGAGTCCTAAGTCACCATCCCAGAGTCACTCTGCAAAAAGGTGTGGCCAGCAGGGGTTATGCTTCCTCACCCACAGGCTGGTTTCCATTGGATCAGAACTCAACCCCAAGGGAGGTAAAGACAGAGGAGCAAATCTACCTACTTGTGGGTGAGAAGAGTCTGATTTTTAACCTTTCCAAGATAAAATGGTTCCTGTTTCATGATGCCAGTAGATACATTTAAGGTGATAACTGGAAAACCACTCTGGTAGGTCCAACTGTCCATTATACTTTTTACTGTTGCTGGCAAAACAATTTTACTCTGGTCATCTATGGCCTGTTTTAAAAAAAATCATCAGAAAAGCAGATATTTATCTTCAAAATCTTTTGAGGTAGCAATCTCCTAAAAGAAATGACATAGCTATTCTATATAGTAATTCCCAGTGGGTGATATACCGGGTCAAATTCAGAACTCCCTTCAACTCTATACGCACTCATTAAACATATATTTTTAGATCTAATATGTGCAGGCTCTGTTCTGGGCACTGGGAATACAGTGGTGGAAACTAAAGAAACAGCCCAACTTAAGGGAGTTTCACAAACAAGGTAAAACTGTTTTCCTGTGGCATTGCCATAAAAGCATGGCCACCCCATCTTGTTGAACTCTATCATACAGAACAACTCAGCAAAAACATGTCAGGAAGTAGGCCAATACCATTTGAAAATGCCTCCAAAGATCATCTTGCTTAGCATTTGAGTAAGAAAATGTCTCCAAATACGACTGTAAAAATAGAAAAGTTAAGATTAGAATAAATTACATCCCAAAGCAATTTATGTTTATTGCCTTCCAGGTAACATTTTGTAAACTCACCTTAAGGGCGCTGATAAATAAATTCTCATTCAGGAAACTAGAAAGCATCCGGACCATAGACGCTCCCTAAGACATAAGAAGTTGTTCATGATTTGAACAAAATTCAATATCTAAATACTGACACATTCCATTTCAACAAGCATTATGCTAGACTGTGTTCCTGATTACATTGTGCACTTTAGTTGAATGTTTCAGTTATTCTAAATTATTTTAATAAAATGGTAGACTGTCATTAATTAATAGGTACAAGGTGAACTAATGCCCTACATATAAAGAGTTCAGGGTACACAAAATGTTTTAAATTTATATATATAATAACATATGGCAAAAATAAATTTGTACCAAATAGAAGGGTTTACCTTAAAAGTAGCAAGTGTCTAAGTCTATTCATAATGGTACATGGTATTGAGCACCTAAGATGTGCTTGATTAATATTTACTAGATAATAATTGATTTAACCACATTTTCTGAAATCTATCTACTGAATAAAATTAGGGTTATTTGTATCAAAAGTTGTACAATAGCATATTAGCTTATGATCCTTGGAATCCATTTTATGCAACTTTCTGCAAGAGTTCAGAACAAAGGGAAATATATGACTGATTTTACCTTATTGTAAGTAAATATGTCAAAGAGCTCACTTATTTCATTAGTTTCTGTGAAATTTTCCACCTTCATGGATACAGCTCGAGTCACCATGGCGTGATCTTCTCTGAGAACATCATGTAAAAGGTTAGAAAAAAATACTTCATTCTAAAAGGAAATGATTGAGCCACATTAAGTTCTGAGGTGTCACAGAAACACAAAATTCAATGTTCCCAAAATACTTTAACCTTTTGCACTCGGATGTCAAGTGTGACTCGACATGGTTAGCATAGGTAGCAGCTCTTTTTATACTCTGAATGTATCAATAATTTGAAATATAAAAAAATCCAAATAAATAAGTTTGTATGAAAAGAAACTCCAGTTTTTTATTCTACTGCCGTGCTTTGTAAAATCTGGGGTATTTAAAAAATTAAATCCCGAGTAGAATAAAGGAATTGAGAAAAAAGCAAGTGAGTGAAAAGGGTTAAAAAACTGACGTTGAAGAAGGAGGAAAACAATAATTAAGAAGTGCTCTGTGAGCTACAATATGCCAAATAAGCAAGGATTCCATCTTACCTAATAATAGATAAACATGTAAATTGACCATACCTCTGCTATGCCACCAGCCAATCAGGAGTGATATGCAAATTAACCCAACAAAGATGGCGGTTAATTTGTATACACAGGCACCGAGTGACTGGGGCGGGACGCTTGTGTCATCACCATGGCGATGACGCAGGCGTTCTGTCCCACCCCCCCCCACCCCCCCCCCCCCCCCGGTCTCTCAGGGCCTCTGGGAAGCGTGGGAAGGCGGGGCCAGAGTAGAAAGGGGCTGGGCCAGAGTGGAAAGGCGGTGCCGACAGCCAGGGAAAGGAAAGCCCATTCTAGCACAAATCTTCGTGCATCAGGCTTCTAGTGAGTAATAAAATTCTAGGATACTTTCCTCCCCATTTGGTGTCTTTCTTTATTTCAATTCTTAAAAAATCAATTACAAGAACTCCGTATACATTTTTCCTAAGGAGGTCCCTGGGGTGGTGGTGGGGTGGGGAGAGAATAGTATCTCTTGGTGGTTTTAACTGTCTAAAATTTTATAGAGAATTATTAAAATCTAATATTAATCTAATTACTAATAGCAAACACTTAAGATTGATCAGTATCTCTTTCATGGACATTCATAAACCAAAAGCATGCCATATTTATAAATTCACAAGAATGCTGATATAATAATTTGTAATTGGAAATAAATCAACAGATTGGATATAACAGTTTATATGTAACTCATACATTAGAAGAAGGCACTTTGTTATATTTTAATAAGAAGTACAGGACTCTATACTGGTAAAAGACTAAATCTCTCTGACCCATGACAAGGGCCATTTCTTTCTGAAGAAAAGCTGAAAGGATAACCAAAGTATAGCCAAGAGGTGCATGGGATGGACGAGCCAAAGAAGGAACAGTGGAGAAGTTGCAGAAATAGCATACCCTAGAGAGCCCCTGATAATCCACATGAAACCTCTTTTGGGGGTCCCAATGTTGACTCTCTCACCCCTGGACAATGTTAGATAAACTTTCAAATTCTATCCCACTTCCATTAGCCTATGTTCCAATCATCATTCTATTAGCACAGTGTTTTTAGATTTATTAATAGCATTGATTAGGCTCTTACCAAACTCTGAGAAAGCCTGTCATTTAGGGCAATGCATGCCAATAAAGACAATCTTTAATGTCAATAAAGGTCACCTGGGGATTTTGTCAAACTCATATTCTAATTCAGTTGGTCTGGGGTGGGCCTATATTTTAACCAGATGACCTGATATTGCTAATTTGAGAATCACACTTTTAGTCACAAAAATTTAGGGAAGACATCTACTTAAGTCTCTTCTTATTCATTAAGTATAGGTTTTATTAATTTAACACTCAAGAGTTCTGCGTCTGCATATGGTTCTCTGATTTTCCTTCTCAATTTTAATCTAATGACTAGATTAAAAGTCCATGATCTCTCAAAGATCATTGAAATAAGGAGTTAAGCTTAAAAAAATTTTTTAAAGCTTATGCTAATTTTCTCAAGTGCCAGGATCTGATGCTCTTCTAGCAAGGATTGTATTCACTCCGCTGCACAGTAATTGAGAAATGTAGACTCAGAAATGAGTAATTAAGAACCAATGATGAAAAAATAACTAAATGATACAAATAGAGGCTAATCTTACCATCTAAGCTTCAAAAACACCAGTAATACGTTTTCAAGTTTCCCAGATATGACAATACCTTAACCATTTTATTTGCATTAAGAGGTACTGATTGATGTTAATATATTCTATTCAATTAAGAACAGGGCAAAATTTTAAAAGTGGGCAGAAAACCTGAATAGACATTTCACCAAAGCGGACATACAGATGGCTAATAGACATATGTAAAGATGCTAACAACACTAATCATCAAAGAAATGTAAATTAAAACCACAATGAAATACCACCCCACACCTGTCAGAATGGCTATCATCAGTATGTAAATCAACAAACAACAAGTGTTGGTGAGGATGTGGAGAAAAGGGAAATCTTGTGTACTTTGGTGAGAATGTAAATTGGTGCAGCCACTATGCAAAATATTATGGAGGGTTTTTTAAAAAATTAAAAATGGAACTGCCTTATGACCCAGCAATTCCACTTCTGGGAATATATCCAAAGAAATCCAAAATACTAATTTGAAGGAATATATGTACCCCTATGTTCATTGCAATAGCCAAGACAGGGAAGCAACCCAAGTGTCCATCAATAGATGAGTGGTACATATATACAATGGAATATTACCAGGTCATAAAAACAATGAAATCTTACCATCTGTGACAACATGGATGAACCTAGAGGGTATTATACTAAGTGAAATAAGTAAGTCAGAGAAAGACTAATACCAGATAGTTTCACTTATATATGGAATCTAAGTAACAAAATAAACTAATGAGCAAAACTGAAACAGCCTTATAGAAACAGAAAACAGACTGATGTTTGCCAAAGGGGAGGGAGTTGGAGGGCTGAGTGAAAAAGGTGAAGGGATTAAGAAGCACAAATTGGTAGTTACAAGACAGTCACAGGGATGCAAAGTACAACATAGGGAATAGAGTCAATAATATTGTAATAACTATATATGGTACCAGGTGGGTACTGAGAAAATTGGGGGAGAACACTTTGTAAAGTTTATGACTGTCTATAAAGTATATGCTGCACATCTGAAATTAATACAAATAATGTTGAATGTAAACTGTAATTGAAAATAAAAAAGAACATAGAGGGTAAGTCTAATCATTTTGGGGGAATGGAACTTCTTTCTTTATTGACTCTAAGCATAGAGGTATAGAGAGTATGGATAGGGCTTTTGAAGAAAACTAAGATTTACTGCATGTATATAAAGTTTATATATATGAAAAGAGTCATGTAAACACACACACACACACACACACACACACACACACACACACACACACACACACACTGGCTCCTTGAGAACAAGAACACTCCCGGGTGCTTTCTCTGCAGAGCACGGTGCTTAAAGGCATGGGCTTTGCAGTCGGAGAATTTGGAACTGCATCTCACCTTTGGTATTTAATAACTCTGAAACCTTGCACAGTGTACTTAATGCTTCCATGCCTGTTTCCTCAACTATAAAATAGAAAAAATAACAACTATGTTCAGATGATTGTTTTGAGGATTAAGATGATGTGTGCATAGAATTCACAGTACCTGGCACTTAAGTCCTCAGTGCTCAGTTAATGGCAAAGACCATATCACTGTTGTCACTCTCGTCATTATCCTAGTGATTAGACTGGATCCAGACAACTGGGTTATAATCACAGTTCTGTCCCAATCAGGAAAATGAACTTGGCCAGTCACTTAACCTTTTGATATTTCATTCTGCTGGACTATATAATGTCCAATCCAAGGGAGAAAGAACAGAGGCACCACAGAGCAGCTGGACGGCAGGGCTGTGGACATTTTATAGGATATCTGAAAAGGGGAGAATAGGTGCATGGAACTGGGACATTCAGATGCTGCTATATCAGCACTTCCCAGAAACTGTGATTTCACAAACAGATGCAAAAAAATTTTTTTAAGTCTGTAGGGCTAAGACAGGTTTGTAAACTTTTTATTCTACTGTCTTTTATATATATATACATCATCTATGTATCATTAACATCTATACTAATAACAGAGAAATAGGAACTATATATATAATTGATTTCAGAGAGGAAGGGAGAGGGGAGAGAGAGATAGAAACATCAATGAGAGAGAATCATTGATTGGCTGCCTCTTGCACGCCCCCTACTGGGGATGGAGTCCAGAACTCCAACATGTGCCCTTGACCAGAATCAAACCTGGGACACTTTAGTCTGCAGGCCAACACTCTATTTGCTGAGCCAAACCAGTTAGGGCTCTACTGTCTTTTTAATCAACAGAAACAAAACATCATCTATGTACCATCACCATCAATACTAATAATAGAGAAATATGCAAATTATCCGTTACAGTGTCACATCACAATTGGGTCAGCAGGCTACGTCCCCTCCCTCTGCTCAGACAGCTGCAAGGACTGGGATAGAATAAGATACGATAGGAGTGGGTAAGAAAGGAGAGGGAGAGGAAGGCAGGCCTGCATGCAGACAGGCCGAGAGGAGAAACAGAAATACAGAAAGGGAACAAGAAAAAGATGCAGGAATGGAAAAGGGAAGGAAATGCAGGGCTGCACACAGGAGAGGGTGTAGACCGCAGGGTGGGGCAGGTGCGCCCAGCGAGGGGCGGGGCAGACATGGGAGGAGGGCAGTGGCTCCCAGCATGGGCCGTTGGTGGGGAGGCGGCCACAGGTCCAGGACAGAGTGGTGGACGGTCCGAGGCCTTCTGGGTGGAGGTGCTCCGGTTTGGCGGTGGTGGCAGCAGCGCCCGGCCTGCACGGCCTTGGCCACCCTCGCTGTGCCGGGCGTCCCGGGCAGGAAATGGGAGCAGGACAGTGGCAGAGAGGCTGGGAAAGAGGGGACGGTGAACACTTGGCCGGGCTGAGCCCTGGGCTGGGGTTAATGCCCCCCCCCCTAACGGAAGCTTTAAGAAGGGAGGGAGGGAAGAATTTATAAAGGAGTCAGTAGAGAGCAGAGTTAAAGAAGGAAAGAGGATGTATGAGTGAACTGTAGGAGCTATAATGAAAATCAAGTATAGTTGTGTACTGGGGACAGATTTTAAAAGTAGGAGTCAGAAAAGAAAAAAGATAAATGATAGTGAATAATTAGGCAGGTAGATAGATAGATATTAAAACAGTGGAAGTAAGTAGAGAAGAATGTATGGGAAAGGTAGGATGAGAGAGAAAGAGGGAGGGAAGAAAAGTTTTAAAGGGGAGCTGGTAGAGCTTAAAAGGAGAATGGGAAGAAGGAAGAAATGGGGGAGGGAGCAAAGCAGGTCCGAGGGAGGAAGTGAAGAAAAAAATTAAGGTGGGAAGGAAGGAAAAGGGGAGGGAGGGCAGGGGTGAAGATAAAGGAAAGAAGGAATGTGGGGAGGGAGGGAGGGTAGGAGAAAGATGGGAAGAAGGATGATGGAACAGAAGTAGGAAATAAGAAGGAAAGAAACGTTTATAAATGATGAGTCAGTAGGAAAAGTGTTACATAAAGGAGAGAGAAAAATTGTGTGAGAGAGAGAAGCCAATAAGGAAGTCAAATACAATTGTGTGTGAAGGGGATAAGATTTAAAAAAAAAAGTTAATAGGGGCGACCAGGCCAGCAGGGGAGAGCAATTAGGGGTGACCAGGCTGGCAGGGCAGGGCAGTTAGGGGGATCAGGCAGGCAGTCAGGTGAGTGGTTAGGAGCCAGAGGTCTCCGATTGCGAGAGGGATGTCCAACTGCCAGTTTAGGCCCGATCCCGCAGGCCTAAATTGGCAGTTGGACATCCCCTAAGGGCTCCCGGATTGGAGAGGGTGCAGGTCGGGCTGAGGGACCCCCTCCCCCACGTGCACAAATTTCATGCACCAGGCCTCTAGTCTACACAAATAAAAGAGAAACATGCAAATTGACTGTCACTTTGTGACACCCACAGCCAATCAGGAGTGAGTATGCAAATTAACCCTACAAAGATGGTGGTGGCCCCAGCCCCCAGTCACTCCAGGCCTCTGGACAGCACACATGCAAGCGCCGAGCGGCCAGGCAGGGCGGGACGCCTGCTATGAGGGGGAGGGGAGAGCAGAGAGAGATATAGGAGTGGTGCTCAAGCTAGAGTGAAGACTGAAGGCTCTGGCCGGAGTGAAGGCCTGGGTCCCAGGTGCCAGAGGAAAACCGGTGCTGGCAGCCAGGGGAAGGAAGGCCTATTGCACGAATCTTTGTGCAACAGGCCTCTAGTCCTTTCATAAAAGGCAAATTTTATTACCAATATATTCTTATAAACTCCTTCAAAGTGAAGAAATTTAGCCTGTAAGGAAGAGCTGGCCAGTGGAGCTCAACATTTCAAATAGCAATACACTCTTTGAATGAGTGGGGATGGGGAGAGGACAAGAGGCCAAGAATCCAGTTTGGGAACCACTTGGGAGGTGAGATGAGAAAAAGGCTGGCGAAGAGCAGCAGAAAGAGCTGCCCTAAGCATCAGAGAGGTGGTGGGAGGCAGGACTAGAAGGGAAGAAAGGGCCTCTGGTTTGTTATAAAGGGGTGAGGTTTGTGTCAAAGGATGATATTAAATCTAAACACGTAAACATCTAAATAAAATAAAGTCAATTTAGCTTTATCATGGCATCCTGAAAGCACTACCTAACTACTCTAAATAAATTATCAAAAATATAAGTTAGAGTTGAAATCATCAGAATTGCATACCCATAAATTTATCCTTTTTTTCATATTATTAGTTACTTAAAACAGCAAAATAATATGAGCTATAATATATAAACATCAGTAATATAATATATACTAGAGTCCCTGTGCACAAAATTCATGCATTGGAGGTTGGGGTTGGGGTCCCTCAGCCTGGCCTGTAGCCTCTCACAGTTCAGGACCCCTTGGGGGATGTCCACCTTCGCAATCCAGGATCCCTCACTCCTTACTGCCCGCTTGCTCGCTCCGTACTGCTTGGCTCGCTGCTCCTTAGTGCTGCCACGGAGGTGGGAGAGGCTCCTGCCACCGCTGCTGTGCTTGCCAGCCATGAGCCTGGCTTCTAGCTGAGCAGTGCTCCCCCTGTGGGAGCGCACTGACCACCAGAGGGCAGCTCCTGCGTTGAGCATCTGCCCCCTGGTGGTCAGTGCTCATCCTAGTGACCGCTTGTTCTGGTCGTTCCACCATAACGGTCACTTTGGCTTTTATTATATAGATTATATATTATACCAACTATATTATATGTGAAATTATATGTACTATTTTAAATATATAATATAGCATATTACTTATCATTAAAGTCATAGACCACCGATTACAACTGCTTTAAAATTATACACATATACCTTAGGTAGGAATAAGTGAAAATAACCTAAAATCAAATAATAGGAAAAGATTATATACATATACCTTATAAGGTTATATAATAACACGTTAGGCAACCTTTAAATATCTTGTTTTCAAAAATAATTAATGATTTGTGGAAATGCTTTTGCTATCATTTGAAGTTAAAAAAGGCATTACACATTTCTGTGTAATTCCCACTTTTATGAATATTTACAATAAATAAGCCTAGAAAAAGAAAACACATTAAAAAGATAACACTGATCATCTCTGGTATTACAGATAATGTAGTATTACTTGTATTTTTTTATGTTTTACACATTTTCAACAATAACTATGCATTACTTTTATAAGTAGAAAAAATATATAAATAAATTTGACAGACATACTTACTCCTGGGAGTTTAGGATTGAAATAATTAACTACTCCAAACTCAAAGTGAGATGCGAAACCTTCATTGAGCCAGATATTGTTCCACCAACTCATGGTAACCAAGTTTCCAAACCACTTTTGAAGATGGAAAAGAAAAGAGTTGTCTTAAATTTAATTTAGGTAATATTTCTTGAAATTGCATGTTAAATAAATGTAGAATCAAAGACAAACTTCATTTGCTATCAATAAAACAGGATTCCAAAAAAACATGTTGTTTTAACATGAAAAATATTAGTCATGCATTCATTTCCCTGAAATAATTATTTCACATTCAAAGTTTGAAAGCAATTTTTGTTTTAAAACTGTGATGTTCAAAAATAATGAAAGCCAGAGTAGCATTTCTTAAACTATCCACTTTGCCCATAAGTTAAATAAAGCAGAAGTTCTAAATGATCACTTAATGTCTACTAATTACAGCATCTTATACAGCAGGATTTGGCTGTAAGCAATTATGTTTTAAAAATATGATTTGATCTGTGCCCTTTTCAAATCACTCAAGTAATCATGTTCTGCAAAATGGTACCACTATAATTATTTTCTATTTGAGCTTAATAGAAAGTGTCAAACAGATGATGAATAGAATCAGGAAAAAAACACACAATAATTTCCAAAACCAACAAATCCACACCCTAGTATTTAACCAAATTATTAGAACAGCTGTGATGTGCTAAGAGTTAGCCTGTATTCCAAAACAAAAACAATGTGTCACTTAGGATATAATAAAAAATGACACCTTGGATGACTAATCAAAACTTGTGGAAGTGTGTGTTGAGTGTGTAATAGGGTGTTTGTTATTCAATCCCAGTAAATCACTTCCCCAAAACTTCTTATGGAACCATATAACAAAATAATTTCATAGTTTAGTTATTTCTTTCTTGACTGGCTTGTATTAATGGAGCCAAGGTCAAAAGACACAATGAAAATTTCCATCAAACCAAATTTCCATCAAACTAAGCTTCTCCAACCACAATATGAAAGTATATAGTTCTAGTGAAATGAACTTTGTTTACATCAGTTTGGGGATGCAGCTCGAGGATTAATTATCACTCATCTCACTGACATTAATATATTGTATATATCCCTTTAACCTCTCTTCCCCCCACCCCGCCCCAAAAAAGAGTAACAATCTACTGATGAAATGTGGATATCTTTCCGTGACCTTTTATGATGTACCTTATTTTGAGATGGCATGAAAACAAATAATCATAACTCTGCTTGGCTTATTTTTCCTGAAGGGAACTTTTTGGAGCAAGTTAATCCTTGGATGTAAATACCTAACCCTTCAATGGACTGTAAGGTCTCATCACTGTGATCCATCAACAACTGTTCAGATCTACCCAGGATCTGATTACATAGAGCCTCCCTTGTTTTTCTCATCATATATATCTATATCTATATCTATATCTATATCTATATCTATATCTATATCTATATCTATATCTATATCTATCTATATCTATCTATATCTATATCTATCTATATCTATCTATCTATCTATCTATCTATCTATCTATCTATCTATCTATATATCTATATATATATATATATTAGAGAGGACAGAGAGAGAAACATTTATCAGCTGCCTCCTGCATGGCTCCTACTGGGGATTTTGCCCACAACCCGGACATGTACCCCTACTGGGGATCAAACCTGCAACCTCTAGCTGCATGAGAAGACATTCAACCAACTGAACCACACTGGCCATGGCTCCCATTTTATTTTTTAAATATTTTCTTTTTTAGAGAGAGGGGAAGGAAAAGGGAGAGAAATATCTATGTGAGAGTGAGACAGCGATTGATTGCCTTCTTCATGCCCACTACCAGGGATAGGCTGCAACCCAACCAACTGACCCATACTGGCCAGGGCTCTCGTCCCATTTTTTGAATAAATTTTTAAAAATTTGGTGTATGGCAGGTGTTGCTGTTTTTCTTTTTTACTTTTTTTTTTTTTTTTTGCTATTTTTGGTAGAGTCGCTGGAAAACACCTTCATGTGAAATAAGAGAAAACATTTTACCACGTGCCTGATGCCCGATCTCGTGGGAGACAATGTGGGAGATCACCGTCTTTTTTTCTGTTAGTTGATCATCTGGTTTCAGCAATAATAATGACTCATCAAATATCATTAGTCCCCAATTTTCCATTGCACGGTTGTCAAAAGTAGGCAAGGCAATAATATCTAAATGGAATTCAATGGAGGAAACAATAGAATCATCGCTTTCAAAAAATTTGAGATTTCCAGTTACAAATATCTCAAAGTTAAATCGTATAAGTACTGAAAAAATACAAGTAAATATGTATAATCTGAGAGTAGACTTTAAAGACAAAAACCAAAGACAGAAGCCAGAAAATAAATTGTTTTGATTATATAAACACCAAATACAGTAGGTCCTCGGGTTACGTCGGTGATCCATTCCTATGGCATGACGTAACACGATTTTCGCTGTAAGTCAGAACCCACCTACATAAGCACCTATGTCACTCACATGGAGCACATACACAGCAGTAATGAAGTGAAACAGTAAAAAAAATTTAAAAGAAAAATAACAATCCCTGACCTTTACTTGTGGTAAATAAATAATAAAAAACATAAAGCACATATGTACATACATCGAAACGACAAAACTTTTTTTTTATAAATAAACTAGTGGCTCAGTGCACGAAATTCGTGCACATTAAGAGGGGATTAATTAGAGGAAATATTTTAATATTGCTATTTGCCCTTTCTCTATAATAGAAGTGTCAGAGATGAAAGAAAATTAGTAAAATGTATATGAAAATCTTCCTCCTGTCAGAGTCTAGGGCATGCCGCGGGTCCCAGAGTCAAGTCCCTGCCCACCCGTGGTGCCTCAAAATCACTCGAGACCCAGATCCAGCTGGCTCTACCCCCATTGGGCGAGATCCAGACCCAACCAGCCCCACCCTTGTCAAGCCCCGCTGGGCGGGAAGCGCAGCCTGAGGTTCCCCAGCCTGGCGCTGAGGTAGGGGGCACAGCCTCAGGTCCCCTGGCCTGGCACCAGGGCAGGGGGTGCAGCCTGAGGTCCCCCGTCAAGCCCCGCCAGGTGGGGGGTGCAGCCTGAGGTCCCCTGTCAAGCCCTGCTGGGTGGGGGGGCGTGGCCTGAGGTCCCCTGTCAAGCCCCACCAGGCAGGGGGGCACAGCCTCAGGTCCCTTGCCACGGCCCAGCACCACGCAACCTCAGGTCCCTGCTGATTGCTCATTATGGGAACTCGGCCTCCGCTGTGGGTGCAGCCATCTTGTGTTATGGAAACCCCCACCCACACTGTGGGCACCGCCATATTTGTGATGGTGTGATGGTCAATTTGCATATTCCCCTTTATTAGATAGGATGGGAGATGGCGACATAACCACGAAATGACGTACATTGAGTTTGACGTAACCCAAGGACTGCCTGTACTTTTAATGAAGGACTTGTATCCAAAATATACAAAGATCTCTTAAAAGTCAACAATAAGCAAATAAACAACTTTATAAATTTGGCAAAAGATCAAAACAGATATGTCACTAAGAATATATACAAATGAAAAATAACCATATGAAAAGAAGCTCAACATCATATATCATTAGGAAATTTCAAATTAAAACAATAACGAAACAAAAACAACGAGATACCACTCACTACACTCATTAGGATGGCTAAAATCCAAAACACAACACCAAATGCTGGAGAAGATTTGGAACAACAGAAACTCTCATTATTGCTGGTAGGAATGCAAAATGGTACAGCCACTTTGGAAGAAAGTTTGGTGGATTCTGATAAAGCTAAACATAGGCTGACCATACAGTCTAGCAACTGAGCTTCTAGGTATTTACCCCAAAGAGTTGAAAATTTATGCCCATACAAAAACTTGCACACACATGTTTATTGCCTCTTTATTCATAATTGCCCCAAATAGGAAGCAACCAAAATGTCCTTCAAAGGCCAATGGATAAACAAACTGTTGGACATCCATACAATAGTGTATTATCCTATTTAATAAAAGAGTAATATGCAAATTGACCATCACTCCAAGACACAAGATGGCTGCCCCCATGTGGTCAAAGATGGCTGCCCCCATGTGGACACAAGATGGCTGCCACAAGATGGCCTGCAGGGGAGGGCAGTTGTGGGCAGTTAGGGGTGATCAGTCCAGCAGAGAAGGGCAGTTGGGGAAGACCAGGTCAGCAGGGGAGGACAGTTGGGGGGACACCAGGCCTGCAGGGGAGGACAGTTGTATGTAATCAGGCAAGTAGGGAGGGCAGTTAGGGGTGACTGGGCTGGCAGAGGAGGGCAGGTGGGGGAGACCAGGCCAGCAGGGAGAGCAGTTGGTGGGGACCAGGCCTGCAGGGGAGGGGAGTTGAGGGAGGGACCAGGCCTGCAGGGGAGGACAGTTGGGGGGGACCAAGGCCTTCAGGGGAGGGCAGTTGTGGGTAATCAGGCCAGCAGGGAGGGCAGTTAGGGGTGACCGGGCTGGCAGAGGAGGGCAGCTGGAGGAGACCAGGCCAGCAGGGGAGGGCAGTTGGGGGGGGGGGACCAGGCCTGCAGGCGAGGACAGTTAGGGGCGACTAGACTGGCAGGGGAGGGCAGTTAGGGGTGACCAGGCTGGCAGGGGAGGGCAGTTAGGGGCAATTAGGCCGGCCAGGAAGCAGTTAGGCGTCGATCAGGCTGGCAGTGGAGTGGTTAGGGGGTGATCAGGCTGACAATCAGAAGTGGTTAGGGGCAATCAGGCAGGGGAGCAGTTGGGAGCCAGCAGTTCTGGATTGTGAGTGGGATGTCCCAGATTGGAGAGGGTGCAGGCTGGGCTGAGGGACAACCCCCCCCCCCCGTGCACGAATTTCGTGCACCGGGCCTCTAGTTCAGTTATAAAAAGAAATGATCTATCAAGCTATGAAAATTCATGGAGAAACTGTAAATGTATATCACTAAGTAAAGGAAGCCAGTCTAAAAAACCTACACATGGTATAATTCCAACTACATATCATTACAGAAAAGGTAAAACTATAGAGATAATAAAAAGATCAGTGGTTTTCAGGGACTTGGGGGCGGGGGGGACAGGATGAATAGGTGGAGCACAATGGATTTTTATGGTAGGAAAACTATTCAGTATGATATTAAAATGTTGTTTACATATGTTATACATTTCTCAAAACTCATAGAACTGTGCAACACAAAGTGAACCCTAATGTAAACTATGGACTTCAGTTAATAATAATGTATCAATGTTGCTTTGTCAATTATAATAAATGTACCACACTAATGCAAGATATTAACAGCAGAAACTGGGGGCAGAGTGGAGAGGAGGAAGAAGAGGTATATGGGAACTCTCTAAAAAATAAAGTCTATTTAAAATTAAACATTTAGTTCACTAAAAGATACCATAAACAAATTTGAAAGGCAAACTGGGAAAAGTATATATCACAAATAGACAATGTTTTTTTAGTAAAAACTTCTGACAAATAAAAAAATATGAATAATTCACTAAAGAAATAATTCAAACAGCCAATAATCTTATTTAAAATGTTCAACTTCTTTACTTATCAAAAACAAAGATTAAAATAATGGTACAACTTAATCTTTTAAGTGTATGAGAAGCTTACTAATTAGTACTGGTTAGCATTAGTATTAATAATTAGTTATAGGAAAACAGGCACATGGCTTGCTGATGAGGTGTTTTTCGGAAGCAATCCAGCAAAATGCTTCATAATCTTTAGAAATGTTCCTACCCTTTGACTAAATCATTAAACTTTTGGAATCTATACTAAGGCAAATAGCCCATATATTTGTAAACATTTTCTTACAAGGATTTTCTTTAGTGTCCTGAAAGTAGTCCCCCCAAAGTGGTAGAAGCAGTCCACATATTCAACCACTGAGGAGTAAATAAAGAGTTTGTCAAGTTGAATATGTAGGTATTCTATGTCTTTAAAATGACAATAAAAAAAAGCCTGGCTGGTGTTGCTCAGTGGTTGAGCGTTGACCCATGAACCAGGAGGTCACAGTGCGATTTCCAGTCAGGGTATATGCCAGGGTTGTGGGCTCAATCCCCAGTAGGGGACATGCAGGAGGCACCCAATCAATGATACTCTCTCATTGTTAATATTTCTATCTCTCGCTCCCTCTCCCTTTCTCTCTCTGAAATCAATAACAGACATATTTTTTAAATGACAATAAAAAAGTATTTAGTTATCTGGATCATGTCAATACATTAAAAAAAAAAAAGCAATTTTCAAAGAATAACTCTATGCTGCCATTTTGTTAAAAACAAAGAAGCAAACAGAAAGACAGAGATCCAGACTGACAGGCACTGGGATATACCCAAATGTCGGCCATGGTTACATCTGTGTGGTAGCATTGCAGGAGATTTTTCTTCTTTTTTATGTGTGTGTGCTTTTCCCTATTTTTCCAAAATTTCTACAGTGTTATCATTTATTACTTTTGTAACTATAAGAACAATAAAAGTTTTTTTTTTCTTTTGCTACTAGAAGAAATCTCATTCATACAATCCATGCTACATCTGTCCAGTGAATGTTCTATGCTGTGCTAAATTCAATAATTTAAGTTGGCCTTCCACAAGGTTGAAGTTGACAGTGTGTAGTAAAGTGTGTACCCAGGTCACTTCATAGCCTCCACAGATAATGCTCTATTATCCTGGATCAAACTTAGTTGCCTTAGCCTAACCTTTTGTACTCGGATGTCGAGTGTGACTCGACACAGTTAGCATCGGTAGCAGCTCGTATGTCGAATTGTATTGAATGTATCAATAATTTGAAATATAAAAAAATCCAAATAAATAAGTTTGTATGAAAAGAAACTCCAGTTTTTTATTCTACTGCCGCGCTTTGTAAAATCTGGGGTATTTAAAAAATTAAATCCCAAGTAGAATAAAGGAATCGAGAAAAAAGCAAGCGAGTGCAAAGGGTTAGTTTCCCATTCTTCTAACCTTCCCTTTCCTTCACCCACTCCCATCCCACCCGCCAATACATGACAAAGGAACAAAATACATTTACATGATACCCTCACTCTAGAGAGGAACAAAAAACCACATTGAACAACTTTCTAAGCTGAGTGGCTCTCTAAGGACATACTGTATAGATCTATGAGAAATAAAATGTTTACATATTTCCTCAAGAATCGTATTATATTCACACATGATTCCAATTTTATATAGCAACAATTCACAGATGGGACTCTTAAATCCTAACCCAATGACTCAAAACTAAAGCATATTTTTTTAAACCAACAAAACCTTACTAAAGGGAACTGGAGTGATCACGCAGGCCTGCTAAAAGAATCCAGAGCATTGCATTGCGCACTTGCATTATGAGAGAAAAGTACAGGATGCAGGAGAGAAGGCAAGGTCTGGAGGCTGTGAGGCTGCTAGCGAGGGATCCAAAGCCTGAGAGCTCCTTGCAGACCTGCGGGGCACAGGGCACCACAGGGAGAAAGAGCAGACAGGCCTCCATGTTTTCGGGAGGGGATGGAACTAACTCCAAAACATCACCTAAATGGTGACAGTGGGTCCTTGGAAGCTCATCTGGATACGACCTCATCCCAGAGCCCCATAAAAGGAAAACAACTGCATTGGAAGGGCAGGTGACTCACCTGTTTTTGGAAGAGGGTAACTAATATTAAATAAATCTTCCAGAAAAGAGAAGATGGGGCCTGTGATGTTCAAAGCAAAGTCTGCATTTCCATTTGCAATGGCGTCTTTCCGGGCCCAGATGCGTATCTAAATAAAAACAATTGAGCAGTGATTTGGAAAAGCAGTATTGGAAAGTGGCAGCCTGCTTGCTCCAATTCCCTGATACTCTAGAGCCAAAGTCACAGTGTTTCACATGAAGCTACATAACAAAACATTTAAATGCATATGCATGCTGAGAAAGGCCCAGAAGGCTCTTCTCTGAGTTGTGAACAGTGGCTCCCCCAAAAGTGTGTTATTTCAGCCTTTTGCAATGACATGTATAACTATTGTAACCCCTAAACAATCTGTGCCTACCCCCGTGGAAAATGTAGCTTCTATGTCAGAGAGTAAATGGGCACCGTGGGCCCTTATTTCCTGGTTCCAGACATATTCCCAACGTTCCAAAAGAGAACTGTGTAGTTAGTGAGGGTTACACAATAAACAAATTTGAATCGTGCCAACTTAAAATGGTTTGTTAATGAAAACAGTAATAGTCCCATCTTACTTTCAAAACTTAGAATACGGTTAATTTCCCTTATTTTAAAGAGTTCATCAGAAGTTTTATGACTTTATAGTTGTTGAAACAAGTAAATTATATTCTCTGTTTACATATATAGTAGGTAAAAAGAAATCCCTGGCATGTTTTATTAGTTTAATGTAACCATGTTGTTTGGGCACTTGGAATTTATTTGCATAATTTTGGTGACTACTGTAATTTGCTGTTGTTTTAACATTCATTATTATTTTAATATGAAATTATTTTATACCCCAAAACAATGCCATCTAAGCACTTTTTAATGGAGTTGCTAGTGTTAATGTTGAAGAACATGTATGAAACTCAATAACCCTGAAACGAAAAGCAGAGGGAGAAGGGGAATTAAAATAATTGTCCTGGTGTGAGTACAGTTAATTTGAGAAAGATCTCTCTGCAAAACATTAGGGGAAATGCTAAGGAAATGAAAAACAGCACAACAATATTTGCAAATTACTGCACTTCAAGAGCACATTCACCTTACTTTGCTTTAATTTCTGCTAGAAAAATGTGTCTTGAAGCACGTAAATTTTGAATTATGTGAGATCTTCAGGAATGCTCCCCCTTCACAGAATGTAACCACCTGCTTGTGAAGCCTTCTGCACTGATCCCCTGACTCCTTCCAAGGAGATCTCATTATCCTCGGAAAAAGAGGCCCAGGACTGAGCCCTACTTCTACAATAAACTTACCCTCCCCAACGCTAGTTCTAATCTTTGCATCAACAGCAAGACTACTAAACCAAAGCCCACACTACTGAGTGGAAAGAACAATCTCCTCTCCCCACATTCAAGATAATGAATGCATTTTAATTCATTTAATTATTTGGAAAATAACGGCAATAACAATTAAAGTCTCTATGTTAATTTTTTGTTTATAGAGCTCCTCCCATAAACTACCATTCTATAAGCCAAGAGGCAGGCAAATAATGGAGATTTCTAGCTGGGTGCGATGGGTGAGTGGCCCCAGTGGAGCAGCAAGGAGCACTTGAAGATGTAGCCATAAAGTTCCTTCAAAACCACAGCTAGTCACCAATGTGTTCTTGTGGCCCTCCTGATACACAGCCAACCTCAGCATCTAAGAGAGATGAATGTCTTTGCACAGATCCATGTGTGCTAAATTTTACTTAAAATATGTTATCTCCAACCTTAATTCTGTGTTTCCTATGTTTATCCTCATGCCACACATTAATCACATTTTCAATTTCACTAAGTTTTCTCCTACTTGATGAGTAATTTTTATACAATCTTGGCGTTATTCTAGGAGTACATTCTAGTTCTCCTGTAGAGTATACAGGACTCCTTCATTATAGCACTTAGCCTTAGCCAAATGTAACATTCCACTGATAAGCTCATCCCAAATTTCAACTTTCTGGCTGACAACGTTACTTTCTTAGGCATGTTCCATTTCCTCTTTGCTTCTATGGCAGCTGGCTTTCTTTTCAGGGGGATCTTTCACTAAGAAACAGATTTGATGCTTTTCTGAGAATTTTTCACTGTGCAGTAGCATTGAGAGCAACAAGCCACTTGAGATGTGGATGCTGACAGAGCGCCTTGGGTCACTCGTGCGCTCTGGGGCCCACTCCTTCACGTCAGACACAAAGCGTGTGCTTTCAGATCGTGCCTGAGTATATTGATGAATATAGAAGTCATGAAGGTCTGACGTGGCCAATGTTATATCTGTGAACATCAAGGATTTACCAGTGATTATTCAATCCGGAAAAATCAGGCTGGAGCCAAGAGCGGAGGGAGATAACGAGCTGCTGTTTGCATCCAGCACAGTATTTCCAATTCATCATTCGTTAGGAGTGCAGGAGGAGTAACTATGAGTGACTCTCCCCCTGATGACAAACTTGGCTCATCTACAGCTTCCTTGTAGGAGACAAAGTACGAGCCCAAGAGAGAGCCTCCCCCAGCTGTAGGGCCGGATCTTCCTCAGCCCAATGAAGTCAGTCTGACCAGAAAGAACCAGGACTACAGCAGTGGCCTTACTTGCCTCCACACTTTAGCATAGTGAACCAGTATACAAAGTACTGGGCACTTTCCGAAAGGATTATTACGTCATGAGGATATAATTGGGAGAAAACTAGGTATTTCAGGACAGAGAACCTATTTTATACAAATCTGGGGAAGTGTTAAGAGCCGCAGAGCTGCAGAGCTGAGGAAGCCAGCAGCCCTGCTTCTCAGCAGGGATGCTACTTAACCTGCACGCTCCACCTCAGCCACAGCACTGTTCCCGGCTGGGTCATGCTCGCGCCACACTGAGCATCATCCAGCTTCAAGGCTAAGTTATAGGGAGGTAAGCAACCTGAGCTTCAAGGCGCTAGTAGGTCAGTTCTCCCTATTCTCCCTTGTCCTCTGACGGGCAGCAACAGCCTGGGAAGAGGAGGCTCCGAACTTGCCTTGAGTGGACTTAGTGTGTGGCCTTCCATGGAAACCCCTCCACAGAGCTATAGCGAGGGTTATGTTTCATTCCTCAAAGCCACACTAAGAACTTGTAAAGGACTTGGAAGAAGTTGGAGTGAGTAGCAGGAGGGGACGATGGGATGTGCAGCCATGCTCCCAGATGCAGAAAGAGCGGATGAACACTCGGCAGCCAGTACAAAGATACCCTTACCCGGAGACACCTCCTTACTCACCTCCTTGCCCCTCTCAGTTCTGCTGACATGGCCATAGTCACATATAGCAAAGGCAGCTAAGTAAGTTGGCATGCGGGGTGTGGTGTGAAAGGTGGTAACTGTCCATTTGCTTCCATTCACATCTTTTTCAGACTGACCTGGAGAAATTTATTTTAGTCCAAAATCACCATAAACCTAAGTAACAGTACCTACCTTTAAATTAATTTGTCAACTTGACTGTCACCTGGCTACTTCTTCCCAACTGTGTCCCACAGTCTAGCAGTTTGGATTTCTCTAACCCTAACTTATCAAAACCACACTGGGAAGATCTAAGGACAGCATCTTAGTCCTGAATTAGTATGTTGAGTAATTGGTCTTGACTGAGGGCCACATCCATGAGCACTCTAAGTTAGGCCCCATGTGCAGACTAGACATTGGGTGGTGAGCACACAGAGCAATAAACAGATGGTGTATTATAAAACTGTACACCTGAAACTTACATAATGTTATTAACCAATGTTTCCCCAATGAATTTAATTTTAAAAAAGAAACAGCACTTATTATATCCAAAATGTGGGTGCCGCCACATACCCCATGTGACTGGTCTCCCTAACTATAATACACTACGAGCATATTGCATAGAAAAGCTATTGATTTAAAAGCTATTACAGAGTTAAGTAGATATATTACATATATATATTATATATATATATATGTATATATATAGAGAGAGAGAGAGAGAGAGAGAGAGAGAGAGAGAGAGAGGAAACATTACTTACGTAGCTTTGGCATGTTGGAGAGAGCCACATAACTTGGGTGATGAATAATTGTAATATTAAAAGTTGCTTTCAGAGCTGGTTCATCAAAACAAGGGAAAACATTCCTGGCAAATGTTGGTTCCATCTGAGATGCTAACAGGGCCCTAAAATACATTTTGGGGGGAAATCTATTTATTTTTATCTCAAACCAGTGGGAGAAAAAACTACTGAGGTATTATGGCTTATAATTATATACAGGAAGGAGCTAGAATGTTTTCCCCTCATTTCCCTTGCTGTCCTCCCCATAACACACACACTGCAATTCTCACAAGAACAAAAATACAAAAGAACTATTTAATTTTCAACCACAAAATAATATTTACTTCATTACATCATATGCCTTTAAAACCTTTTACAAACAAAATCGGAACAAAAATAACAAATATGCAATGCCAGGCTTTTGAAAACTAAGTACTTTTTAAAATTGGATTATTGCTTTGAGAATGGTCTATTGCTTTTATCTTCCATTGACATGCAAATCAGGTGAAGCATGTCTATATTTTTATCTTTTGCTCACATGTTCCCTCTTCTTGCTGGCTGAAAACATACAAAATGTTTTATTTTGAACCTTCTTGAGGGGTAAACAATGTAAGTAAATGCTTAAACAAAACAACCTGCATTTTACTTTTTGAATTATCCTATATCTGGATAATTCAAATCCCTTACTGCTCCTCCCCCCAATCTCCATGGAAAACTACCAAAAAGTGACATTATCTCACTGTGCACTAGTGATTTATAGGAAAAAGCTTAGGGACAAGAGTACCCTGAGCAAATAAGGCTCACCCTTATTTGTAAAAACTGCCTGAGTCTAACAGGTGGGTCCTAGCAAACAACCTTTTCCTCAGATAAATCTGCAGTCTCATTATCCCACTTTCCCAGACTCCTGACCTGGCAACCTATCTATACATATAAAAGGCTAAGTGACCATCCAACTGTCCGACCATCTAACTGGTCGGTACTTACGATGCACACTGACCACCAGGGGCAGACGCTCAACACAGGAGCTGCCGAGCTGCGGTGACTTGGCAGTGGCGGTCCTTGGGAGACGCACCCCAGAACCAGAGAGGAGGGAGCCCCATTTCTCACAGGGCCCACGCAATTCCACCTTAGGCTGTGGGTTATGTTGTTGCTGGGGCACTGTTGGCCCTGAGTCTGATTTACTATTGAAATAATTTGTATTTTAATTTTATAATACTATATTATTTATACTATTTTGACATGTAATTTTTGCAGTAATGTAATTACCGCATGAATCTTTCTTCTAATTAATTTCCTTTCAATATGCACAAATCTGTGTACTGGGCCACTAGTTTTTAGATAACAATCGTGGAGACTATATTCCTTTTCTCTCCTCAGGTCCTGAGACCAACTGTCTCTGGCATTTACTCTTGCTTCGGGCCCCATTCTTACGTAAATGAGACATGAATTAAACAAAGGTATCTTGAGAGAGCATGGCCTATCCGTCACCTGCCTCTGTGGATTCCTCCTGTAATGGTAAGGCCCCTGCTCACATAGAAATTCACACAGCTTTAGGAAGGACACACAAAAAAAAGCTGGCATGTTCAAAAGCTTCTCACAGTCAACTAATTTGATGTGTTCATAACCTCACTGTGACAAAAATACAATTTTTAAAAATATATATATTTTATTGATTTTTTTACAGAGAGGAAGGGAGGGGGATAGAGAGTTAGAAACATCAATGAGATAGAAACATTGATCAGCTGCCTCCTGCACACCCCCTACTGGGGATGTGCCCACAACCAAGGTACATGCCCTTGATTGGAATCGAACCTGGGACCCTTCAGTCCACAGGCCAATGCTTTATCCACTGAGCCAGACCAGTTAGGGCCGAAAATACAATTTTTAACAAGCCTATTTTGCCCTACTTGCTTTTCCCCACTTTATTATACTCTTGCTGGCATGGAATGGAATTAGGCCTCTGGGCTCTGACACTAGCAACTTCAGCTACAAGACTACGCTCCATCTACTATCCAACTGAGCAGTCCTGAACAAGTCCCATGTTCTTGTTGAGCCTCAGTTTCCCCATCTAAAAAAATGACAAAACTACCTATCTTTTATTGTTATTTGAGCTTTCATAGTATTAGTAACTAAATTTACCAACAAATGATCTTTGAATTATTCTATATTCCTTCCAATCTCACAAATTGTTCTTGCTATAAATGAACTACAGAAGAATTCAAGGAGGAATAAGTTGTAGGGTAGTGGTGGAGGGCTGGAAATCACTAATTACAAATGTATTTTAAAAGGTTCCAGAGGTTACAGTTGACCACAAGCTGAATATGAACCATGTCTGTCTCCCCAACAAATTTTAAACTACCAGAAGTTAAGGGTTAAGTATTTTTTCTTCTGTATCATTTACAGTACTTGGCAAAATGGTTGGTTCATATCAATTGAATAAATATTTGCTCAGCTTTGGAGATACTATACTATAAAGGCAGCTTGATATTAGTATATAAATACTACAAAGTAGTTTTGCAGATTTTGCTACACTGGCATTTGTTTGTTTTGTAGCATTGGTTGCTATCTTTAAAAGGGATGGGATAAAGTAGGGAAGATGCAGCAATTGAAAATCTAGTGGAAAGAATATTGAGCAGGGAATTCAGTGACCTGAGTTCTTGCTCAGGGTCTGTGGTACAAACACAGTGGTGTAACTTTGGGAAAGTTGCTTAAACTCTTTGGGAATCCATTTCCATAAAATGCACAGATGGGACTAGGTGATCACTAAGTCCAGTTACAACTCTAAAATTGATTCTAACAGTGTTAAAGACATCCAACAGGATGGAAAAAGAGCCCATGAGGTCATGTAGGGTTGGGAGAAACAGTCCCTTGAGAGCTCACGCATGAGCTTCAGGAGATCTATGGGCTCTCTGAAATTGCTGGACGTTTTGTACTAACAGTGATACATCAGCATGAAAAGGTGTAATGTAGAGTGAAAACGCACATCCAATTATATAATCACGCTTATATATTTGGAAGGCCAACAAATGCCTATTGTTTGTGCAACAAAAACTATAGAAACTAAAGCTTGATAACATCTTCTCTGATGCCTTAACTTCACAACGCATAGAAATCTCAAGGAGGTTGCACAGTGGGGAGGAGGGAGAAAATCAGACTCTTTCAGGAAATGGGAAACTTTCATTCTTACCAAAACAGGTTACAGGTTCAAAAAGGCTAAGAGACAGCCGCTTAGAGTCACCACTTTAACAAATCAAACACCAAGCAAGTGCCTTTTAGTTTCATATTCAGGTCTCCGGAGAAGTGAAATTAAAGAAACACTCTTGGATTTTACTCAACTATTTCCCACCCTGGTTTTATACAAACAAACAAAATGGAGAAAACCCCTACAATACAGAGTCTTTCTGGCTCTCAGTCTTAATTGCAAAGGTCAGAACTAACCAGCAACACATACGATTTGGTTATGTTACATCTGGGGACCAAAGACTGGTATTTATTTCCCTTCTCTCTGCTTTGGACTCAAGCAACCCCGTAAGGATATCCTGACCTCAGAAAATAGAAACATCCACCACCCTCTCCTCCCTTCAGACCTCGCTGAAACATGCTATTATGGTGCCTATGAAGTCTGGGTTTAGAGGGCTCAGCGGGTGAGGGAGTTAATTTGGGAGAGTTTGTCTCCTAACAGCTCAGTATTGCAAAGCCACTTTCTTTCCTGCCCTCTTGTACAGCCAGTGGGCTTACCCCTTTCTTGTGCTGGAAGAGGTCTTAGCTGTCAAGACCACTTGATGCCCTTGGGGATAAAACCACTATCATATAAAAAATATCCACTCAGTAAGGTATTTCATTCCAAATTATTCTATGAACTTTGTATGCCAGAAGCGCTATTTAACAAGTGCTAAATAACATAGTGGTCAAAGATGAAATAAGACTCTTTGGAGAGTTGTCCCCATTTTTTTTTTTTTACATGACACACTCAAAATATTTAGGAGAGACAGATGTTATACCACTGGACTGTGGTTCAAAGATTGGCCCATGAATCATGTTTGTTTATTACTTGTGTAATAGGATCTTAACTGAAGTTTCCACCAGGCAACAATACATAATAGATGTAAAATTCTGCCCTAGCTGGTTTGGCTCAGTGGATAGAGCATCAACCTGTGGTCTGAAGGGTTCCAGGTTCAATTCCAGTCAAGGGCACATACCTCAGTTTCAGGCTCAATCCCTGGTGCTCGTAGGGGCTCATGTGTGAGGCAACCAATAGATGTGTCTCTCTCACATTGAAGTTTCTCTCTCTCTCTCTGTCTCTCCCCCTCCCTTCCACTCTCTCTAAAAAATTGATGGAAAAATACCTCGGGTAAGGATTAACAACAACAACAACAAAATTCCAAAGAAAGGTGCCAAACCATGTTATGAAGATTTTCAAAATAAATGTTCTCAAGAACCTGAGGGCTCCCCCTGGGACTTCTCAGCTATATCAAGGACAGAAAAAAAGTGTCAGGAAATGGAAATGAAAAAGGTCAGAGAAGAGGTTTCTGGGGTGGGGGGAAGGGCATTATTTGCCAAGCCCTCCTGCTCTCAGGGAGTTGGGAGGAGGTGCAACCCCCTCACCCCGAGCTAAGGGGAGAGGGTCCCTCAGAAAGCAGTAGATGTGTTTCCTGAGGCTGAGACTTAGAGGCTGGTGCCCAACTGACTCTTGATAAAGTTGAAATTGGCACTGGCCAGAGTCTAACCCCTACCAGGTGGGAATGTGAAAAGCAAGAGAACTGACTGCTTTGGAGGCAGAATCAGAAGGGTGCTGCTGCCTTGGGACCCACGTCGGTCCCAGGCAAGGGATGTATGCGTGCTCCTTGGAATGAGCCAGTATGGGGACTGTTTTGGGGTCTGTCCAATAGAGCCACCTGGAGGAACTTGGACATGCACTACTCAATGTCTAGGGGCTGAGGAAGGAGTCACAAGTGACCATCAGAACAGAAAAATAAGAAAAACATCCTGCAGGGTCAAGGGAATTGCAGGGGAAAGAAAAACAGTGAGAAAACTCTGAAGAGTCCAGGAAAATGACATCTCAAGGGAAAAAGGCATCTGCTAGACCCAAGTGAGATGAAACAACAAGAGGACTGGCTCAAGTAAAAACTTCCCTGTGTGTCACCCCTCCTTGTCTCCCCCAGTCCCACTGGATCTGGTGGGGTTAAGGCAGCAGCTCTCAAGATGGAAGAGGAGGACTAGAAATATGAAGTGGAGAAATGGAAGGGCCACTACCCCCAACTTTGCTGCAGGTTTCTATCCTGAAGCCAGCCCAAACTTGGAGAAGTGAGGGTGGAGGGAGAAGGAGATTTGACAGAAAGTTAAGTTCAAAGTTTTGAGTATCACGCAGGACTGGATTGATTTTCCATTTTCTGCACCTGGACAGTGTTTGTCACTTAGTGACCACAGATCATCTGCCACCTAAGAATGAGCAGGAAATTCTAGACTACTAGAATATTCATGCAGGAGCAGGGAAGATTTCCCCAGAGACTAAATTGTGGAAGGCCAGTGGAAGAAACACGGCAGTATTTTCACTGAACCATGAGGTGTGTGTTTTTCAATATGCTGGTTACACTGGTTTTCAAAAGATGCAGGATCTAAATCTTTGATGGCAAAACTATCTCCCAGAGAAAACTGCTCAGCCATATGAAATGTATGGGTTCAATACTTCTATAGGACAATAAAATGACCTCTCTGTGACACCAATGACATCATGTGCCTGGCACTTGAGTTCACCTTGTTTTGAGACTTCTCAATTCTTTCCTAATATTACCCAAACTTCTCTCTTGTGTGTCATACCCTGAGGGTTGTGCCAGATTCTTAGATAAAACGGTGGCTGGAAGGAAGTCTTTCAATTTTCAGAATGCTCTTTCTACACCTACACAAATTGATTGATTTTGATCATTCTGTTCTCACCTTAATCTGTCCCAAATAAAGATCCAAATTTTCTCCAGCCATTTCACACTAGTAAGCTGCTTCTGCTCCTTTGCTCCTGATGGGGACATTCTGTTTGTTTGTTTTTCCAGTATACATATTTATTGTTGAGAGTATTACAGATATCCCCCTTTTCCCCACCATTGTCCCCTTCCACCTAGCGTCTGCCCTGCCCCAAGCCCTCACCACCCTACTGTCTGTGTCCATAGGTAATGCATATCTATCTATATAAAACCCTAATATGCAAATAGACTGAACAGCGGAACAACCGAAGAACCAGTCACTATGACGTGTGCTGACTACCAGGGAGCGCACACAGAACATGGCAGGCTTTGGCAGCAGGCAGCAGAGCATGGAACATGGTGGGTGTTGGCTGCAGCGGCACGGTGGAGCAGGTAAGCAGGGGTGCCAGATCAAGGTGGGGCGCTGGTCACTGTCATCTGGATGAGCCTCTGGTGGTTACTGAAAATTCTTTGCTCCTGCGTGCCGTGGTTCTGCCCAGTGCTCGCACCCACTGCCAGTGCCAGCCCTGCTCGCACCTGCTGCCAGCACAGGCCCTAATCGCTCCGTGCAATCAGCACATGTACCGTCAGCACATGGGAGTGGCTGCGGGGCTGCCGGCAGACAGGGGATCAGAGGCCGTGATGGGAGGGACCGGGCAGGGCACGGAGGATGAGCCAAGACCTGCCCCTGTGCCCACCACAGCCTTGGGGCCCACAGTTCCTTACAAGGTACACGAATTCGTGCACTGGGCCCCTAGTATACATATAAGAAATTTGGTTCATCTCCCCCCGACACACACACACTCCCCTCTGAGATTCATCAGTCTGTTCCATGTTTCCATGCCTCTGGTTCTATTTTATTCATCAGTTTATTTTGTTCATTAGATTCCTTGTTTATTTTTATTTTTAGATACAATTGTTGATAGATATGTATCTATTGCCATTTTATTGTCCATATTTTTTATTTCTTCTCCTTCTCTTTCTCCTTCTCCTTCTTCTTCTTAAAGAATACCCTTTGACATTTCATGTAATACTGGTTTGGTGGTGATGAACTCCTTTAGCTTTTTCTTGTCTGTGAAGCTCTTTATCTGACCTTCAATTCTAAATGATAGCTTTGCTGGGTAGAGTAATCTTGGTTGTAGGTCCTTGCTACTCATCACTTTGAATATTTCTTGCCATTCCCTTCTGGCCTGCAAAGTTTCTGTTGAGAAATCATCTGATAGTCACATGGGCACTCCCTTGTTGGTAACTAACTGCTTTTAAGATTCTCTCTTTGTCTCTAACCCTTGGCATTTTTATTATGATGTGTCTTGGTATGGGCCTCTTTGGGTTCCTCTTGTTTGGTACTCTCTGTACTTCCTGGACTTGTAAATCCATTTTTTTCACCAGTTAAGGGAAGTTTTCTGTCGTTGTTTCTTCAAATAGGTTTTCAATATCTTGCTCTCTCTTTTCTCCTTCTGGCACCCCCATAATGCAAATGTTGGTACACTTGAACTTGTCCCAGAGGGTCCTTACACCATCTTCCTTTTTTTTCTCTTCTGATTGGGTATTTTTTGTTTCCGAATGTTCCAAATTGTTGATTTGATTCTCAGTATCCTCTCCTCTACTGTTGATTCCCTGTAAATTATTCTTCATTTTAGTTAGTGTATCCTTCATTTCTGACTGGACCTTTTTCATGGCTTTGAAACTCTCATTAAGATCCTTGAAAGTCTCACTAAGTGCCTTGGAAGTCTCACTAAGATCCTTTAGCAAACTTATAAGCATTGTTTTGAACTCTGTATCTAGTAGTTTGCTTGCTTCCATTTAATTTAGGTCTTTTTCTGGAGATTTCTTCTGTTCTTCCATTTGTGACATGTTTCTTTGTCTCCACATTTAGGCTACTTCCCTGTGTTTGTTTCTATGCAATAGGTAGAGCTACTATGTCTCCTGGAATTGGTAAAGTAGCCTTGTGTAGTAGGTGTCCTGTAGGGCCCAGTGACTCAGCCTCCCCAGTCACCTGAGCTGGACACATTAGGTGCACCCCTGTGTGCACGGTCTTGTTATAGTTGAGCCTTGGTTTCTATTGGCATCACTGGGAGGAACTGACCTCTAGGCCAATTGGCTGTGACTACAGTGGAAGAGCTGCTATGCAGGAAACACTCCTATGGAGAAGGACTTGTGTCAGTGGGGCTTTGGTGCTCACTGAGTCTGCCCCTTGAGTTTGTCGCTTGTGGATGTGTAGAGTTATAATCTGCTATTCTCTGAAGTATTCCATTGGCTCTGGGACCTTCCAGGTGGTGCAAAGTCAGCCATGGCCTGGGGCCACCCAGCAGGAGCTACAGAGTTATCTGCAGATAGCTGCTACTTGTATTAAGCTTAGAAGTGCCCAGGTGAGGCCAAGCTGTGAAGCAAGGCAGGCTGGTGCTAATGCTGAGTCTTGGGCCTCTTATTGATAGGTATGGGGCATGCTGACACCAGCTGCTGCTTGTTTGAGAGATTTTAGGAAAGTCTGAAGCCTGAGCCAGGAAAAGCTGCTGCAAAAAGCTTGGGTGGGGCTGAAAATTGAGTGGGGAGTGGTCTCAGGGAATCACCAGGGTAGAGCCACAGTGGGATCCACACTAATGGAAACTCATATATGGCTGCCCGTCAGCCCTGTCATGGGGGAGATCTTAGCATAGGAACAATGACCTCTCTGTGCTGATATGGACAGTTTTGAGGTGTGGCTCACACTGTCCAGAACTCTGCTCCAAGGAACTTTGATTGCTCTCATATCCTGTGTTGGCCTCCTTCTTTTCCCAGTCATACTTCCCCATTTGCCCATTGGTTTTTCCTAGGGACATTTCATAAGAAATGACTTTCACAAGAAAATTTGTCTCAGGGTCACACCCGGTCAGAAGAAAGAAAGTGAAAATTAAAGACACTTGTTTTATCCATTTCTCCTTCTCTCTCTTCCTAGTCTTCTTCCCCCATTGGTAGGGCTTTTTACTACTCTCTCTTCCTATATAGCAACTGCTCTTATCAAAAACTGAGAGGACACAAAGACTGATTCAGTATTCAAAAAATCAATTAAAACCATACACCATATAACAAACAAACAAAAAACCACCCACCTCTCAGAAATAGTATAAATAGAGGGAAGCTTCCTCAACTTGATAAAGAATATATACAAAGAACTTACACCTAACATTATACTTACCAGCGAAAGGCTAAACTCTTTCCCCCTAAGATTAGGAAAAAGACAAGAATGTCCACTCTTACTCTATTACACACAGTGCTGGAAGTTTTAGCCATAACAATAAGGCAAGAAAATAAAATAAATGGCATAGGAACTGAAATGGAAGAAATAAAATTCTCTATTTGCAGATGACATGATGATCTACTTAGAAAATCCCAAGAAATCTATAAAAAACAACCCCACACAATTAAAAAACAAACAAACAAAAACACCCTACTAGATCTAATAAGTGAGATTGGCCAGTCATAGGATACAAGATATACATAAAAAATCTCAATATTTCTATTAGTAGCAACAAACACATGAAAATTAAAAACACAATGCCATTAACAATTGCTCAAATAAAATTAAATACTTACATGTAAATCTAACAAAATAAATATAGGGCAGTATGCTGAAAATGATAAAATGCTGATGAAATAAATCAAATATCTAAATAAATGGACAGACATTCATATTCATGGATTGAAAAATTCAACATAGTAAAGAAAGGCAGAGAGTGGACAAAATAGGAACAAAGAACATGGGCAACAAATAGAAAACAATAATGAGAATGGTAGATATTAATTCAACTATATCAATACCAATTTCACAAATGAAAGCAAGAATATCACCACAGATCTCATGGACATTAAAAGGATAATAAGGAATACTATGTAATACTCTGCCCACAAATCTGATAATCTAGATGAAATGGACCAATTTTTTTGAAAGACATAATCTGCCAAAATTTACACAAGAAAAAATAGTCAATCTGAATAGGCCTATGTCTAATTAAAGAAATTGAATTAATAATTAATAATTATCAAATAAAATTATTAATAATCTTCTAAAACAAAAAACACCAGGCCAAGATGGATTTACTGGTGAATTATACCAAACATTTAAGGAAGAAATAATACCATTTCTTTAAAATCTTTTTCAGAGGATAGAGGCAGAGGGAATACTCTTTTACTTATTCTATGAAGCCAGCATTACCTTAATACCAAAACCAGACAAAGACATTACAAGAAAATAAAACTATAGATCAATTTCTCTCATGAACAAAGATGTAAAAATTCTCTACAAAATATTAGCAAATTTAATTTAACAATCTATAAAAAGAATTATACACCATAGCCAAGTGGGATTTATCCCAGGTATGCAAGACTGGTTAATTATGCTAAGTAAAATAAGCCAGTCAGAGAAAGAAAAATACCCTATGATATCACTTTTATGTGGAATCTAATGAACAAAATAAACTGAGGAACAAAATAGAAAGAGAGGCATGGATACATGGAACAGACTGAGAGCTGTCAGAGGGGAGAGGAGAGGGGGAACTGGATGAAAGAAAGTGAACAAATTAGCTAAAGCACATATATGCACAGCCCATAGACACAAACAACAGTAGGGTGAAGGCCAGAGGGAAAATGGGGACATCTGCAATAGTGTCAACAATAAAAATAAAGTTAAAAAAAGAAAATCAATTAATCCATCACATCAACAAACTAAATAAGAAAAATCACATGATCATATCAATAGATGCAGAAAAAAACTTTTGCCAAAATCCAACAACAATTCATAATAAAAATTCTCAGTAAAAAAGGAATAGTCAAAAGAACAGGCAAATAGGTTAATGGAATAGAATAAAGAGCCCAGATATAGACCCATGTAAATAAAGTCAACTGACCTTTGACAAAGGAGCAAAGGCAATACAATGGAGTAAATATAGTCTCTTCAACAAATGTAGCTAGAACTACTGGACATCTACATGTAAAAAAAACAATAATAATAATCTAGACAAAGACCTTACCCCCTTAACAAAAATTAAATCATAATGGGTGGTACACATAAATGTAAAATGCAAAACTATAAAACTCCTATCAGATAACATAGAAAAGTAAACCTAAATAACCTTGGATATTGTGATCTCATTTTGGATACTATAGCAAAGACATGATCCATGAAAGAAATACATGATAGGCTGAACTTCATTAAAATTAAAAACATCTGCTCTGCAAAAGACAATATGAAGAGAATAAGAAGACAAGCCACAGACTGGAAGAAAATCTTTTCAAAAGACACATAAAGGACTGCTGTCCAAAATATACAAAAAATTTTCTTAAAATGCAACAATAAGAAAACAAACAACTCAATTAAAAAGTGGGTCAAAGACCTAAATAGACGCCTCACCTAAGAAACTATACAGATGGTAAATAAGCACATAAAAAGATGCCCCACATTCTATGTCATCGGGGAAATGGAAATGAAAAACTATGAGATACCGCTACAAACTATTAAAATGACCCAAATGTGGAACACCTACAGCTAACGCTGGTTGGGATGCGGAGTAACAGGAACTCGCTCATTCATTGCTGGTGGGAATGTAAAGTGGCACAGCCACTTTGGGAGACAGTTTGGTGGTTATAGTTTCAAAACTAAGCATACTCTTACCATACAATCCAGTAATTATTGGTATTTACCTAAAGGGATTAAAAATGCATGTCCACACAAAAACCTGCATACAGAGTTTATAGCAGCTTTCTCATAACTGCCAAAATTGGAAGCAACCAAGATGTCCTTAGTAGGTGAATGAATAAACTGTGGAATATTATTCAGTGCTAAAAAGGAAAGAGCTATCAAGCCATGAAAAGAGAAACCTTAATTATTTCATATCACCAAGAGAAAGAAGCCAACCTGAAAAGGATATATATATATATATATATATATATATATATATACACACACACACACACACACACACACAATACATAATGATAAAAGGCTATATAATATATAGCTATTACATATGTACAAAGAATTCCTACTATATGACATTCCGAAGAAGGCAAAACTATGGAGACAATAAAAATACCAGAGGTTGGGAGCTGATAAATAGACAAGATAACAGAGGACTTTTAGGGAAGTGAATATACTCAGTATAACTTTATAATCATGGATATATGTCATTATATGTTTGTTCAAACTTATAGAATGTACAACACCAATAGGGAACCTTAAGGTAAACTATAGACTTTGGGTGATTATGACGTGTCACTATACGTTCATCTTTCGTAAAAGAAAAACAACAACATTCTGGTGAGTGATGTTGATATTGGGGGAGGCCATGCATGTGTGGGAGCAGGAACAATATGGGAAATCTCTGTACTTCTCTCTCAATTTTGTTGTAAACCTAAAACTGCTCTAAAAAAATAGTCATAAAAAAGAATTCTTAGACATGACACTGAAAGCATGACCTATAAAAATTGATAAATTGGACTTCATTAAAAAGTAAAACCTTTGGTCTCTGAAAAACATTAATAACAGAATGAAAAAGACAAGATACAGACTGGGAGGACATATTTGTGAGCTATTTAGATATAAAATATATTTTTAAAAACTCCCCGAACTCAACAGAAAAAAAAAACCAAAAAACACAACAAAAAACAGTTCAGTGAGAGAATGGGCAAAAGAGATGAAAAGCCATTTCACTGAAGGTGACATACAGATAGTGAATAAGCATGAAAAGATGTTCAATGTCTTAATCCACTCATCTGCTGATGGGTACTTAGGCTGTTTGCAAATTGTAGCTTTGGTAAATTGTGCCGCTATGAACATAGGGGTGCATATATCCTTTCTGACTGGTGTTTCTAGTTTCTTGGTATATATTCCTAGAATTTGGATCACTGTGGGTTAAAAAACTGTAGTACATCTACACAACAGAATACTACGCTGCGGTAAAAAAAGAAGGAATTCTTATCATTTGCAACAGCATGGATGGAACTGGAGAGCATTATGCTAAGTGAAATAAGCCAGTCAGAGAAAGATAAATATCACATGATCTCACTCATTTATGGAATATAATGAACAACATAAACTGATGAACAAAAATAGATCCAGAGACAGAGAAGCATCGATCAGACCGTCAAACCTCAGAGGAAAGGTAGGGGAGGGAGGGGGTAAGGGGGAGAGATCAACCAAAGGACTTGTATACATGCATATAAGCCTAACCAATGGACACAGACACCAGGGGGGTGAGGGCATGAGTGGGGGGGTGGGGGGCAATGGGGCGATAAGGACACATATGTAATACCTTAATCAATAACAATAATAATAATAATAATAATAATAATAAAGATGTTCAATGTCGCCCTCGCCGCTTTGGCTCAGTGGATAGATGGTTGGCCTGTGTACCTCGAAGGGTCACAGGTTAATTCAATTCCAGTCAAGGGCACGTACCTCCTCCCTGGCCCAGGCCCTGGTCAGGGCCTTGTAGGAGGCAACCAATCGATGTGTTTCTCTCACATTGATGTTTTCCTCTCTCTTTCACTCTCTCTACAGTGACAATACCTAATGGTGGCCAAGATGCAAAGAAACTATCATTCATACATTGCTGGTGGGACTGTGAAGTGGTATAGACACTTAGGGAAACAGTTGGGCAGTTTCTTAAAAATGAAACATGCAACTACCATATGACCCAGCAATTGCACTCCTGGGCCTTTATTCCAGGAAAACAAAAAATCACGACCACACAAAAACTTATACACAATTGCTCATAGACTCTTTATTTATAATAGCCCAACAACTCCCCACTTCCCCAGCCCTTAGCAATCACAATTTTACTTTCTGTCTACTTTCTGAATTTGACTACTTTAAGTACCTTATATGATGTCTTCAAGGTTCCTCCATGTTGTAGCATATTTCAGAATTTCCTTCCTTTTAAAGGCTGAATAATACATTCATTCATATATATATATATCTCCATTCATCAATGGACATTGGGTTGCTTCCACCTTAATATTGCTATCAGCATGAGTGTACTGACCTGGAAATTTTGAGGGTACGCCCCAAGAATCTGAATTTTAATAAGCTCCCGGATGGTTCTGGTGCACATTAAATGTTGTGAACCACGACTCTAATTAGGATCTCTCAAAGCAAAGATGAAGAAATATTTTCGGTAGCCCTCAGATGCACTGTAATATAGATTTGACTCACACATAACTGTCCTTTTCCAATTTTATGAATCATTTTGATTGAATCAAGAGAAAGTCTTAGTTTGATGTTATTTATCTTAACATCTAATTCCAATTTTCCTTTTTTTAACAAAGAGAGAGCAGCTCTCAGATTTAGAGCCTTCAGATCCTTCAGTAGGCAATAATAATAGGTACAATTTATTAGCATTGTTTTTATTATATTAGTCTGTACCATTGCAGTCTATACATTACAAGTGGTTTTCCATTTATGACAATGGTATAGAGCTTGTTAATAAATCTAGTTAATATTTTTGTTTAAATCAAGTAACTTTTTAAAGAAAATAATATGGCTGGAGATGTGTAAATATGACATAACCTTAAAATAGTAGTATGCCAGTGGATGAAGTTTGGGAAATACTACTTTGAAGGGACATTAACATTTTTAAAAATTTATTTTTATTGATTTCAGGGAGAAAGAAACATCAATGATGAGAGAGAATCATTGATCAGCTGCACCCTACTGGGGATCAAGCCTGCAACACAGGCATGTGCCCTGACCCGGAATTGAACCATGACCTCCTGGTTTATAGGCCGATGCTCAATCACGGAGGCACACTGGCCAGGCGGGACATCAACGTTTTAATCTTGCTCTCAACTTTCTACACATGGGAGGAGGAAACCAGATACTGACACATAGAAGCACAAATCCAAGGCATCCCTTGGGTGGCTCCTATATGGCAGAAATGTGATGGTACCTGCCAAATGGGAAAAGACCAAGAACAGGTAGGAAGCATCCCCAGATAAAAAAAATATATTTTTGGTACCTTCCACCTCAACTATTTATCCCCCATTAGAAGTGAGAGACAGTGATGCTCTTTGAAAATCATTTTCTGGAATGATTTTCTTTCTTTTTTCCATTATCGTTGAGCAAAATTATTTAAAAACATTAGCCTTCTAATATTAACTTTGGTGATAAAGGATGACCAAAGAAGAGAGGTAAGCATGTTCTGACTGCTGCAATGGAAATTATGCACACCCCAAGAAAAATGTGAAATCAGTGGGCAGTTTCCTCCCATATGAAAATCTTCTTAAACTCACATGTAACAGGAATATGGCAGATTCCATGTTCAGGTAACAGGAGGGTGCTCCTAACAGTAGTATCCTGAGTTAATGATAGTAGCTACCATTGCACAGTCCCCCCCTTTCTCATTAAATTCTCACAGCACTCTCACTTAGTATGTGTATTCCATGAAGGAGGCAGCAAACTCAGAGAGGTTCAAACTGTGCCTGTTGGGTTTCCAAAATCTGCCTCACCATAAGGCATCACTTGGTTTAGGTTCTTTGTTACCTTGGCTTCAAGCTCAACTGCAGGTTTCATTTCCTTGTGGCTTCAGAAGCAGAGACCCTGAAGACAGGTTTGAGGCAACAGCTCCTTTAAGATGCCGCAAATCTGGAGCGCCACCTTGGTCTCTGAACATCTGTAAAACTTCATTGAGATTTCTGCCTGTTTGAATGTTAGTGTTCTCAAAAATATGGTTTCTAGTTACCGCTGGTTGGCAGCACAATAGAAAAGGGGACTTTCCCATGTTTGCTAGACCCGTGCGTCTGGGCCAGAGCCCCATTAAGTCTTCCCATTAAGGAAGCAGAAAGAGATGGGCGAATAAATGAAATACTTATTGACAGCGGGAAACACTGTTTTTTTCTCTGAAAAATCTTGCCTCCTGAGCTACGCACAGTTCATTCAAAGGGTTCCCAAAGCTCATCCTTCCAGATACAAATCATCCTAATGTGAAACCTTTCAAAAACAATTTTGCAAGCACTGATGCATTTTTGAAAGAGAACAACCAGGCACACTGTCCTTAAAAACAAACGTCACACATCCACTAAGGCAGCTTATTAAACTTATTTTAAAACCCCTGAAGTTTTGAAAATAGTGCAGGAGATGATTTAGGGGGGTAATCTCGTGGGTTTCTTTCCCAGAGAGAACATCTGAGAACATTTTCTCTAATAATAAAGGGTAAACTACATGCAGTTGTGTAAACCGCAAATGCTCCACCAGTGCGTGAGTGAAGGAGATCGCCGGTTTGAAAAAAATATATATTTTTGATATCTTCCACCTCAACCATGTACCCCCCATGCTCGCTCGCCTGCGGTCAAGTAATGCGGTCCCAGGCCGTAGCAATGGGCAATTCTTGAGGTGGAAACATTCCGTGTGGGAGACATTATCTCAAATGAGTATACAAAGAACATATGTACCCTACGCGAGCTTGCAAACTCAGAGGGGCGGTCTGCCGTCGCTTTTATGTATTTTCTCCAGCAGAGGAATCCCTAAAGCGCAGGCACGGACCCTTGGCAGCGCTGTTCAAAGGGATGGGTGGGGTAGGGGGATGCGGCTGCTCACTAGCAAAACCAGACGCGCGCCTCGGGCAGGGGCGGGAGGGGGTGAATGAAAGGGCATTTCGAAGGTTTCAAGAACCCTAGCAAAAAGAAGAAAGAAAAAAAGAGAGAGAGCGAGAGAGAGAGAGAGAGAACCAACAGCCCCGACGTGAATCTGTGTTGCAAGAGCCGCAGTTACGCACGGAGCGTAGAGGTAAAGAGGCAAAGCGGGGAAGGATCTGAGCGCGGAGCGGCTCCCGGGAAAGGAGCGGCGGCAAGGCTGGGGGTGAGACAGCGCCCCCCGCCCCCCACCCCCGGCTTCTCCTCCTCTACCACCTGCGGATCTCTTGTTAAAGCGCAGATTCTGACCTCCTAGGTTGAGGGTGGGGCCGACGAGTCTGCGTTTTGAACAAGCTCCCAAGTATCCCAGCAATTGCTGGTCCGCGGACCAAACCTTGCGGACCAAGGTCGTGCCGCCCTTACCTGCGCTCACCCTGGTCCGTGTAGAGGTTGATGAAGAGTCCCTCCCTAAAGTCCTGGTACCCGGAGCCCGAAAAGCTGAGCTGCAGCTCATAGAGGCCCCCGGGCCGCAGGGCCTCGCGGAGCTCCAGCACCATGTACTGCATGTCCTCCGCGAACCACACCTTGTCCACCGGCACGCGGCCCACGGTGGCGGCGTCCCCAGCTCCCGGGGACAGAGGGCCCCTCACCGCGGCGCCGTCACAGTGCAGGAAGAGGCTGTGGAGCAGCAGCCGCGCGGTGGCCTCGGCGCAGCGCACCGTGATGTTGACGCGGCCAGTGAAGCGCAGCGCCGGAGGGGAGAGCTCGTCTGGCCGCAGCCGGGGCCACAGCTCCAGCTCGTAGTGCAGCGGCACGAGCCAGGGCGGCAGGCGCAGCCGGTCCCAGGGCCCCGAGGGTCGCCACACGTCCGGGGTGACCATCACCTCCGGTTCAAGAGTGGGGTTGGGCTTCCTGGCGTCCGGGACCCCGCAGCGGTGAAGCTCCGACGGCGCGACGCGCGCGCAGTGGCCGTACAGGGCGGCGAGCACGGCCAGCGCCAGCAGGAGCGCGGCTGCCAGCCCGGCCAGCAGCAGGGCCACCGCGCGGCTCACGAAGAAGCCGGAGCTGGAACGGGGTCCCATCGCCAAGACCTCTAGCGGGGATGAGGTGCGAGCCCGGAGACGACGGCGGCGAGGCGGCGACGGCTCAGAGCCCCGGCGCCGGGCGCTCAGGGGTGGGACCCCCTCTCTTGTACCGTCCCTCCTCCTCCCCGAGGGGTTGGGAGACAGGAGAGCGCGATTGGGACCTCGGCTTCCCCCTCCCACCTAATCAGATCCAGGTCCCTGCCTACACACCCCTCCCGCCAGGACGGGGGGAAGAGGCCGATCCGGCGCACGGAGGCGCGCGCCCCTCCGGGTCCGATGGAAAGACCTCGCACAAGAGGCTTCCAGAGTCGGTGCGAGGCGAGGACAGTCGGAGCAAACTGGAATTTAGACACCTCTGGCGGGAATGTTTGGGTTCCCGGGATTTGTTGGGTGTGCCGCGGAGCAGTTCAGGTGCCGGGAAAGGAACGGGTACGGAGCACCTGGAGCTCCTGGGCTGCAGTGCGGAGCGGCGGGTGGCACACCTGCGGGTGGCACACCTGCGGGCCCCCGGCCGGGACTCGCACGCCAGGGGCGGGGCGGAGGCTTAAGGACCTGGGCCTTTGGGGTGCATTCTGCAATGGCCCTGCGTGGGACAACTGCGCGGCGAGAACTTCCGGAGCCAGGTCTCTGGCGCAAAATTCGCCTCCTGAAGACAGTTGGGATGAAATCAAGGACTGGCGTCCCCGAGCTTTTTTGGAAAGAGAGTTGGAGGAGGGGGCGAAAAACAAAACAAACAAACAAACAAAAGAAAACAAAACCGGGACTGGGCGTCAGTATCTCCAGGTGAAGGAACGGGAGGGGCGCTTTACCTCCTGACCGGGCGCGGCGAGAAGCCGCCACTGGCCTCCGCAAACGCCAAGAACTGGGTGCCAGTCCTGGAGCCGGGTCTGGCTCTCCGCTCTCTTGCCTGGGGGAAGGGGAATCCTGTTCTCAAAACCGGCCTTTTTAAAAATATAGGACGGGAGAGAGAGAGAGAGAAGCGTCGGCTGCTACCTCCACGCCCCCTACTGGGGACCGAGCCCGCTACCCGGACATGTGCCCTTGACCAGAATCGAACCTGGGACTCTTCAGTCTGCAGGCCGTGGCTCTACCCACTGAGCAAAACCAGTTAGGGCAAAACGGGCCTTTTTTAAGCAAAGAGAATAAGACAACCCGGCGCCCAGCCTTCCCACTGGGAAACGGCCGGCTGGAACTCGTCTCCCAGGCGGTGCCCTGGGCGGGGAGGCTCAGGGCGTTGGGGCATCTGTTTGCTATTTAGCCACGCTCCTGGGAGAGCCGGGCCTGCGAGCCTGCACGCGCTCTGGAGTGAATTGGGAATGGGTTGCAAGTACTCAGGAGGCGCTGGGGAAGAGGAAGGAGAGGGCGGTTAGAGATCCTGTTGTTGGCTCAAGATTTATTTAAGTGCATCCTGTCGTTAGACTCCTTCAGTTATTTCAGATCCAAGAGAATTTGTCTGTCACAGCCGTAAAACTTAAAACAGTTTTCACTTCTCTTCTTTGAACTGTATCTCCTTTCCAATGAACTCTCCCACCTGAGGTCAGAGACAGGTTAAACCCAGGTGATTCTCCTGGGAGATGTAATCTCCCCCGCTCCTGGAACTGAAAGTTACCACATTAACAGCAGCACACACACACACACACACACACACACACACACACACACACGAAGGGAGACTTGACACCAAGTTCACACGGACGGTTGTTGCAGTAACCTGTGACTAGTCTCCTGATTCTAAGTTTGATTTGCTTTCTTCAGAAACAAAACAATTATATTTTAAAATAACTATGACCATGTGCATCATTCCCAGAAGATCCTGGGTAGAGACCTCCTTCTGTTTCTTTCTGCAAAACCTGCCCCAAAATCAGGCTGCCAGATTGTGAGCTGCTGGGCTATCAGGGGCCCCCAGGTTTAGGCCATTGTCAGATGGGATTGTTAGATGCAGCGCTAATTAATTTTTGTCCTTACGACCCTCTGGACTTTTTTTTTTTGAAGGACCTTGAAGGATTCCAGACCAACATGTAAAGGTTATTTTTGTTTGTTTGTTTGCCTTTTTTTTTTTTTAAGAGGAGTCAGTGCTAAACAAAATAATTTCAAATTCATATTAGATGTGTGCCTCCCCTCAATTTTATATAAGAAACTATTGAAAAGTGAGTACATGGACACTAGTATTTAACTCCATTTCTCTAATATCATTAAAGAAATAAAGATTGGCTGCCACACAAAAAGTTTCATAGTAATAAAATCATTCCAAATGATTCAGCAATTTAAATATCTTACCCAAAGGAAAAATATTTCTAATAAATCATTAATTTCACTCAAAAGAAGTTACAAAATAAATGCTGGCTGAGTTGTGCTTTTGTTACTAGTTATAATAAAAAAAGAACTGGAAAAGACTATTATATGAAACATTTAACATCTCAACCAAAGAGTAGTTCTGGGACAGATTAGTTCACAGAAAAACACTGACCAAAAAGTTTTAAAAAATGTTTTTAATTAGTTGCTCAGAAAACCTACTTACTATTCCTATCAGCTAAAGCAGTGATTCTCAATAGGAGAGCTGTTGGTGTCCTCCTCCCCTGGAAATCTGACAATGTTTGGAGACATTTTTGGTTGTCACAACTTTGGGCGTTTGCTACTGGGTAGAGGCCAAGGATACTGCTAACATCCTACCATGCACAGGTCACCCACAACAAAGAAGTACCCTGCCCAAAATGTGATCAGTGCTGCTATTTATAAATCCTAAGCTAAAGCAATTATTCAAGCCTTTTATATGCTACCCAAGTGAAGTCACCTTTGTATCTTGTGTCACTAGTTAATTTGTTGTTTACGTTTGTGCTTTGGCGTGTCTACTGTTTTTCCATCTTTATTTCTTGGGCCTGATTCTGAGGGTCAAGCCAGCATGATTTCCTGGCACATTGGATATAGGATGCAAAAGAAAAAGAGACTTCAAAGATGATTACAAGGTTAGACTGAGTAATTGCAAGGTTGAAATTCCCACCAACTGTGAAATGGAAGATTACTGGGTGAAGAAAGCTTGGAGAGGGGTCATCAGTATGTGGCTTTTGGTCAGGTTGAGTTTGAAATGCTGAGCCAATCACTTGGGTATCTGCTGTCACATTTATTCCTCACCTTCTGCCCTCTTCTGTATCTCAGGAGACAGTTTCCAGACTTCTTTGCCTCTGGTTTCAGGATACTTTCCACCAATGGGAGTCACAGGAAAAATACTGGGAGGCAAGAAGAGAGCTAGGGAAGAGGGGTTACAGGGCTGGATGAAAAAAGTGAAGAAATTAAAACGCAGAGAGAGAGAGAGAGAGAGAGAGAGAGAGAGAGAGAGAGAGAGAGAGAACTGTCTGTGATGACAACAGTTTGGTGATTATCCAAGGAAAGAGGGGTGGGGAGAAGTAGAAGAGGGTAAAGGGAGGATAAATGGTGCTGGAAGGAGACTTGACTTGGGGTAATGAACACACAATGCAATATACAGATGATGTATTATAAAATTGTACATCTGAAACCTATATAATTTTATTAATCCATGTCACCCCAATAAACTCAATAAAAATTTAAAAATAAAAGTAATTAAAAAAAGATGTAACAGTGATTCAGTTACAAAAGAAAGAAAAGTGCTACTATAAATACTCTTGTATTTATGTCTTCTGGAATACATTTTTGTTGAATAGATATCTAGGAATTAAATTATTAAACCATAGGATATGTGTGTTCTTTCAACTTAAGTAGATGATACGAAGCTGTTGGTAGTACCAATTTGCACTCCTTCCAGCTGTGTATGAATTCCCACTGCTCCATAAATTTGCCAATTGTCAATATTGCCAATATTTTTAATTTGAGCCATCCTACCTTATAATAGAGAAACATGCAAATTGACCGCACCTCCGCTACGCCCACGATTGGGCGGTGGGAGGCTGGGGGGCAGGACTCCAGGTGGCCTATCCGGCCGTTGAGAAGATCAAGATGGCGGCGCCCAGTCCTCTTAGTTCCGGGGGTCCCTGGGGAGATTGCTGCCCCGGGGAGGCGAGACCTGGCTGCCCAGACACTCAAGAGGGTCCCTGGGGAGATCAGCAACCTGGGGAGCGGGGCTGGGCCCATCCAGCCGCTCCCGGAGGTCCCTGGGGAGATCAGCAACCTGGGGGGACGTGGCCGAGCCCATCCAGCCTCTCCCGGGGGTCCCTGGGGCGATTGGCACCCCGGGGGGGCGTGGCCGGGCCCATCCAGCCTCTCAGGGGGGGGGTCCCTGGGGAGATCAGCAACCTAGGGGGGCGTGGCTGGGAGATCGGCAACCCGGGGGGCCTAACCGGCCCATCCTGCCGCTCCCAGGTGTCCCTGGGGATATAGGCAACCTGCGGGGGTGTGGCCGGGCCCATCCAGCCTCTCCCAGGGATCCCTGGGGAGATCGGCACCCCGGGGAGGTGAGGCAGGACTCGTCCAGCTGCTCCCAGGGTCCCTGGGAACATTGCAGGCATGTGGTTGCTGAGACCCAGACCAGGCCTCTGGCCACAGATTCATAGCTTTGTGGAGACCTAGGGCAGGGATCTGCCTCATCTGCAGAGAGACAGAGGTTCTGCAGTGCCCCCAAGACGTGGGTGGGCCCAGCCAGGGATCAAGGGGCATGGAAGGACTCCTGGCAGAGGGGCAAGGACCCTCACCCCTGAGGCGGGGCTTGAGGGGTGGTGCCACCTCAGTGGAGGGGTGCTGCACTGCAGGGTACTGGACTGACTGATGTGATTCAGAGAAGCTCCCAGTGCTAATGGGCCTCGCTCAGGCGGCCTTCACACTTCAGAGGCAGTGACTCCTGCTCCTGCCTTGACCCAAAAGCAAGCTCGCTACACCCTGCCCCATAGCAGAGCATGCCTAGGCAGTGAGTGAGAAGCCTTCCACCTGCTTCGGAGAAGGGGGGGCAGTAAAGAATGGGGGTAGAGGAAAGAATGTGGAGCATCCGCAATGAAGAGGTGCTTGAGAAAGAGGCTCAGAAGCCTGACTGGAAGGTTTGTTCTGTTTGCTGGGCCGCTGCCCCTTAGGAAGCACAAAGAGCATGGCTCTGAGGGCTTCCTGTGTGCTGAGTCAAGTTCCACAGCCAACTGGAATTGGCCTCAGTTTCGTGGTCTGTAAAATGGATGAAGCGTGTCCCAGTGCCTTCACTGAGCTTTGATGGCCAATTGAGATACTATATAAAGAAAATGAGGGAAGAAGTGAGAAAGAAAAGGAAGGACGAGCAACACAAAAGAAAGACTGAAAGGAACCTGTAAACCCATTGTCACTTAAATAGGGAATATAGTCAATAGTGTTGTAATGATGGTATGATGCCAGGTGGGTACTAGAAATATCGCGGAACACTTTGTAAAGTATATGATTGTCTAACCACTATTCTGTAACTAATATAAAACCTGAAACCAATACAAAATAATGTTGAATGTAAAGAAATGAAAATTGGAGTGAAATTTTTATAAATTTCAAAGTTTAAATAAAAGCTGTAAAGGAAGGAAGGGGAGAATAAAAAGTATTTTTCATTTTGCCACTTCGTTAAAAAGACAGTTGTCTTTATATGGTGCTTTTATACTTTTCTAAGTCATTATCTCATTTTAATTTCCGGGCAACTTAAAGACAAGATAAGTATTCCCTCCACTATTCAAAAAAAGGAAATCTTGGTGTCTGGTCCTAATGATTCAATCGTCAAGCCCTTATTGTAAAGCAGGGTTAGTAAAATTTTCTATGCAGGGTCATATCTATAGTAATAAAAGCCTTGGGGGTGATCAGGCCAGCAGGGGAGGGTATCTGGGGGCAATCAGGCCCTCAGAGGAGCAGTTAGGGGGCAATCAGGCAGGAAGGTGAGCGGTTAGGAGCCAGCGGTCCCGGATTGTGAGAGGGATGTCCAACTGCAAGTTTAGGCCCGATTCTACAGGGATCGGGCCTAAACCTGCAGTTGGACATCCCCCGAGGGGTCCCATATTAGAGAGGGTGCAAGCTGGGCTGAGGGACACCCTCCCCAGTGCACGAATTTCGTGCACCGGGCCTCTAGTTTATATTATATTTATAGTCTCTTTATTAATTTACACCACAGCGCCTTCTCCAGATTCCTGAACCCTTCTAGATGCTGGATATCACCCCAGCATCAGATCTCCTGCTGGAGTGAGCATAATTGACTGACAACCCCACTGCTGCTCTGAGTCCTCCACCCTGTTCACACTGAGGCCATGCATCCCTTGGGCTGCTCCCAGCCAATGAATGACTGAGCATGGCAAGGATCTTAATGAAGGTCCTGGGAAAGAATTCCACTGATAGGCAACTTTGGCCAGAAGGCTTCACATTGGCCCAGAAACTTTCTTAACACTGCACTGCAGTCTGAGACTTCTTATCCAGCTCTCCTCTCTCCCCTCCCTCCTACATAGTGGCCAGACCAGCATCACAGGGTGATAGCTCTCCCCAAGTCCTCTGGCTCTCTGCCCTTTTCCTCTCACCGTCATTCCCCCGAGTACATCCTTTCCACATCTAATCCCCTCTTCGAGTTGCTTTTTGGAACACCCAAACTAACACACTCTAGAAAAAGCTCCGTTTAAAATTCAGTTACACTTCTATCAGGATACATATGTCATTTTTTTCTTTTCCTCACAATTCAAAAATTACTGCTAGGGTATGTCTTTTAAAAAGCCTCTTTCGTTGATTTATTTTTATTAGAACATCATTTTCTTTTGAGATTGGTAATGAGGTTTCTTTTTTCCAGTTTAAGAAAGTTCTTTAGGCTTATGTTTTAAATTATTGCTCCTTCTGTTTCAATTGTTCTAGTTCCTTCATCAGAAGTAGCCATAATTCTTAGATTGAATCTCTGTCATTTGTCTTCATTATCTACTATGCTCTTTCTCTCTTTATTTTAAGTCATTTTTCTCTGTAGTTCTTGGAGAATTTATCAAGTGTTTCCTCACCACAATATAGCTGCACTAAAGGAAAAATCTATTCAGTATTGGGACCTGGACAAGGACAGTAACCAGGCTGAGTACTGACAAAGATATTTGATCAAGTACAGTAGATAGAGAATGAAATCAAGAGTCCTGCACTCCTGTGGATGGTACAGTGTGTATAATACAGGACTGTATTCCATGAGGTTGAAATGATGTCTCCACTACCACCAGCACCCGACACCGAATAGATGGAAAAATAAGGAAACTCTAATGCCCAAAGGCTTTGCTGCCTCTTATTTCCATTCCCACTTAAAATAATTTATTTTAGAGACTAATACCACCTTGGATGCAACATGTCATTCCCTGGCTACCTTCTCAACTATCTCTGAGTTGTAATTATTTATTGGGTGTAATGAAAGAGGGGGAAGAAAGAAGATAATTGGGAAGCAACAGCACTATGGCTGTGCCCAAAAGCCACACTTGTAAAGCAGGGGACTCGCGTCAGAACAATGCTCCTGTTTCTGATCCAGGGAGTAGATAGTTGGAGTTCTAAGCTGATTGGGTATTTTAGTGATAAGTTGAGGAGGAGTGAGTCAGGAGCTCTCATGAGGTGCTATTTACAGAAATCTCTACCCCATCACTTACAGTTTTATATATAACTAGAGGCCCAGTGCACGAAATTAGTGCATGGAGGGGGGTTGTCCCTCAGCCCAGCCTGTACCCTCTCCAATCTGGGACCCCTCTCACAACCCAGGACTGCTGGCTCCCAACTGCTTGCCTGCCTGCCTTCCTGATTGCCCCTAACCGCTTCTGCCTGCCAGCCTGATCACCCCCTAACCACTCCGCTGCCAGCCTGTTTGCCCCCAACTTCCCTCCTCTGCTGGCCTGGTCACTCCTAACTGCCCTCTCCTGCAGGGTTGATCACCTCCAACTGCCCTCCCTTGCAGGCCTGGTCCCTCTCAACTGCCCTCCCTTGCAGGCCTGGTCCTTCTCAACTGCCCTCCCTTGCAGGCCGGGTACCTCCCAATTGCCCTCTCCTGCTGGCCATCTGCGGTGGCCATCTTGTGTCCACATGGGGGCAGGATCTTTGACCACATGGGGGCAGACATATTGTGTGTTGCAGTGATGATCAATCTGCATATTACTCTTTTATTAGATAGGATAGAGGCCTGGTACAGGGGTGGGGGCCAGCTGGTTTGCCCTGAAGGGCGTCCCGGATCAGGTGGGGGTTCCCTTAGGGTGTGGGGCGGCCTGAGCAAGGGGCCTGTGGTGGTTTGCAGGCCGGCCACGCCCCCTGGCAATGCAAGCGGAGGCCCTGATATCTGGAATTTATTTTCCTTCTACAATTGAAACTTTGTATCCTGGAGCAGAGCCAAGCCTGGGGCTCCCTCTGAGGTAGGCAGCCATTTGTGTTGGGGTTATAATTGAAACTTTGTTGCCTTAAGCGGGTGAGCCCGGCCAGGGTGTGCAAAAATCTTTGCTTCCCCTGTTGCCAGCAGCAACCCTGGCCTGCTCTCTCAAGCTCCATTCTGCTGCCATTTGTTTGAATTTGTTTACCTTCTATAATTGAAACTTTGTAGCTTGAGTGGAGGCTTAGGCCTGGCAAGGGCAGGCGGAAAGCTTGGCTTCCTCTGTTACCTAGGAAACCTTGCTTTCTGTGGCTGTAGCCATCTTGGTTTGGGTTAATTTGCATACTCGCTCTGATTGGATGGTGGGCATGGCTTGTGGTTGTGTCGGAGGTATAGTCAATTTGCATATTTGTCTATTATTAGATAGGATTGCTCTCTTCTCTTCTATATAGTAAAGGTATTTGTCCCAGAAACCATGGCTTCAGTGTTAATGAAGCACTGAGCACAGCATCCTCCCAGCATATTATGTTCAATAAATATTTGTGGAATGAATAATGAGATTCAAATGATCAGTTCCAAATTTTATGTTTTCTACTCTGTCATATTGCATATAATATTTTAGTCACTTTCACTAAGTTAATGTGTTCAAAATGAAGATCAACTGTGTGTAAATCAACCCTCTTTCCTAAATTAGAAAGCACACTGTCAATTTTGGCAGTTCACGTTTAATAATTGAGAACACACGTTAGAGAAGAGGAGGATCAAGTCTGGTTTTCCTCTCCGTAGTATCTTGCACACAATCTGATGTGGGAACCATGAGTATGGAAAAACAGTTGTTAAAAAAGGAGAGGAAGAAAAACACACGGAGAAGACCATTCTAGATATGATGCTAAAAACATATAGTAAAATGTGTGCTCAGCTCTCCATTTAATTACATGAGTCCATTAAAAACCCAATTTTCAACAAAATATGTTGTTTAGTCATCTGTTTGGATGGGAAGTTAGGAATTATAGGAGAACCTCAGACAAATTTGCACAAAACCGTCAGTTGGCATGTTACTTCCAAATGAGCCCTGATGAAGTAGTTAAGGTTTAGGCTAAACTGCTGTAAAAAAATGGATTAAAAAATAAAAAAAAAAAAGCAGTGGCTCCAGCAAGACAGAGTTCATTTTTTTGAGTGCAGTAGTCCCCTAGTTCACACAATAGTCCAGAGGCAAATGGAGTATCCAAGGTGGGCAGGTGGCTCTTCAATGACATCATCCATCCCCCAAGGGGGTAGTTCTTGTCCACATGCTCAACACTGGCTCCAACCCCCACATCTGCATCCTGGCCCCATGAAAGGGAAAGAGAGAAAGAGGAGGGCAAGTGTTTTCTTTTAAACAAGTGATGCAGATGTGTTGCACATGCCTTTCTTTGTTCATTTTCCAATGGTAAGGAAATCATATGGCCGTATCTAGCTCTAAGGAAAACTAGATTTGTGTCTATATTTCTATAGGGGGATTTCTATCACTAAAAGGAGGAAAGAACAAACAGACACTGGAAGACAATTAGCAGTCTTTGCCATCCTTGAAGAAAAAGTGTATACAGTCATTCTTGTCTTGGGATTTAAATAAAACACATACAAAGAGGACGCTCAAAGCTAAGCCTCAGGGAAAGTGTTGTGTAGTGTCAAACAATATTTTATCCAAGAATGCAGAGACAGCACTCTGAGTGCGGTTATCATTTGTCACATTGTTTATGCGTCACAGAAAAGCAATGAAGTTTACCCAAAAATGGAGCTCGGACCTGCCAACTGCACCTTCATGTCTCTAGTGTTTTCTCTAAAATTACCACTCTACCCCATTTCCTAAGCCTTGAGGAGATGGGGGTTTACTGAGCACTTCCCTATAATTAGCATCTCACTCAGCTTGCTCAGAGACCAGAAGACCCTTAGTCAGCATCAAGTGATTGGGGATCACTGTACAAAAGCAAAAGAGGGAGAGTTCTGGAGTTCAGGCAGAGAACTGAACAGTAAGCTAAGAGTTGGATAGTTTCATTTCCCTTCCTGGTTCTATCACTACCTCACTAAGATGCATTTCCCAAGAATAATAAAACATTTTTAAAATTCACATATCCTGGAAGCATTCCATCAGTGGCCAAAGATAAATACATGGGTAGCAAATGCCAAGATCAACAGAGATTTCATAAAGTTCTGTTTTTCTCCTGTAGCAGTGTTCTCAGTTCCCCATCACCTAGTTCAATTTTTGCCTTTTTCTATGCTCTCAGAGGTTGACCTCTACTAACTGCATCAACCAGCCTCTCCTGACCTCTGAGTCCAGTCGGGTTTGATCAATGGGAGGTATGGTCAAAAGATCAAAAGGCAGAAAGAGAAGTTGAGGTATTTCTTCTCTCCTGCTTGGTCTGTACCTCAGTACTGGGATTCTGACAAGGGCTGAGCGTATCTATGCAACAGCTGCTGTTGACTGGCTCTTTCACAGCTTTCTCCAGGTTCTACTAAAACTTTTTCCTCTTGCCCCATTCAGTTCTAAGTAGTGGTACTGATTTCTCATTATTGCTAGTTCCTAGGTGTATAACAATTCCTTATTGTTTCCCTTTATCCTATCAGCAAAAACAGCCCCTTCCTTAAATTCTCTCTAGTTAAACCCATGGATTCTGTAAACTGTTTTCTGTTGGTTAAACCCATGGATTCTGTAAACTGTTTTCTGTTGGGACCTGATACAATAACTTATCAGGAATTGTCCCAGGAAATAGATGCCCAAAATGTGACTGTGGGATTGGGCAGCTCACATATCTAAAGAGCACATGAATATCCACCCTGCTGGAACAGTGCTTACTCAAACTCTCACCACTGGTGGCATAGGATGGATTACAGGTAGAAAGCAAGGCATTGGGAGATGGAGTGACTGTAAGATTTAGTGATTATGAGGATTGTGGATTATTATGGCATCTTCTGACTGCCATGGAGAGAGCCTAAAAGAAAAAGATTAATTTAAGGCTTTAAACTCTCATCTCAAGATATAGGTGGATAGTAAGGAAATCTCTGTTGTCACCTTAAAGAAACACTTTATCTAGCTTCAAGTTAACATAGTTGAAATTAGGCCCAGAGTTGCAATGTCAGTTAAACATACAACCCCACCAGGTCTATAATGCGAAGGTAAGGGCACTATCTGGAAAGGAGTGGAATGCTGAGACCTGGGATGGGATTTGTTTTTAGTTTTGTTCTCTTTTTTAGACTTAAACTTTGATAAACTTCTTTTTAAAAATTTTTTATTACAATTTCCATTCAATATTGCTTTGTATTAGTTTCAGGTATATAGATAGTGGTTAGACAATCATATACTTTACAAAGTGTTCTCCCTGATATTTCCTGTACCCACCTGGCACCATACATAGTTATTACAATACTATTGACTATATTCCCTATGCTGTACTTTACATCCGCATAACTATTGTATAACTACCAATCTACTTTTCAATCCCTTCATCTTTTCACTCAGTCCCCCAACCATCCCGCTACGACAACTGTCTGTTCTCTGTGTCTATGAGTGTTTTTCTTTTGCTTGTTCCTTTATACTGTTCTTTATTATTCCACATATAGGTGAAATCATATGGTATTTGTTTTTCTCTGTCTGACTTATTTCATTTAGCATACTACCCTCTAGGTACATCTATACTGTTGAAATGGTAAGATTTTGTTCTTTTCATGGCTGAGTAATATTCCACTGTGTAAATGTACTACCAATTTTTTATCTACTAAGCTATTGATGGGGACTTGGGAAGCTTCCATAGCTTGGCTATTATAAATAACACTGCAATGAACACAGGGCTGCATATATTTTTTTCAAATTAGTGATTTGGATTTCTTTAGATATATTCCCAGAAGTGGAATTGCTGGGTCATAAGGCTGTTCCATTTTTAATTTTTTAACTGTTTTCCACAGTGGCTGCACCAATCTGAATTCCCACCAACAATGCATGAGGGTTCACTTTTCTCCACATCCTCAACACTTGTTGTTTTTTGAATTATTGATGACAGCCATTCTGACAGGTATGAGGTGACATCTCATTGTGGTTTTAATTAGCATTTTCCTGATGATTAGTAATGTTGAGTATTTTTTCATATATCTATGTCTATGTCTGTCCAAATATCCCCATTCCTACTCAGAAAATTATAAGAAACTGAAGAAAGAAATTGAATGGCCATCTGCATGTTCTCTTTGGAGAAGTGTCTATTAAGGTCCTTTGCCCTTTTATAAATTGGATTGTTTGTTTTGTAAGTATTGAGTTGTATGAGTTCTTTATAAATTTTGGATTGTAACCCCTTATCAGATGTATCTTTGGTGAATATGTTCTCCCATTCAATGAGTTGTCTTTTCATATTGTTGATGGTTTCCTTTCCTGTCCAAAAACTTTTTTAGTTTGATGGAGTCCCATTTGTTCAACCACTGAGCTACACTGGCTTGGCAGTATGGACATTTTAACATTGTTAATTCTTCCTATCCATGAGCATGGTATATGCTTCCATTTATGTGTATCTTCTTCAATTTCTTTCTTCAGTTTCTTATAATTTTCTGAGTAGGAATGGGGATATTTGGACAGACATAGACAAAGCTGAGAATTTCACACCATCAGTTGCCTCTGACCCTTTTTTACCAGTGGAAGCAGCTCTCTATTCTGTTTGAGGAACACCTTTCCTTGCAGAAAACCTTTCTTCCCCTCCTGGACCAATGCCTTGAAAAGGGATACTTAATCTCCAATCTCACCCACCCATTACTCATTGCCTCCAGGCTCAAAATGAGATGTCAAAATATGTTCTCTCTAGGAAGAGAACCTACATACCTATGATCTTTCAATTTTGTATCAGCAGAAATCTGCGGAGCCTATAAGGCAATAGATTCTAAGGGTGTTATACCACATAAAAGGCTGAATCAGGACAAATTTATTCATATTGATGCTCTAATTTAATACTCCATGTTTAATATGTTAGCTTGAAGATCTGGATTGAAATTCATTGGAACCTAAACTCAGCAGCAGCCTACAGTCAATGAGCCTGATGTACGGGAATTTAGAGCAGTGGTTTCAACTCTGGCTGCACATTGGAATCACCTTGGTTTTCAACATGATACAGCAGGCATCACAGTTCTGTGCTGGAGGCTAAAGCCAACAGCAGTTAGTATATTAATGCAAAAAGAATCATTGGAAGGCCAACAGACTTTGATATTCAGCAGGGCTGAAAATCAGCATAATATTGCTCTACTGTGGGCTCAATGGCTCAAGGCAATTCCCTATCCTGATAATCCTTTTACTGTTTACCAAACTTCACCTTTGATATGCCTGTATGCATTGCTAAAGGGAAAATGTGTATTCAAGTAAATAAATAGCGGACCAGGCCAGAAGTTGGTGTGCCTCTTCAAGAAAGAGGCTCCTCCACCTGGCCCCCAATGCCTTGTAAATTCATATTTCTTGTATAGCATTTTCATTTGTGCATTGGCCCCTCCTTCATATCCTGAACCCCGCTGCAAAGGTCGAGGCAGTTCTGGGACCCAGCTCTCCTTGATTTCTTTCTCTCTAGCCCATCTTTGCAGGTACCTTTGCTCAATGTTCTCTGCTACCTGGATATTAAGTATAGGAATTCCTCAAGTCCCTATTCTATTCTGATTCTGTGCTATCTTTCTTTTGTGATGTCATAGGTCCAAATATCACATAAAAAGCCCACGAATCCTACATTTGTGTCTGCAGTCTCAACTTCTGTGCTCACCTGCTCCTTGACATGCTTGCTGACTGTCTGAGGCTCCTCATCCTAAACTAGACTTATTCTTTCTCCTGTCCCCACATCTGCTCCTCTTCTAGTATTTCCTGTCTTGGGAAATGGCATCACCATTCCCACCCTCTGTTGCTCAAACCAGAAAGTGGGAGATAGCCATGTTTCCTCCCTCTTTTTCATTTCTCACATCCAATCAATCACTAAATTTGGGGAGTTACCCAGGTTTCCCCTGCCTCTGCATTCTTCACATCCAGTTAATTGCCAACTTTTATCAGTTTTGCCTCCAAAACATCTCTCTAATTTTCTCTCTCCTCAGTGCCTGTTTACTCCCCAGAACAGGCTAACACCATCTCTGACCTGGAGCATTGCAAAAGCCTCTTAACTGGTCTCCTGGCCTGTTTGAAGCCTGTCTTATCACTAGACTGTCTGCTCCATGACAGCAAAGATAAGGACTGTCTTATTCACCACTTTATTTACAATTTCTATTAGGCTACTTGGCATAGTTTTTACCCAATAAATCTTTTATAAAATTAATGAACATGATTCCTGAATTCCCATCTACTACTATAACACTCCAAGCAAACATATCTTTCACTCATCCCAAAATCCAAAAGAAAGGAAAAACACACCTTCCCAGTAGTAATAGAAATAGGTGTCATAAACGTATGTACTCTGCTCTTCAGCAGCCATATGAAGGTATCTTCAAGATAGAGGAGGGGGTGGGAAACCATGTGACTCACCCCATTATACAACTGGTTGGTTCCAATGCAGGTCTCTTTTTTCCAGATTGCCACAGACAGAACTTACTAATGCAGCATTAGACATAAAATTAACCTCACTGTCCAAACAAGTTTATTTACCTATCCCCTGGAAACACTGGAATTCATTGTAGGTTATAACCACAGTTCACGGGAAGCAGCAGATTATGGAAAGGTGGGAGTAGGAGTAGAAGCTAGCAACACTGAGAAATAAGGAAATTGCAGAGCCATCAAACATCATGCACACACATATTCTGAGACAAATTAAGTTAGATGCAAACACTCCATTACCTTCATAATTCATTTAACAAATGTATGTGGCTCTCCTACTAAATGCCAGGCACTATAAAAGTTGCTGGAGATACAGTAGTGGACAAAAGAGCCAGGTCCCTGCTCTCATGAAGATGACACTCTAGTCAGAGAAACAGACAAATTAATAACACTGGGTAAAAATAAATGTTTTAAAGAAATATAAAGTCAGTAAAGAAAGAGAATGGTGCAAGTGAGGCAGCTGCAATTTTAGACAGATTGGCTAGAGAAGATCTCTCTGAAGAAGTGACATTTAAACAAGTGAGGAAGCAAACCATGCAAAGATCTGGAGGGACAGTATTCCAGACAGGAGGAAGAGCAAGGAGTATGCTTTACTGAATTGATGAAACAGCAAAGAAGCGAGTGTGGCTGGAATGGAGAGAAAGGTGAGGGAAGATGGAACAGAGTTCTGCCAGGGCAGGATCCTCCCCGGCCAGGTAAGGACTTTGGATCCTCTTCTCTTTGCTACAGGAAGCCACTGGAAGGTTGTGAGCAGGGAAAGATATAGTCAGGTTTTATTTTGAAAGGCTTAGTCTGCTGCTGATAGAGACTAGTTAGGAAACCATCGCATGTCAACAGGTGATGGTAGTTTGGACTAGGGTGGTAACATTTGAAAGGTGTTGAGAAATGGTTGGATTTTGGATATATTTTGAAAGTAGAGTCAAGAGGATCCGCTAATGAAGGAATGTGGAATGTCAGTGAAAGAGAGGAGCCAAGACTGAGAAACAGGGTAAAAGGAAGTGCCATTTACTGGCATCTAGAATTCCTGGTAAGAATTAGGTGTGTGGAGGAAAATCTGGAGTTCTGTTTGGATCATTGATTTTGAAATGCCTATTAGATACTCCAATGGAGATGTTGAGTAGGTTGTCTGGAATTCAGGGGAAACCTTAGGGCTATACATATAAATATGAGAGTTATTTACAGTTGTGAGCGTTTTATGGGCATAGAACTGGGTAAAATAACCTAGGAAATATGTGTGCACTCCAATATTTAGACTTTGGGAAAAGAAAGAGGATTCAACCAAGGACACAGAAAAGGAGAAGCCTGTGAAATAAGAGGAAAACCAGATGAGTTTAGAGTACTGGAACCCACACGAGGAAGAGTTTTGAGGGAGAGAAAGTGATAAATTGTGTTAAATGCTGCTGATGGGTCAAGTAAAATGAGGACTTGGATTTGGCTACAACATGTACCTTCAGAACATAATCTCGTAATTGATCTCAGAAGTAAAGGATTGCATTCTAGACAGACCTTAGAAATCAACCCCTAATTTTAAATGTGAGAAAATCAAGACCCAGATGAATGATTTATCTAAGTTTACAGAATTAGCTAGTTATATCTAGATCTCCTGATCCTGTGCTTTTTCGATTGTATCACATCTCTACCTTCTAGATCTTCAAAATGATTACCCTGAGTCATCCAGGTAAAAAAGTCAACAAGGTTTAGTTATATTCTGTTGACCCTGCTTAATGAGCCTGAGAAGGTAATAGATTTCCTCAATAAGTAGTTAAGTTAAAAAAAATTGTTTTTGTTCTTGCCTGCAAAATTTATTTAGGTAGAACAGCTCATTCTATGGCAATGCCTGATAAATTATAAATTATAATTTAAAGAAAAGAGTTGCAAATTTGATAAACAATTTTAAAGAGTTCTTCTTCTTCCTCTATGTCCAACTCTATTTATTTCCAAGGAAGTTATGTTTACTAGCATATAATCAGCTTTAAGAATGTTATTACTAAGGCCAAGAATCATTTCCAAACACTAGAGCACTGGGGAAGATGAACTGATTGCATATAATTTAAATATTCAAATCCAAATCAAGTCTGTCTTTCAAGATAAAATCAAAGGTCTATGATTTCCTGTGATTTTTGGCTATGACTATGTAACCAGTTTTCTATTTATTATCTAGTGACTTTAATAACTCATATTATAAGGGTGATTGGTGATTTATATTGAAGGTTATTAAAGACCTTTGGTTTAAATAATAAGGTTCATTTTACTTTGCCCCTTTTATTTTCAGCATAATATAAACTCACCATTGCTGCTTCATTCTTTTTCTTTCTGGGACTCAGTTGGCTTTCCTGAGTTTTCAGATAAGCTTAAGTTGGCAAAATTTAAAATTGTTAGAACTGTATTGAGGTCACTGTATACCTACAAACTGGGCAGCCTCCACTTATTTGATGCATTTATGTGCCTGTAATTCTGTTTGAAAGGTATAATCACATCAATTCTATATATATAAAAGCCTAAGTGACCATAATGACCAGAATGACCAGTCACTATGACACATACTGACCACCAGGGGGCAGACACTCAACGTAGGAGCTGCCCCCTGTGGTTAGTATGCTCCCACAGCCGCTCAGCTGAGACCTGTCCCAGTGGCCCAACAGCCCACCAGCAGCCACTCACTCCCTCAGTAGTCCTACTGGTTCAATCTCTAGAGAACAGGCCAGGCTGCCAGCATGATCCTGACAGCACCGCCAGCCTCCTTGGAAGTCAGCCTATGCCACTGCAGCTGCTTCCCCTCCCTAGACACTCCACAAGGAAAAAACAATATAAAAGCGGCCGCCAGGTGGCTCCCGACAACCGGCGTGAATGTCAGTGGGATGGATCCAGATCCTGGGCCAGCAAGGGCATCCCACCACCCGCCCGGAGGGCCAATCGCATCCCAGCCCCCTTCTTCCCCCCCACGCCCACCCCCGGCTTGGGACCCCACCAATGCACGAATTCTGTGCACCAGGCCTCTAGTTTTACATAAGAGATGTTCAAATACTTTTGCAGTGTCATAAATACTTTTCATTACAGAAAATATATTGTCTTTTTTTAATGTTCTTTATCATAGAAATCTTTTACTAGCTAATCTTTTTAACTTCCTTGACCATCTCTCTTTGCATCAGTCATAGTTACTCTGTCATGTTCACATCATCCATCATGAAAAGGCTGGTGATCAAGTAGGTCGCACAGTGGTAGTGGAAGAACATATATAGCTACATATGCTGAGCAGTTACTATGTGCTACTCACTGAAGCAAGTGCTTTATGTAAATGCATCTCATTACCCTTTGTAATAGCCCTGTAGGCAGTTGTTTTTAATCTCCATTGTATAAACAAAGGCAATTTTCTCAAGAACACAGAGCTAAGAAGTGGCAGAGCTGGGATTTAAATCCAGGTCTTTGAGTCCCAAAGTCCATGATATTTCTATTATTAGCATTCCTCTCTTAAAAACTACTCTGCTTATATTAATGTTGGGGGAAAAAGATTTAAATGAAACAAAAATAAACTTTTCAAGTTTATAGAATATACTAGAGTCCTGATGCATGAATTCATGCATGGGTGGGGTCCCTCAGCCTGGCTGGGGGTGGGGAGGAGGGAGGGACACAGGAGGTTGGCTGGCTGGGTGGAGGGGCTGCGGGAGGTTGGCTGTGGGAGCGCACTGACCACCAGGGGGAAGCTCCTGTGTTGAGCATCTGCTCCCTGGTGGTCAGTGCGCATCATAGCGACCGGTTGACTGGTTGCTCAGGCTTTTATATGTATAAATTCACTTTTTGAAATGAAGGGAACTCCCTGATATCTTCATTTCTTTAGTTCTGCTTCTTGATCTTTAACTCATCTCATCTTTCCTTGAAGTTCCCTGATTCCATGGTCTGCCTCAGCCTTTCTTTTCAGTCTCCATTACAGGACCAGCTCCACTTTCTCATCTCTGCAGAGGTCTAGTTGGTTTTCTATCACAGAGTTAATCATTAGGGGCATCTTAAAGCCTTCCATATTATCATAGGGGACATGAAACATGTAAATGTGTTCTATGGCCCATATAAGAAGGGGGCAGAAATCCTAGACCACCGAAGCCTGGAGAATGAATGGTAGCAGCTGGGGATATATAAAAGTCTTAAAAATGGACTCAATTAGACAACTCATACAGTTTGTGGGAACATTACAAGATTACTACTGACATATCTGTGCTGGCCTGAGCCACCTGTTTAATTCTACCCAGGATCAGCCAACCAGTCTGATATTAGTTCATCCCAGCTAGGCTGCTCCCCTCCCTCCATTCTTGTCCTTATCAAATAGTCATTACTTGGGAAACTGTTTCTCCTCCACTTCTTTCCAGGTGTAATCTTACCATTATAAGGAGAGAGGCAACTGGTTCAGCTAGGCCCGTGGTCGGCAAACTGCAGCTCGCGAGCCACATGCGGCTCTTTGGCCCCTTGAGTGTGGCTCTTCCACAAAATACCACGGCCTGGGCAAGTCTGTTTTGAAGAAGTGGCATTAGAAGAAGTTTAAGTTTAAAAAATTTGGCTCTCAAAAGAAATTTCAATCATTGTACTGTTGATATTTGGCTCTGTTGACTAATGAGTTTGCCGACCACTGAACTAGGCCATAATGAAAGTCTAGGGGAAGCAAGATGAAAAGAAAGAAATTTTTTAAAAAGTTTTTTAAGGCAAAACCATTCCAGCATAGAGACTCTGGCAAAAAAAAAAAAAAAAAAAAAACAGTTTGCTCCACTGGCCAATGAGATAGCTTGGGAGAAATTTTGCCACAAGTATTTGCTAACTACTGAAATTAATTAAAATAGCCTTGGTGACCGAAACCACAATCCATTATTAAAGGTTTATGTGTAAAGTACTGGAAAGGGGATCGGTATTTCATAATATTATACAAGCTTTTTAAAGAAAAATTATAAATATGTTCATGGGAAAAGGGTGGCTGCTGCCATCTGTGCCAGGGTGAGGTCCCTCTATTTGCTCTGCTAAAGAATCGGAAATTTCATTTGGTCTTCTACAGGTGCAACTATATGTTTATTTATCCATTCAGAAATATTTATTATTTACCTCTTATATAGATTCTGGGCTAAGGAAGTTAAGGCATGTACATAAATAATGATAATACAAGACAGAATGTGGTTAAGTGCCATCAGAACAATGGGAACTATCCTCAATACCAAAGAATGTATAAGGCACTCAGTGGAGAAGACATAGGCTATGACATGAATGAACCTTAAAAGCATTAAGTTAATTGAAAGAAGCCAATCACACACACAAAACTAAAACACATGTTGCATGATTTTATTCATATGAAAGTCCAGAATAAGCAACTCTATTAGAGACACAAAGTAGAGTAGTGGTTGCTTAGGGCTAGAGGGTAGAGGATGGGATGGGGGAGATAAGGAGCAGGAGAGTACAGGGATAATAGCTAGAAAGAAACTGTTTCTTTTTGAGGTGATGAAAATGTTCTAAAATTGGCTGTGGTGATGATTGCACACATCTGTGGCTATCCTAAAAAATATTGAATTGTACACCTTAAATAGGCAAGTTGTATGATATGTGAATTATATCTCAATAAAACTGTGTTTTTTAAAAAGTCAACAGGATGTGGCAATTTACTATAATGGGAAATGAAGTAGAGAAATGAGTTCAAGATAGTTCTAAGACAACTTACTTGGGTCAGAAGGATAGGGTAGCATAATGACAAAGAGAACGAAGACAGGAAGAGGAACCTGGTTGGGTAGCAGAAAGAAATATTATATTGCCTGTTATGCCTGAGTCTGCAGTGACCATGTAGGTCATTAAAGTAACCAAGAAACAGAGGATGTGAGAATGCTCCTGGGCTAGCTAAGGTCCCTCTTTCTGGGGACCTGGGCGTGTTTTATTTTTTATTTTTTATTTTTTTAAATATTTTTATTGAGGTATTATATGTGTACATATCTTACTATTACCCCCCCCACCCCACACCCACACATGTCCTCCCCCCCCAGAGTTTTGCGTCCATTGTTTATGCTTATATGCATGCATACAAGTCCTTCGTTTGATTTCATAACTCCCCCACCTTTCCCAAACTTTCCCCCTGTACTTTGAAAGTCTGTTTGATGCTTTACTGTCTCTGTATCTATCTTTTTGTTCACCACTTTATAATGTTCTTTACTATCCCTAAATGAGTGAGATCATGTGGTATTTTTCTTTCATTGACTGGCTTATTTCACTTAGCATAATGTTCTCCAATTCCATCCAGGTTGCTGCAAATGATGAGAATTCCTTTTTTTTTATGGCAGCATAGTATTCCATTGTGTAGATGTACCACAGTTTTCCGATCCAGTCATCTGCTGATGGGCACCTAGGCTGTTTCCAAATCTTAGCTATTGTAAATTGTGCTGCTATGAACATAGTGGTGCATATATCCTTTCTGATTGGTGTTTCTAGTTTCTTCGGATATATTCCCAGGAGTGGGATTACTGGGTCAAATGGGAGTTCCATATTCAGTTTTTTGAGGAAACTCCATACTGTTCTCCACAGTGGCTGCACCAGTCTGCATTCCCACCAGCAGTGCACGAGGGTTCCTTTTTCTCCGCATCCTCGCCAACACTTGTTGTTTGTTGATTTGTTGATGATAGCCATTCTGACAGGTGTGAGATGGTACCTCATTGTTGTTTTGATTTGCATCTCTCGGATAATAAGTGACTTTGAACATGTTTTCATGTGTCTCTTGGCCTTCCTTCTGTCTTCTTTTGAAAATATTCTGTTTAGGTCTGTTGCCCATTTTTTTATTGGATCATTTATCTTCCTCTTATTGAGTTGCATAAGCTGCCTGTAGATGTTGGAGATTAAACCTTTATCAGTGATAGCATTTGCAAATATGTTTTCCCATGCAGTGGGCTTTCTTGTTGTTTTGTTGATGGTTTCTTTTGCTGTAAAAAAGCTTTTTATTTTGATGTAGTCCCATTTGTTAATTTTCTCTTTAGCTTCCATTGCTCTAGGGGCAGTGTCAGTGAAGAAGTTCTTGTGGCATATGTCTGAGATTTTGTTGCCTGTGGATTCCTCTAGTATTTTTATGGTTTCCCGTCTTATGTTTAAGTCCTGTATCCATTTTGAATTTATTTTTGTGTATGGTGTAAGTTGGTGATCTAGTTTCATTTTTTTGCATGTATCTGTCCAGTTTTCCCAACACCATTTATTGAAGAGACTGTCTTGACTCCATTGTATGTTCATGCCTCCTTTGTCAAATATTAATTGAGCATAGTGGTTTGGGTCGATATCTGGGTTCTCTATTCTGTTCCATTGATCAATATGTCTGTTCTTGTGCCAGTACCAGGCTGTTTTGAGAACAGTGGCTTTGTAATACAGCTTGAAATCTGGTATTGAGATCCCACCTACTTTATTCTTCTTTCTGAGGATTGCTGAGGCTAGTCGGGGTCTTTTTTTATTCCAGATGAATTTTTGGAGAGTTCTTTCTAGGTCTGTGAAATATGCTGTTGGTATTTTGATGGGGAGTGCATTGAATCTGTAGATTGCTTTGGGTAGTATGGACATTTTAATGATGTTGATTCTACCAATCCAGGAACATGGTATGTTCTTCCATCTGTTTACTTCTTCCTCTATCTCTTTTTTCAGTGTCCTGTAGTTTTCTGCGTATAGGTCTTTTACCTCCTTAGTTAAGTTTATTCCTAGGTATCTTAATTTTTTTGGTGCGATGGTAAATGGGATTGCTTTTTTAGTCTCTCTTTCTGTAAGTTCATTATTGGTGTATAGAAAAGCCATAGATTTCTTGGCGTTAATTTTGTATCCCGCTACATTGCCGAATTCATTTATTAAGTCTATTAGTTTTTTGATGGAATCTTTTGGGTTTTTTATGTACAATATCATGTCATCTGCAAATAAGGACAGCTTCACTTCTTCTTTTCCAATTTGGATGCCTCTTATTTCTTCTTCTTGCCTAATTGCGATAGCTAATACTTCCAGTACTATGTCAAACAGGGGTGGTGAGAGTGGGCATCCCTGTCTTGTTCCTGTTCTTAGGGGAAATGGTTTTAGTTTTTGCCCATTGAGTATGATGTTTGCTGTGGGTTTATCATAAATAGCTTTCATTATGTTGAGGTATGAGCCTTCTATTCCTACCTTGTTGAGAGTTTTTATCAAGAAAGGGTGTTGGATTTTGTCAAATGCTTTTTCTGCATCTATTGATATGACTATGTGATTTTTATCTCTCAATTTGTTTATGTGATGTATCACGTTTATTGATTTGCGGATATTGTACCATCCTTGCATTCCTGGAATAAATCCTACTTGGTCATGGTGTATGATCTTTCTGATGTACTGCTGGAGCCGATTTGCTAGAATTTTGTTGAGGATTTTGGCATCAATGTTCATGAGGGATATTGGCCTGTAATTCTCTTTCATTGAGTTGTCTTTATCTGGTTTTGGTATTAGGGTGATGCTGGCTTCATAGAAGGAGCCTGGAAGTGTTCCTTCCTCTTGAATTTTTTGGAATAGTCTGAGGAGGATAGGTTTTAGTTCTTCCTTGAAAGTTTGATAAAACTCTCCTGTGAAGCCATCTGGCCCCGGGCTTTTGTTTGTCGGAAGCTTTTTGATGACTGCTTCAATTTCTTCCATAGTTATTGGCATGTTGAGCTGTTTAGAATCTTCCTGATTGAGTTTTGGAAGGTTGTATTTTTCTAGGAATATGTCGATTTCCTCTAGGTTGTCCAGTTTGTTGGAATAGAGTTGTTCGTAGTATTTTGTAACAATCCTTTGTATTTCGTCGGGGTCTGTTGTTATTTCACCTCTTTCATTTCTGATTTTGTTTATTTGGGTCCTCTCTTTGCTTCTTGGTGAGCCTGGCTAGAGGTTCATCAATCTTGTTTATCCTTTCAAAGAACCAGCTCTTGGTTTTGTTGATCTTTTGTATTGTTTCTTTGGTCTCTATGTCGTTTATCTCCGCTCTGATCTTTATTATTTCTTTCCTTCTGCTTACACTGGGCTTATCTTGTTGCTCTCTCTCTAACTCTTTGAGTTGTTGGGTTAGGTAATTTATTACCATTGTTTCTTGTTTTTTGAAGTAGGCTTGTAGAGCTATGAACTTCCCTCTCAGGACTGCTTTCATTGTGTCCCATAGATTTTGGATTGTTGTGTTTTCATTGTCGTTTGTTGCCATGATGTTTTTTATTTCTTCCTTGATGTCTTTGGTAACCCAGTCATGGTTTAATAACATGCTGTTTAGTCTCCAAGTGTTTGATTTCTTTGGGTTGTTTTTATTGTAGTTGATTTCCAGTTTTATGCCACTGTGATCTGAGAAGATACTTGATATGATTTCTATCTTCTTGAATTTGGAGAGACTTTGCCTATGTCCTAACATGTGGTCTATCTTTGAAAATGACCCATGTGCACTTGAGAAGAATGTATATTCTGTGGCTTTGGGGTGAAATGTTCTGAAGATGTCGATTAATTCCATCTGTTCTAGTGAGTCATTTAGGATTGATGTTTCTTTGCTGATTTTTTGTTTAGAGGATTTGTCCAATGGTGATAGTGGGGTATTGAAGTCTCCTACTATGATTGTATTACTGTCAATCTCTCCTTTGATATCTTCCAGGAGTTTTTTAATGTATCTTGGTGCTCCTGTATTGGGTGCATATATGTTTACCAGAGTTATTTCTTCTTGTTGGATTTCTCCCTTTAGTATTATGAAGTGGCCTTCATTATCTCTTGTTATGTCCTTCACTTTGAGATCTAATTTGTCAGATATAAGTATTGCAACCCCAGCTTTTTTTTCATTTCCATTTGCCTGGAAAACCTTTTTCCATCCCTTTACTCTCAGTCTGTATGCATCCTTTTTTTTGAGGTGGGTTTCCTGTAGACAGCAGATATCTGGGTTTTGTTTTCTTATCCAGTCTGTTACCCTGTGTCTTTTGATTGGGGCATTCAATCCATTTACATTTAAAGTTATTATTGATAGGTACTTATTTGACGCCATTTTTATTTTTATTTTTTTTTTTAAATATATTTTATTGATTTTTTACAGAGAGGAAGAGAGAGGGATAGAGAGTTAGAAACATCGGTGAGAGAGAAACATCGATCAGCTGCCTCTTGCACACCCCCTGCTGGGGATGTGCCTGCAACCAAGGTACATGCCCTTGACCGGAATCGAACCTGGGACCCTTCAGTCCGCAGGCCGACGCTCTATCCACTAAGCCAAACCGGTCAGGGCTTTGACGCCATTTTTATTCTATACCCCTGTGTACCTTCTTTGCTTCCTATTTCTTTCTTTCTTTTTTTTTTTTTTACAGCAGACCCTTTAGCATTTCTTTCATTGCTGGTTTGGTGGTGATAAACTCCCTTAGTCCTTTTTTGTCTGTGAAGCTCCTGATTTCACTTTCAATTTTGATTGATAGCCTTGCTGGGTACAGTATTCTTGGATTTAGACCCTTCCTTTGCATGACTTGGTATATTTCATTCCATTCCCTTCTGGCCTGATGAGTTTCTGTTGAGAAATCAGTTGCTAGTCTGATGGGGGTTCCTTTGTATGTAACTGTCTGTCTCTCTCTGGCCGCTTGTAAGATTCTTACTTTGTCGTTGGTGTTTGCCAACTTAACTATAATGTGCCTTGGCGTCGGTCTTTTGGGGTTCATTTTGCTTGGAACTCTGTGAGCTTCTTGGATTTGTGTGGGTTTTTTCTTCCCTATATCAGGGAAGTTTTCTGTTATTATTTCTTCAAACAGGTTTTCTATTCCTTGCTCAGTTTCCTTTCCTTCTGGCACCCCTATTATCCTGATGTTGTTTTGTTTTGTATTGTCCCGAAGTTCCCTTACGCTCTCCTCAATCTTTCTAATTTTTGTTTCTAGAAGCTGTTGTAATTGGGTATTTTTTTCCATCTTGTCTTCTAGCTCACTTATGCGGTCCTCTGCTTCATCTAGTCTACTCTTGATGCTTTCTATTGAGTTCTTTACAGCAGCGATGTCATTTTTCATTTCTTCTTGGTTCTTCTTCATTTCTTCTTGGTTCTTACTCATATTGTCGAATTTGTCTTCCATCCTTTTCAGCCACTTTATGACCATTTCTCTGAATTCTTTCTCTGATAGGTTGTTTGCCTCTAAATCGTTTACTTCCTTTTCTGGTGATGCCTGCTTCTCTTTTCTGTTTGGGCTGTTTCTTTGTCTCCCCATGGTCTCTCTTCTCCGGATGTCTGGTTATATAGATTTCTCTCTCTGGCGTTGATTTAAAGGTATAAAATACAACACAACCAGGCACAACAGACAAGGCACTGAACAGAAGGTAACCACCAGAGAAAGACAAATTAGGGAATAGGAGTGGAAGAGGGAGAGTAAAAAGAAAGAACAACAACGAAGAAAAAAAAAACAACAACAAAGAGTGTGAATCTGAACTTGGGAAAAGAGCAGAAAGAAAGAAAAGAAAAAACAGAAAAGAAAAAGAAAAGAAAAAAAAAGTAAGAGAGACAAGAATGATACTAAGAGAGAAAAGGGGAACAAACTATATATATGGGGAGTAAACTCCACTAGAACAACCACTATTCCCAGCAAATTCCAGCAACACGAGCCTGGAGATTAATACAAACTGCAACAGCAGCTAATATCAAGTGAGGCAAGGGAAAACAAAAGTAAAAAACAAACAAAAACAAAGCAAACAAAAGAACCAACCAAACCAACAAAAAGAATAATCAAAACAATCTCATAAAAAAGCATAAAAATTCAATCTAATCAACATTCAAGCAAACAACAACAAAAGGCTGGGCGTGTTTTAGAATGACAGAGGAATACACCAGGACCAAAAGTCAAAAAGGCTGCCAACTCATGCAGGTTTAGAAATAGATGGAAAATTTTCATTTTCTTTACAAAGTTAGATGGCAGGTTATTCATAATGTACTAGTAATGCTGCTTTTATTACAAGACTTTCTTGAATTACAAGACTTTCTGTTGATTGCAGGTCCTGGCTGGCTCATCTCAATGTATGCATTCCCCACCCTAACTAGCTCACTGTCCTGCATTTAAGAGCTGCTCAATAATTCTTATAATAATTTCAAATTTAGATTTTAACTTTCACTAGTCTACCAGATGTTTGAAATACAAAGACAGCCCATACCATCAGCCCATACCCCTCCATCTGTGTCCCCCTACAACCCCGCACAGACATTTTGGTTGCCTTTTTGTGATATTACATCCTCTATACAACTGTTCTTGCTTATTCAGAGATATTTGTATTTGTGGAACAATATCACCTGTTTTGGATGACTTCATCCTCTGTGTTTGTAGCATTTTTGGCCTCCTTGTTTCTGGTTTGTCTTTTTTTGTGACAAAAAAAAGATCCAAGGAAAACCTATAATTGATGATAACTAAAGAGGAAGATGGTAAGCCCAACCTGATGATCTGAAGGTGCTTGTTACATCAGATCATTGACCAATCTCTACACATTGAGTAAAACTTGGAAGCATACACCTATGTCAGATTGGTCTGATACACAAGATATGCTATAATCATTGTTCTTGCTACAGTGACAAAAACTCACTTTCCCCTCTATTGAGAATCAAATAAATCTGCAGAATAATACATCTTTCAAGGTCCGAACCTAGCACTGTATGTACATGGTCTTACTTAACACTCATACTGAGGAGGACACAGGCCCAGAATAGCAAAGGGATTTATTTGCTCAAGATCACTTAGCTAGGATTTAAAACCAGCTCTTTCTTTTACAAAGACTGGGCTGATATATTATAACTAGAGGCCCGGTGCACGAATTTGTGCATGGGTGGAGTCCCTTGGCCTGGCCGGCAATCAGGACTGATCGGGGCCGTCTTGCTCAGTCACGATCAGGGCCGATGGGGGCCAGCCAGGGAGGGACCACAAGAGGGCTCCAGGGCATGTCTGACCCTCTTGCCCAGTCCCAATTGGCCAGACCCCAGCAGCTAACCTACTGGAGCATCTGTCCCCTGGTGGTCAGTGCGCATCATAGCGACCAGTCATTCTGCCATCCGGTCGCTTTGCATATTAGGCTTTTATTATATAGGATGGCTTCAAATGTTTAATACCCCCATTAGTGTTATGTCCTGCATTTATGAACCACATATTTATGAGTGTTAAACGCATTTGAGTGATGAGCCTTTGAACAGTGATGTTCTCCTAGCCCATGCCAGTAGTTGCGTTGCATGACGGTTCTCACAGCTGCAGAGTGGCCTCAGCAGAACCATAATAGCAGCTCCTTGCTACTTAGGGAGGGGAAGTCCCGAAAGTAGGCCTTGTTTTCCACCTTACCTTTCAAATACTTTAATATTGACCATTTCTAAACTGGATATTGCCAAGTAATTCATTCATTCCCTTCATTTTGGAGACCATGCTCATTTAAAAGGAAATGTAATCCATATGTTTCTGGTTCCTTAACACTTAACTCACCAACAATACATTCTTTTGTAATAGCTACTAGATGTCCAAATGTCTTTAGAAACATTTTTTTTTTTTCATGAGGGCAGGAAGCTGCATTTGGACAAGAGTAATCACTAAAAGGTTTAGGTTCACAACTTGAAAATGTAATCCCATAAGGTTTAAATTGTAAACTGGCCCACTCCTTATTCTGAAAAGGCCCCACAGAATAATAATAACAAGGAGCTGGCAAGGCATAGTACATGAACAGCTGGAGAATGGGGTTGGGTGTGGAATGAGAGAAGACAATGACTGATATGGATGCCATCAGGGAGCCTGGCCAGGGTAGGGTCCCTTGACAAATCCAGGAGACACAGTGTCCTTGGAATCCTGATGTTCTTGTTGTGAAGTTAGCAGTGGCAGTAGCAGCCAGAACACACTAGGAGCCATGAGGGAATTCATGGTTGAAAACAGAGCCAGAACTTAGACCCATATTTTATATAAAACTAAACATCTGTGGCTGGGCCTGGAGGCTCCTATTTGTTCAAATGTCACAGGAAAAGTTCTCTACTTCTGCTGGGCTATAGCAGAATCTCAGTCTGGGATATAATTAAGAAAGTATAGAAAGCTAATTTCTCATAATCAGTGGATTAAAAATTAAGTGAGACCTATATTATGTAGCACCTTATTATATGTTCATTTTGATCTTGATTTAGAAAGGACTAAGGATTTTCTTAGTTGTAAATAAACATCAAAAAATAATAATAAGCCCTGACTGGTTTGGCTCAGTGGATAGAGCGTCAGCCTGCGGACTGAAAGGTCCCAGGTTCGATTCCAGTCAAGGGCATGTACCTTGGTTGCGGGCACATCCCCAGTAGGGGGTGTGCAGGAGGCAGCTGATCGATGTTTCTCTCTCATCGATGTTTCTAACTCTCTATCTCTCTCCCTTCCTCTCTCTGTAAAATCAATAAAATATATTTAAAAAACAAAACAAACAAACAAACAAAAACTTGAGACCCCTTGGTGTATAGGCTGACACTCTACCATTGAGCCGCCCTGGCCAGTGCTAATAAACATTAAAAAAATAATAAAAATAATAATAAAATTTAATTAGCTTGAAAAAAGAAGAGAAAAATTATTCTTAAAAATTTTGAAACAAATATTTTCTATTATTAATTGTAGATAATGTAGAACATTAACTACAAAGACTTTATACTGTATGATTCAATGGGCATTCTCTTGGAGAAAAATTAAAATAACATGATTTTTAGTTAAAGGACTAGTTGTGGAAGTAACGATATAAAAGGCATTATGGGAATCCTCTGTGACATCATGGGCCTCACAGAAACACAGGCAACATAGGATAACATGAAATTATTGTCTATAGAATTTGTAGACAAATTCTACATTGGTTGGTTTGTTTCCAAATCTCAAATTATTCACACATATATCGTCAACTGCTATTGCTAGCCTCTTTACCAAGGAAAGATGGAATGTAAGGAATGGGGGCTGGAGAGTAGGGACACCAGGAAGCCCAAGGAGAATCTAGAAACCAAGGAAGAGAAAAAAATGCTTATTGTGGCATGAGTGGTGTTTATACATTTCGTTGCTTCACCACTTGGAAGCTGTGGTCTTCAAGTTTACTGGAATAATAGAAAGATATTATGGTGGAAACCTATCAGCTCCTAACTACCTCAACCCAGAAGTGCCATATATACCTTCTGCTCATCATCTATTGGGCATAACTTGTCCTATGACCTAACCATATGACTGCAAGTAAGACTAGGAAATGTAGAGAAGTACATGGACAGTTGGTGAGCCCAATTGTTTCTACCATAAACACCTGACTTATCTGTGCCTATACTTTGATTTCCTTTGGGTCTCTGTGGCCAAGTTTCTTATTAATTCTCTGAGTTAAGTTGACAATTTCCCAATAATTCCCAACTTCAAAAAGTGAATCAACCGTTTGGGGTGGGGGGGGGCACATAGAGACTGGTAGGAGGGGCAGAGGCACAAAAGGGCTGGCTGGGCATCCACAGACAGCAACTGAAGTCCCCTAGAGACATCTCAGCTGTGTGTGTGGCGCGTGCCACTGAGAACTCTGGGATCTAACCCTGAAGCTGGGCTCCCCAGCAGAGAGCACCAAACTGAGGAGGGTACCCACATAACATCTAGCTGTGAAAAGCAGTGGGGTGCTGTCTTCCAGGGAGTGGCAGCTGAAAGTTCAGGCACCCTCTTAAAGAGCCAATGCACAAAAATTCCCTGTGGAGCCACCCACCTTGTGCCCTGGCAGAGGGAGGGTGAAGTGGACTGGAGCTGTGAGAGCAGAACCCAGGACTGGGGATTCGGGGGATAGAGCTCAGAAGGCAGACACCCCAAGTTTCCTGGGATGAATCATTCCCTCACACAGCAGAGGACATCTTTCCCAAATAGACATTTGCCTTGCTTTTCCTGGAGGGAAGACAGTCAACACACCCTATTGGAAAACACCTGGCCCTGAGGCCACTTGAGATTAAAGGTAACAATCAGCCTCCAGGCAGAAGCAACTGCCCCACCCTGTTGAAAAAAAACTCTTGCCACACCTGAGGATGATTGCTTGGAGGCAATTCAAGTCAGAATCCTATTAGTCTGTAGACAGAGGTAGTCTCTGAAGGCTTTGAGTCTTTGCCTGATCCAATTAGTCAGAAACAGCCATTAACACTGTCCTGCACTAGAGATTGAGAGGTGTAGAGGATCTACCTAATACATAGTCACAAACCCAAACAGACAACCAAAATGAGGAAACAAAGAAACAACCCCCAAATGAAAGAACTAGAAAATTCTCCAGAAGAAGAGATAAATGAAGCAGAGATAAGAAATTATCTGAAACAGAGTTCAGAGTAATGATGTTAAAAATGCTCAAAAGTATGAAAAAATATATAATAAGTATGAAAAAAGAACAGTCTGAGATAAAGAATGACATAACACAAATAAAGAACACATTGGAAGGAATACACAGCAGATTAGGGGAAGCTGAGTATCAAATCAGTGAACAAGATAGAGTTGAAAATATCACTCAATTAGAGAACCAAAAAGAAAAAAACAATTAAAAAACAGGAGGACAGCTTAAGGGAGCTGTGGGATAATGTGAAACGTAACAATATTAGAATAGTAGGTGTGCCAGAAGAGGCAGAAAGGGAGAAATGAATAGAGAAGGTATTTGAAGAAATAATGGTAGAAACTTCCCTAACCTGGTAAAGGAAAAAGTCACACAAGTTCAGGAGGCACAGAGAACCCCAAATAAGAAGAACCCAAACAGACCCATGCCCAGACACATCATAATTAAAATGCTAAAAATTAAAGACAAAGAGAATCTTAAAGGCAGCAAGAGAAAACAAAACTGTTATCTATAAAGGAGTTCCCATAAGGCTGACACCTGATTTCTCATCAGAAACTCTACAGGCCAGAAGGAAATGGCATAAAGTGCTCAAGGTAATGGAAAGCAAGGATCTGAGACCAAAATTACTATATCCAAAAAGGCTATCATTCAAAATAGACGGTCAAATAAAGAACTTCCCAGACAAAAAAAAAAAAAAAAAGGGCTAAAGGAGTTCATCTCCACCAAGCCAGCAAGCATTACAAGAAATGCTAAAGGGATTGCTGTAAGGCAGGGGTCCTCAAACTTTTTAAACAGGGGACCAGTTCACTGTCCCTCAGACTGTTGGAGGGCCGGACTGTAGTTTAAAAAAAACTATGAACAAATTCCTATGCACACTGCACATATCTTATTTTGAAGTAAAAAAACAAAACGGCAAAAACACCCGCATGTGGCCCGCGAGCCATAGTTTGAGGACGCCTGCAGTGTAAGGGATTGTTGAGAAGAAGAAACAGAGAGAGAAACCTAGCCATACAGAATTAAAATGGCTATAAATAAGTACCTTTCAATAATAACCCTAAATGAATTAAATGCCCCAATCAAAAGGTGTAGGGTAGCTGAATGGATACAAAAACATGACCTGACTATATGCTATCTATAAGAGACCCACCTCAAAATGAAAGACACACACAAGATGAAAGTGAAGGGGTGGAAAAAATTTTCCATGCAAATGGAAAAGAAAAAAAAAGCTGGAGTAGCAATACTCATATCCAACAAAATAGACTTTAAAAGCATCATGCTAAGCAAAATAAGCCAGTCAGAGAAAGATAAATTATCATATGATCTCACTCATTTGTGGAATATAATGAACAACATAAACTGATTAACAAAAATAGAGCGGGGGGGGGGAGGGTGAATCTAGAATATAATAGAAGTAATCTTGATATTTCCTACAACTTTTGTGATATCATCTGTTAGTACAGTTTTGGTAATATTATTATACTTAAAATTTTTTATTCTTGAAATATTAATGTTTATTGCATATATATAAGATCATTTTTCTTGAATAATTGGTGTTTATTGCATGTAACATTATCATATTTAATAGTTTTTCTTGAGATATTAATGTTTATTGCATGTAACATTATTATATTTAAGATAATTTTTCTTGAAATATTAAGGTTTACTGCATGCAACATTATATTAAAAATCGTTTTTCTTGAAATAAATAAAAAAAAAACTGAAAAAAAGAAACAGGGCAGGACCTGGAAGGAATTTTCGACACGGAAATGCATACATCACATTAGGCCTGAGTTACAATATGGAACAAACAAAGAGCTTCCTGTCAGTGTTTTTGCATCATTTACACTATTTCTAAATTGAGTAACATGGAAATTGAGAAGAGATGGTTCCAACAGATGCTCAATTCTCAATTACCTTTTCCATTTTTCTTTAAAGAAGGATATATTATTTTTATTGGGAGAGAAGACTGACAAAGAGGGTTCAGATACAACTTGATGGAAGGGAGGATGACCCTTCTAAGGAGGGTGTGTGGGACTGTATGGGTACAAGAGCACATAATCATACCCTATATGTTTTGTGTAAGTTTCGGTCATAGAAGGAGGTAGGCTGTAATGCTGCACAAGGTATGCCCCCTGTGATGCCACCCCACAGTGTTTAATGTGAGCAAACAGAATAATGGATCATCAGGACAAATGTTCTACTACTGCCCAACACCTCAACCTCTACCACTGTAACGCTAAATGGAGCCACCGTGAAAGAGCAGCGAGGGGGCAAAAAGAAGGATATGGGGCTCTCTGCCTCTCACTTGGTCTAATAAATATGGAAGCCAGGACAGTGGTAAACAACCTAGAGTGGAAAATTGAGGGCTCAGGTATTCTGCAACCACTAAATACTGAAATAAATGTACCTATATGTCCTGGCCTTTGGAGAGACCTAATCTTTGAATATACATGATATCACATGTATGGTAATGCTTCAAAGACACTGCTTTGTGCACTTAGTAGCAGAAGTTTCTGCCAAGGGGTTCTCTGGCCCCACAATCTTCATGTGGTGTTACAAATGTGAATCAGAAATGTACTGATGTCACTGCCATCCCTGCTCCTGGAAGAGATTCAGGACTAGTTCCCTTTCAGCTAGTGGGGGTCAGGGGTGGGATGTAGAAGCCAAGTTGTAGATTCTTAAATGGCCTAACTTTTCAATTCATTATACAAACTTGACACATTCTGGGCATGAAATACGGTAAGCTGAATGTGGCAGGGTGGGTTCACCAGAAGTAGATCCTGAGATGAAGTTTTGGGCACAAGATGTTTATTAAAATCAACACCTGTGACAGAAAGTGGGGGGAGCAGGATTGGCAGAGGGAGAAGTCAAACTGCAACCATAGGCCAGCCTAGTGGGGAGCTCTGGAGTGAAAAATGTCCTTTGGCACTGTCCCAGAATAACTGCCTGGGACTTGATAACCCTGAAAAAAAAAAAAAATGACCAGCCCATGTTCAGTCACCAGATCCAGACTGCCCCAAGATGGACATGGCTTCAGGCAGAGACTCCGCAGCTGAGGCAGATCCTGAAGGAGCTGACAGCTGGAGGCTGTCTACTGTTTGCATTTCCTACTGCTGGTCAGCAAATCTTTCCTTGAAGATGGCTCTCCAAGGTGCATATCAGGGTCTACCATACTGATGGATTAGTCCAAACCAGGGAGGAGGGAAAAGAGATGAGAAGATAAAAAGCCGTGAATGGGCAAGGAGTGAAGAATCTGGAGTCACCTAGAGTGTGAGGCCAAATCCTGCTCTCAATCTTGGGTCGGGGAAGACACTGGAGTCAGCAGTCCCTTCCAGCCTCCACTACTACCAACTCCATGGAGTACACCAACAACCTGACAGGCCTTGCCTCTTTCAACTTAATTCTCAACTTCCTTAATGTTTAATGTTGATGGGGCATGATTTCACTGTGTCAACACTTGTACAATCAGAATGTGAGGGTTAAGGGGGTGGGCAGCTATTGTCCCATTGACCGATGGGAGGCAGAATACAAATTTTGCCTTTCTCTTAGAAAACAGTCCTGTGAGATTGAGCAAGTAGTTTTGTTTGGCACCAGCTGTGGAGTGGGTAATACACTGTCATGTTGGCTCCCCTACCTTCCCATCTCAGTCCTTCCCCCACTCTTTCCCTGGGATTGCACTCTCTAATAAAGCTATAGCACATAAACTTCTGCCTGAAACTCTGTTCTCTAAAGAACCCAGGCTAAACTGGTTTGTTTCTTAGGCTAGGGCAGTGGTCGGCAAACTGCGGCTCGTGAGCCACATGTGGCTCTTTGGACCCTTGAGTGTGGCTCTTCCACAAAATACCATGGCCTGGGCGAGTCTATTTTGAAGAAGTGGCGTTAGAAGCAGTTTAAGTTAAAAAAAATTGGCTCTCAAAAGAAATTTCAATCGTTGTACTGTTGATATTTGGCTCTGTTGACTAATGAGTTTGCCGACCACTGGGCTAGGGCAAAATGTCTCAAGATCAAAATTTCCCACTCAGCAAAATAGCCAGTTATGAGCAAATGGGGGGGTGGTCCAGGACCTCAAGACTGTTGCTGCGCATAAAGAAACTCCCATCAAGGGGAAAAAAAAATCTAGATTCTGATCTTGACCAATCCCCATTTCCTCTTGTAATTAGAGCTTCAGTGCATGCAAATCTGTCCTAATCCCTTGCCTTTCACTATGACCAAAAAATGGAAAGTTCAGGGAAGTACTTATGTCATTCCTCACTCCCCAACTCAGAATGCTGGAACTATTAAGTGTTCTTGTATTTCTTCTTTTAAGATGGGGAACTCAAAAACAGAGAGAGCAAAAGACGTTTCTACATCTTGAACCTTCATCCGGTATCTGGAGTTCAGTATAGAAACATTGCTGCCATTGTTCAGTCAAACGTCCGGCCTCCAGCACACCTACAAGAGCACTTTGAGATGTTCCTTTATGAAGAAGTCCTAGGGCCATGGTGGAACTGGGCCAAAGGAAAACTGAAGTCTGTTACATCAAGCAGTTCGGCTTACAATTCCAAAGAGATTATTCACAGACCAATGTGATGGACCAAATGGAGCCTCTTGGGAAAGGGATTTATTTTCAAGTGTCACTCATAGTTCAGCAGTTGAGTTGCACATAAATGTAGAATAATGTAGCTGAATCCCCTGCTAGAGATTAAGTGTATATTTCCTCCCTCTTTAGGACAGTGAAAGCTATTCCATTTGAAGGCAGAAGTGTTTGGGTAGCTACCCTTAGAAAAGGGCTAGAGTCCCATTGTGAGAAAGAGCAGGATTAGTCTTTTAGAGCCCAAGGTTGTTACACTCCCAGAACACTCCAGAACACCTCCAGGTACCATGAGCCTTGGGGTTGGTTAGAACCTGACGCTACCCTCAGGCAAAAAGTGATAAGCCCTATAGGGATAAGCTGGGACTCAAGAGACAGAGGGCAGGACTTACCAGGGCAGCCTGAAGTTATGGAAGGCTTAAACTGTTATCTCCTTGTCTCTCCGTCTCCTTTCCACCAATTTCCAACATGAGAGAAACAGATGATTCACCAAATAATTCAGCATGTGGCTCAGAGGAAATGAGAGATCAAGAGAGTTTGTCAAAGCTTCATACTGTCATTGCACTGAGGCAGAGGCCCGAGACAGCTGTCCAGATGTTTGCACTTAGATGTATCCTTACTTTAGGCTCCACAGGCTCTCTCTTTCTGTAGCCACAGCTCCTTTCAAGATTCAGTGAATAGGGACCGTATTTTGAAAGGACTTTTCCAAATGGATAGGAGAAATAAAACAAGAGGAGGACCAGATACATTTGAATTAAATGTCAGGGGTTGGGGGTAGGGACAGAGTGGTGTGCAAGCAAGAGCACTGGTCTGAGAAAGAGGCCACTTGAATCCAGTCCATTGCTTCCCAAAGAGAGACATCTGTGAGCTCCCCAATAAGATCCAAACCTCTCAGAACAGCAAAATTCTAATGTCCAAAATGAGGGGGTTAGCCTATTATCAGAGATTTTCAAACTTGTTTGTTATGGAGAATAAAATACTAGTCAAACCAGATTTTTAAAAAAACTTCTCTTGTTAAAGTTGGAAAGAAAACTATTTGTCATTACTCAAGTCCCTGACTGAAAATGCCCTCTTATTTCCAGGAATGTATAAGAAGGGGAGAGAGAACTCTTTTCTGGAGAGCTAAATAATGTACCTACTTCAATTAGGGGTTGGAGAATATTTTTATTTGGGGCTCTTTTAGTTTCGTGACTAATTGTATTTTGCATCTACTACTTGTTGCTTAAGTGGCCTTGGCACTGACCGAGGAAACAGGAGTCTAAGGCTCAGTCTTCGATCTTCTGCAATTTATAGTCTACTTAAAAAGGCCACTTAAAAGAGCTTCTATAAGCAACTGAAACTTAATTAAGTGCAATATTCTACATATAAGTTGTTATTTTAAGAACCAGCTTAGCCCAGCCAGTGTGCTCAGTGGTTGAGTGTTGGCCTATGAACCAGGAGGTCTCGGTTCGATTCCTAGTCAGGGCACATGCCTGGTTTAAGGGCTTGATCCCCAGTGGGGGGCATGCAGGAGGCAGCTGATTGATGATTCTCTCATCATCGATGTTTCTATCTCTCCCTCTTCCATCCTCTCTGAAATCAATAAAAATACATATATTTTTTAAAAGAACAAGCTAAACTTGAATTAAAGATTCCTATCAGTCCAGAAGCTCTTCTGTGAGCTGAATGGCTATAAAATGCTCGGGCTGGCAATTCACATCTCCTCTGCTCCTCTTCTCCCTGTTCCAGTGTGCAAGTTGCTGGGAACATTTGGATGTAAGCATCTCTCTCAGATTGTGGGCTCTTTCTAAACAATTTGAACAGATCCCTATGCTTTCCACATATGGTGTCAATGTTCTCTGGCAATTTTTTTTAAGTCTCAATCTTGACATTTTAATTCATTTTACAGTTGGTTTCTGTGAGTCCCTTTCTTGGTTGTGAAATGTTAGGGTGGTTAATTTGTGTTTCATTAACTTCCCTCAAGCCTGTCAAGATTTCTAGTTTCCTTAGAGCATATGGATGTGGGCCAGACCTGTAAATGGTAGCTGTGCACTGACCCTTTCCAATAGAAGCCAAGGTGGGGGGGGGGGGGGTTCTCTGCATGGTAAGGAAAGCAGGTCTGACTGACAGGAAGAGGGAGGGAATGAGCAAGGCTGAAACATAAGCAGCAACAGGTTTTCCCAGAAGTGGTGGAATTTGCCAAGGGACATATTGGGACACAGGGCCTGCCAGGAACATGGTGCAATTTTTAGCCACATTTACACGAGGAGAGAGCACAGCCTTAGCATTATTACCTCTGAATGAGAATGTTCACAAAACTGAGAGGACATGGACAAATTCTGATCTCTCAGAGAATTACATCTGGGAATTCTAAGGGATATAATCTGGCCACACAATCCAGGAAGAAGCTCCAACATCTGTTCCCCTGTCTCTGGGCCCAGGCTGGGATCCCATGAAGCCAACTGGCAAATGTTTTATTTCCTCTAGTCAGAAACACAGCCTTTTGAGAAACCTAAATTCACCTTGACTTTTCTCCCCTTTTCACAAGTTGTTTTCTTATTGGGCTTTGTTTTTCTCCTAGTCAGATGTTCTTCATAATTACTTCAAACCTTAAACTTGGACACACTCAAAAAGATAAATGCTGCCACTGCAGATTCTGAGAGCCTGGAAGACAGGAGCTTCAGAAAGCACTAGAAACAAATTTTAAACATCAATTACTTAGAAATGGATCTAGGTGTTTTACATACATTTGAATTTACTCTCCACGAATCTCTTGTTGGCTCTGTCTGGATCCTTCCGTTGCCATAATTGCTCAGGGGTAACACTGGTGTGGTATAAGTAAAGTTTTACTTTTATCATCTCTGCCCCACTGTCTAACCCTTTACAAATAATCACCTTGACTTGCACACAACTGCTTTTCTGATATAAATAAAGGATTCAATTATGTTTCCTTTTAATTTATTCCTAGTCCTAGAGTTACTGTAGGTCTTACAAATTCTCCAAGAACTCTGACAGCTTGTAATTGTCTACAGCCAAATACCTTCTTCAGGGTGGAGCCTTAGAACAGTGTGTTGATGATACTTAGGCTTTAACATTCCCCTAGTAAAATTTTAACATACTCCTCTAAGAAGACAAAAATGTATGATTTCCTGAAAACTATAAGCCAGTAATCTGGATGAATTAAAGCATTAATATTATGTACTCACCATATACTAGAAATCCAAAATGAAGGCCCATTGAAAAGTAAATGATTTAGAAGAAATTAAAAAAAAATTTTTTAATTGATTTTTTACAGAGAAGAAGGGAGAGGGATAGAGTTAGAAACATCGATGAGAGAGAAACCTATCAGCTGCCTCCTGCACACCCCCTACTGGGGATGTGCCTGTAACCACAACCGAGGTACATGCTCTTGACGGGAATCGAACCTGGGACCCTTCAGTCCGCAGATCGACGCTCTATCCACTGAGCCAAACCCGTTAGGGCTTAGAAGAATTTTTAATATTTTCTCCTTTCGAGTTCATTTCTGTTTTGGTTGGCTTTTTTGGAAATCAACATATGTGAACACTTGACTTGTTCTAGTCAGATGTTTTTGGGCTCTTGGCCTGGCACACAGAACAGCAATGATGGGAAGACAAATGGGGAAGAAGATGAAGACACCAGGAAATGGGAGTGAGACTCAGACCATGGGTTTTGTTGCTTGTCACTGGACTCTGATAACTTCTGAAAACTGTTGCAACCTGTTTTGTATGTTTAAAGAGGGATGTCAGTTTCCAAGATAAATGAAGTTTTCTTTAAGGTCACATATTACTTCACAGCAGAGATGGGGGCCATTTCTACTTGCACACAGAAGACATTCCAGGAATACACATTTACTAAATTTAGATAAGTTCCTAAAGTTTGTGTGTGACTTCCATTTTTATAAGTTGAATCATACTTTTAAAACATCTGGGGAGCACATTTAATGGAATACTACATTGGGTAATTTGTAAATTTAATACCCACCTCCTGATATATCTGTTTTGTAAGCAGAATTGGGTTTATCAGGTTTTCTTATAACTGAGCACACAGGCCCAACCTGTGTGGCTCAGTGGTTATGTGTTGACCTATGAACCAGGAGGTCACTGCTCTATTCCCTGTCAGGGCACATGCCTGGGTTGTGGGCTTGATCCCCAGTAGGGAGCATGCAGGAGGCAGCCAATCAATGACTCTCTCTCATCATTGATGTTTCTATCTCTCACTCCTTCTCCTTACTCTCTGAAAAAAAAAAAAATTAAACACACACACACATGCGCACACACACACACACACGAGCACACAGATTCTCTGTTCTTCATCTGCAACAAGAGGGAAGTGGACTCAGTGATTTTGGATACTTCCAATGTTAAAATTATAAGGTTTTCAACACTAAAGATTTTTTTTTAATTATAAGGTTTCAGGGGCCAGGGTAAAGGGGGGCAATGAGGGTAAAGGAGGCATGTGTAATACTTTCAATAATGAAGATATATTTTTAAAAATTGTAAGGTTTTAGAACTAACCTCCAAATAATATTAAATTAGAAATTGAGAGATTAGGCCATCTTTTCTGTTTTGAGGGATAGGGAGAAAAAAGAATAGAATGATTCTTCTCATGTTTTGTCTTCTTTTCTTTTATTCATAACTAACCCCTTATTGCAATTACATTCATCTGAAATAACAATTATTTGTATTGAGCCAGATACACCTCTCACATTAGACAGAGCTCTACTATGGCTTAAATCCATTGTTTGCTCTTAGACACGCTTTACTTATTGGCTACAAATGAACTGAGCTCTCCAGAGCTGAGGTGAGAACACTTGAGCATTCCTCCTTTCTGCAGTGGTTAACTGTAAAAGATCTTATATATCTTAACAGCAAAATCACAAAATCAAGGTCCTTTTCTCTTTTTATTTTGTGGGAGTTCCCACAGGGAAAAAAAAAATGAGAACATCTTTTTTGTTTGTTTTGTATACAATTATAAATATAACTGATGGATTATGGTAACTTAGTAAACCCTCTTTTGCACCAAATTTTATCCCACAAATCCCTACACAATGAAACAGTATGTTGGTTCCTATCATAACTAGAATATTATCAAGATAAAAAGATCTTGATGGTTAGCACTTTTTCTCCATCTTCATGTAGAAAACATAGTGTCTTTAATACTTTGATAGAAAGAACATAATTATTCAAAATAATTCAAGCAGTTTAGAAAATTACCACAAATTCCACTAGTCATATACAGGAGTCCTTAAAATGTGGTGGACAGCATTACAGGCATCTCTCTATGTATATATACAGAGAGAATTGATGGAAGAACAGATGGATGTATGGGTGGGTGGAATGAAAGAAGGAAGGAAGAAAGGAAGGAAGGGAGGAAGGGAAGGAAAGAGGGAGGGAGGGAAGAAAATCATACTATACATGCTTTTGGATTTAAAAAATGTTTTTTTTAATATTTATAAATTTTAGAATAGTGTTATATTTACAGAAAAATTCCAAGAGTAGCACAAAGGTTCCCTCATACCAACTATCCAGTTGTCCCTACTATTAATCTTACATTAGTGTGATAAATTTATCCAAACAAATGAAACAAACATTATTAATAACTAAAGTCCATACTTTAGTTGAATTTTCTTATTTTTATCTGATGTCCTTTTTCTGTCCCCAGATCTCAACAAGATACCATATTGCATTGTCATCGTTTCCCCTTAGGCTCCTCTAGATTTTTGACAGTTTCTCAGAATTTTCTTGATTTTGATGACAGGTCAGGTAACTTTGTAGAGGGTCCTCAGTTTGGGTTTTTCTCATGATTGGGGTTAGGGTTCTTAGAAGAAAGATTGCAAAGGTAAAGGGCCATTCCTATCACACCATATCCAGGGTACATGCTATCAACATGACTCATCCCTGACAAGGTTAACCTTAACTGTAGGGTGAAGCAGTGTTTGTCAGATTTCTCCACTCTTGTTCCTCTTCCCATTTGGTATTGTTTGGGTCGACATTGTTATGCAAAGTCCATACTTCAGGGATAGAGAATTATGCTCTATCAAGTTGAGAGTATAGAACCTACATAAATTTGAAATTCTTTTGTACAGATTTGTCGATTGTTTATTATTTACCTACTCATTTATTTGTGTCAGTATGGACTCAGAGATATTTACTTTATACTTTGGATTATAATCCAATACTATGTTATTTATTTTGTTCTTCAAATTGTTTTAAGCTATGGCCATTGAGAGTTCTTTCAGTTGGCTCTTGGGTCCTTTTGATATGTGCCCATTGTCTTGTTTTGTGAGCACTCCCTTACTTTCTGGCACCTTAAGAGAGCTCTGTTTCCCTTTACTGAAGAATGGCGTTTAGAATCCAAGATCTGGGTGCTGAGTGTGCTCATTGCCTCTAGGGTATGGCACTTCTTTCCTTTTTGCTTCTTCTAGACCCTCTCAGCTGACAGAGTAAAGAAATACATGTGTGTATACTAACCACTATATATGTGGTTAGCTATCTCATGTGTGATTCACAATCCTCTTCTAAGCTTACTGGTTGTTGGCAGAATTCAATTTTGCTTATATATATATATATATATATATATATATATATATACTATATAATAAAGATGTAATATGCAAAAGTAACGACCAGATCACAGATCAGCAGGAGGGTGGGGCAGCAAGCTATTGGGGGGGAGGGAGGGGAAGGCAGAGGGAGCTACAGGAGGGCAGCAGCAAGCTACTGGCTACAAGCGGGCAGCGGAGAGCTATAAGAGGGGGCAGGGCAGCAAGCTATGGGGGGGACGGGGACAGTGAGTTACTGGTGAGCTACTGGTGCACAGATTCTATATGCCTCCATCTATATGTATATTAAGCTAACCATGACTTCATACTAATGTCTCCAATTCTAATGCATTACCTCACATTTTGTAGATATTGCAACTGTGGAGAAGTATAAGCCAAATTGATCTTCCCATCTTCTACATAACTCACTTTTCCTAACAATTTTGCTTATCTTTGAAATTCAGTAACTTCACAGGCCATGTACTGGGTTGATCATTTGCCTGGCCCCCGACTCCATGGGAGGAACATAAGTGTTCAGAAAAGGAAGCCATCTTCTCTACAATTCCCAGGCCAAGCCCTATGGTGGTGGCCCCAATCCTGGAACAAGGAGTTCTCTTCTATTGTCCAGCCTCTCCTGTTGTCCAGATTGGGGAGGAGGGGACTTTACTCAGGGCAAGGAACTCCAAGAAAGTAATGTATAATTTCATTAAAATTACTTAATTTTAAAATTTGTTTGAATTTGTACAGAGCAAAACTCCTTGTCTGTGATATACAGTTCCATGTCTTCTGACAAACGTATGGAGATGTGTATCTACCACCACAGTCATAAAACAGAAGTTAACTTACCTCCCCCCACCAATTCCCTCCTGTTGCCCTTTGTAGTCAACCTCTCTCCAGTTTTTGTTATCCACTGACCTATTCTTAATCGCTATAGTTTGGCCTTCTCCAAAATGTTGTATAAGTAGAATCTTATAGTAAGCAGCCTTTTGGCTCTAGCTTATTTCACTTAGCAAAAATGCATTTGAGATTATTCCATGTTATTGCATAAAATAACTTAATATCAATATACTAAATCAGCATAGTTTAGATTTTTGCTCTAGTCATTCCTGTGAATGCCTGTATTAGTTTTCTATTGTGGCATAACAAATTACCACAATCTTGGGTACTTAAAACAACACCTATATATTAACTCACAGTTTCCATGGGTCTGGAGTCCAGGCACAGCTTGGCTGAGTACTCTGTTCAGGGTCTCACAAGGCTGCAGTCAACATGTCAGCCTGGGCAGCTATCTCATCTGTGATTCACAATCCTCTTCTAAGCTTACTGGTTGTTGGCAGAATTCAGTTCCTTGCAGCTATAGGACTGAGGTCCTTGTCCTATCAACACTTTGACTTTTGTGCAGTAAAACTGATTTTGGATTTTTCACCTCCAGAACTGTAAGAGAATAAACTTGCAGGTTTTAAGTTTAAAGCCACTAAATTTGTGGTAATTTGCTATAGCAGCAATGAGAAACCAATACATTGCACATTAGAAGAAAAGTGTATATCCAGAGGATATGTTAAAATACAGTAGGAATTCTCAAACTCTTTTAATTGCCAACTCTGGTAAGTAATAAACTTTATATCAATATCTAAGATGAACAAGCATCCACAATTGTATACACCCAAACAAATAATCAAAATTTTTCCAAGTCTATATTTACTCTACAAAGTATACTCTAATATTTTCTGTACTATTTTATTCTATTCCATTATTTCATTTTTTTACGATTTTTTTTTTTTTTTTTTACTGATTTCAGAGAGAGAGGAAGGGAGAGGTAGAGAGGGATAGAAACATCAATGATGAGAAAGAATAACTGATCAGCTGCCTCCTGCATGCCCCCTACTGGGGATCAAGCCTACAATCTGGCACGTACCCTGATCAGGAATCAAACTGTGACCTCCTGGTTCATAGGTAGACACTCAACCACTGAGCCATACCAGCTGGGCCATTATTTCATTTTTTAAAGAAAATGCTGGTTAGTACCCACTAAATTGATTTCATAATCTCCTGAGTATCTTGAAAAACACTAGAGTTCAGGGAAGAGACTAGATCTTAGGAAAGGAAGATTGGGATCCACTGAGTTAACTTTAAACGTCAACCTCCTGACAGCATTTGATAAATGCTTCTGAGCAGCTCACAGGTGGTGTCATTGCCATCAGAGGCCTTAACAGTGCAACGTTTTCCCCAGGAATTCTGAATTCTCTATTCCAATGGTTCTCAACTGAGGGTGATTTTGCAGCCCAGGGGACATGGGCCAATGTCTAGAAATATTTTTGCCATTATAACTGGGAGATAGGCCATTACTGGCATCAAGTGGGTAGAGGCTAGGGATGTTACTGCTAATCACTCTACAATGCACAGGAAAGCCCCCACAACAATGAGTTATCTAGCCCCAGATGTCAACAGTGCCAAGGTTGAGAAACCAAGCTCCAGTTGCCTCTTCCTCAGCTGTGTTCAGATTGTATTCATCTCTTTTGAGCCCTTCTGCAGGCTTGTCCTCCTTTATGATGTCATATGGTCCAAAATTATGCCTTTCCTACCCAGCATAAAATATTCACAAGCTCTTGTGAATTAGGTTTGTGTTTTAGTCCATTTGGGCTGCTATAACAAATACACAGACTGGGTAGATTAGAAACAGCTGACATTTATTTCTCACAGTTCTGGAGGCCGGAAGTCCACATCAGGGTGCCAGTGTGGTCGAGTGAGGGCCCTCTTCCAGGTTGCAGACTTCTTGTTGTATCATCATATGTTGGAAGAGACAAGCAAGCTCTAGGGAACCTCTTTTATAGAGGCACTGAGACCATTTATAAGGCCTCTAGCTCATGACCAATCACCTCTCAAAGGCCCTAACTCCTAATAACTTTACCTTAGGGTTAAATTCCAACATATGAAAATTGGAGTGACACATATTCAGACCATAGCAGTGCGTGATAAGTTGACAGCTGCATTTTAAAAAGTTTATTGATAAATCAGAAAGCAGCGATTGGTGAAACGTGAAATGTGCAAGAATCTCCTTGACACACGGTGGCTTATTCCAGGCTGCTGCTCTCAGGGAACTAAACTACCACACCTGGAACTTGTTTTAAACTGCCGAACTACACAGTACGTAGCTCACCTAGTCATCTGAAATGAGCTGCTTTGGGTTGTTAGATTTTACTACAGTCAGACGTAAGGTACATGTGAAAATCTTATGAGTGGGACACAGGTAGCACTGGCCCACTGAAAACTGAAAAGGTAATGACTTCCACACTATAAAGCCATTTAGGAGTTTTTTTCACTCTAAACATAATTTTACCAGTCCCTAATTCTAAGTATTCCATCATAGGGCACAAGAAAATAGCTTAAGGGAAGAAGGAATAGTCAGTAATCAGCTTTTGTTGTTTCTACAAATAACTCATATAAAATATACCAGATGTTTAGGAAATGATATCTAATTAAAGCGAACTGGGGCAACTCTCTGAGGGAGGCGCAGGCCACAGTCACAGGGCCAGCTCACTGGGGTAGGGGTGGGCGGTGACACACATAGAGCGAGTGGTGGTACTTAGTGTCCAAGGGTGGGCTGTGAAAACAATCTATTTTATCTTTCATGTTTCGGGGGAGGTCTTTGGGGAAAATATCACATGTATTGTTAATTCCAGAATGAATGGTTTTACAGTTTGGGTATTATTGTCTCTCCTACTTTCACAGGAACAGAAAAGCACCTATAAAAATAAACCCCAGGAAGTGAAAGCTACATTACAAAGAAGGTTTTAAACATAATAATTAGAATTCCTGCCTTCTGAAACTAAGAGAGCTTTACTGTGGAAAATACTCTGATCTTCATTTCTGTGCTGCAATATCTACCCTGAACCCTGGGGCAGGTTGGAGTCCTAATGAGGAGAGGTCCTAGGAAACCAGACTTCAGGAGCTTGCATAGTTAAGAAAGGTGTCTAAACGAAGTTTCCAGAAGGCCACTGTCCCAAGAACAAGCCCTTTAAAGTAAAATATATTCTTTGCTAACCAGTCAGGACTCTTCTGTACTTGCATGTATGTATTTCCCTCTGCAGCAAAGACATACTTTTTTTTTTTTTTTAAGTGACCATTTTATTAAGTGCTGACCCAGTGTTTGGCACTATGCTAAGCACATTACATGGATTAGTCCATGCAGTCCTCACAGTAATTCTATGAGGTAAGCAACATTGGTATTCCCACTTATACATTAGAAACCCAAGGCTTAGGAGATTATTTGGCTTAACAAGGGACCACGCCAGGATTAGAATCAGGCGATTTGATTCTAGAGGTCATGCAAATAATCATCCTGGAACACACGGCGCATGGGATTCTTTCAAGCCCTGCCATAGATTTATTTTATCATGGGCTCAAAGTGAATGGAATGGTTAAGGTATCGATTGAAATAGGAGAGTTCTATGCGTTTTTCTATTTACATTTTCCAGTCATATCAATTTCTTTTTTTTTTTAACTAAAATATATTTGACATATAACATTGTGTAAGTTTAAGGTGTACAACATGTTGATTTGATACATTAAATATTACAGTATGGTTGCCATTAGAACTAGCACCTCCATCACAGCACATAGTTCTCATTTCATTTTTGGAGGGGGGAATAATTAAGATCCAGTCTTTTAGCAAGTTTGATGTTTATAATATCACTAGAGGCCCAGTGCATGAAACGCGTGCACGGGGGGTGCGGGGGGTCACTCAGCCCGGCCTGCACCCTCTCGCAATCTGGGACCCCTCGGACATACCTCTTGTAATCCAGGACTGCTGGCTCCTAACCACTTGCCTGCCTGCCTGCCTGATCACCCCTAACTGCTCATCTGCCTGCCTGATCGCCCCCTAACCGCCTCTGCCTGCCTGCCTGATCCCCCCAACTGCTCTCCTGCCTGCTTGATGGCCCCTAACTGCTCGCCTGCCTGCCTGATCGCCCCTAACCACCTCTGCCTCGGCCCCTGCCGCTGCGGCTCTATCTGGAAGATTCCGGAATGACGTCCAGAAGGTCATTCAGCTGTCCAGTCTAATTAGCATATCACGCCTTATTTATGTCTGTAATCACCATACTGTGCATTAGATCTCCAGGACTTATTTATGTACAAGTTGCAAGTTTGCACATTTAAGCAACGTATCTCCTATTCCCCCATTCTCCAGCACATCATGCTTATAATATTTTTATATGTTCTTGAATTGTTTGCTAATATTTTATTGAGAATTTTTCATCTATAGTTATCAGGAGTATTGATCTATAGTTCTCTTTCCTTGTAATGTCCTTATCTGGCTTTGGTATCAGGATAATGCTGGCCTTGTAGAGTGCCTTTGGAAATGTTCCCTCCTCTTCAATTTTTTGGAAGATTTTGAGGACTTGCATTATTCATCATATTTTTAGAATTTACCAGTGAAGCCACCTGGTCCTGAGGTTTCCTATGTTGAGATGTTTTGATAACTGATTCAATCTTGTTACTTGTTATTGGCTTTTATTTTCTATTTATTCCTGATTCAGTCTTGGCAGATAGTGTTTCTGGGATTTATGATTGTCTAATTTGTTATCATGTATTTGTTCATAGTAGTCTCTTATGATCCTATAGGTTTTTTTTTTATAGTATCAGTTGCAATGTCTCCTCTTTCATTTTTGAGTCTTCTTTCTTTTTTCTTGGTTCTAGCTAAAGGTTTACCAATTTTATTTTTTCAAAAAGCTAGCTCTCAGTTCTGTTGACCTTTTCTATTGTTTTTCTGGTCTCTATTTCATTTATTTCCACTCTATATTATTTCTTTCCTTCTGCTAACTTTGGGCTTAATTTATTCTTTTTTTTTCTATGTAAAGATATGCTATTTTAGATCTAATTTCTTAATGTTTGCACTTATTGTTATAAACTTCTCACAACTGCTTTTGCAGCATCCCATAGGTCTTGCTATGTTGTGTTTCCATTTTCATTTGTTTCAAGATATTTTTTATTTTCCTTATTTCTTATTTGACCCATTGTTCAGAAGTGTGTTGTTTACTTTTCACATATTTGTAGATTTACTAGCTTTCCTCATTACTGATTTCTGGTTTCATATCTTTTCTAGTAGGAAAATATATTTGGTATGATTTTAATCTTCTTAAATTTGCTAAGCTTTTTTTTTTTTTTGTCCTATCACATGATCTATTCTGGAGAATGTTCTGTGTGCACTTTAGAAGAATGTGTATTCTGCTGCAGTTGGATGGAATGTTCTATACATGTCTGTTCAGTTCATTTGATCTAAACTATGATTCAATTCCAATGTTTCCCTGTTGACTTTCTGTCTGGATGATCTATCCATGGCTGAAGTCCCCTACTATTATTATATTGTCTCTGTCTCCCTTCAGATCTGCTAGTATCTGCCTAATATCCTATCTAATAATAGACAAATATGCAAATCGACCATACCTCCGACACACCCACAAGCCACGCCTACCATCCAATCAGAGCGAGTATGCAAATTAACCCAAACCAAAATGGCTACAGCCACAGAGAGCAAGGTTTCCTAGGTAACAGAGGAAGCCAAGCTTTCTGCCAGCCGTTGCAGGCCTAAGCCTCCACTCAAGCTACAAAGTTTCAATTATAGAAGGTAAACAAATTCAAACAAATGGCGACAGAATGGAGCTTGAGAGAGCAGGCCAGGGTTGCCGCCGGCAACAGGGGAAGCAAAGCTTTCCTCACACCCTGGCTGGGCCCACCCGCTTAAGGCAACAAAGTTTCAATTATAACCCCAACACAAATGGCTTCGGGCCTCGGAGGGATCCCCAGGCTTGGCTCTGCTTCAGGCTACAAAGTTTCAATTGTAGAAGGAAAATAAATTCCAGATACCAGGGCCTCCACTTGCATTGCCAGGGGGCGTGGCCAGCCTGCAAACCACCACAGGCCACTCACTCAGGCCGCCCCACGCCCGAAGGGAACCCCACCCTGATCAGGGACACCCTTCAGGGCAAACCAGCTGGCCCCCACCCCTGTACCAGGCCTCTATCCTATCTAATAAAAGAGTAATATGCAGATTGATCATCACTGCAACACACAATATAGCTGTCCCCATGTGGGCAAAGATCCTGTCCCCATGTGGACACAAGATGGCCACCACAAGATGGCCAGAAGGAGAGGGCAGTTGGGAGGCACCCGGCCTGCAAGGGAGGGCAGTTGAGAGGGACCAGGCCTGCAAGGGAGGGCAGTTGGAGGTGATCAACCCTGCAGGAGAGGGCAGTTAGGGGTAACCAGGCCGGCAGAGGAGGGAAGTTGGGGGCAAACAGGCTGGCAGCAGAGTGGTTAGGGGGTGATCAGGCTGGCAGGCAGAAGCGGTTAGGGACAATCAGGAAGGCAGGCAGGCAAGCAGTTGAGAGCCAGCAGTCCTGGATTGTGAGAGGGATGTCCAACTGCCCGTTTAGGCCCGATCCCGGCAGGATCGGGCCTAAACGGGCAGTCGGACATCCTTTGAGGGGTCCCAGATTGGAGAGGGTACAGGCTGGGCTGAGGGACAACCCCCCTCAGTGCACGAATTTCGTGCACCGGGCCTCTAGTATTTAGATATTAGGCACATATATGTTTATGATTATATCTTATATATCTTGGTGTATTAGCCCCTTTATCCTTATACAATGGCATTCATTGTCTCTTGTTACCATTTTTGGATTAAAGTCTATTTTGTTTGATGTAAGTATGGCTACCCCAACTTTCTTTTGGTTTCAACTTGCATGAAATATCTTTTCCATCCCTTTACTTTGAGCTTATGTATGTCCTTAGAACTAAAGTTCTCTTGTAGGAAGCATATAGTGGGTCTTGTTTTATCTCTTCAGCCACTTTGTGCCTTTTGATTGGTGAATTCAATCCAATTACATTTAGAGTAACTACTGATATGAAAGGACTTATTACTGCCATCTTATCAATTGCTTTCTGGTTGTTCTGTATTTCCATTGTTTCTTTTTCTCTGTTTATGCCTACATTTTGAAGTTGGTGACTCATCAGCTTCATGACCTTGGATGCCAAAATCTTTCCCCAGGTTTGGGAAGTTTTCAGCTATTATTTTAAAAAAACAAACTCTGTTCCCTTCTCTCTCTTATCTCCTTCTGGAACCCCAATTATTCTAATACTTGCCCTTTTGATTAAGCCTTAGATCACTGTGGCTTTCTTTTATTTGTTCTCCTTTTTGTTCTTATTGTTCTTTCTCTTTGTTCACTTCTGTTATTTCTAAATTCCTATCCTCTGTCACTTATTCTATCTTCTATCTGCTCTATTTTACTTCAGATGCTCTTTGTTGTAGTATTCATCTCAATGAATACTTCAACTTCAGAGTTTTTCTTTGGTTCTTTTTAAAATAATTTCTATCTCTTTAGTAAAGAGTTCATTTTGTTTGTTCATGTACTTTCCCCCTAATATTATTTAATTTTCTGAGTTTTTTTTTTTTGTAATTCACTGAAATTTCTTCAAAACAGCTATTCTAAATTATCAGCTAGATTGCAGTCTTCTGCAGCTTTGAGCTCAGTTGTTGGAGAATTATATCTTTTGGGGGTGACATATTTTGATTTCACATGTTCCTTGTATTTTTGCATTACTGTTTTCCCATTTGAAGTGGCAGACACCTCCTTAAATCTTTTTTTTTTTTAAATATATTTTATTGAATTTTTTACAGAGAGGAAGGGAGAGGGAGAGAGTTAGAAACATCGATGAGAGAGAAACATCGATCAGCTGCCTCCTGCACACCCCCCACTGGGGATGTGCCCACAACCAAGGTATATGCCCTTGACCGGAATCGAACCTGGGACCTTTCAGTCCGCAGGCCGACGCTCTATCCACTGAGCCAAACCGGCTAGGGCCTTAAATCTTTATGGTTGTTTTCCCATGTGTAGTGATCATTGGTGTTGCTATGTTTGGGGTTTCCTCAAACTTTTGAATGGGTAGACCTGCTCCACTCTTGCTGCTTCTTGTGGCAGACTTCTTAAGCTTTTACATCTCTTTTAGTTCTTATAACTAGGCTGACTGCTGGAAACCTTTCTTTTGTTTCCCAGAAGGTGGCACTATAGCTCCAGTTCGTGATTTCTCCCTTGCCCACCAGAATTTTTCTGAGCACCCCAGAATTGATCTCACTGCTGCACTCGGAAGCACTCACAAAGATCCTCCACAGAGTCAAGGGAGGTGTGAGTTTAGCAACCTCCGGTGATGTGGGAGCCCATGGACCCAGTGGGGAGATTCTCAAGTGGGATACTTATGGGTGAACTTCCTGCTTAAGTCCTGAAGCAGTCATTAGGAACTACTTATTCAATTCCCTTTGATATTCTTATCTGTTTCCTTCCCTTTCTTCTCTCTCTCTCTCAAGTCATGGAGGTTCCACCTCAGTACTCTGGGTGCTGCTGGAGAGAAACAGATTTCTCCAGCCACACCCCACAAAACGGATAGCTAAACATTCACTCACAGCTTTCCACAACACTTGACAGCTTAGCCCCATGCATTGTCACGGGGTGGTGGTGGGTGGTGCTAATGGTGTAGGGCTCTGCCAGAGTCTCTCTCTCCAGTGTGCACAAATTCTTATCTTTTCCACTCTTGATGGTGTGCTGAAATCTTCCCTCAGGTAGGCTGGACTTCTACAAATTCTCTCTTGCCTGAATCTGAACAGACAAGCACTCTCGAGGTTTTTTCTCCTACTGAGGTGAGCAGGGATGGGGCAGGTTCACTAACTCTCTCTGACCCTCAGCCCTTACCAGGTGTGTTAGTCTATTTTTGAAAGCACAGTTAGATGAGAGTCCTCTCAGGTACCTTAGTGTAGGTTGTTGGGTCCTACATCTCCCAATGACGCACTTTTGTTCGTGGTTGGATGACTAATTAGTTGTTTAGAAAGGGGAAAGGAGAAACATCCTACATCGACATGACCTGACATCACTCTCTATCAATTCTTAGGGAGAAATCTATTACAGAAGGTAACCCTATATAATAAAAGGCTAATATGCAAATTGACTGAATGGCAGAATGACCAGTTGCTATGATGCACACTGACAACCAGGGGGCAGAAGCTCAACGCAGGAGCTGCCCCCTGGTGGTCAGTGTGCTCCCACAGGGGGAGCACCACTCAGCCAGAAGCCGGGCTCATGGCTGGCGAGCATAGTGGCAGTGGCAGGAGCCTCTCCCACCTCTGTGGCAGCGCTAAGGATGTCCGACAGACGGCTTAGCCGTCAGTCGGACATCCCCTGAGGGCTCCCAGACTGCAAGAGGGCACAGGCCAGGCTAAGGGATCCCCCCCGCCCCGGCCCAGTGCACAAATCTCATGCACCGGGCCTCTAGTTCTAATATAGAAATTATATCCTCCAAAATCTGTGATCTTACATGAATAATAGTTTAAGGTATCTTCATCTCTTCTTCACTTGCAATAGGTTATTCTTCAGTTTGATCCTCCCCCCGCCCCCACACACACACACACAATACACTATTTTAACTTCTGATTTTGGAGTCTGAGTGAGTTAAGTCAGCATCTGGAGGCCCAGCAGCAAGGTCCTAATTATATCTATTTCCCAACTAGTTAGCATGATAGCTATTTTTTTTTTTTTGGAGCTCTGAAAGACTCTTTTTGGGTTAGACCTCAAAGAGATGTGGAGGAACAAAAGATGGAGACTCTTTTCTTTGCCAACTGGTTTTTTGATATGAGGAGCTTGAAATGACTGGAGGGCAGCTGTAAAGGTTAACATGACTCATGGTGTGCCCCTGAAGGAAGCATTTCATTTCTGGGAACCAAGACCTCTACACCTATAAATCCTAGAGCTGTGAGGACAGGAAGCACAGACTCCCCTACACGGGTCACTGGGAGTGAGGTAAGTGGAGTACTCCTACTCTACCGCTCGGTGCCTGGACCCAGTAGTCTACCTGTTGGAAACAGAGCACTATGTGAGGGTTGCTATTGTTCTATCCTGGAGAATGTTCCCCATCTTCACAGGGTGTCCATCATCATGTGAGCCTTTTTAAAAGACCATTATACTGCTCTATCCGTCCAGCAGCTTCCAAGTTGGGCAGCAAATGACAAGATCACTTGATCTCTGTTCTGAATTCACTGCTGCACCTCTTTTGCTATGAAGCCCTTTGTGATGCTATGTAGGATCCCAGGTAGGTGCTGGAATAGTGATGTTGGCTGTGGCTATGCAGCCAGGAAAGAAAAGCTCATACCCAAACTGTATCAATTCCAGTAAGGATTAATTCATTAACCTTCTAAGATGGAAGGGTCCAAACTTACTTGCCACCAAGTGGCTGCTTGGTTTTCTCAAGGGAAGATACTGTATCAGGGGCTCACCATTGATCTCTGTTATTGGTAGATAAAATACAAGGTGGAGCAAAAGTAGGTTTAGAGTTGTAAGTACACAAAACAGTTTATTCTTGTATTATTATTTACTAATTGTGGAACTGAGGCTGCCACCCTGACCTTGCAGTTAGTTCATTAAGATAATTTACCCATACAAACAACTGTAAACCTACTTTTGCCCCACCCTGTATTCGACACAAGTAGTAACTAAATCAGCCTTGATGAGTAGAAGGCCCATGCCCTTACATATCTGGGCCTTGACAATGCTATTTCCTCTGTCTGGATTACTCTTGCCCCACAAATCTCCACAACTCCCTCCTTACTTCCAGGTTTTTATTCAAATATTACTTCATCAGCAATGCTTTCCCCTACCCACTCTATACATCACAGTAACAGTCCAACTTACTCCCTACCTTGCTACTCCCTATGCCCTTTTCTCCAGCTTTATTTATCTCCACAGTACTTATCATCACCTGACATATTATATATTTGTTTGTTTGTGGCTATTTAAATTTATGCTATAATATAAACTATTTTGTTCCCTGCTATATCCAAGTACCTAGCACAAGCCTGGCATATAGCTGATGCTCAGTAAGTATTTACTAAAGGAAAAAGGAAGGGGAAGAGGAGGAATATTGATTGGTTGTTTGAGCATTGTATTTCATAGAATATAATGGAAATAAAACCCTTTTGATTGTTCCTTTAAAGTATGATCTTGCCCAGAGGTTTCCCTAATTTGGGCACATCCTTAACAAACAAAACTTAATCTTCCCATAATTCCTTTCCCCCCCATCCCTCCCACCCCCCCCCCCCACAAAAAAAAAAAAAAAAAGAAAAAGAAAAAAGAGAAAGGAGGAAATACTGCCAGGCTGCCAGGCACCGTGTGCGGTACTGCATATAGATCCATGAGAACGGGGACTTACTCACCTGGTACACTAGGCACTTAAACATTTGTCAAATGACTGAAGACCAGGGATCTCCCCGAATGTTGCTTTGTATAACCTTCCTCTAAGACTTTTACACATCTGTGAATTGATGGAAATAATCACCGACTGAATTTCCTGTTGCCTCAACAGGAAGAGGCTTAAGAGTCAGATTAATTTTATTGAGAAAAAAATAGTGACTTTGCTCACATCCCACAAATCTAACGAAATGTTTCAGAGAACAGTGGGGAAGGGAAGAGCTGTAAGGAAAAACCTGGTCTCATTGGAAAAGGAACCCCACCCATTGTTCACAAGGTAAGACCAATAAGAAAATGTGGGCCAATTATGAGAAATCAGAATACGAGTGTTAGGACTTAGGAAAATAGTATAGCTTTGACTTTGGGATGGGCCAATCAAGAGGAGTTCCAAAGGGTTTTGTAGTCAAAAGAAACTAAGTATTTGCTAAAATTATTTTTCAACTGAGCAAGAAGAGATCAAATGCAAGGTTTAAGCCTTTATGTATAAAATGGATTCTACAATTTTTAGAAAAAGATTTGTCATGTACCATTCCAAAACTCATCCTAGACAATGTGTTATGGGATACATTACTTTTGATTGTGAAATAATTGAGCTTTAGAATAATTCGGTGAGTTTCCGAATACATTGGAACTGCAGTTCTTGAACCTAATTCATGCCAGAAGGCTATTAGAGAAGCGATTTGTTTGAAAACCGAATCATTCCCCTCCCCCCAATTAGAAATAATGTAAATTGAATTAATTCCAGACCCCCAAATGATTCCATTTTAACCTTTCTCAGTTGCATTGTTTTGTGAGCACTTTCATACTCTTAGCATTTTAAAATTGTGCTAATCGTCGATTTTGCCATGCCATATTCAGTAGCCAGATCAGACACCCAAACACCTCTATCATACCTTGCAATTATTTTTTTTAAGCTCTATTGTTGTTCTCACAACTTTCCTTTTCACTTTGCTGCTATCACTAACCTCCTTAGGACCCATGGGGACTTACTGTAAGTATTTAATAATAATAAGCAGCAACAAAAGAAAACAAAAAATATTCACAGCACAGTTTCCTGAGATGTTAACAATGTGAGGTTTAGTGGTAAACTGACTCAGACTTGCACATTCTCTCCTTTGTTTGCCACCTGAGAAACATGTGACTGATTATACAGGTATCTGCATGAAAGGGTTGTCCAGTTGAGAATTGAAGTTTTGTTTGACAACCAAGACATTTTTTCCGTGAACAACTTGGTCAAGAATTGAATTGTTCGAGATGGGAGATGCTCGAGAACTGAGGTCTGACTGTATTAAAGACAGAAGTATAAATTTAACACATCATCATTAACAGCTGCTTAACAGTGATATAATACACTTTTATTTACTTTGTTGAGTAAGAGGGTCATAAAAAAATTATTGCTAAAGTAGATATCAGGCGAACAGAAAGGTGCTTTAAGAGTCCAGTTACCTTGGAGTTTATTTAAACTAAGAGGAAAAGGTCAAAATGTTTTCATGCAATACATACTTGATTCTTTAAATAACAGTTGTGACAAATAACAGAAAGAATTAAGGAATGCTATACTTGTGATCCATACAAAACACCACCAACATTTTGGGTTGTACATAATTTAAAGAAATGTTTCAAACACTTTCTGAAATACTGTTGTAGCCAATACATAGAAGCATGCCTTAGGTGGGCATAGGAATGCAGTTTAGAAAAGAAATTTTTAAAAAATCACACTGAAACTACTCAATTTCTTTAAAATCACTGAACAAGAAAAACAACATTGAACCGCCATATTGATTTTACACAACTTCTATACAGTACCTCGACTTAAATCCAAGAGCAAAATGTAGGACTCTCCTCCTCTATTTTTGGTAAACAACTGCATGGTAAACTTAGATGACTTTCCCCCCTGGATTTTACCTGGGAGTGGCCTTTTAAATTTTTTTTATTTAAAAGAGGGCAGGTTTGGCACTTTTATACTGATGTCACCAATGTTAATATTTCTTGGGATCTCAGGAAGATTCATATTCTTTACAGCTGAAACAGCACGGGCTGGAGCTCCCGCTAAGCCAGCCTGTATACAGAAGCAAATAAAAGAAAAAGAAGATGTACAACTCAGGTGTAGCTCACCAAAAAACACTAAGAATGGAGGACAATAATAAAAGATTTTCATATAACAAGCTTAGAGACCAGATGGTAAGTTTGAATTGATATGGGATGGTTACATTGAAATACTAATCTATAAAGAGAAAACAGTTGACACATTAAAAAATACAGTGAATACATGCAATGATAATGTAAAGATTTAAACACAAATTAAACTCTACCACTTGTATATTACACATAATATTCAAATGACTAAAAGCTAGATATCCACCTAATATCTTGATATAACTGACATATGGTATAAGCATGAAGCATATTTTACATTAGTTCTTTATTAAAAATCTCATAACAATCATGATATATTTGGGGGTTTTGCTTTTAAAATGACATTTATTATCAATATATGCTGTGAAATAAAAATTAAAAGTAATAGATCATGCTTGTTTAGTTTTTTTACTTAGGGCTAATGCCTTAAAACAATAAAAAAAATTAAAATTTTTAAATTATGGAGGCTATTCTAAACTTTTAAATAAAGTTCAAGGACATTAAAAAAAAAATCAGGCTTTTACAGTAAAGCCTCAATCCAAACAGAACAGGTCTACCTAAAAATGAAACTGCAACAAGAGGATCATTCCAACCTTTGATGCATTAGTAAAGATATAACAATTAAAAATATTCTGTCATATCAAGTAGATTCAACAACATATGTTTAGTTTACAAAATACAAATTTAAACAATAGCATAAATGTAAAAGATAGCATATATAAAATTTAAAATTTATAAATAAAATTTAAAATTCTCTGTACCATTATTGTACAATATTTGGCTTTTATCTTGGTAGGAAAATTTATAATTTTGTGAAGTAATTTTGGAAGAAAATATGCTTAAAAATAAAAGAAAAATTAACACATATCATTTTTCTCAAGTACCTACATTAACAGAATTCATATTTTTTAAGGATTAATTTATATACCAATTTGATTTCATCAATTTTTAGTCATGCTATATAATAAAGCCAACAAACATCTCAATTATGTGGCATACATTGTCTTGCACAAAGATGACAAGTAACACAAACAAATCTTCAACTTTGATTACATTACATATATACAGGGGTTGGCAAGAGTAGGTTTACAGTTGTCTGTATGGAAAATAATACAATAATTAATAAGTAATAATAAGAGAATAAACTCTGCTTTGCTTACAACTGTAAACCTACTTTAGCCCACTCCTATATAAGAAACAATGTTCATGTTATTAGAGACACTAGTTTTAAAGTCCTGTTTTGTAATTTTAGGTCATTTTTCTTATGTAATCCTACCTCTTTTGTTAATTAAAAAAATAATAATAAAGCTGTTACCTGAGAAAAATCTTGACTGATACAAAATAGGCCAGTGTAAACTATTTGCTGAATAAAGGATACAAACATTGTTAAGCAATGAAATAAAAGCCATGGATTATCAAGTCAGAATTGGAAATAATAGAAAAATCAGTAAACTAGTATTAACAGATGTGGTTCACACAACAATGATAAGGGTGATATGGACGAAACACTCCATACCCAATTAAAGACTTAAAAGAGCTGGGTCTTCAGTTTTTGTAATTTAATAGGGATTAGTTGTTTTGATGATTATTATTAAAAATTTGATTGACCTCTACATTTATACCTACCTGAAGTAATGCAGTTTTTATTACAACTTACTTCTCTCCCATTGCTCCCAAAGACAAAGATATATATGAATATTACTTAGGGTAGCATAAATCATATTGAAAAGGGTCTTTAAGATAATCATTTCAAGAGAATCAAAGAATAATTATGTTCAAATAGTTTTACCATGTTATAGGTTCTCTTCCTTTTAACAGGAAGTATGTTGTCTGCCAAGGGAACAAAAATTATTTTACAAAATCACAGATATCCTGGAACTAGTATCATTTTTCCAGGTAGAATAAATTTTATAATTTTTCTAAATAACAAACCAATGTGCCACTATTTTTACTTTGAAATTTCTATTCAGGGTACAAATGATGACTAGGTTATAGAAAAGTATTGATTAAGATGTTTAAATATAAATATTTTAAGAGGTATAAATTATTAGAGGATTTTGTGAAAAAGAGAAAAGGTAGATATGTGTGTGTTTTACTGGATCTATGATTTATATTATAAATAGTTAAAGTAATTGTTTTCAGTATTAAACTTAATTGTCAAGAAGCCTTCTTTTCCATAATACCCTATACCATGAACAGTTAAACTGAACTTAAGCAAAGAAAATGAGAATAAAAATGCAGTCTGTTAGGTTTCATTAGAATAAGTAATTTCTTTGTGACCAAAGATGGTGTCAACAGTTGGCTACTAATGAGAATATATAAAATCAATAGAGCAGTAGATTTAAATAGTATATATGTGCCAAGTTCTTATTATGTAAAGCCAAAAGAAGTTTCTAAGTACAACAAATTACAATTCTTTTAAACATAAGCAGCAAGCCATAGACATGCAAAGGATGGTAACTACTCAGAACACGCAAATGGATTAAGAGAATCAAATTATTTCTCAAGCATGTTCATTACTTTTATGTAGAATGTCATGAATTTAAATGGTACAAAATTTTAAAATTGTAATGTGTATGTCAATTAAGTTTTAATTAAAGAAACATTTTAAGAAAGCAGATTCTACAGAATATAAAATATTAAGGAAAAATACAAGAAGGACTGTTAATTACTAAGTAGATGCTTATATGAGCTGTTAATGTTTATATACAAAAACTTAGGGCTTAAAAAAACAAACTTCATGTTACCAGGTAGTCAACATCCTAACTGACCTGCTATAAAATCAATTTCATTTTCAGACTTCCATGAAAGTGAAGTCTGAAACATTTTATTAAAGAATAAATCGTAATTTGCCATTAGAAAATCAATTTGCCAACACAGAAATGTAATTTTCATCTTAGTTTTCTTCTCAGTAAAGATATATTCAAAGCAACAAGACAACTTACACTCAAATTTATAGAAATGAAGTTTACCTGACTTCTTAGTAATTTATACAATTTAAAATGTAAAATGACAGTACAACATAGTTCTTAAAGATTTAGGATAACATAGTTGACACAAGCAGAAGAAAAAAGGAATAAAATCCTACTGGAGAAATAACTTGTTTCCATCTATGTTATTTTACTTGAGCACCACCATGGCACGTAAACTGCAGCAACTCCACTAACAAAAACAAATATATGAACCCAAAGCCGTTAGGAGTATGAATTAGATGAAGGAATGAAGTACAGTATATAAAAGAATGGTCATGTTTTCTCTCCCATGAGATCAAATAAATTAACAGAATTAAGAGAAAGAAAACAAAATGAAGTCTGCAAGTATACCAAAATGAGGCCAAACAGATAGAAGACTTATACAGACATACTCTTGGAAATTTCAAGCACTGGAATCACAAAGATAATAATGGATGGATATGATTTTTTTAAATTTTGTTTTTAAATTGCCAGACCCAAAAATAAACAAAATATGTGCAAGCAAAACTAAAAAAGCAGCATTACTAAAATATATTTTTAAAAATCTGAAAGCTCCCTTTTCCTCATGCAATAGCAATTAAGTTTCTTGAAGGGAAAAGGAAAGAATCTAAATATTTATTTTATCTAAGACATAAAATACCAACCTACCATCTTAAAATATTTTTTAAGCCTGAAATATAGCATAAGAAGATGGTAGTTGGAATAATTTGTACATACTAAAACCTTTACCCACCCTTCCTGCTGCAAGTTGGTATATGAACATTCAAAATTTTGACCTAACAGCCAAGTGAAAGAACATCAACATTAAATAAACACAATATTAAATGGTTTCAGACTCAAAATCATTAACAAAATAATGGCAGATTTTTAAACATGTTTTGAATGAAATAGAAAATGCCAATATTTTAATTTCTGAATGTATGGTAAAATAACTTTTAATCTGGGAACTTATAAGAGGCTTGCTCTTTGCTTTAAAGGCAGTAATTTAATACTGCAATTATAAACAAAGAGATGAGAAATACTGATGAGAATCCTCTAGTGAGTAAGAATATAGTATTTTATTTAAAATTTTATCAATATTAGAATATTTTATATAATCTTCATTTATAGTTTAATGTCTAGCACAGGAAGTGCCTTGTGAAAATAATATAGTAGACTAATGCCATTCATGGATTTAATATAACTAGTTTTGACCTCAGGGGTCCCCACTGTAATTTTGTAGAACAGAATAACTGCATGTCAACATAGAGGGGCAGAACCAACTCACAGTTTGACTTCCCAACATCTGTTACTTAAGCCCCTTTTCTTATTCTATACTCTTTAAAAATAGAAACTTGATTTAAAAAAGTAAAAAAGCTAATTACTAGTTCTAGGTATGGAAGTTAAAAGACCCAAGTGGTTGATGGTTCTTCGTTAGAAAATAGCAGTTTAACATAAATTAAAAACTAGAACATAGAAATTGGCAGTGATTTGGATCACTGGAATGATTTACTTCCTATTGCAAGGATAAAGTAATATGGATCTAGGGACCAAATGTGGTACACCCAGCTTCGTGATATAACTTATGATCCTGGGGTAAGATCTTAGGAAATCACCTGTTTGATGCTGCTTCTCAAACACATCCAGAAAGCAATAATTTAGCGGCTAAATAGCTATGCCACATTCTCAGTGACATTTTCCTAATTATAAGGTAGGTAATCTAACTTGTTAAGTTGATAGATTTTTTTTTTCCTTCATAGAGCTCAATAAAGTATTTTTATTTTGAAGTTTTTAAATGGGGTCCTATAAACATTTTCATTTTTCCTGAAATGGCTTTGTACAAAAAAAGTTGTTGCTCATCTACAGAGAAATGTTTAAAAAGTAATTCAAACAGTTAACTTATGGTGTAAATATATATATATATATATTTTCAGAAAAATACCAGAGAAAATTTAGTTTTGTAAAGCTAGGAGTCTATTAAAAACATCTCTAATATTTGCCAATATGCTTCGCAAAAATACTCAAAGTTTATAATATTTTTTGTCTTATTACGACATGTTTGGATGTCAGAAGGTTCCTATAGTAGAAATCCATTTTATTTTGGTAAATATACTTAATTCCATTTTTTAGAACATTTAATTCAATTTTAATAATTTCTGATCTTGTTTTTTATTGGCTACTTTTAATATGTACCTATTAGTCAAAACTAGTAGAAGCAATTCTGTTAAGACTTTGGAACTGTAGTACTATTTAACAGTCACTGTTCTAAGCCTTCACTGCTTCCTACTTTGTATGCAAAACTTTGAAGGCTCAGCTTTTGGGTTTTAAATTCACAGTTTCCAAAACTTATTAGGCAATTTTATGTTAGAATCCTAATTTAGAAAGATGAGGGGAAAAAATCTGTGAGTGTTAAAGTAAGATTGGTTCTGCCACATGATGCTCAAAATAAATTCTAAATTTAACATACAAAATAGTCATTTCTACAAAATGTAGTTTGTCAGTTAAATGACAATGTTTAAAAATAAGAACAAAAAACTTAACCTTTCCTTTCACAATGCAGGCAGACAAAACAGAACAAAGATGACATTGATGATATACTAGAAAAATACACTAAGTCCAATAAAAGATGAAGAAACTACAAGGAGAAACTAGAATGAAAAATAGGCTACAGGGACTATATGGGTTCATTAACACAAAGAATTTTTGAGTCTGGCCTACATAATTAATTGCCTTTGACATCATTTTGCTTTCCCTTTTGTTAAAGTACATTTTTCTCAAAGTCAGCAATACCTTGTCTACCTGTCCTGTCTGGGAGATTGAAAGATAAAGGTCTGTAAAGAGAAGAATGGAAAGAGCTAGAAAGATCAGGATGTTCGGAAAAAAAGAGGACTAACTTTTAAAAAGTAGTAACTAAATTCAGAGTCATTTTTCATCTTAAAAATAACATGAAATACATAAAAACTAACAAGTCTCCCCAACCCATCCTCTTCCACCCACAGGGAGTCCTTTCATTCCTAGGCAGCTTCCTGGGTGCCTTTTAGATTTTTCCCAAATCCCACCAACTTAACCCTCCTTTCACAAGATCCCAATGCTACAAGCAAACCATTTTTCTATCAAAGCAGGATAGCTGAAAATACACTGAAAGCATATCTTTGCTTCTTCTCTCTTTAACCAGTTAACTGCCACGATATTTTGAATTTAATTAAAAAGGTGCACCGCTTGCGTCTATAGAAGCTTATGGCGTACAAATGGTTAAAGATCTGGGTGATCTTTGCTCCTACCTGTCTAGGTATTGGGAATTAAACTGGTTCACTTTTGATTGTTCACTTTTGAACAAAATAATAAAATCTTCGAAATCTGACAAAGTAAAGGCACGTAGATAGATCTACGTTATATTTTAAGAGCTGTATATTAATTAAACCCAGGCTGATTTTTAAAAGATAAATGCTATTCTAAATATCACTTAAATTAACTTTAAAAATAAGATAACCAGATCTTGTCATCAATTATGATACTCAGGATTTTAATTAAGCCTTTCATGATAAGTTTTTGCTTACATAATAACTCTTAAATTAGTAATTTTGGGTTTTTCTGCAGTCATATGTTTGTAAGATATAACCAATTTAAGTAACCTGGAAATAGAACTCATATGAAAATTTCTGACATTTCAGTGTGTCTAGAATAAAGCTGGTAGCCTTCCAAACATACTTAAGATATATGAAAATTACTGAAAAATTACAAAAAGTCAACATTATTTTTCAACACAATTTCTTAAAATACGATCAGGACTAAACAGCCTCACTTTGACTTTTTTATAACTAAATATTAGCAGACATCACATATAGAGAAACACTTACTAAACAGATGTTGGGGTTTATCCCCAATCAGATTTAAAGTATGCTTTCTTGTGAAGGAGAAAAAGAAAAACTAATCTGGTAGCATATAACAACTAGCTATATATTAAAAGATTATTACTAGTGGATGAAAATGGGAGTATTCACTAATATTCAGAACCATTTAAAATAGTATTTATAGTATTCTTGTAACTTTCTATCAAAAATGTAAATTCTGCATTTCACTGCTCTTTATAAATTAAAAAACTACTTAACAAAATATCACTGAATAATCAAAAAACAAATATCCATTATGCAGTTATTATAGGTCTTTTATGACTTTTGTCAATATTATATACATCACACTAAGGAGAAAAAGAAAAAGAAAAAAAAGGACACCACCAATGGAAAGGAATTTAAATACCTGGAAATTTTCAATGTGAAAATTCTAGACAAGAAGTCTATATATTTTTACAGATGATTACACAGAATTGACAAATTACCACATCCATTCATTTTAGAAGGATTAATGGATTGTGTCACTGTCTCTTGGCATTTAAAATCTATAACCATCGTTTTGTAATTTAAAGTTTAACAGATTATATAAATTGGCGAGATGGATTAGAGGAGACGTCTGGGATTTGAGTTGCGGCAGAGCGGGAGTGGAGGCATTTAGCCTTCTGCCCTCTGGTGCCACTGAGAAGGGACAGGACCTTTTGGAGGTACCTGTGCAGAGAGGGGAGCAGGACCTCTCCCTCCTCCAGATTCCTACCCTCTAGTGCCAGCCCCCTGTGAACTTCATCCCAAAGTGGAGCCGGGATAGAGCACAGGTTTGGGTGCTGGATGAAAGACAAGGGGGTGATTTGTGAGTCCCATGTAAATTTGTACGTTGAAATATTTATGTTTGCATATATATATATTTGGTGTGCATGTATAATGAGCCAATAAACCAGATTGAGTGTAAAAAGAAATTTTCAAATTATCATTTTAAGATTTTAAAAAACTACAGCTTAGAGTTTATAGTAAATCTTTTACTATACATTATATATTGCAAACCAACCACACTAAATAATATTCTGAATTGTTTTCCTTGTCTTAGTTTAATCTAGTTTATATTTTCCCCTTTCAAAAACCAATACTTGAAAAATTGGCTATAGAACACACAAAATACATAGTTACTTAAAAGAGCCCCAATTTTAAGCTCTTCACTATTATAAGTCTCTCCTTTGGAAAACCAATAGGGATGGTAAATTGAGATAAGAAGAAATTTTAAATAAAACATTGGAAAATGTTTTTATCAGTTTCAACTGTTTCTAACCCTCAAATTTCATATTTATCCATCATCCTGTGTTTTATTCAGTTCTAATGAGCATAGTATTTATTTGTATTAAACTGATCATTTAAAGTACCAACAAAATAATAATTCTTCAGAACTCACCTGTTGTAAATTAATTCTAACATATTTTAGTATCTTGCTGCTTTTATAATACTTTATACCAATCAAACATCTGAACTTGTACTAATAATTATAAAATATATTTTCCTAATCTGAGTTATAACTATAAATACCAAAGGTAAGAGTATCCTTAAACAAGCATAGCACTGAATGAGATACTAAGACGTTATCTATCTAAACTTCTGCTACAGTAATAAATAATCAAAATAATGTGAACTTGAGTGGCTCAGCTATAGCACCTGTCACTAATATTCAGCCTAGTACATGAGGGAGGAGTCACTAAATTCTAAAGTAGGGTTTTATACAATGCTAAAGTCCTGGCTGGTCCCCATTCACCCAATCTAACAGCACAAAGTTAGCACTATATAACGAACCAAATCTTTCCCTTATAAAATGCAATAAAAGCCATGAATATATTTATCAACGAATAAAATATATGACTTAGCAAACTGGTCAGTAACCTTTGGGAAGGATCCAGAATTAAAAGATTAAGGCACTGAATTTCCTTTTTCAATATGTAATCAGGCTTGCTAAGCACCTATTATAACTTATTATTTCCTCATGAGAATTCCATTGCCTTTTCTCTCCTCTTCCATAAGTAGTTTTATAATACTAAATTTATATATCTTTAAAATACAAGTTCTAAGATATCCTTGATAATTACTGATTAATGTTTTATAAAGCAAATATTTATTCCATTTTCAAGTAAATAATTTCTTTTTTTAAGCAGTAAGAATTTGGAATTGTGTTAATTACCCAAGGCTGGTATGACCATGGCTAAAAGAAGGATGCACAACTATTTGGTGGATAGTAGCCACAGAACATTTGGCATACTAAAATATGTATATTCCATTTAAAAACTGAATAAGCATATCAATTGTACCTAAAAGGTGATACTAAAGGACAAACAGTGAAAGCTACAAATCATGCATAATTTATGACCATGTTTACCACCTTCATTAACTAGAGCACTTTCCGTTCTTACCTCAGATTTCTCCAGTTTATTTTGTGCATCAATTTGTGTAACAATCTCATTCATGTTGGTCTCCAATACCATTCCCCCCATCACCATTTCTGCAAGAATATTGTGAACCTAAAGGGAAAAGAATAATACACACCCATAAAGAAAATTCACTACAAAAACATTTCATAATTCCAGAAGTTTTTGGTTTAAATACTACTGTGTCTACTTTATAAGTATGAGCTGTATAATAAAATAATTTGGAATGAAGGCTTACAACCCACTTTCATCACTACTGTGAAGCTTTAGGTAGTTATAAATAACCTCTTTAAGTCTTATTTTAATGGGCTATAAAACAGAGATAATAGTATCTCCTTCATAGATTGCTGAAAAAATTAAATGAGGTCATCCATGGAAGTACCCAAAACAAAGTAAATAATCAATAAATATTAGCTACCTAATGATATTTTTAAGAGAGAGGAAGCAAGAGATAGAAACATCAATGATGAGAGAGAATCATCGATCAGCAATCTCCTGTACACCCCACAACCTGGGCATGTGCCCTGACCAGGAAATGAACTGCGACCTCTTGGTTCACAGGTCAACCCTCAACTGAGCCACACCGATCAGGCCGAAGGTAACTTTTAAAAATCACTTTTCTTGCTAAAAATTTAGGCCACTTATTTTCAGACTATTTTATTAAATGGCTTAATAATTCAAAGCAATGTTAAATTACATGAACTTAATACAGAAAAAAATCTATATATAGTAAAAATGGAATCTATTCTAAATTCTGTATTACCAATACCCAATAATACTGATTAGAAAACTCAGTCATTCTTCCCCTCTCTCACCTCCAGCTTTTAACAGGCTAGCAGGGTCCTACTCTACTCTCTTCATCCTTACTATATTGCCTTAGTTCATTTCTTTCTGGACTACTGCAACAGATTCCTAAATTGATTTCTCTGTCTTTAATCTCCCACCTAGCAATCCAACTTAAAAAAGTCTTGCCCCCAAAATGTACAAACAAAGCAACAATGATACCAATAAAAGCTTATTTAAGCCCTAACCGGTTTGGCTCAGTGGATAGAGCATCGGCCTTCGGACTGAAGGGTCCCAGGTTCGATTCCGGTCAAGGGCATGTACCTTGGTTGCTGGCACATCCCCAGGAGGGAGTGTGCAAGAGGCAACTGAATCGATGTTTCTAACTCTCTATCCCTCTCCTTTCCTCTCTGTAAAAAAATCAATAAAATATATTTTTTAAAAAAGCTTATTTAAAAGATTAAATTGATTCAGAATGAAGTCTAAAATCCATGGCACTAAAGGCACTTCAAAATCAGGCCTCTTGCCCAGCCGGGTGTGGCTCAGTGGTTGAGCGTTGACCCAGGAACCAAGAGGTCACTGGTTTGATTCCCAGTGTGGCTCAATCCCCAGTGTGGGGTGTGCAGGAGGCAGCCAATCAATGCTTCTCTCTCATCATTGATGTTTCTATCTCTCTCTCCCTTCCTCTCTGAAATCAATAAGAATAAAAGAAAAAAAAATTAGGCCTCTTGATCAATAGCAATCCCCCTCACAAGAAGTGTGTATTTTATATCTATGCCTATAGAACTACCTCTCCTTTTCTGTCTGTGAAAATATCTACTAATCCTTAAGAATCTAGTTTAAATGTAATTTCCTCCATTCACACAATCCTAAGCAGAGAATAAAAATAGTATTCACTAAATCCATTTTTACTTTGGCAACTAAAAATTAATGTGTTTTTTTTTTTCAGGTAAAAAGCTTAGAAGATTTTACAACATAGAAGTAGTACCAAATCCAACACCCTTTCTTGATAAAAACTCTCAACAAGGTGGGAATAGAAGGATCATACCTCAACATAATAAAAGCTATATATGATAAACCCACAGCAAACATCATACTCAATGGGCAAAAACTAAAACCATTTCCCCTAAGAACAGGAACAAGACAGGGATGCCCACTCTCACCACTCCTGTTTGACATAGTATTGGAAGTATTAGCTATCGCAATTAGGCAAGAAGAAGAAATAAGAGGCATCCAAATTGGAAAAGAAGAAGGGAAGCTGTCCTTATTTGCAGATGACATGATATTGTACATAAAAAACCCAAAAGATTCCATCAAAAAACTATTAGACTTAATAAATGAATTCGGCAATGTAGCGGGATACAAAATTAACGTCAAGAAATCTATGGCATTTCTATACACCAATAGTGAACTTACAGAAAGAGAGACTAAAAAAGCAATTCCATTTACCATCGCACCAAAAAAATTAAGATACCTAGGAATAAACTTAACTAAGGAGGTAAAAGACCTATACGCGGAAAACTACAGGACACTGAAAAAAGAGATAGAGGAAGACATAAACAGATGGAAGAACATACCTTGTTCATGGATTGGTAGAATCAACATCATTAAAATGTCCATACTACCCAAAGCAATCTACAGATTCAATGCACTCCCCATCAAAATACCAACAGCATATTTCACAGACCTAGAAAGAACTCTCCAAAAATTCATCTGGAATAAAAAAAGACCCCGAATATCCACAGCAATGCTGAGAAAGAAGAATAAAGTAGGAGGGATCTCAATACCAGATTTCAAGCTGTATTACAAAGCCACTGTTCTCAAAACAGCCTGGTACTGGCACAAGAACAGATATATTGATCAATGGAACAGAATAGAGAATCCAGATATCGACCCAAACCACTATGCTCAATTAATATTGACAAAGGAGGCATGAACATACAATGGAGTCAAGACAGTCTCTTCAATAAATGGTGTTGGGAAAATTGGACAGATACATGCAAAAAAATGAAACTAGATCACCAACTTACACCATACACAAAAATAAACTCAAAATGGATACAGGACTTAAACATAAGACGGGAAATCATAAAAATACTAGAGGAATCCACAGGCAACAAAATCTCAGACATATGCCAAAAGAACTTCTTCACTGACACTGCCCCTAGGGCAATGGAAGCTAAAGAGAAAATTAACAAATGGGACTACACGAAAATAAAAAGCTTTTTTACAGCAAAAGAAACCATCAACAAAACAACAAGAAAGCCCATTGCATGGGAGAACATATTTGCAAATGCTATCACTGATAAAGGTTTAATCTCCAACATCTACAGGCAGCTTATGCAACTTAATAAAAGGAAGATAAATGATCCAATAAAAAAATGGGCAACGGACCTAAACAGAATATTTTCAAAAGAAGACAGAAGGCTAAGAGACACATGAAAACATGCTCAAAGTCACTTATTATACGAGAGATGCAAATCAAAACAACAATGAGGTACCATCTCACACCTGTCAGAATGGCTATCATCAACAAATCAACAAACGACAAGTGTTGGCGAGGATGCGGAGAAAAAGGAACCCTCGTGCACTGCTGGTGGGAATGCAGACTGGTGCAGCCACTGTGGAGAACAGTATGGAGTTTCCTCAAAAAACTGAAAATGGAACTCCCATTTGACCCAGTAATCCCACTCCTGGGAATATATCCAAAGAAACTAGAAACACCAATCAGAAAGGATATATGCACCACTATGTTCATAGCAGCACAATTTACAATAGCTAAGATTTAGAAACAGCCTAAGTGCCTGTCAGCAGATGACTGGATCAGAAAACTGTGGTACATCTACACAATGGAATACTATGCTGCCATAAAAAAAGAAGGAATTCTCATCATTTGCAGCAACCTGGATGGAATTGGAGAACATTATGCTAAGTGAAATAAGCCAGTCAATGAAAGAAAAATACCACATGATCTCACTAATTTATGGATAATAAAGAACATTATAAACTGATGAACAAAAAGATACAGAGACAGTAAAGCATCAAACAGACTTTCAAATTACAGGGGGAAAGTTAGGGAGAGGTGGGGGAGATAAGAAATCAAACGAAGGACTTGTATGCATGCATATAAGCATAAACAATGGACGTAAAACTCTGGGAGGTGAGGGCATGTATGGGTGTGGGGTGGGGGGGCAATGGTAAGATATGTACACATATAATACCTCAATAAAAAAAAAAAAGAAGTAGTACCTTGTCTACATGGAAAATTAAATCCAGTTCACAGACATTTTCAAAACACTTGTCTAATGTTTCCACAAATACCTAAGGAAAAAGAAAAGAGAAAAAGTTAAAAGCTTTTGAGAACTGTGTAAGTTCATTCAAATCTATTACCTACAAGGCAGACAATCTTGTGACAAAAACTTTTATAAATATGTTATTACATATCTCTTTTTTAATTAAAAATTATATTAAGTGCAAAAGGAGTAATTATAGACTATTCTTCATATAAACTACTGTTCAATACATTAATATATAAAACAAACTTTGCTGAAAATAAGAACTAGAAATTCTTAGTGCCTTTTACCTACAAAAGCACTGAAAAATACTCAAATCAAGCTCCCTATCCTCATGTGAGGAAACAGAAAGCTTATTAGTATTTTATCAGGCCTTGGCTGGTGTGGCTCAGTTGGCTGAGCATTGTCCCATGCACCAAAAGGTCACTGTTTCGATTCCCAGACAGGGCACAAACCCAGGTTGCGGATTCAATCTCCAGTCAGGGTGTGTGCGGGAGGCAACCAATTGATATTTCTCCCTCACATTGAAGTCAGTGTCTCTCTCTCTCTCTCTCTCTCTCTCTCTCTCTCTCTCTCTCTCTCTCTCTCTCTCTCCCCTCCCTCCCTCTATAATCAATAAAAACATATTTTTTTAAAAGAAGTATTTTATCAGGATAGATGGGCATACTCCAAGTCGCTATCACATCTAATGTAGCCAATAATTTCCAATTAGCAAATCAGTATAAAAGATCACTAAAAATTACTTATGGAAAGAACAGGGTCTTTGGAATCAGACTTCCTGGGTTCAAACTCTGGCTTGAATACTTTCCATGACCTTATATGAGAAAGGATTAACTCAGCCAACATGGCTTGCTGAAACTCTACACATTCCCCAAAATTGTCTGATTTCAGACTAGCCCTCAGCTAGCTCCTGGGAACTGAGAGCTTGGAAAGTTCTGTCTGATAAGAGTGTTTAATGTGCCTGTGGTCTTGGGCCACACTGTACCAGTATGAGCAGTTTATGCTACCAATGTGATTTATGGCAAACATCTCTTTTTCTCTGAGGTTCAGGAACTTAAGTAATTAAGGTCAGTCACACAGGTGCTACATTCTGGACACCCAGGCTAAGATGAGCTTCCCTGTTTGGGAACACTTTGCACATATCATCATATATCACTTCTGGGGGAATTAAGCACATCTGTGTGACTCCAGGGGGAAGGGACACCTGGAAGCTTGCACCTTGTTCCATCAGACTTTCCCTCGTGTGTTTTTATGATTTTACTCTGTATCCTTTCATAATAAACCCTCACCATGAGCATAGCAACTTCTGAGTCCTGTGAATCCTAGTAAATCATTCAGATGACCTTGGGACCTCTGATATAAACAATCTCTAAAATTCCACCTATTTATATTTCTATTCCCATTATCTTTCTGAATGGTAGCTTTCACAGACAGAGTAACTATTCAATTTATCATCCACACTGGGGGGGGCAGTATTAACCTTTTGCACTCGGATGTCAAGTGTGACTCGACACAGTTAGCATCGAGATTAAAATTACTCTTTGAATGTATCAATAATTTGAAATATAAAAAAATCCAAATAAATAAGTTTGTATGAAAAGAAACTCCAGTTTTTTATTCTACTGCCACGCTTTGTAAAATCTGGGGTATTTAAAAAATTAAATCCAGAGTAGAATAAAGAAATCGAGAAAAAAGCAAGCAAGTGCAAAGGGTTAAGAGTAAAAAAGAGCAGCCATTAATTATTATTACCCTCTCTATATATAAAGAGCCAGGGTCGTAATATCTACAACGACCAGAGGCTCCATCAAATGCCTGGCTGCTCGTGCAGCAGGAGAGTGGGCTGAACTGCTGACCTCTCGGAGAGAGAGAGAGGCGGGGTTGATCAGCAGTGGCTTTGCCAGCAGCCAAGCCTCTCTCTCGCTCTCTCTACAGAGATCAGCAGTTCAGCCCACTCGCCAGCAGCCTGGGGCGGCTGCTGATCAGCCCCGCCTCTATGATCAGGCCCAGAGATAGGCCCAGAGATGCTGACTAGCATAGAAACCTACCAATCAGAATCAAATCTGGGTGAATTGCGAGGAGCCAGTGATTGCCTAGGAGGCGGGCTTTTGATGCTGACAGGCATAAAAACCGACCAATCAAAACCAAATCTGGGTGAATTGTGAGGAGCCAATGGCTGCCTAGGAGGCGGGGCTTTTGATGCTGACTGGCATAAAAACCGACCAATCAGAACCAAATCTGGGTGAAGTGTGAGGAGCCAATGGCTGCCTAGGAGACAGAGCTTTTGATATTGACTAGCATAGAAACCGACCAATCATAACCTACTCTGGGTGAACTGCGAAGGCAGAACCTAAGGTGGGGGCTGAGGAGGGGTTTTAAGGGCAACAACTGTTTGGTGTAAGGTGTTAGAAAGTGATTCAATTTTTTAATGACCTGTTTGGCAGTATAGTGCATATGGCTGGCTATCAGTCCAGATATAGGGATTATGTGTTTTTGTCTGCCAAGAGCATCTCCTCCTGCTGAAGGCTCGTCCTAAGCAATCCTACCCTATATAATCTATCTATACTAATGAAAGGGTAATATGCTAATTAGACCGGGTCAACCGTCCATCTTCCAGATGTCTGACTTCCTTCCAGACAAAGCCTTGGTGGTGGGGGCTAAGGCAGAGGCAGTTAGGGGCGATCAGGCCGGCAGGGGAGGGCAGTTGGGGGCGAGATCAGGCCGGCAGGGGAGGGAAGTTGGGGGTGACATCAGGCCTGCAGGGGAGGGCAGTTAGGGGCAATCAGGCATGCAGGCAGAGAGGTTAGGGGTGATCAGGTAGGCAGGGGGGCAAGGTAGGGGCGATCAGGCTGGTGGGGAGCAAGGTAGGGGCGATCAGGCAGAGGGGTTAGGGGCAAGCAGGCCGGCAGGCAGAGGGGTTAGGGGCAAGCAGTGGTTAGGAGCCAGTCATCCGGATTGCGAGAGGAATGTCAGTCAGACATCCCCTGAGGGGTTCCAGATTGGAGAGGGTGCAGGCCGGGCTGAGGAACCCCCCTCCGTGCACGAATTTCATGCACTGGGCCACTAGTATATAATAAAAGCCTAATATGCAAATTGTCCCCTTGGGCAGTTGTTTGGGAGTTCAACCAGGAGACCAGGAGTTCAACCACTGACTATGACATGCGCTGACCAGGGGGTGGCGCAGACATGGTGGCAGTCAGCAATGCGGTGCTGGCAGCGGGCGGCAATAGAGGCACTGCCGGCACTGATAGGCCCCAACGAGAGTGGGACTGCAGCGGGATAGTGGAGCAGATGAGTGGGCAGTGCCAGGCCAAGGCAGGTGCGAGCGGGGGCACAGGTGCTGCCCAGGGCCCAGAGGTCATCTGAAACCTGCCCTTACACTCCAGATGCTCGTGCTTCGATCACCGGCCAGGCATAGGGACTGCACCTATACATGAATTTCGTGCACTGGGCCTCTAGTTATCTATACTAATAATAGCCTAGGTGGTTGTCACGCCCTCATGCCATGATGCCCTCACGCCGTCACAATCCCACAATCCATCACCAGGAGGCTGTGTGCGCAGCGGGTGCACGCGGGTGGGCGGGGACTTGACACTGTGTGTGCAGCGTGGAGATGGGGCCCGGCAGCCGCTCCGCATGGCCAGGTGGTGCGGAGGCGGGACCACCGGCTCCGGCCTACCTCTTTGGGGCAATTCATTGAGGAGCCCCACATGGGTGGGCGGGGCCTACCTCTTTGGGGCGACTGATTGCGGGGCTCCCACATTGTTAGAGGGCACAGGCCAGCCTGGGGGACCCCACCTGAGTACATGAATTTCATGCACCAGGCCTCTAGTGTTATAATAATAGATGCGATGTTATCATAAAACAACAGCTTGCAACAAGAGATATAAGCGGGACTATTCAAAGCATAGTGAAATGTATGGTCACCCTATTCATAGGTGATCCAATGGGACAAAGAGTAAATTCTAAACAGCAGGTTTCTTGCTATAACTGCTCTTCAGTAAAATGTCATAATTATATGTTCTTAATTTAGGAAAATAATTCCTAAAACTTAATGCACTAAATGTTAAATTTTGCTTTAAAAAAATCAAAGACCCTCTTCAAAAAACTTTCTAATATGCATAACACATGGACACAGACAGTAGGTTGGTGGAGGTATGTGGTGGGAGGGTGGGGGCAGGCAATAAAGGGGTCAGTGGGAGAAAAAAGGGGTCATATGTAATACTTTCAACAATAAAGATTTAAAAAAAACACTTTCCTTATCATTTAGCAAAATTACTTAATATGGTTAGAAATTGAGTGCCCCCCAAATAGATACACATTGACAATCTGTTACATGGACAAGGCCAATACAAAACTAATAATCTATAAACTGAAGTAAAAAAAAATAAGAAAAGAAATTAATGGGTTCTAGCCAGAACCAAATAATAATAATAAAGTTGCTATTGCACTATATTTCACAAGGAGAAATATTTTTTTAAAAGCTAAACACTAGTAGTGAATAGTAAATAGCACCCTCTTGTGTTTCATTTTTAAAATAATATAAAGTTTAAAGTTAATTTCAATATAACAGTTATCTACTAAATAGCTACTCGTTAATCTACGGCCTCAAGGAATTCAAAGACTGGTGGAAGGAAAATTATTTTTAATTTACTAAGAGAATTGTGTTTTAAATTTTCCTTCATTTTAATAATACCTAGTTTAAAAAAAATAGCTATTTAACTCTAAGTCTCAGTTTCTTCATTTGGGCATATTCATGGCACCCATCCCATAGAGTTGTTTTAGTGATTAAATGAATAAATATAAAGGGCTTCGAACAGTGTCTCACCAAAAAAAGCACTCCATATACATTAGCTAGTACTATAATACTATATACAATTTCTTTCTGAGTTTGGGGACTTCTGTTAAATTTCAGGAGGACTTTATCCTACTGTTTCTAAGCTGTAATATTAAATAAAGTACATAAATGTAAAACTAACAAGTTATAAGATAGAAAAGGTCTTAAGCCCAAGAATAGTAGGAATAAACTTAAGAATACTAATAGAATGGCAAATGGTCTAAAAAAATATTTTCTTAGCAGAAAAACATTCTAGAGAGATAACTGGTTTCACTCAAACCAAGAATAAAATATACCACTAAAAATATACCAATAATGCTAGGGAAGAGAGAGAGACTGAACTTAAAAATCAGATCAAGTACCTTTAAAGAAAAATTATGAATGTAGCCTAGGTACACACTCCAATGTATACCACTGAATAATATTCATAACCTTAAAGGTATGACTGGATTGTAGACTGGATCTGCACTAAACCTGACCTGGACACTAATGTGCCAATGATTATAATCCTAGTAAAAATAGAGACATTTATTGTGCATTTACTACAAGTGAGAGAGAGAGAGAGAGAGAGAGAGAGAGAAACATTGATGTGAGAAACTTCAACCAGTTGCCTTCTCGTATGCACCCCGACCAGAGATCAAATCCTCAACCTAGGTATGTGCCCTGACCAGAATTGAACCCGCAACTTTTTGGTGTATAGGGCAATGCTCCAACCAACTGAGCCACACCAGCCAGGGCTAAATTTTCAATTTCAATATGAAGGAATTAAGAGTTGATGAAGGGACTACCTGTATTTTATATTCATGTCATAATGATTCTGAAAGAGATCATATCAATGATCCTTTTTATATGATTACTAGTAGCCCATTTGCACGAAGATTTGTGCAATAGACCTTCATTCACCTGGCTGCCTGCACCAGTTTTCTGCTGGCACCGGGGACCCAGGCCTTGGCTGTGGCCACCACCTTCTGCCTTCTTTCAGGGTCAGGGCTTGGCCCCGGGCGGTGGCCTTGGGCTCGGCCGCACCCAACATCCCTGCTAAGGATCGAAGGAGCCGACCCGCAGTGGTTTCCTGCGATCCGTGCAGGCTCCCCGCTGGTGCCCAAGGCCGGGAAAGCCTCGGGCGGCTTTCCCAGCCTTGGGCTCGGCCGCACCCAGCGTCCCTGCTACCGATCGCAGGAGCCGACCCCCAGTGGTTTCCTGCAATCCGTGCAGGCTCCCTGCTGGTGTCCAAGGCCGAGAAAGCCTCGGGCGGCTTTCCTGGCCTTGGGCTCTGCCACACCCCAACGTCCCTGCAACGGGTTCCTGGTGGGCGTGGCGTGGTTGGTGGGCATGGCTTGGGTGTAGCGAAGGTGCGGTCAATTTGCATATTTGTCTATTATAAGGTAAGATTTATCTTAGAAAAGGTTAGTAATGATAAATTAGCATTTATTCAGTCTATACTATTATGGCAGTGTTACTGTTCCAAGTGCTTTAAGTATATTATTTTATTTAACCCTGCACAGTAATCCCATAAGGCAGGTACTTTTTTTTTTTTTTTAAAGAAAGGCAGACTGCCACGTGCAGCACCTCATTTGGATGTGTCTGGAGTCTTGGAAGCTTGACTACCCTACGTTCTCCTACAAATGGACCTTGAGAGCTTGTTTGGAGGTTCTAGCAGGGGAGCGCAGCTACTCGTATACCCTTGACCGAAGACCGGTCCTCTCCTCTGGGGGGAAGGTCGTCCTCTTCGACCGAGCACGCAGCTTTGGGAGGGACGCACATGGATCGGTGAGGGAGGAGGGGGACACCCGCCTAGCCAGCCAGATCAGCCGAATCAACCCTGGCGATCAAGGGGGTGACAGATGTCGCAGCCAGATCGCCCTCACATCCAAGGCAGGTACTTTTATTAACAACTATTTACTGACGAGTAATCTAAAGCAAAAAGTTAACTACTAACACAGTGATGTAGTAAAGTATTTATTAAATTCAGAAAGTGTCACTGCAGAGCCAACATTCTTATTTACTAGGAATAATCCTTTCAACAACAATAAAAAACAGCACTTTGTTTTTAATGTAGTAAAAGTAATTATTTAGAATATTTGGAAAATACAGAAGAGCATAAAGCAAATTTTTAAGTTCCCATATTTTTACCACCCACATTAACCTAGAATTGTGCAAAACAAAAACTGCTTGTACTACAGGAAATTACATTGTAGCCCCTGCATTAAGACTTCCCAGAAGTCTAAGGAAGAAGTGGGGTTTTGAGTTTGTAAGGCTAATATATCAAATGTTCATTTTAAAAATGAAAGTAGCCTCTGATTATTTCTTTTTCTGCACAAAAGCCAATCATGAGAACATTTAAAAAAACATATTGATATAAATTATTAGAACTATATTTAAACTTCCAAGCAAAAGTTGATTTTAAAAATGATATATGGCCTTGAAAGATAGTCTACCTATAATTAAACATGGTACACTTGATGTTTTGAGCAGTGATTTCAAACAAAATAAAATGAACAAAAATCTTAGAATGTTTTCCACTATACAATTTCGACTAATAAGTACATAAGGCATGATGGGAAAATCACTATTTGGCAAATACTACAATAATAATTTTTTCAGGCAAGAGTTATCAATAGATGTTAAAATTAATAACCAAAAACATGATTAGGAAAAGAGTATTTATGTGATCTCTAAATTACTCCCTAAAAAATACTTTTAAGCATGAAGGGAAAATGGAATTTTACAGTAAACCTGACAATTACTAATTTAACCAAGAAATCAGAATAAATATCACAAGTAATAGGACAAAAATTATATCATGTACCTCCTGATATGATGCATTAAAAGGGAAGTAACATCGCTTCTGTGGTATTCTTGCCAAAAATACGTAACCTGATTTAATTATTAAGAAATACCAAACAAATCCAAACTGAGGAATATTCTAAAAATAACTGGCCAGTACTCTTCAAAGAATCAAGGCATGAAAGACATGAATAAAAGACAAAAATTGAAGTACTACTGCAGAGTAAAGGAGACATGAAAACTAAATGCAATATATGACCTGAATTGGAGTCTGAATGAAAAAACATTATATTAATGGGACAATTGGCAAATTTTGTATAATGTCTTCAGGTTAGACAAGAGTATTCTATCAGTGTTAACTTCCTGATTTGATCACTGTGCTTTGGTTATATGGACGATGTTAAATTTGGGGAATCTGGATGAAGATAGAATAGGGAAGAATTATTTGTATTATATTTGCCATTCTTTTGTAAGTCTGAATTAATTTCTAAAAAAAATATTTAAGGAACCAAAAAACTTGAGGAACCGAGCTCAAAGGGAACTCTCCTGCTCTACATCCAATTCCTTCCTGAAAACCTACCATTCTACACTAGGAAATAAAGAATTCACCTTAAAGAGAAACACTATAAGCTCAGTTGTTTCCTCTCTTTCAAACATATTTTGAAGGGGAACAATTAAATTTTAAGTTGCTTCCAGCTCCAAAATTCTGACTTTAAGTACCTGAGTTCCAAAATACTTCCTTCACCACTATAAAGTGAACAATAACAATGTCTACTACATTCTAGGCTCTATGCCGTCAGCTTCATATATATATTAGCTCTAATTCTTACAATGCTGGCAAGGTAGGTATGAATATCAGCCCCTACAGATAAGAATATTCGGGATGGGTAAGGTTAAGTAATTTGCTCATATAACTGTTAGATGACAGAGCCAACAGTCATATCCATACCATCTGACTCCAAACACCAATTTCACACTATGATGCCTCCCAAGAGTACTGTTGAGATGTCAACAAAACATGTAAATTACAATAGCAAGTATCATCAATTTGATTCCAGGATTTATCATGAAGAAGTAGCAATGTAAATAACTGAAAATATAAATTTTACATTTCTAATTATTGAAAATTAGACTTCTCAACAAGAAAAAAAAGATAAGAAAAAAATATTAGAAATGCTGAATCAGTCTAACAGTCTCTAATTCAATTGTTTACAGAAATATTGTTTCATTTCCCCACATATATATGAGACAAATCTTACTGAAAATGAAAAGTTTTAATACTCTGGTAATATAGTATAGTGTAGCAAGCAGAATTTTCCTAAAATGATCCTGGGCACTCATTCTGGATTACCTGGAAAATAAAGCAACTAGGCCAGGGCTCCCTCTTTCTCCAGCAGGAGGAACTGCACCAGAACTCACCTTCCCATGGGATCAGGGTTATACCTACCCCGCCCACACCACCACAATGGCCCATAAGAAAGCTGCAACCTCCCAAATGCTAGTCAGCTGAGTTTCCCAGATTACACTTAAAAACAGGTGGCAACTAAACCTATAAAGCCTAAAGCTTAAGTAGTGTATATGTATATGTGTCACCCCACTGACAAGGGTGCTTTCAAGCCTACAGAATAATAATGTTGGGTGGGGTGGGGCAAGGCCTCCTTTGGCACACCATTCTATGTTAGGTAGCACCTACCTGGGCACAATTTCCTTTGTGATACTGGGAAGATTAGGTGATCTTTCTTCACCTAAGTATTCTTGGCTTACAAACTAAGTCTATTTCTTATCATATAATTTTATCATCATGTAGAATTTATCCAAAGCCATCACACACATATATAGAATAAAAAGATTCACAAATTCTTATAAAAGTGAAAAAGATAAAAGGAATTCTTATCCAATTCAATTTGTATACTAATAATACTTTATATGCCTTCCTTAAAAATATATGCTTTAATGATGTTAGCTAAAAATGACTGACAATTATGTCAGTCATTTATCCACAAGCTTCATGTACAATATAATTTTTTAAATCTTCACCTGAAGACATGTTCTTTGATTTTTAGAGAAAGGAGATAGAGACAGAGAAAGAGAAAAGGAGAGGGAAAGAAACATCGATGTGAGAAACACTGATCACTTGCCTCCTGCATGCATGCCGATGGGAGCCAGGGATTGAACCCACAACCTAGATATGTGCCCTGACTGGGAATCAAACCTGAGATTTGATGTACAGGAAGACGCTCCTACCAACTGAACCACACCAGCCAGGGATACAGTATCTTTTTTAATATCTGTACCTATTCTATGAGTTGGTATTATCATTATCCCCATTTTGCAAATAAAAAAACATGGTCAAAGAGGTTAAACAACTTGTCCAAAGTTATATATCAGTACAAAGTGGAGTCTGAATGATTTTAACCACTATTAGTTTGCTTTTATTCACTGATCTTTCAAACAATCTCATGAGGTCTGTAGACAGCAAATTGAAACAGGCATAGTTTACAGGTAAAAAAACTCAGGGTCTATAAAGATTAAATGATATGCTCAATCTCATACTAAATTACCATAACTAAAATAATTTCACAAAAGCTAGTCTAACACACTTGGTACCATAGTAGTAACAAATGCTATACTTGGAGCTCTAGTTTGCATGTTTATTCTAACATAGCCAAAACTTATCTTTCTATATCTATAGAAAAGTTTAGCTGTTAGTTATCAATTATTTCTAAACTACAATTGAACAAGACTGATGGTGATTTAATTGCTACATGGGGTCCAGAAAACAATGACAGAATTTGGAATCATCAAGTGAATTTTTATGCCTCCATTATCAGCTTGCCATAACAAATTAATTGAGGACAATATGATGCTTATAAATAACTCAAACAACCAACATTAATATTTAATGAGCTTCTATTCTCACTCTGTAAATATTTTAACATTCCCAATGAAGATATGCCACAACAGAAAGGACTCTAAAAAAAGCTAGCTATCAACTCTGAAATTTACTTATTTGGCAGTCAATATCACACTAAAATAGTACACATCAGATACAAATAAGATCACCTTTTTTCCCAACTTATAAAGAATTAAAAAAGGAATAAGAGAACACAGAAGCTGATTATTCAATTTCAATTCAATTCAATGCCTTTCTCAGATTTTATATAAGATATAAAGTCAAATCTGGGACAGCATGCATGTCTTAGAAGCATGAAATCTTTGCATAAAAATATGCTTCCATGATCATTTGAATGGTCATTTTTAATATTCAAAATACCAAAACTAAACATATATTGAGTAATTATATGTTGATGTTTAATAAGTTTTCTCAATCCGCTTTCTAAAGAACATGCAAAACCAAGAGATTTTGACCTAAACTCTCTTGGTTTATAATTTTCCACACTTTTTACATATCACTTGCCTTTCTCAAAACTAGAGGTTGGACAAAGCAAGAAAATCAGTTCTAAATAAGTTCTGAATAGCTATTTCATGAAAGAAGCAGAAACAATAAGCTACTTCTTTCCATCTTTGTTCACTCAATGTTTTTAAAGTGACTGACTCAGGCATGAGCATTCCCTCATGATAATCTTAATGCAATAAAATTATTTGTAGCAACTACATTTTTTTTACTGTTAGTTAATACGTTCATAGCAACCACTTTATTTTATCTTTCTAACTAACTTTTCTCCTAATTAACCTTTGGGTTTTGCTGTCACTTATTTTACAAAAAATTGTAAATTTTAAGCATTAAATATTACATGCATTCATTCAACAATTACCTACTGAGGATCTACTATCTGCCTGGACCTCTGTACACACTAGGGATAAATAAGTAAACAAAATAAACAAAAATCCTGACCATCACAGAGCTTATATTATTATAAGGATAAATGACAATAAACAAGATACAGTCAGTCAAATATATGGTATACTAAATAGTGGTAGGTACTAAGGAAAATAATACAGCAGAAAAGGGGTTAGAAAATATTAAAGAAAAGGGCTATGGGATACATAGAGAAGGTAACATCTGAGTCAAGACCTGAAAGAATGGAGCTAACCATGGAAATATCAAAAGGAAAAACAATCTAGGTAGAAAGAGCAGCAAGCACAAATGCTCTGATGTAGAAGCATGCCAGTATTTTGAGGAATAGCAAGGAGATCGGTGTGGGTAGAGAAAAAGGAAAAGGAGTAGAAGACGAAGTAAGATAAGTAGCAGGATATGGGAAGGGGAATCTAATTATGTGGGGCCTCATGGGTCATTTGTAAGAAATTTGGCTTTTCCTTTACTCAGAGTAAGAAGAAAAGCCATTGAAGAATTCAGAATGGAAGAGTGTAAGATGTGACATATTTCAATAGTATCACTTTGGCTGTTTTACTGAGATAAGACCAAAGGGAAAAGACAGTAGAAGCAGAAAGACCAGTCAGGAAACTACTGTTATAATCCAGCAAGAGCTAGTGGTGGCTTGGATCAATGTAGTGGCAATGCAGAGTGTAGTAAGTGGTTATATTCTGTATATCCAACAGGATTTGCCAAAGAGATGGGAGAGGTCATAAAACCAAAATAAAGCAACTACAGACACAGGATGAAAACCAGGCAAGTAAGGTATCCTACAAGCCAAGTGAAGAAAAATGTCATGAAGAAGAAAGTGATCAACAATCTTAATCAAATAAAGGACTGATGAGACTGATCAGCAACTATAGAGCTGGAAACCTGATTGAAATGTGTTCCAGACAAAAAGAAAAAATTGAGACATTTTATACAGACATCTTAAAAGTGTTTTTGCTATAAGGGGTTGGGGGAGAAATGAGGCAGTGGCTGGAGAAGGAAGTAGAGAGAGGACTATTTTTTTTAAGATGGGAGAAAACATTAGGGGCTAGTTGGAATGATCTAAAAATAGAGGAAAAATGGGAGCAAGTTCAGTTGCACCAATATGGATACCTAGGCACAGATGGGGCATGTCCTTGGACTTAGAAAGCATGACGTCTGGCTTGTGAGTGGGAACCTCTGTGTAACATGCGATCAAAGAGCAATTTAAAAATGAATGATGTTGAGAAGGGCAAGAAGATTTTTATTCAAAAGTGTGCCTGGTGCCATACTATGGTAAAGGGAGGCAAGCACAAGACTGGGCCAAATCTCCATGGTCTATATGGGTAAGAGAAAGGTCGGATCCCTGGATTTTCTGCCAATAAGAACAAAGGCATCACCTGGGGAGAGATGGAATATTTGGAGAATTCCAAGAAGTATATCCCTGGAACAAAAAAATGATCTTCGCTGGCATTAAGAGGAGTGCAGAAAGGGCAGACTTGGTAGCTTATCTCAAAAAAAGCTACTAATGAGTAATCGGTGGCCACTGACTTATTACAACAAACGTCTTACGACATTTTTTATTTGTACCATATTTAAATTGATTTCACACACCAGAATTCAGATCATGAACAGCTAGTAAAACATTTATTTTGGGAAGTTCTGATTTAAATAAGACTGGCTTGTGGTTAAATTAATATAATCAGCATTTTGAAAGTTGATGGTAATTTCAGTTCAGCAAGTGCTATCATTGTTTTCCCCTTCTAAAAAAATGATTGGCCTTGATTCATAATGTTTAACTTTTCACAGAGATGGTGGAATGCCATCCTAAACCCTGTAGGAGATTGGTTTTATACTTAGATTTATATAACTGGTGTATTAATATGTTTAAATACTGAGGAAATCCCTTTACTATTTCTTAGACCAGCAAGACTCACTTGTATTTCAAGTTGTGCTTATTAGCAAGGTCTTAAGATAAGCTGGCAGTGTCCACTTTATCATTTTGGTCCTAACTATGCCAATTCAATTAAAATTCCCTATCTAAACTATTGCCTTTATCTAGTTGCCTTTTATTTAATAAAAGACATTTCAGTGTGGTTTATGTATAATCCTATATAATAAAAGGCTTAATATGCAAATCGACCGAATGGCGGAATGACTGGTCACTATGACGCACACTGACCACCAGGGGGCAGACACTCAACGCAGGAGCTTCCCCCTGGTGGTCAGTGCACTCCCACACGGGGAGCGCCGCTCAGCCAGAAGCCGGGCTCACAGCTGGCAAGGGCAGCAGCAGGAGCCTCTCCCGCCTCTGTAGCAGCGCTAAGGACTGTGAGAAGGTGCAGGCTGGACTATGGGAGTCCCTCCCCCTACTTCCCAGTGCACAAATGTCGTGCACCAGGCCTTTAGTATCAAATAAAGAACACTTAACACTTCTCACATTTTATAGATGATCTATAGCAGGGGTCCTCAAACTTTTTAAACAGGGGGCCAGTTCATTGTCCTTCAGACCATTGGAGGGCCGGACTATAGTTTAAAAAAAAAACTATGAACAAATTCCTATGCACACTACACATATCTTATTTTGAAGTAAAAAAACAAAATGGCAAAAACACCCGCATGTGGCCCTCGGGCCGTAGTTTGAGGACACCTGATCGATAGGGTTAGTCAGATGCTTTTAAAATTCAGCATGAGCCCTAGCCAGTTTGGCTAAGAGGAAAGAGTGTCAGCCCTCAGACTGAAGGGTCCCTGGTCCAAATCCAGTCAAGGGCATGTACCTCAGTTCCAGGCTTGATCCTCCGCTTGGGGAGGGCATGTGCAGGAGGCAACCAATCGATGTGTCTCTTTCACATAGATGTTTCTTTCTCTCTGTCTCTCCCCTTCCCTTCCACTGTCTCTAAAAAGAAAAAAAAAGTCAATGGAAAAATATCCTCGGGTGAGGATTAACATAAAAAAAAAATTCAGCATGACAATATATAGTAGCAAACATTGCTTGTGAATTCTTTAAGTCAGACTAAGTTATAATTCAGGATTGTGTTGAACAGTTATTCAAAAACAACTATAAAATTACTGTATATATTTGTGATTGGTAATGGTGCTTTTGACAACTTACTAGAAGGATTAAAGTAGAGAATAGATTAGTAACATAAAATTGTGAGTTATGTGATCATAAGGCTTAAGATAATTTAAAAAAAATCACAGATCAAGAAATAAATAAAAGAGAGGAAAAATGACACAGAAGAGGGAGAATTGTTACAGCAATGAGGAGAAAACTAGTATATAAGTGGGTGAATTGGCCTTAGCTAGGAGTATAGTGAGTTCACCTCTCATAGAAGAGAGAATAGAGCACATGGACACAGATGTTCTCCTCTGCTTGCTTCAATTTTCTCAGTGAACTAGAAAGCAACATGCTAGAAGTGCTAGAGGTTTAAGGAGAAAAGAGAATGTATCAGTAGTTACCTAGAGTATGGACCAGTGAAAGGACTGGATAGCGTTAAGGACTCTTGGAGGTTAGGGATTATGAATTTAAAGTAAAGCCAGTAAGTATGGTTATGTTTTTTTCCTCTATGTATGTTCAAATGTATAGGTACAAGGAAGGAATTGAGTACTATATACAAGGCTATGATTATCATGATGACTATAGACTTTAAGCTGGGTAAGGAGGATCAGGGACAGTGAAAATAAAATAGGTTTAAAAGACTTAAGATTCCAACAGGCTCAAAGATTTGTAGGAGTAATAGAAATTGTGATATGAAAGATAAGAGGTGGCAGAGAGTGCAAACTGTGAAGTTGAAATGATGGAGGAATTGAAGTTTGAATAAAGACAAGATCAAGAAGTAAGTAGTGAGGTAGGGGAGAGGGCAAAATTTATTGGAGAAGAGGAATTCCAATGTTTGAAGACACCAATGTACTGAATTATCCACATGAACACTGAAATCACAAGCAGTATTGAAGTGAAGGCACTGAATAATTCTTCATGAGTCTCCCATGTCTGTACATAATGTGAGCAGAGTTACTGACTGCTTTATTGTGGACTATCTTTTCAAGCAAGCTTGTCTAGCAAACAGCCTTAGAAAATAGAGAGTGTCTCTCCAAAGCAAAGGGTAGGTTTACCCTTAGAAAATATTATCTTCCTCCACTTCAAGGGCAGACATGCTTAGTGTCCACTATCAAAGATTCAAGTTCCCTAAGCTTGTGGTTCCTCTGCTATCATTCAATCTACTGTGTATGCAGGTATCACATGGCTCTTTTCAAGTCACACTTTGGAAATTGGGACTTGAGGGCTCAGTGTAAGCAAATGCTTTTACTTTGGCTACTGCTTTTGCTGTTAGTAATAAAGTCCTTTGTTTCTGGCCCAGAAAATCTCTCCTCTTCTGCCAACATCCATGAAACTGTGATAGTTAACTTGTTAGCTTTCAAGTAGGGTAAAATCTCAGACCCTTGAAAGTTTTTCATAGAATCTTCAATGAATGGAAGGTGGGAATGAAAGATTACTGCAACAGGATGGGTAGAAGGTGGTATAGTTTAATAATGTGAGATAAAGTTTGGAGATGTTTTAGAAGAGATAATGATCTGGAAAAAGCAATGAGAAGAGAAGCAAGGGAAGACCTCCAGGATCAATGTTATAAAGAAAGCATGAGAGGCAATGTTACAGAAGATGTTGAAGATAAAGAGGAATTTCCTGATGACTGACCTTGATCTCCAGGGACATTATAAAAGGTTTTCAGGAGACAGAGAGGAGTGGGTTTTGGGGTCAAATGTGGATATACATGGTAAGAGACTCATGACTCTTGGGCTTCTTATGGTGACTTACATGAACAAGAAAAAAGGATCGTGATGAAATTAGCTGTGATTAGTCTTAATAAGATTAAGTTAGTCTACGTGTTTTTACATCCTTCCTCCCTCTTTTACCCACCCAATACTACTATGGAATGCTTCATTTCTTACCAAAAGAAACATCATTTTAGAAAATTTGCAATACACATTTTTTAAAATGTAAATGGCAAAATTGTTATTTAAGATAGAGGCAAATGTTAACTTACTTGAATTAGATCTAAAATGCCAAGTTCACTTTCTGAAGAATCCACACAGAAGACAAAATATAACGTTGCATAATGTCTATAAATTAGTTTGTTGTCAGATCCTCCAATTAATCTAAATGACAAAACAAAACAATTGGAAAATTATAAGAACAAAATGAAAAACATTTTCATTACCTCAAGCAAACTAATAATTTACTTAAAAACATTTTATAAAATAAAAGGTAACATTTACTGGCATAGCATTCAAGTGAACTTGTATCAGAGACTGAGTAAATTAAGGTGGTTGTTTTCTTAAAAAATGTCAAGTAAAAGATTTTGCTGCTTCATTTTAATTCATTCATTCACTAAACTATCTACTGAGTATATACTATGTGTCAGACACTGATAGTGGATAAGGAGCAATAAACAAACATTATCAGAGTAGAAAGCACTACATAGAGAATCAAAATAGGATGATACCATATTGATTGGTTCATTACTTCAGATTAGATGTTAAGAGTGATATTTAGGCCAAGATCTAATAATACTGAGACAGCAATGACAGAATTTAGAGAAGAGCATTTCAGGCAGAGGTAACAACTAATAAAAAGGCCATTTCATCAAGAACAAAGTATGGATGTTCAGGGAAGAGAAAGACGGTCTGTAGACAAAGAAAGATTAGTAAGCAATGAGGTCAGAAAGAGGGCAGAAATCAGATGACAGAGCATATGAAAGTGCTTACTAAATTTAATTACATAAGCCACAAGCTTAAGACTGATTAGAAACGAGGGGAGAAAAAAAAAAAAGAATGACATTTCTACTTAAGTTGGACAGATTTCCCAACAGAATCACCAAAAATACATTTTGTTTTGAAATATAAATACAAAACAATAAAAACTCAATTCTTTAATCAAATGTTTTTATTTATATTTGTTAGAATTATACCATTTTAAAAATAATCTTTCCAAACATCTTATATTTTTCTAAATATAGTTTAGCTATCATAGTTAAGTTTACAATAATTAGTTTGTTCATCTTCTCAAAAGACCCTCTAACACTAACATAAAATCAAGACTAAATGTAATTAAGGGAAAATGTAAAAAAGGGAAAATGGCATATATTACTTACTCAATAAAAGTAACACTGAAGCCCTAGCCGGTTTGGCACAGTGGATAGAGCATCAGCCCGTGAACTGAAGGGTCATGGGTTCAATTTTGATCAAGGGCACATACCTCAGTTGCAGGCTCGATCCCTGGTCCTGGTCAGGCAACCAATGGATGTGACTCTCCCACATTGATGTTTCTCTCTCTGTGTCTCTCCCCCTCCCTCCCACTTTCTCTAAAAATTCAATGGAAAAATATCCTCGGGATGAGGATTAACAAAAAAATAAAATAAAATGGGTAAATAAAAAAAGTAATACTGAAATTATAAGTTCTATAGAAACAATTTCTCTTAGGTTCTCTAATAGCAAAGGGAGGAATAATCTTTGACAAAATTTTTTTAACTACGCTAGATATGTTTATAGAAAAGATTCAGTTAGAAAATATGTACACTTTAAAGATTCTCTAAGATTATTTTTATAGGTTATTATTGCAATTGTTCCGTGAAAGACACAAAAAGAGAACAAGCAGCAGGTTAAGAGAAGACCAAACTTTTGGCGTTATTAAATGGCTATTAATGTTGTTAAAAATTGCTGTTATTAAAAGAAAGGAAAGATATTAATATGGCAAGTATATATTTACCTTTAAAAATATAATTTCATCTTTAAACTACAGTACAATACTGATACAAATTCTTATATGGAATGCAATATACCATATAAAACCACAGAATTTTAGAAATCTTTTTAGTCCAAATACCAGATAAAAACTGAAGTAGAAGATTTTAAGTTACCTGACCAAAAAAGCCAGCATGTTAGTGACAAAACTAGGACTAAACCAGATGTGTATTCTCATCTCTGATGCAATATTTGATATCTACTTTTTATAAGGTTGGAAAAGAATAATCATGAAGTAAAGCCATAATTTATAGTTGAAACAGTGCCTGATTAGATCAATCAGGTTTTTGCATGTCTACCACATGCAGTGCACTATGGTGGGTGGTAAATTTCTTATGAGATAAGAGATTAAGAGACTGATATGACAGAAAGTAATAGTGATGGCAAAGACATTAAATTATAAAGGTGTAAGAGAAATAAGAAAATACAATTAAAATATAAAAACAGAAACCAGGTGTACCTGTCTCAACTATTAAATTGATAGCCTTAAGTTAATAGCAAAATTTACAAATATTTATCAATTTAAGTACAGTATGATATGAAATGAAAGTAAACTTTCTACGAGGTAAAAAGTAATTATGTTCAGATAAGAGTGACTTCTCTATTATCCTATTTTTCATAATATGCATTATATACCTTAAAATAAAAAAGCGTAGGCTTCTCTGACTAACTTGTGATTATTCATAATGGGACTCAGTTAAAGTTCAGTTTTTGAATTGTCAATGAGGAAATATCTTATTAAGAAATCAGTGATATAAACATGGGGGAACATTTATAAAACTATTTCAGAGCACATTATTTTCATGAAACCCATTAATTTAAAAGTATTTATAATAGTTGGCAAATTAATTATAAGTAATTTTATAAAGTTATTTTTGTTGCAATATGTGTGACATATAACACTACAAAGTATAAGTAATTCTTATTTTTCATTTAAAATAGAAAAATATATTAGCTGAATTCTAATCTATATACAGAAATGCCTATACATATACACATACAGACACATAGACATAGATTTGAAAAGCAGACTTCAGTCTTGTTTGTAATAATAAAATGTATGTCATCTAAAATTTAATGAACAGATCTATTCACTCTAAGGAATAGCCTGTAGTCATTACAAAGAATGAAGTTGCTCTAGATGTGTTTATACGGCAAAGCTTTTCAAATTACTAAGTGAAAACAAGAAATATGCAAACTAGCATACATGGTTTGATCTTAAGATCACACTTTTATATGTTAGTCAATGCAAAATTAATTTTCTAGAAAGACACACAAGAAATTGGGAAGGAGGACTAAAATTCGGAGAGAGAGAGAGAGACTCTTGATTTACATTTTACACTTCCTTATAGTGTTCTAATTTTCACCATATGAATATATTGCCTTATATAAAATACTTTTATAAAATTCTTAAAAAGAACAAATAAGATTGTATATCTTTAAAAATTATTTTTTTAAATATATTTTTCTTGATTTCAGAGAGAAAGAGAGAGAAAAACATCAATGATGAGAGAAAATCATTGACCAGCTGCCTCCTGCATACCCCACATGGGGGACTAAGCCCGCAAACCAGGCAGCAAGTGCCCTGACCGGGAATCCAACCGTGATCTCCTGGTTCACAGGTTGACGCTCAATCACCGAGCCATGCCAGTCAGGCTAAAAAAATTTTTAAGTTAGATTTATAGCTAACATAGGTGGCAATTAATTCACCTGATCAAATTAATTAAAATTTAAAAACCTTTACCATAAACAGATTAAACAGTATATATTCTAAACATACAAAGATTAGAATTGTCTATGAAATGCTTTACTTACAATCCTCCTTCTAAGAAATTACAAACATTTTCATCTCTCTTAGATACCAAATGGAATGTCTCCCTGATGATTTGCTGTTGTGTATCTTCACTCTGAGAAAGAATAATTCATATATGTTAGGATTGGATTTGTAGGTTTAACAGCATTTAAAATTTTTAAAAATAGGTTTCTGGTTAAGATGGTGGAGTAGTAAATGCTGTGCTCACCTCCTCCCACGACCACATCAAAATTACAAAGAAACTACTATAAGAAAACCATCATTGAGAACCTCCTGAAGACTAGCTGAACAGAAGTCCCATAACTAAGGATATACTGAAGACGTCACGTACAGTCAAGGGGGGTGGACAGTGAAGATGCTGAATGGGCCGGTCCAACACCCACATGTGGTGGCTAAAAATCGAGAGGGATATCTTGGCTGCTTAGGTGCCTCCACACTAGGGTACCCAGACCAGGATTCCAGGGTTGGGAAGAGAAGTCCCCGTAACTTCTGACTATAAAAACCAGAGGGATTGTGGCTGAGTGAGATGGAGGGTTGCTGGAGTTCCAAGCATTTGTCTTAAAGGGCTGGCACACAGACTTACTTGCTGACAGATTCACTCGCTCTGGGGAGGCAGCTCAAAAGGTTCCAGGAACATACGGAGCAGAACTGATTTATCTGGCTTCAGGATGAGGGCTGGAGGGGCAGCTTTTGCCCAGACAGAAGTGCTGGCAGAGAACACTGTTCTTTTGTTGATCCCTCCCTCAACCCATCCTGCACTTGCAGGTGGGTGCTGTATCGGAACCTCCATCCACCTAGCTAACAAAGTTAACCCAACCCTGATGATTCCCTGAGACCCCACCTCCCCCAACTTGCAAGTACACCCAAGCCGCTTCCAGTGCTTTTCCATACAAACAGCCTGTCTTGGCTCATGCTTCAGACTTTCCCAAAATCTCTTAAAGGTTCACAAACTCCAAAGAAGCAGTATCTGTCCTTACTGTGCCCCGTATCTCTTGCAAAGCAGCCCCAAGCCTGACAATACTGATAGCCAGCCTCAGTCACCTTAGCCTCTCCCAGGCACCTCCAAATTCAGTCAAGGGGCAACTATCTGTAGATCACTTTGCAGCTCATACCAAGTAGCCCAGATAGGGCAAAGGCAACAGCTAACTTTGGCCTGCACCAGAGTCCCTCCCAACAAAGGTTGGGACATACTCAAAGTGGACACTTTGCAGGTGTCAGAACCCTACAGCAAATCCTGCTCTGTAGGGCCAACCCCTGCACAACAGCTCCTGCACTGTGGTCAGAGCCAGTCCTCACAACCAATCAGCCGGAGGGTCAATCTCTCCTATTGACGTGCCAACAGTAATCAAGGCTCAACTACAACAGGAGGGACACCCAACCAACACGACTGGCTCACTGGGCCCCTCATGACAGTCCATAAGGCCACTCTATCAAGACCAAGAAACATGACAGCTCTACCTGAAACAAACACAGGGGAATAAAGAAACATGTCCCAAATGAAAGAACAGAACACAACTTCAGAAAAAGAACTAAACAAAATGGAGACAAACAATCTACCAGATGCAGAGTTCAAAACACTGGTTATAAGTATGCTCAATTATCTCAGTGAGATCAACAAAGAGACAGGAAACATAAAAATGGAGCAAGAAAACATAAAAAAAGAACAGTCAGAAATGAACAATACAATAACTGAGATGAAGAATACATTAGAGAAAATCAACAGCATATTAGATGAATCAAAGGACTGAATCAGCAATTTGGAAGATAAGGTAGGAGAAAACACCTAATCAGTATAGCAGAAAGAAACAAAAAAAAACAAAACAAAAAAGCAAGTATTGTTTCAGGGGCCTCTGGGACAAATTCAAGCACACCATCATTTGCATCATAGGAGTACCAGGAGGAGAAGAGAGAGAGCCAGGGATTGAAAACCTATCTAAAGAACTAATGACTGAAAACTTCCATAACCTGGCAAAGGAAATAAACATACAAGCCCAGGAAGCAGAGAGTCCTAAAGAAGATGAACCCAAAGAGGCCCACGCCAAGACACATCATAATTAAAATGCCAAAGGTTAAAGACAAAGAGAGACTCTAAATAGCAGCAAGAGAAAGACAGATGGTTACCTACCTATAAGACTGTCAGCTGATTTCTTAACAGAAACATTTCAGGCCAGAAAGGATAAGCATAATGTATTCAAAGTAATGAAAAGCAAGGGACAACAACCAATATCACTCTACCCAGCAAAGCTATCATTTAGAATCAAAGGACAGATAAAGAGCTTCCCAAACAAGAAAAAGCTAAAGAAATTCATCACTACCAAACCAGTATTACACGAATGTTAAAGGGATGTCTTTAAGAAGAAAGAAAAAAAGATCAAAATTATGAATAATAAAATGTCAACAAGTACCTATCTACCAACAATTACTTTAAAAGTAAATGGATTAAATGCTCCAATCAAAAGACATAGGGTAGCTGAATGGATATGTAACCAAGACCCTTACATACACTGCCTAAAGAGACTCACTTCAGATGGAAAGACACACAGAGACTGAAAATAAAGAGATGGAAAAAGAAATTTTTTGAAAATGGAAATTAAAAAAAAACAAACAGCTGGGGTAGCAATACTTATACCAGACAAAATAGACTTTAAAACAAAGGCTATAACAAGAGACAAAGAAAAACCCAGCAATTTCACTTCTTGGTATTTATCCAAAGAAATTCAAAGCACTAATTCAAAAGGACAGAAGAATCCATATGCTCACTGCAGCATTATTTACAGTAGCCAAGATATAGAAACAACTTAAGTATCCACCAATAGATGAATGGATAAAAAAGAAGGGGTACATATATACAATAAATATTACTCAGCCATAAAAATGAATGAAATCTTGACATCTGCAACAACATGGATGGACCTAGAGCATATTATGCTAAGTGAAATAAGTCAGCCACAGAATGACAAATACCATATGATTTTACTTACATGTGAAATTAAAAAAAAAAAATAAATGAACAAATGAAACATAAACAAATTCATAGATACAGAGAACATTTTGATGGCTATCAGATGGAGGAAGGTTAGAAGAATGGGTAAAAAAGGGGAAGAGATTCAGAAGTACAAATTCCTAGTTACAAAACAGTCAATAAAAAGCATATCCTCGGGTGGGGATTTAAAATAATAATAATAATAAATGATATTGTAATAACTATGTATGATGTCAGATGGATACTAGATTTATTGGGGTGATCACTTTGTAAGTTATATAAATAAAACTAACAATATTTTATGTCAACTGTAATTGAAAAAAAATAAAAATTATCAATAAAAAATAATTTTTAAAATGAAAGATAGTGTTGGGAAATTCACCTGATAGTTCCTTGAAGAGCTAACATATCACATCTTACAGAAACAGAAGCCAACATTTTCTTATGGAAAACAAAACAAAACAAAAGTCAATGCTTTATAGTTTACCACTACAATATAACTAGCTAATTTCTAAGTTTCAAGACCAATAAGAAAAATATTAGACAAGGGAATTATAGACATTAGTAAAAGGGACACTAGATATTAAAGTCAAAGCCCACTGTTTTATAAATGAGTAAACTGAAATAGAGAAGTTATAAATAATTCATATAGCTAATCTATTTTTTAATGGAACAAAGTCTGGAGCTTCTAATTAAGTAAGCTTAACTAAATGCAAATTGAGGTAAGAGGCCATCCATCTTACTCAACTTTATATGTTATCAGAAAATGGATTCTTGTGTGTGCCCTGACTGGGGATCAGACTTGCAACCTTGGCATATTGGGATGATGCTCTGACCAATTAAGCTACCGAGCTAGGGTGCAATATACAAATCATGTATCATAGAAATGTACATTTGAAACTTGTATAATCCTATTAACTAATGTTGTCCCAATAAATGTAATTTAAAAAGAAAAATGGAAACCAGAATGAAGAATAAACTATGTACGATGCTCATATTCTCACAGGAACAAAAGAGAAAGAGGGCGGCGGGGGGAGGGGGAAAATCCCCTGCTAATTTAAACTACAATTACATCATCAAGTACCCACACTATTGATGAAGACATGTAAATATGTCCAATAATATCAAGTATTGTTACGAATGCATAACAACAAAGCACTTATACAGTACTAGAAGAACTGTAAATTGGTACGACCACTTCTGAAAAGAGACCAGCATTGCCTAGTAAAGCTAAACATGCAAGTACCCTAGGACAATGTTATTCAACTCCTAGTTATGTCCTAGAGAAATTATAAAAGATGTTTGCAAGACTGCTTATAGCAGCACTGTTTGTAACAGTAAGAAAACTACAATGTAAACGTCCATTAATCCCAGAATGTATAAACTGTGGTTTATTTGTGCATGGAATTACACAGCAATGAAAATTAATGACTACAGTAGATACAATGCCAATGGTGATCTTAAAAATGTTGAGTTTTTAAATTAAGTCTGTAAACACCATGATTAAATTAAGTCCATAAACACCAGAAGACTATAAACACCATGATTTTATTTTTAGTTCAAAAACATGCTAAACTAAACAAATATTTAAAGACAAAAATATGTAGCAAAACAAAAATATAATATTATTTTTAAAATTCAAAGTGGTAGTTATAGAGAGGAAACAAGATGAAATACAAGAGAAATACAGAAAGATTTCAAAGATATTGGTAATTGAAAAAAGGGTGGTGAATGCATAGTAATTAGGGCACTACTTATCATATTTTACAGATATTTAATATATCAATATTCTTTTGTACCTATTAAATATTTTATTAAAAAGTTAAAAGGGAGGGAGCACTGTATAAGACAGTTGCCCTTTTCCTTCATCATGTTTGCTTCATTGTCACCTCCTTCTAGTCTTCATCTAGAGCTAAATGGTGGCCCTGGAATGACCTTATCTACTCTTGTGGTTTCAACCATATTATTATCTCCCTAATCTTTAATTGTCCCATATCTCTAGTACCTAAAAGAAGGCAATATTCTTTTCTGAGTTGGGATAGTATTTCCAGCTTCCAACTATACATCTCCACTTGTAGCTATAAAGTCATATTAAAACCCACATTTTGAAGACTAAAAACATTACATTTTTTCTAAAACCGATTTTTCTTACTATATTCTAATCTCAGTTAATAATATCAAGGCAAAAATTTTTAAGGTTCCTTTCCTTTCAATTCACATGTCTATTCCGTCACCAAGTCCTGTTAATTCTATTTCAGAAATAGTCAGACATTTCTCAACTCAGATTCTTATTCTTACTCAGAATACTGTAAGAACCACCTAAATGTTCACTCTGTCACCTCTCTCTACTCCATCCTACAAGCCACCAGAATTACTTCTAAAAAAACAGCATTTTTTACCTCCTTTCTTAAAGCCCTTCAGTTTCCATTTGATCTAAAATAAAGTCCAAACTCCCTACCATGCCATAAAACACCCTCCAAAATCTAACTGAGAACTATGTCTCAAAATTCATCTATTTCTTCTTCCCTATGCAATCTTCTCCAACCATATTGAAGTTCTCGCCATTTACTCCCTTCACATTTTCCTACTTCCTCATTCCATTCTCTAACAACATCCTTTTAAGACTTAGCTGAAACATGATAACTCTATGAAGTCCTTTTTTACTTTCTCAGGAAAAATTAGTTCCTTCTTCTTCATTGCTTCCTTGGCACTGTTTCTATTCCTGTTATACGCTTATAACAAAGTGCTCAAATTTCCTTTGTGCATATCTGAATTCTACCAGACTCTGAGCTCCTCCAGATAATCTTTGAATCTGAAATTCTTAACAAGTGGCTGGCATAGAGTAACCAATAAAAGTGTACTGAGTAAGTGAATATGTAATCTAAAAGATGGGATCCAGGATGAGAAACCAAGATGGCGGCATAGGTAAACACCTCAACTGCTGCCTTGCACAACAACTTCAAAACTACAACTAAAGGACAAAATGGACATCATCCAGAACCACAGGAAGGCTGGCTGAGTGGAAATTCTACAACTAGAAGAAAAGAGAAAAGCACCCTGAGACTCAGAGGAGCTGCAGAAGTAAAGGCAGAGGTACGGAGGCGCACGCGCGGAGAGGGCTGGCAAATGAGTATGCAGTTGTCTTTTTCAAGCGGGAGGGAGACAAAAGCTCCTGACTGCTCTGAACTCCAGTTTCGGGCAAGACTCTGGGGACCCAGACTCATACGGGGAGAAAATGGACTGACTGGCATCGGGCGGAACTTGAGGGCGGCTTTCTCTCAGAGGTGCTTGCAGCAATTACCGAGGGACACTGAGACCTGGGTACCTCTTAGGGCAGGGCTGACGGGAAGCCATTGCTGTTTGCTCTGCCCTGAGACTCTGCCCCCTCCAAGCTGTTCGCAGATGCTTTTGCATATGAATGGCCTGGTCCTTTGAAAACTAAACTTTCCTAACAAACTGCAGCTGAGTCAGTGAGACTCAGAACATCCAAAAGAAGGCCCAAGGCCCCACAGCAGCTTGCATTGCTTCACAGCTGGGCCTCATCTGGGCACCTCCAAAACCCAAACAAAGAAGAGGAATCTGCAGATCTCTCCATAGCTCCTACTGGGTGGCCTCAGGCAGAGGTTAAATTAGCACCTCCTTGGAGATCCAAGAGCCAGTGTACCCAGGGGTCAGACTCAGTGAGCACCAAAGCCCCACTGAAGCAAGTCTAGCCTCATAAGGGTGTCTCCAGCACAGAAGTTCTCCCATAGTAGACATAGTTGATCCTCACTGCCAATTGGCCTGGAGGTCAATTCCTCCCAGTGATACCAACAACAATCAAGGCTTAACTACAACAAGACTGTGCACACAGCCTACAAAGGGGTGCACCAAGAGTGTCCACCTCAGGTAACTGGGGAGGCTGAGCCACTGGGCCCTATAGGACACCTCGCACACAAAGCCACTCTATCAACACAGGGAAGCAGCCAAAATGTGGAGACAAAGAAACAGGTCACAAATGAAAGAAATGGAGGAAAGCAAACGACTGGATATAGAGTTCAAAACCACGGTTATAAGGTTTTTCAAAAATTTTCTAGAAAAGGCCAATAAATTTAGTGAGACCCTCGAGGATATGAAAAAGGACCAACTAGAAATTAAGCATACACTGACTGAAATAAAAAATAATATACAGAGATCCAACAGCAGACTAGAGGATCACAAGAATCAAGTCAAAGATTTGAAATACAAAGAAGCAAAAAACACCCAACTGGAAAAGCAAAAAGAAAAAAAGAATCCAAAAATATGAAGATAGTGTAAGGAGCCTCTGGGACAACTTCAAGTGTACCAACATCCGAATTATGGGGGTGCCAGAAGAAGAGAGAGAGCAAGATACTGAAAACCTACTTGAAGAAATAATGACAGAAAACGTCCCCCACCTGGTGAAAGAAACAGACTTACAAGTCCAGGAAGCGCAGAGAACCCCAAACAAAAGGAATCCAAAGAGGACCACACCAAGACACATCATAATTAAAATGCCAAGAGCAAAAGACAAAGAGAGAATATTAAAAGCAGCAAGAGAAAAACAGTTAATTACCTACAAGGGAGCACCCATACGATTGTCAGCTGATTTCTCAACAGAAACTATGCAGGCCAGATGAGAGTGGCAAGAAATATTCAAAGTGATGAATAGCAAGAACCGACAACCAAGATTACTCTACCCAGCAAAGCTATCATTCATAATTGAAGGTCAGATAAAGAGCTTCACAGATAAGAAAAAGCTAAAGGAGTTCATCACCGCCAAACCAGTATTATATGAAATGCTGAAAGGTATTCTTTAAGAAGAGGAAGAAGAAAAAGGTAAAGAGAAAAATTATGAAAAACAAATACATATCTATCAACAAGTGAATCTAAAAATCAAGTGAATAAAAAAATCTGATGAACAGAATAAACTGGTGAATATAATAGAATCAGGGGCATAGAAAGGGAGTGGACTGACAATTCTCAGGGGGGAAAGGGGTGTGGGGGGTGCGGGAAGAGACTGGACAAAAATCGTACACCTATGGATGAGGACAGTGGGGGGAGTAAGGGCAGAGGGTGGGGTGGGAACTGGGTGGAGGAGAGCTATGGGGGGAAAAAAGAGGAACAATTGTAATAATCTGAACAATAAAGATTTATTGAAATAAAAAAATAAAGAAAATAAAAGATGGGATCCACATCCCTTTATCTTATCAAATATCTAGGTTATCTTACACACACACACACACACACACACACACAGAGGTAATGAAGTAAAAACAATATGATGCAATAGTTAAAAGCATGAGCCTCATTCATAAAATTTCCTGCACAATCTTTCATGTTGATAGATGCAGAAGATCTCTTGACAAACAAATGCTCACATGGAAGGTTCTATCTGATCAGGATGACCAATATTGGACTTTTTGTGAGTAAGAAATAAACTTTTATTGTATTAAACCACTAAGATTTGGGGGATTGTCGTTACACCAATTGCAATTCTTACACTAGCTAAAACTGCCTGATCAACTCAAGTAAAGCTCATATATACAACTTCTAATCGTGGATTCAGAGTTTCCAATTAGCTTTTAGTATCTTAGCCTTAGATAAGAGCAGACAACTAAGGATATTGGACATCTAACATAAAAACTAAGGACAAAATAGGGGGGAGGAGGGAAGCAACTCAGAGGAAACAAATCAAGTAGGAAAAAGAAAAATTTAAAATATATACCATTAATATCAGAAAGATAAGAAACAAGAAAAGAAAGGCATACTGGAAAATAGTAACATTCAGAGATCAAAAAGGAGCTCGTGAAAATTAAAAATATAAGGAGAAATTTTAATACTCATGAGAAAAACTGAAAAATAAAGTTGAGAAAAACATCAAGAAAATAGAGTCAAAGGGTAAAAAGATAGAAAACAGAAGAGAAAGGATTAAAAAAGTAGGACAGAGCAGAGGAATGCTGAATAAAAGATTCAAAAAGAGAACACAGAAAACTGATACATTTTTCAAACAAGGAGGAGAAGAGTTTTCAGAATTAAAGGGCCCATCAAGTTCCCAGCACAATTAATGAAAATTGACTGATAGCAAGGGTCTGTGAAACTTTAGAAACTACAAACAAGAGTTTACATGTATTCTGGACAGTGAAAACAGATCACATGCAAAGAATAAGTACTCAGAATTATTACAGGCTTTTTGATAGCAATACTGGAAACTAAAAGGTATGGAGCAATGCTATAAAACTGGGAATCAAAATGCAAGATGATCAGATTTCCTAACACGGTTTCATAACTGAAGTCAAAAGAGATGTATTTCAGTTAGTCACAATTCCTAGATTACATCAGTCTAAAGACTAGAGTTACAGAAGGCTATATTATAAATACTTCTTAATGCATTAATGAAAAATAAAATTTAAAAATTCAGTAAGCCACTAATAAAACTTTCTCTTTTCCTATGTTCCTTTCCTGTCCTTATCTATATATATAAAAGCCTAAGCGACCGGCCGACCAGCAATGACCACCAGGGGGCAAACACTCCGACTGGTAGCTGTGACACACACTGACCACCAAGGGGCAGATGCTCAACACAGGAGCTGCCAAGCTGCGATGACTTGGCCGCAGCAGTTCTCGGTTGACTCACCCAGAACCAGAGAGGAGGGAGCCTGATTTTGGGGTACGTCACCTGAGAAGCACCCTCTCGCAATCCAGGACCCCTTGGGGGATGTAGGAGAGCCAGTTTCAGCCCGATCCCCACAGGCCAGGCCGAGGGACCCCACCAGTGCACGAATCCGTGCATCGGGCCTCTAGTGCAGCAGTCGCCAACTGGTGGTCCATGGACCATTGGTGGTCTGTGAGGTCCAAAAGGTTGGTGGTCTGTGGGGTCCGAAAGGATGGCAACTGCTAGTTTAAGGAAACCTTTGGAGCAGCGGTCGCCAACCAGTGGTCTGAAAGGTTGTCGAACGCTGCTCGACGGCATGTCATAAAAGGCAACGTCAGAACCAAAACTTCCCTCTTAATCCAACAGTAAATACATCATTATCCTTATCCCTCCCTCCCATGTACACTCAGAGGATAATTTTTTTTTAGAATATAAAGGATTACCAAGATGAAAAGAAACAGATCCTTTCTCAAAGCTTAATACAAAAAATAAAACATGAATATAACTATTTTTTAAACTTTTATTTAATGTTCTATATCTTGCTTTTTTATATTCCAAAAAAGAAATATATGTCTTTATTATCAAAATTAGAGGGCAATCCCTGACATATGAATAGTACAAATAATGTCATAAGAACTAAAGGGGTACAAAGACTTTCAGCAGCAAGATTATCATCTTTAAAAGTGACAGACATTTAGGAAGGTCCATAAAGAATAGGTAGAATTCAGAAATACAAAGAATAGACAGAGTAAAGTTGCATGACATTTGAGGCATAAAGAAAAATTTGAGCAAAAGATTAAAATCAGGAAAACAAAAATCACCTGGGAAATAATTAGTTCTTTGTGCATTAAAAAGAAGAGAAGTCTGAAGATTAAGCTTCAAAGCACTCCAACAATGAGGAATCAGGAAAAATCCACAAATGTGATTTTTTTGCCAGGCCTTTCCCAAGTAGGAAGTCTGGCTAGAGACTTGGTGTATGTGGGTAGGCCTCACTTCAGGTGATCAGGATGGGGCTATCCTTAAATCCCAAAAGTTGAAGTAATGTTCCAAGACAATTCAATGGGGAAAAGAATAGTCTTTTCAACAAATGGTGCTGGGAAAACTGGATACCCACATACAAAAGAATGAAGTTAGATCCCTACCTCTTACCATACAAAAACTCAAAATGGATCATAGACCTAAATGTAAAAACTAAAACTAACAGTTATTAATCTTTATGACCTTGGATAAGACAAAGATTTCTTAGATATAACACCAAAAGCACAAGCAAAGAAAAAAAGAGATAAATTAGATGACATCAAAATTTAAAATCTTTGTGCTGCAAATGATATCAATAGGAGAGTGAAAACAACCCACAGAATGGGAACAAAATATTTGCAAATCATATATCTGATAAGAGATTTGCATCCAGAATACGTAAAGAACTCCTACAACTAATAATAATAAAAACACAACTTAAAAATAGATAAAGGATTTGAATAGACTTTTTTTCAAAGAAGATATGCAAAGAGCCAATAATCACTTGAAAAGATGCTCAACATCACCTGTCATTAAAAAAATACAAATCAAATTCACAATGACATGTTACTTGACATCCAACAGGATGGCTAAAATAAAAAAGACAGACAATAGCAAGAATTAATGAGAACATGAAGAAATTGAAATTCTCATACATGACAGATGGTAATATAAAATGGTACAGTCACTTTGGAAAATAATCCAGCAGTTCTTCAAACAATTAAACATAGAGTTACCATATGGCCTAGCAATTGCACTTCTAGATATATATCCAAGAGAAATAAAAACATATGTTCACAAAAAAATTTCATATGAGTTCACATGAATGTCCTAGTAGAATTATTCATAGTAGCCAAAAAGTAGAAACAACCCAAACATCCATCAACAAAATGTGGTATATCTATATAATGAAATATTTGGCCATAAAAAGAGATGAAATATTGGTATATGCTACAACATGGATGAATCCTGAAAGTATCATGCTAAGAAGCCAGTCACAAAAGACTACATATTTCATGATTCCATTTATATGAAATGTCTAGAATAGGCAAATCTATAGGCACAGAAAATAGATTTAGTGGTTGCCAGCGGCTGTGGGGAGTAGGGGTTGGAGATTGACTGTTAATAGGTACTACGTTTTAGTTATTTTTTATTTTTAATGTACTTTTATTGGTTTCAGAGAAGAAGGGAGAGGGAGAGAGACATAGAAACATCAATAATGAGAATCATTGACCGGTTGCCTCCTAAACGCCCCCTACTGGGGATTGAACCTGCAACCCAGACATGTGCCCTGAATGGGAATCCAACTGGGACCTCCTGGTTCACAGGCTGAAGCTCAACCACTTAGCAACACCGGCCAGGCTAGGTTTTATATGGATTGATGAAAATGTCCTAAACTTAAATTATGGTAATGGTTGCACAATGGTGAGTACAATAAAATTAGGTGATTCTTTAGAAAGAAAAAGCTGGGGCAAGTTTTATAGCTACACTCTTTCCTAAAAAAGTCTCCCTATAGATATATTCTCGGAAATAATAGTGGAGGATATTGCATTTTGTAATAAGAAGGAAGTTCATTCCTAAATAAGACTCAGATAATTTAAACATTGGAGTATTTGAGAATAAAAATACAAGAGGCAATTCAGTCTGAGGAAATACAAAGAATAGCTGAGAACAATCTCTGGAATGTTCTCCAGTTCCTTTAGCTTCAAATTTTCAATTGGGGAAGATGAAAAAGTTCTGGAGATAGATGATGGTGATATTGTACACAATGTGAATGTACTTATTGCCACAGGACTGTACACTTAAAATGGTAAATTGTGTTATATATATTTTACCTCTGCAAAAAATTATTTGAAACAATCATACTAACATACATTAATGACAAGAAATAGGAAGACATATATATGGTGGGATGAACTAGCAATTTTTCCCACTTAGGTAGCACACAGGAATCAAAATGATCAATGGTTCTGGCAGACTGGCAAAGAGCCCTTTCCTCCTAGGCAACAAAGAGAACAATGACTGACAGCTACTGATTCCTGTAATTACACCAGATTTCAACCAAGGCAGGAAAGATGGAAATGCTTCTTAGTAATAATAGAAGTGGTGTAGTGGGCTTCACATAACCTTTGCATCCCTCTAATTAAGGATGTGAGATGTCTGAGAAAAATACATTATTTTCCTCTTGACTTGTATTATTTACAAGTGTCTTAGAAAATGGAACCAGCTTGATCATTGGTCTCAGTACAGAGGCTGCAGAGAATTGGAGCACTCACTTTTACCTTTATTCATACCTTTCCAGAGCCTAAGATAACTAGGTGGAAAAGAAAATAATTGAGCAGAGACAGCATCACTGCCTCTCTTGCAGAGGCCAGAGGCATTGTTCAATTGTGCAAAATACAAGATTCAAGAAGAAATATCTTTTCTTGTAGAGAGTGTTGGGGATAATGTCATCAGACTGAAAGGTTTGAAGAAGGGGCTGCATGATTTGGCATGCAGTCCCGATCTGGCCCTGTCTTTCTCTCTGACCTCATCTCTTACCACTCTTCCCTGTAATCACTCAGCTTGCCTTCTTGCTATTCCTCAACACAGCAAGTTTGCTCCCATTTGAGGGATCCTGCACCTTTTCATGCCCCATACATTCTCTTCTCAGGTATTCTCATACACTCCTTTACCTCATTCAGTTCCCCTTTCAAATGTCAGATTCACACAGTTTTCCCTGATGATCTTATCTGATACTAGAGGCCCGGTGCACGAGATTCGTGCACTCGGGGGGGAGGGGGGATGTCCCTCAGCCTGGCCTGCATCCTCTCGCAGTCTGGGAGCCTTCGGGGGATGTCCGACTGATGGCTTAGGCCCGCTCCCCGCAGCCAGCAGTCGGACATCCTTAGCGCTGCCTTAGCACTGCCGCCACCGCCGCTGCACTCCCCAGCCGTGAGCCCAGCTTCTGGCTGAGCGGTGCTCCTCCCGTGGGAGGGCACTGACCACCAGCCTCTCCCCCATCATGCTTTATCCCATTACACTGTTTCATTTTTCTTCTTTCATAGACTAATCACAATCTTACATAATTTGTTTACTGTCTGTCTTCTATCGCTAGAATGTAAACTCACAAGACAGGGATAACATCTATTTTACTTAGCACAGTATTACCAGTGCTTAAAACAGGGCCATACAAACACAAATAAATATTTGTTGAAAAAATATGGACAGAGAAAAGAGAGTGTAATGCTCAGGTCAGGTAATATGCAACAAGTCCACTTCTCTTCTTAAGGGATTGTCTATACGTGCCTCCTTGGAAGTCTTAAGAACTTAACACCTATTAGCTAGAATGATGTCTTTTATTCTTCCTGCAGTTCAAAGGATTTGTTAAGGGGAACGCTGAAAGGGAAGAATGGGCAAGGAATGTGAGAGTTTTATATAACAACTAGAGGCCCTGTGCACGAAATTCGTGCATGGGTGGATCCTTAGGCCTGGCCGGTGATCAGGGCCAATCGGGGCCTTCCGCTGCCAGCCATGGCCTTCCTGCCTGCTGCCGGCTGCCAGCCAGGGCCTTCCTGCCAGCTGCTGGCCGGGGCCTGCTGGCGGGGGAGAGGGACCGTGGGATGTTGGCCAGGCATGAGGAGGGACCAGGGGAGATTGGTTGGCCGCAGGAGGTTGGCTGTGGGAGCTCCTGCATTGAACGTCTGCCCCCTGGTGGTCAGTGCACGTCATAGCAACCGGTCATTCCAGTTGTTCCGGTCGCTTAGGCTTTTATATTTATACTAGAGGCCCAGTGTACGAATTCGTGCACGGGTGGGGTCCCTCAGTCTGGCCAGAGATTGGGGCCGATTGGGGCCATCTCACCCAGTCCAGGGGGAGGAACCGTGGGAGGTTGGCCGGCCAGGAGGAGGGACCACTGCCCCCTGGTGGTCAGTGTGCATTATAGCTATCAGCTGGTCGTCTGGTCATAACGATTGCTTAGGCTTTTATATAGATAGATAGATATGATTGAAAGGGACTGGTTCCTCTTTGGTCTACAACTCAGAATCACCTTGGCTTATCGGCAGCAGTTAAGAATTCCATAATCCACAAGTTACAAAGACAACTACAAGTGCTAAAGACAAGAATAAATTCTGACTTTCCAACAAAAATTAGCAAATACTTCCCTTCAGGATCAGAAAAGGGTAGGGCCCTGATACACTCAGTTTACATATATGAGTTCAATTTTGTACAAAAGAAAGATATACGCAGATAAAAAATATAAGCAAATTATTAAAGTGCTATTAACATATATATTAAAGTATTTTTTTTAATTATTTTTTTTATATTTTCATTGATTTCAGAGAAGAAGGGAGAAGGAGTGAGATATAGAAACATCAATGATGAGAGAGATCATTGATTAGCTGCCTCCTGCACACCCCCTACTGGGGATTGATCCCACAACTTGGCCCTGTGACCTTGACCAGAATCGAACCTGGGACCCTTCAGTCCGCAGGCCAATGCTCTCTCCACTGAGCCAAACCGGCTAGGGCTATATTAAAGTATTTTTTAAAATATATTTTATTGATTTTTTTACAGAGAGGAAGGGAGGGGGACAGAGTTAGAAACATTGATGAGAGAGAAACATCAATCAGCTGCCTCCTGCACACCCCCACTGGGGATGTGCCCACAACCAAGGCACATGCCCCTGAATGGAACCGAACCTGGGACCCCTCAGTCCACAGGCCGACACTCTATCCACTGAGCCAAACTGGCTATATTAAAGTATTTTTAAACATTCTAACAATAGAGTACCCAGACATTAACAGATCTGGTTATCTTAAAGCCACAAATTTTTAATAAATCCAGAAACAGCTTTGATGCATTCATTTTGTGTTACTAATGTCTAAAAAGCATATACTCTTCATTAGGATATTCTGAAAGGAAATCTAAAGAGTGGAGAAAATATAACTAAATGTTAATAGCTATCTGTAGAAATGAAATCAAGGATGACCTTTCTGATCTTAATACTTCAATATTTTCCACATTATCACAAAAAAGAACACATTTAAAAATTAAAACAAATGCTCATGGAAGGAGCCTTGACTTGGGGTGGAGAACACAACAATACAATATACAGATGATGAATTATAGAATTGTACACTTGAAACCTATATAATTTTATTAGCCAATAAATTCAATAAAAACTTAAAATAAATACTTTAACCATCAACAACTTTGCTAAAGAAACATAAATAGCCGAAACCGGTTTGGCTCAGTGGATAGTGTTGGCCTGCGGACTGAAGGGTCCCGGGTTCGATTCTGGTCAAGGGCATGTACCTTGGTTGCGGGCACATCCCCAGGTGGGGGGTGTGCAGGAGGCAGCTGGTCGATGTTTCTCTCTCATCGATGTTTCTAACTTTCTATCCCTCTCCCTTCCTCTCTGTAAAAAATCAATAAAATATATTTAAAAAAAAGAAACATAAATATAACCACCCTAAATAGGCCTTCCTCTGTTTATGAAGTCTAAGGAATGAGCTATCACACTGCCCAATTTATAATCCTCCCCCTAAAGCCAAGAATCACTGTAATTTTAAATATTTTAATTCTTCCTTTAATTTTCCACAGGTTTAATCTTAATTTTTTTAAAAGCAAGTCTTCAAGTATACTACCTACAAAAACTGTGATCATATTAGAATGGGAATTTTCAATGATCCTTTAAGAATATCTCGAACTAAGATATTTTGTGTGACATGTTCAGAATTACAAATTTCAAGGACCATTCCTGATATTAACAACCTCAGAAGCAATCTAAAATTACAGAGAAGAAAAAATTAATATCTATTCAAAAGAAATAACATGAGCTAATACAGAGGGAATAGTGGACACCTGTTTGCCTACCAAACGTCCATTCTTTCCAACATAACACCAATTTTATTTATGTTTCCATCTTCATCCTCAGTTCCAAGGGTAGATCCTGATTAGTGTAAGCTATTATTGGTCTTGGGTAGGACTAACCAGACTGAAGGGAAAGATATATTCTAGCACTGCAGGAACCATCACTCCTTATGAACTGAATTGATTACCACTAATTTCAAGGAGGAGATCAGCTTTTGGATATCAACTTTGTGAAGAGCAAGGTAGAGTAAGAAATTGGATCTATAATGAACTCACTGATTTGCTAAATCAAGTAATTTTGGAATCTGTCGACTACTCTGCACTTCCTATTATGTATTCTAACAGTTCTTTTTAAGCAAAAATTGAGTCAGACTACATAAAACCAAATTTATGTATCCAAAAGCATCCTAACTAATGTGAAAAGAAACCAAATCACTTGGGATTATCTTCTTAATAAAACAACTCAAATACTATGTGTTGCCTTGGCCAGTGTGTCTCAGCTGGTTGGGCCATACAAAGGTGGCCGGTTTGTTTCCAGGTCAGGGCACATGCTCAGGTTTCGGGCTCGATCCCCTCCCCTCTGTATCTGTAAGTCTGTTTCTACTAAAAAAATTACAATAAAAATATATAATATGTGTTAACACCTTAATTAGTACTTAGAAGTGCTGACAATTCTATCTTGATCATAAAAATAATTTTAACCATCCCATCTGAAACACTGTCTTAACAGTCACTAAAAAAGACATGAGTAAATATGGATGCATGTTTCTTAATAATTTTTTATAAGAAAACAAAGTTATACATACTTTTAATACTTTATATATCTGTTATGTAAACAAATTCAAAAATGAAAAGAACAATCTTAGAGCTCCTTCTAGGACCTGCATATGGTTGCCAAACAACTGAATAATCAGATACAGTTTATATGAAAATTGAGGCAACTTGTATATGTAACCACTTGAAAACTTTCCTGTCTGTACTTGTATATGTGTATATAAGCTTGACCATACATATGCAAAAATATACAATCTTTTTTTTTAATCCTTATCTAAGGATATGTTTTTATTAATTTGAGAGCTAAAGGGAGGCAGGGAGGGAGGGAGTGAGGGGGAGGGAGAGAGGGGGAGAGAGGGAGAGAGAGAGAGAGAGAGAGAGAGAGAGAGAGAGAGAGAGAGAGAGAGAGAGAGAGAGAGAGAAAAGAAACCTAGGTATGTGCCCTGACCAGGAATTGAACCACAACCTTTTGGTGTACTGGATGACACTCCAACCAACTGAGCCACCCAGCCAGGGCTACATATACAATTTTTTAAATCTGTGGAAACAATTAAGATAATTCATACAGCCCTGACTGATTTGGCTCAGTGGATAGAGCGTCGGCCTGCGGACTCAGGGGTCCCGGGTTCGATTCTGATCAAGGGCATGTACCTTGGTTGCGGGCACATCCCCTGTGGGGGGTGTGCAGGAGGCAGCTGATTGATGTTTCTCTCTCATTGAGGTTTCTAACTCTCTTTCCCTCTCCCTTCCTCTCTGTAAAAAATCAATAAAATATATTTTTAAAAAGATAATTCATATAAAAGGAAAACATTTTTTACTTTATTAAAGTGATTCACTGAAGGATATACCATGTTTCATTAATAACACAGGAATCAGGTGTGTTTTTTTCTTGTTTGATGGCTATGTAAAAATATATCTGCTTTAAGAAATATTAATCTCATTAGTCATTTATAATAACACACAACTATTGGCAGGCAAATATTAAAAGACTAAAAACATTTGAACTTGTACAGTCATAGCTTAAGGATATAGAAGGCAAAAACAAAAGAGAATTTATTCTGAGTCTACCCTTGACTTCTTAATGTCTGACTCTTGCAGAATGAACCAAAAACTTCAGTTTAGCCAAATATGCATGTGACTTCATGTGTCTCACACATAATAGCAGCTTGGAGGCACAATCAAATCTAAAAATTTATTACAGCAGGAATGGAAATCTGCACTATTAAAGGGTAAAGATGAACATATAAATTGTTATATGAGAGGAAAAGTGAGGAATGAAAATCCAATGCAGTAGGGGAAGTGGATTAGCAAATGGTTAAGCACTTTTCAAATTGCTCAGTGTTAAACCATTATTAATTAATTCAAATCTCAGTACTCAATCAGGATATGAAACTGTTAACCCACCACACCCCTAAATATTGCTTAATAAATTAAACACAAACTGTCAATCTTATTGGATGTGCACTTCTTAGAAATTTCTTTCACCTTAAAACAGAAACAGTTCACGTAACAGCTATTCCATCATTACTTTTGTCGTAAAGGCATGGATTTTGAGAGCCTCTCATCAATGAAGGACTAAATTTTAAGAACTGGAAGGAAATTTAGGAGGTCACTTTTAACCCAAACTCTATCCCAAACTAGGAAACATTTAGCAAAGATTTACTGAGAGGTCTCTACTAGTATATTCAAGACTCACTATTGATTGCTGGGGGTGACACAATAAATCTAAAACCTGATAACTTCCCTCAGGGAATCTATAGAATGCCCCAAAGGAATTCTAGGCTGAGAAACAGAATATTGGACTGTAATAAATATAATGTAAAATCCTAAGAACCAAGAGACTTCAGGGAATGGTTAAGTGATATTTGAGTTAGGCCTGGAACAAAGGGTTGAATCTAGACATTTGGCAATGGAAGAAAAGAATATTTCAAGCAGTGAGGATAGAATAAACTCTGACTCCCTATATCCGAGGTCGGCAAACTGCGGCTCGGCGAGCCACATGCGGCTCTTTGGCCCCTTGAGTGTGTGGCTCTTCCACAAAATACCACGACCTGGGCGAGTCTATTTTGAAGAAGTGGCGTTAGAAGAAGTTTAAGTTTAAAAAATTTGGCTCTCAAAAGAGATTTCAATCGTTGTACTGTTGATATTTGGCTCTGTTGACTAATGAGTTTGCCGACCACTGCCTATACAAATACACCCATTTCCAACTCCTCTTCCCTTACTGGTACATATTCTGCTCTTGCTATACCAGGTTTCCTGGTGTTCCTTAACATTTAGGGCAGGTTCTTCAAATAGGTATTGCCTTCTCAGGGCCATTGCATCTCCCGCTTCCTCGGCTTGGAATGATCTTTCCCCAGATAACTCTGCAAGCGGACTTTCTTACCTCCTTCAAGTCTTTGCCCAAATGTCACCTTCTCAGTGAGAACTTACCTGCCCAATCTTTTTTTTTCTTTTTAAATAGTTAATTGATTTTTAGAGAGAGAAGAAGGAAGAAGAGAGAGACATTGATGTGAGTATATAACATTGATGGACTGACTCCTGCACACCATCTCCTGGGGATTGAGTCTGCAACCTGGGCTTGTGCCCTGCCCAGGAATTGAACCAGCAACCTGTAGGTGCAGGGGAATACCGCCCAACCAACTGAGCTATACAGGCCAGGGCCTGCCTATTCTATTGTAAATTATCATCCTTGCACTCCCCGTCACCCTGCCCTACTTTATTTTTTCTACATCACTTATAACTACTTATTAGCTTTGTGTATCCCCAACCCCAGAAAGAATAGAAGTTATGTTTGTTCATCTTCAGATTTTAAAACACTGCCTGCACTTGGTAGGCACGAAATAAATATCTGTTGTATTTGTTGACGAACTGATTGAAATGAGTGAAAAAGATTTCTGCCCTCAAATGGGTTATGGTCTAGTGAAGTAAGCAAATATATAAACAAATAAATAACCTTCCATTATTTCTGAATGACAAAAATACAGTTGGCAAAACTCAATTTATAAAAGACTAATACACAAAAACAGCTCTGGCATCCCTACTTCTACATGGCCAGTGACCACTAGATTCTTCTTTACACTAGTACACCTCTCAGCCCCCTGCCCCCATGAACACCGTCATTTACCCAATGGCCAAAACTGACACCAGAGCTGCCACTGCTGCCAGAACCGCCTCTTCCCACGTTAACCTTCACTGCTACCAACTTGGTTAAAGGTAAAACATATTCTATTCCCATTGTTAGACAAGAGCAAGAGGTATTCCTGCATTTCCAGATGAAATTCATTTTTCTGTAGATGGTTAAATTATAAACTTCAAGAACGGTTACACTGATATTATGGATTAGGCATGAAACCTATTTTTAATATTGCTTAATTACTAAGTGTAGACATGGAAAAACAAATGTTTGAATTCTCTTTCATCACTGGAACATACTTTTTTATACTGCAAATGAATGGCACAAGCAAAATGGTTAAGAAAAAGTTCCTTCAATAAAGACTGGTACTATATTTTAGGCAAATGGGTAACACTGTAAAGTTCATGGCATGTTTTTTAAACCCAGAAGGATCAACTAGAATTTTATCCTGGATTAAGGAATGATGTAGAGTTCTTAAATAAAGCATGAGCATTTAAGTTACATTCTACTCAAGACAAACAGTAGTAGAAAATACTCTTTATCGCTAGCAACAGCAAATCTACTTAAGGAAATAAGAAATAAGCTCAAGATTTCTCACGTCAACTAACACCTCCACAGACTGCATTATCATTTTAGGCAAAGTGACACTTTCACATTTAATTTTTAATGGCAGGAATGATTTCTCTCTGGGACTAACCTGCATAAAAGTGTGAGCCCTGGCTCAATTTAAATATTTAATTGAAGGTTCATTTCTGGCTATAAGCAAAAAGCCCCAATACTGCACAATATTTATATCTTTACATAAACCATACCGATGATAGCCCAACGTTATGTGTTTTATCTAACAGCGGATTTTGCCCTCAGACAGGCACTGAACCCTCAACTCAATCGTTACTAAATTACTTATCTTTCCTACCTTAAGATCTCCTGCATTTTAAAAACAGTATTTACACTTCTAAAGGAGTTTTACAAATATTACTCTTCTTCCTAAGTGGAAGAAAAACTATAAATTAGGACAAAGTCTCTTACGTAGAGAGACACCAAACCAGCAGCTAAAATCCTGACTTTCAAGTATAGAATCACAGTTCTGGCCGGTCAGCCACAAAACGTCAATAATAATTAATTTAAATAATAATTAAACAATGTACAGCCACTAAGAGAAAAGCCCGATAAAAATGTGAGTTCCTCACTTACCTTTTTCTTTAATAAAGAGACACATGAAAGTCAAACTGGGCAGTGGACCACGTATCACAACATACAGGAGGGAGAGAGAGAGAGAGAGAGAGAGAGATTGTGCAAAGCGTGCGGTTATCAAAGCGCAGGAAGCTGAAGTTGTGCGCGATGAGAGGGTTCAGAGGAAAACACTAGCCCATCTGCCCGTGGGAGAGAAAGAAGTCCAGCAGGAAAGGCTGGGCGTCAGGGAGGTGGGGCTGCCAGACCAGCGAGCTCCGCGGTCTTCCTCGGAGGCTAACACAGGGCGCGGGTGCCAGCAAGACAGGAGCGCAGGGGGGCTCGCGGGCGCAGGTGGGCTGCAGCCCCGACCCGCGAGGGCCCCGCACCGGGAAGTCTCCCGGGGCCTCGCCCGCGCAGCCGGGAACCACTCAGGCAACAGACGGGCGGAGGAGCCACCTAGGCAGAGCCACGTCGGAGGAAGGGAGCGCGCGGGAGGTGGGCACCTGCTCACACCCACCCGGAGGCTGGCAACCCAGGAGCTGGAGGCAGCCGGGGCGCGAGAAGGGCCGCGCGTGCCTGAGGGAGTCGCCCTGAGGGCGCTGCCTGCAGCCCACAACTCCCCCTCGCCCGCATCGGCGGCGGCGGGATACTCACGTAAGGCTGGTAGAACTTGGAGAGCCGCGGCTTCCCGTGGTTGTTGAAGATGAGGATCGCCTTGATCATGGCTGAGCCGGGCGGACCGGGTGGGCGCTGGGGGCCAGGGCGGGGGCGGGCGCGCGAGCCTCGCCTCGGGATCTCGCCAGCGATCCTTCCCAACCCGCCCCCTCCCGCACGCGCGCGCGCGCGCCCCCGAGCCGCGGGGCGGGCCCTGGGCGGGGCGGGGCGGGGGCGGGGCCTGGGCGGGGCTGGCGCGGAGGGAAGCGGAAACACTCCGGGCCACGCCCACTGGCCCGAGGGGCTCCTGCGCGCTCCAAGGTCTGTTGCGACGCAGACCCCCGTCCCCTGCCCGAGGCGCGTAGCTGTGGACAAACAGTAGTCGCCGTATTAATGGTCAGGGTTCTACGACGGGCTCGACAGAGAAGGGAGCCGGCGGTGCCAACTCTCCCCGTAGAGTTGGGTCCCCTGTCGCCGTCGCCAGCCTCGCGACTTCCTGGCGTAAAGCCCGCCCACTGCTCGCTGAGCCCCCTCCCACTTCCTCTCTCGCCTCCCACGGAACAAGATGGCCGAGGAGGCGGAGGCCGTGCTCCCGCTCCCCGCTTCAGGTGCGGCGGACGGCGAAGGGCCGACGGACGTCTCCCCGGGAACAGCCACGCCGGAGCCCCCTTCTTCCGCCGCAGTCTCCCCGGGAACAGAGGAACCTGCCGGCGACACCAAGAAAAAAAGTAATTTTGAGAGTGGTTTCTGGGCAGAGGCGGGAGGTCTAGATCGCTTCCCACGAAGGATGGCGGCCAATGAAGAAGCAACATTGAGAGCAAGGCCCGTGCCAGGCGTGGTTTTTGACTCGTTGGGAAGGGAAGTGCACTTGTCAGCTTTGCAGACCGTACTGGGGAGTGCCTTTCCAGAAAGCCGTTGCTGGACGCACGTTGGCCACGGGGTGCGGTCCGTGGCTGCCCCGGCACTTAGGGCACCGGCCGCACTCGACTCTGCCTTGCCGTTGGCCTGACCTCCAACTTTTTATTATTATTATTACATTATTGATTAAGGTATCACATATTTGTCATCAACCCCCCTACCCCCCCCCATTCCCATCCCAAACCCCACCACACGCATGCCCCCCTCCCCCTGTTGTCCGTGATCACTGGTTAGGCTCATATGCAAGCACACAAGTCCTTTGGTTGATCTATCTCCCTTGTCCCCACCCTCCCCTACCTTCCCTCTGAGGTCTGACAGTCTGATCAATGCGGTTCTTGTTCTTCAGTCTATGTTGTTCATCATTTCCCCTGACCTCCAACTTTTTAAAGGTGGGAGCGGGAGTGGGATCTCGGTAGCTCCAGGTACTTAACCCGGTAGCTAATTATTTGAATAATGATAGAAGGTGATAGGGATAGTAGGTGGCAAGTCTGAATTAGAATTCACGCCTTCCAGCTAGTTAGTTCGCAGGGTGTGGTTTTTTTTTTTTTTTTTTTTTAATACCAATTGCGTATGAATTCACTTCTTGAACCAAAACACTGAAATTTTACCCAAAATGAAGAATGTTAAAAGAAAACTAAAGGCACAGGCATCGTCTTTCTAAAAACACACAAACCCTTTTGGAACCTTTGTGAATCATGCCATTGTTTGAACTAGCTGTCATCTACCCTGTCATTGCTTGAGAATTCGTTTGCCATTGTAAAATGCAGAAATTCCTAACTTTACTTGTCCTGGAGCATTCTCTGTAGAGTTGCTTATGACAAAAGCAGCCAGTCAGCACCTATAATTCAAAAAGGTTGACCCTGGGCCTCGGACACGTTTTGCCAGTCCAGAGTCTTAGAATAGGTATTGGCACATTTTCTGCCCAGAGAATCTCACAGCCTCGCATCGAACTTCATTTTCTTCTGCCATTGGAAGATAATTGTTTCTCCCAGCGCTGTTCCCCAAGTTAGACTGCCTCTACGTTTGGGGGATATCTATTGTTGTTCCCACATGATGCACTACTAGAGAAACAAACCTTTGATTATTTTTATAGATAACCACTAACTCTTTCCTGAGAAGAATTCCATGAGTTTTACAGATTTTTGTTCCTTTTTTCTTCCGTTTTATTGTAAGCAGGAATAGACTTTCAAAGGGCTTCTTTTAAGCTCTAACAGTCTTAGTCAAAAGTGTTCTACTACTCCCTGAAGATAGCTTTGTAAAACAGTGGCTGAAGATTAATGACCGGCAACAGGGATACAGCCTGGGGTTATATGGCATTATTTCTTTGTTTCTGGCTCCCAGGAGCATTTGAGTTTGCCTCTCTGATGATATAAAACTTAGTTTATAGCTATTGAGTTTCTACCCTGAAATGGTCATCCTTTTTTGAAGACCTCTTCTGATGAAAGAAGCTTAGCTATTACATATGCTTCACTTCTGGCTTAATCCACAGAAGAAGGAAGATTGTTAAAGCAAACCGAGGTTGTTGGTCCTGGCCTCACTTTAGGACCACCTCAGGGAGCTTTAGAACATACCTGTGCCAAGACCCTACTTCCAAAAATTCTGATTTAATTGATGCGGACTCCTGTATTCTTGTAAATTAAATTTGTTCCCCCAGTTGCTCCTAACGCATAGCTAGGATTGATAACTGTAAAGCAAATCACCTTTAGAAATTAAAAGAAAAAGTAGTTATAATTTAAATAAATGTGTCCTCTAGCTCCTAGCCCTTCCAATTTTTTTCCTGCAATAGCACAGCTCATAATATTTTCTCCTTCACTTTCTTGAAATGCTCAGTTGCAACTGAGTTATTGATAGCCTCAGGAGATTGAAGGGAGCATAGAAGGTGAGTTACTCAAAATCTCTGTTTCCTGGATAACAAGCTAGGCGACCCTGCTAGCAGTTCTCAACCTGTGGGTCTCGACCCACAGGTTGAGAACCGCTGCTGTAGAGCCTAAGACCATCGGAAAACACAGATATTTACATTACGATTCAAAACAGTAGCAAAATTACAGTTATAAAGTAGCAATGAAAATAATTTTATGGTTGGGGTCACCACAACATGAGGAACTGTATTAAAGGGTCGCAGCATTAGAAAGGTTGAGAACCACTGAGCTAGAGTATTAAGTGGAGGAAGGAAGGTAAACTTTTTCAGGAAGAATACAGTGTGCATTATGTGTTCCAGGTGCCTTCATTCCAAGGGTAAACTTGAATAAATTGACCTCTGATTCCATTGGATCCCAATTTTTACCAAAGACTAGGACAAGAGAGATGTAATATATTAGAATTAACTTTAGGGGGCAGCAGTACACTAGTTTGCTTTCACGGGGCTTAATCACAAGGAACAACAACAGCCTGTAATTATTGGAATCGAGAGTCTAGGTCAGTGGTCAGCAAAATCATTAGTCAACAGAGCGGCAAACCGCGGCTCGCAAGCCGCTGTTTGCCGACCACTGTACTAGTAGATAGACGTCTTTTTTCCCCCTTTTTATTGAATATATTGGGGTGACATTGGTTAATAAAATAATACAGTTTTCATGTGTACAGTTCTATACTACATCATCTGTATATTGTATTGTGTGTTCACACATCCTTTTTTTAAGTATAGTAACTTCAGGAGGCAGATTCATAGTTTGTGTTTGTATTTTGGATTATTGAAACCTTTAATTTCTCTAATTGAAACTTTTTGGCCCCTAGTTGCTGTTTATTCCCTAATAATTATTATGTTCCTTTATTAGAAATATTATTATAGAATACTTGGTGGTTACAAAAAGTACCAGTAAAAACCAAATAATAATCCTATCTAATAATAGACAAATATGCAAATTGACCATACCTCCAACACACCCACAAGCCACGCCCACCATCCAATCAGAGCGAGTATGCAAATTAACCCAAACCAAGATGGCTACAGCCACAGAGAGCAAGGTTTCCTAGGTAACAGAGGAAGCCAAGCTTTCTGCCAGCCTTTGCAGGCCTAAGCCTCCACTCAAGCTACAAAGTTTCAATTATAGAAAGTAAACAAATTCAAACAAATGGTGGCAGAATGGAGCTTGAGAGAGCAGGCCAGGGTTGCCGCCGGCAACAGGGGAAGCAAAGCTTTCCACACACCCTAGCAGGGCCCACCCGCTTAAGGCAACAAAGTTTCAATTATAACCCCAACACAAATGGCTGCCGGGCCTCGGAGGGAGCCCCAGGCTTGGCTCTGCTCCAGGCTACAAAGTTTCAATTGTAGAAGGAAAATAAATTCCAGATACCAAGGCCTCTGCTTGCGTTGCCAGGGGGCGTGGCCCGCCTGCAAACCACCACAGGCCCCTCGCTCAGGCCGCCCCACACCCCAAGGGAACCCCACCCTGATCAGGGACACCCTTCAGGGCAAACCAGCTGGCCCCCACCCCTGTACCAGGCCTCTACCCTATCTAATAAAAGAGTACTATGCAGATTGATCATCACTGCAACACACAATATAGCTGCCCCCATGTGGTCAAAGATCCTGCCCCCATGTGGACACAAGATGGCCACCACAAGATGGCCAGCAGGAGAGGGCAGTTGGGAGGCACCCGGCCTGCAAGGGAGGGCAGTTGGAGGTGATCAACCCTGCAGGAGAGAGCAGTTAGGGGTGACCAGGCCGGCAGAGGAGGGAAGTTGGGGGCAAACAGGCTGGCAGCAGAGTGGTTAGGGGGTGATCAGGCTGGCAGGCAGAAGCGGTTAGGGGCAATCAGGAAGGCAGGCAGGCAAGCAGTTGGGAGCCAGCAGTCCTGGATTGTGAGAGGGATGTCCGACTGCCCGTTTAGGCCCGATCCCACCAGGATCGGGCCTAAACGGGCAGTCGGACATCCCTCCAGGAGTCCCAGATTGGAGAGGGTACAGGCTGGGCTGAAGGACAACCCCCCTCCGTGCACGAATTTCGTGCACCGGGCCTCTAGTCACCTATAATGTCACTACTGAGAAATAGCATTTTGGTGCACATTCCACATTTACATGAATATGTGCTTGTAATGGTTTTAATGAAATTGAGGTCTTATTATACATGCTGTTTTATATTAGTACATTTTGATAACTTTTTCATGCTGCTAAATATGCTTTTATAGCATGTTTTCTTTAATGGCAATTTATAATCTTAAGGTTCAATAAGTATGAGTTATGAGCTGATACTGTTCTAAGTGCTTTACATGTATTAACTTATTTAATCCTCAAAACAACCTTATGAGGTAGGTGCTATTGTCTTCATTTTACAAAAGGAAAAACTGTGGCATAGAGAGATTAAAGAGTTTATCCAGGTATATATACTTAACAAGTAGCAGAGCCAGGATTTGGAACCCAGGGACTTCAGAGTGTGTATTCTTTACGGAATTACATAAATTCTATCATAGACTATAATATCATTTATTCAACCAATCCCCTCTAAATACCGTTGTTGGATATTTAGATTTGCCAGGTGTCTTTTTTTTTTTTCTATAAAAAATAAGTGTTTCAACAAAGGTGAAATCCTTCTAAGTGAATTTTTTTACATCTCATATTTTATGAGACTAGATTCCTAGTACTATTATTATTAGTACTAGTAGCCCTGTGCATGAATCCATGCATCACTAGCTCTCTGCCGCCTTCCTATAGCTTCCCCACCCCCCTCCACCCCTCTCTGCCGCCTGCTTGTAGTTCGATACCCCACCATCCTGCAAATCTGTGATCTGGTCGTTATGCTGTTGGTCATTACGCCTCAGGGCGTAATGGATAATTAACATATTCCTCTCTTATTATATAGGATTATTGGACCAAAGCATATCTTAAGTATTTAGTAATGTATTACCATATTGTTCTCCAGAAAGGGTGTGCCATTTTTTTATTCCCAACAGTAGTGTCATCTACAGTATTATTATTCTAATCTTTGCTAATTTGGTTGGTTGTAAAAAGCCATGACATTATATATATGTGTGTGTATGTGTGTGTGTGTGTATGTATGTATATATGTATATAATACGTTTTTATTGATTTTAGAGAATAAGGGAGAGGGAGCGAGAGATAGAAACATCAATGAAAGAGAAATATCAAACATCCATTGACTGCTTCCTACATGCCCCCCACTGGGGATCAAGCCCATAACCCCGGCATGTGCCCTCACCAGGAATTGAACCAGTGATCTTTTGGTGCATGGGTTGACGCTCAATCACTGAGGTACACCGGCCCGGTGACATCTTCTTATATATTTTTACATATTTATTGGCCATTTCTATTTTTTTATTATTATTAAAATGAAATTTAAAGATACATTTCATGGAGAATCTTTCTGAGACTGTAGAAAGACTTTTTTTTACCACTGAGGAGGTTTTTCTCAAAAAGCCACTGAATGCCCTCGCAGAAAGATCTATCAGAGAACATACGGAAATGTTTAGGTTTTATAATGAGAAATGATGAAAAATAATCTTACAACCTAACATTTGTATATCTTAGACATACCTCCAGTATTTTCAATATATATACTATGTGTAGATTAAAGGTTTAACTTTTCTAAAATCGTTATATGTTGTAGTGTAATTGTCTGTTCTTTTTTTCCTTTTACAGTTGATATCCTGCTAAAGGCTGTGGGAGACACCCCTATAATGAAAACAAAGAAGTGGGCTGTAGAGCGAACCCGAACCATCCAAGGACTCATTGACTTCATCAAAAAGTTCCTTAAACTTGTGGCTTCAGAACAGTTGGTATGAAACCAGTGCTGACTATTTCCCTACAATTATCTATAATGATTACTAGGCAATAATGAATAACTTGTATATAGAAATACATATGGAGCCATATATTTTTACTTCAGTAATGTTCTTTTGTTGGTGGGATTTCTGTACTTTATTGAAGGATTCTTTGGGGAACTTGAGTGAAATGAATTTTAGAGTTATGTTTACAATGTGAACTGATTTTTTTTTTTACCACTGAGGTGGTTTTTCTCAAAAAGCCACTGAATGCCCTCACAGAAAGATCTATCAGAGAACATATGGAAATGTTTAGGTTTTATAATTTGTTTTGATATTAATGTTGTTTCCTTTGCCTTCCTCTTGAGGTGAGCAATATGTCCTTGCCATATGTTATGGAAGAACTAAGAGATATTCTTATTTCATATTAGTACATGTTAAACACTTTAAAGCAGTTGGAAAGATTAATATTTTAAATGCCACTGGATTTTAACTTGGTATTCAGCTACAGAAATTTAAATGTCTACTTGTATTTGGAATATTGTTTCATGTTAATTAATATAGCAGACACCTTTATTGGCAAATCACATCTTGGCCAGTATTAATATTGATCTAGTAGTTTGGCTTTAAGTACCTCTCACAAAATGAACGTAGTTGCAAGGGTATAAGATAGATCAATCACTAGAAGTAATTTGAGGAAGAATAGCATAGAGCCTGGGATTCCTCCAAAGGAAGGTGTTTAGAAAAAGTATAGGAATATTTGAGTTTTGCAGCTGAACATCTCCCTCTGTGATCAGAGTGAGAAAAGCATCTATGTTATTACAGTGCCATATAGAATTTAATTAAATGTCAGAGATGGGCAAGAAGATTATAGTGTCATCATTCACATGCATATGGGAGCTAAAACCTCAGGAGCAGAAGACCTTGCCTAGATAGAGTTTCTCAGTGGTTAGAGCATCCGCCCATGGACTGAAGGATGTCAGGTTTGATTTTCAGTCAAGGGCATGTACCTAGGTTGCAGGTTTCTATCCCTGGGACAGTGCAGGAGGCAACCAATCAATGTGTCTCTCTCACATCGATGTTTCTCTCTCCCCCAGGCCCTTCCACTCTCTAAAAACCAATGGTAAAAGTATCCTTGGTGAGGATTAAAAACAAAATCATTATTCTTTAAAACTAAAATAACTTTATCTTCCTAAGTTCTAGCATTTAGCAAGATTACATTTTGAAATTGTTACTTCCATGGAATTTTAAGCTAGCTGAATTGTTGTGGGTTTTTTTTTAATTAAAGTCACTTTCAGTTCCTGTGTCCTGTTATAAATCGCAATGAGTTCTTATAGTTCTGGTACATTTACTCTACTGTCCTCTTAACACTAAAACCATCTTGCTTTTGCCTACAAAGTCCTAACTGTTATTTCATCTAGTTAAATCCTATTTATTATCTCTTAGAGAAGGCTTTCCCTGATATTTTTGCTAGGTTAAACTAATGCTACATCTGTTGTTATTTCATCTAGTTAAATCCTATTTATTATCTCTTAGAGAAGGCTTTCCCTGATATTTTTGCTAGGTTAAACTAATGCTACATCTGTTGTGTATTACACATCTTGTCAGATGCACTTTTCTCATCTATAGTCTTATCTGCATGTGTCTGCCTCTCCAGTAGATTGAAAACTCATTAATGGGAGACATATTAATCTTCACAGTTCCACACCTTGGAAAATTCCTACCACATAATAAATAGTGAATGTTTGCTGAACTAAAAACTGTCATCAGGAGCCCTTCTCATTTAAAATGTACCAGAAGAATAAAATATCTATGTTCACTCACAGTTAAACTGCCAGGACCTAAAGACAGATTCTTATATCTGTACTAGAGGCCCGGTGCACGAATTTGTGCATGGGTGGGGTCCCTCGGCCTGGCCTGCAATCGGAATCAATTGGGGCCAGGAGGTTGGCCGGAGGAAGGGGTTTCAGAAGCTCCTGCATTGAGCATCTGCCCCCTGGTCAGTGCGTGTCATAGCACCAGTTGTTCGGTCGTTTGGTCGCTTAGGCTTTTTAAAGTATTTGTATTTAGAGCCAGAATTCAAACTTGGATCTGTCTCAGTAGAGGCTCTGTTTTTAATTACCACACTGAATCACTTAAGGGAGAAATGTAGGCATTATTTGTTTTTATTACAGTTGGTGACCCAAATAGTGTCCATCAACCAACTGTTTATTCTGATATTATTGGGTTTTAAAGGCTATATTAAATCCAGAAAATTTTAGTCTTAGAATTTGCCTATAGACAAAGGCAAATTGATAATGTTACCTGCAAATAATGTTTTATTTTCTAAAAGGAAAATTATCAAAAACTACTAAGACAACTTTTGTATCTGCAGGAAATTTTTTAAGTACAGCTTTTCCCCACTATACAAAAGAAGAACATTCCTATGAAACCTTTCCTAAGCCAAAATGACATAAAACAAAGAAGCAATTACCATTAATTTATGTGAAAAAAATTTTGTGCATACCAAGATCCCCTCAAATAACCTACCAAACCATAATACACTTAATTATATCCAGTTTTATGCTAAGCATAACACCCTTATGAGCTCTCTTAGGCATTCTGATATTTTAGGCCACATCTTGCTAACAGATGTATAAAATTGAGATAAAACACAGATGCTTACAGACACAATCCAAAGCTATGGTGGCTTAATGCCAAGATGCAGAGTGTAGTTCCCAGTGAAAGAGATTGGCAGGGCTAATCTCACCGTTTCTATAATGGCTCACTGCAAAACATGCTGAACGTTATTTTTGCTTTCTTCATAAAAGTGAAAATCCTTTTAGGATTTCTCAGTTAAAACAGGTACTAATGTAGGTCATTCATAACATGAACTTTCAAAAAGCAGAGGATACATGTATTAGAGTGTTTTAATGAAAACAGACTAAACTGAAACATTGAACAATGAAGCCTTTCAAGAACAAGGTTATAAGGACATTAGGTTTCATTATGTTACCATCTTAGTTAGCTACAAGTGACTTTACAGTAGTGGCAGCCAGCCTGGAGTTCAGTACTTTTACAAGTTTTCAATGGTGGTAAAGGTAAAAATCCAACAGTGTTTGTTATTACCCAAGAAAGATGTTCGCACTATCTCAAATATTAGATTTCCTGATTTTCTACTGTGTATGAAGTTTTGTTAGGAAAAATTCTGTCTTTAAAATGAGTAGTTGGAAAAAGTAATACTTTTAGTAATTTCTTGAATAAACCTTCAAAAGCTATCTGTAAAAACATTATTTAAAAGTTTTCCGTTTTAATAAGTAGGAACCACTGCTCTAGGAGCAAAAAATCTGGTTTTATTCCTTCAGGAAGGATGTAATTTGTTGAAGACAAAGAATATGAAAGAGCTGGCTGACTGAACCCCAGAAAAATGCAAAATAATTAGGATACCATTAAAAATGAATTGCCTTTTTTTTTCTTTTTTTTTTTTGCAGTTTATTTATGTGAATCAGTCATTTGCCCCTTCCCCTGACCAGGAAGTTGGAACCCTCTATGAGGTAAAATATAACTGCTTCATTTTTTTTAATGGAAGATGCACATCTGTGAATAGTATGATTATTAATTCACATCATTATTTTAAGAGATGCTATACTTAATTGCCTCTCAGGAAAAAAGATTACTTGTTTTCTGTTATATCTCTAACACCTTGAACATTTACTACCTCAATAAATTACTCAGTGATTAAAGAATTAAGGAATGAATAATACAAACAGAAGATGTCCAGAAAATAAAGGCTTCTTTTTTGCCTAATATGTTTCTTTTACATTGTTTATATAATTAGTAATCCAGATTTGCTTCCAAGAAATTTAAAAGAAGACTACATAAGAATGACTTCATTCAACATTCTAACAGTTTCATGACAAAAATTAGCACCGCTAATGTGTATACTATAATTAGAAAACAGTATATACATTACAGTTAAGAGATACAGAGAAAGGGCAAGATAAAAATATGTAAGCCCATCCATGCCTATGATGTTTAAAGGACAGGTTTTATTAAACACTAGAGGCCTGGTGCATGGATTCTGCACTGGTGGGTTCCCTTGGCCTGGCCTGCAGGGATTGAGCTGAAACCAGCTCTCCAACATACCCCAAGTTGGTTCCGGATTACAAGAAGGCAGTTGTCGGGTGACACACCCCGGAATCAAACTCCCTCCTCTCTGTGTTCAGGATGCGGGTGAAGCAGATTCGGGGCAACAGTGCCCAGCAGCAACCTAACCCGCGGCCAATTCCTTGTGGAATCTGGCTCCCTCCTCTCTTCTCTCTGGGTGCCAGGTACAGGTGAAGCAGAATCAGGGCTGACGGTGTCCCAGCAGCAACCTCTAACCCACTGTCGATTCCGCCAGGAATTGGGCTCCCTCCTCTACTGGTTGGAGCATCTGCCCCCCGGTGGTCATTGAGGATCATAGCTACCAGGTGAACAGTTGGATGGTCGCTTAGGCTCACATATATACATTTTGATTACTGAAGTGTTACAATAGCAACTTGTATCTTTTGAAAGAAATAGCTTTGTAAATAATTTATACCTACATGTATAAGGATATTTATGATACATATAACATTTTTTCTTAGTTTCATCAAAAAATAGCAAAAATTAAGTTTATTGCTTTTTTTTCTTTTTGTAGTGTTTTGGCAGTGATGGTAAACTGGTCCTGCATTACTGCAAATCTCAGGCATGGGGATGAACGACAGAGAAAAAGATCTTGGTAACTAAAAATGAATCTTCACAAAGGACACAGCTCTGAAAAGTTTGATACTTATGGCAAGATACTTGTGGATATGATCTCCTTAGCATGTTATCTGCTAAGACCCATGTTTATGCATTTAAAAAAATCCATAGAGTTGACTCACAAAAATGTGATTTGCATTAATACAGAAATCATCGTAAACGATTGATATTAGAGTATATTCAGCACTACAACTATTGCTCCAGATACGCCTCCAGGATATTGAAAAGGAGACTAAGATTGTATATAAAGCCTCTTTTTTGTTTGTTGTGTGTTTGTTTAACTTATCTTTATTAAAATTATTACAGATGTCTCCTCTTTTTCCCCATTGACCCCTTTTTGGCTGCACAGGCCTTCACCACACTATTGCCTGTGTCCATGGGTTATGCATATAAGTTCTTGGTTAATCTCTTCCTACCCACCCCACCTTCCCTCTGAGATTTGACTGTTTGTCCTATGCTTCTATGTCTCTGGAACTATTTTGTTCACTAGTTTATTTTGTTCTCTAGATTCCACATATGAATGAGATCATGTGATACTTGTCTTTTTCTGACTGACTTATTTTGCTTAGCATAATACTCTCCAGGTCCCTCCGTGGTGTGTCAAAGGGTAAGAGATCCTTCTTTTTTACTGCTATGTAGTATGCCATAGTATAAATGTACCACAGCTTTTTGTATCCACTCATCTACTGATGGGCACTTGGGCTGTCTCCAGATCTTAGCTATTGTAAATTGTGCTGCTGTGAACATAGGGGTGCATTTATTCTTTCTGATTGGGTTTTTAGGTTTCTTAGAGTATATTCCAAAAGTGGGATCACTGGGTCAAATGGTAGTTCCATATTTAATTTTTGAGGAAATTCCATACTGTTTTCCATAATGACTGCACCAATCTTCATTCCCACCAGCAGTGTACAAGTGTTCCCTTTTCTCTACATCCTCACCAGCACTTGTCATTGGTTGACAAAGGAGGCAAGAGCATGTAGTGGAGTCAAGAGAGTCTATTCAGTAAGTGGTGTTTGGAAAATTAGACAGGTACATGCGAAAAAATGAAGTTAGATCACCAACTTACACCATACATAAGAACAAACTCACAATGGTTAAAAGACTTAAATGTAAGTCTTGAAACCATAAAAATTCTAGAAGAAACCATAGGCAGCAAAATCTCAGACATCTCCTGTAGCAATATGTTTGCTGATACATCTCCTAGGACAGGGGAAACAAAGGAGAAAATAAACAAATGGGACTACATCAAAATAAAAAGCTTCTGCACAGCAAAAGGAACCATCAACAAAATGAAAATGGAGCCCACTATAGGAGAATAAATTTGGCAATGATACATCTGATGGGTTAATATATGTAAGGAACTCATACGGCTTAACAAAAGGAAGACAAACAAATTAAAAAATGGGCAAAGGACCTAAACAGACACTTCTCCCGAGTGGACATACAGATGGCCAAGAGACATGAAAAAATGCCATTAATCATCAGAGAGATGCAAATTAAAACAACAGATCACCTCACACCTGTCAGAATCAACAAAACCCCTTTTTATCAGTTCTCAAAATGACTGAAATTGTTTACTTGTAGAGTTAGCACTGTAAAAGTCGGTTTAGTTTACTAAAAGATTATTTTTGTGCTGCTTCTGGGAAGTTCAGTTTGAGGTATGGGATATACTTTTTCTCGTATACATTTATATCTACAGTATTATGAAAAGAAAAATCTCATTGACCTGCTGGCTTTATACCTTACATAGTCCAGTAGAGGGCAGCCCAGATGGCAGAAATAGGCAGTTTGGTTTCACATTTGCCAGATGATCATGGAGGAGAAAACTGTTTCTAGCAAACATCTAGCCAAGAGAGCATATATGTTGGCCCACTGGAGGACTGCTTTAGAGAATATGCAAGGTTTAGATTTAATTGTTTTATTGTGAAAAAGAACTTTGACAAATGAATCATGCACCTCTTTCAGTCCTAACATTTGATGATTCTGGAGTCCCAATGTTTATAGCTATGGTGGTCTTCTGTCACTTTTACAGTGTCAAAAGCACTCAAGTGAACGTGGCAACATCTTTGAGTTTTTATAATATGTAGTCCCATTGTTTTATTTTATAATATATTTTATTTTATAATATATTTTTCAACTTGAAAATTTTCAAGTTGAAAATTTTCAAGTTTGAAAATGCTCAAAGAAAAACTGAACAAAAGCCTTAGTTTTACACGTATTTCATGCCATAACTAAAAGTACCTTTTTTTCTAATGCCATTAGACTGGTAATTGCTTGAGGTGAGATTTAACTTTTTAAAAATTCTGTATTATATTTTTAATCCAGCATTAAAAAAGCATTCCAATAAATTGAATGGAATGTACAAACAGGATCTAAAGTATGTACAAGAATTCTCTTTAAGTGTTTGTTTTCAAAAGTAATGTACTTTATGATTAATGATCTGCCATACATTAGCATTAGGGGGTGCTAAGGAAGAATTCCATTTATAGTGATAAAATTGCTGTTCAGTTCTCATTTTATATTCAAGAATAAATTCTTAAATTCCCTTATACCAATGTTCCGCTGTAATAAATTAATACAGCTAGTAGTTAGCACTGGAATAGTACAGCCTGGATTGTGCAAATTTATCTTGTAAGATTAGTTAAGAAATTTATATATATGTTGGAAGCTGGAAAGTGTATTTTTAAGTCAAATAGGTTGGATGTGGGAAAGATCTGTTCTCTAGCTTCATCCATTTATAGTTACTGAAGGATGTGAATGTATTTATATACATATATATTTAACGAATAACAAAAATGTGTTTAACTTAATATTTACCACTAAGGTTTTAAGTGATGGGATATTTACTACAATAATCAAAGCTATTTGAGTTTGAATTTGTGACATCAATTTAATTGTTCCTTTTTGATCTAAAGAACTTATTAATTAATTAATTATTATTTAAATTAATTAAATTAAATCTAAGGTTAGCTAAATATGTACATACGTTGGGTTTTTTTCCTAATAACCTTGAAGAATATAGTACAGGGCTTTACACTATTACAGACCATATTTACACTATAATCTCTTAATCCTTAGCCAAAGAATTAATTATTCTGTGCTAGCTTTGCAACACTTACTTGTAAGCCTGGATCTGCTAAGTTACTGGGTGATGGAATTCACAAATCCTTTTGCAGATGTCTGGTTTAAACTGTTAACTGTAAATGAATTTGGGGGGGGGGGGGTGCCTGAACCCTCAGGTTATATTTTGCTTTTTATGTTCATGAGAAAAACATTGTCAGTAATGTCATGCTTTATCTTACTGTGCAAAGATGATCCACAACATACAGAGGGCATGTAATTATTAGAATATTGTGCTTCTGTCTTTGAAGGTATCTACACCAAGAACTTCATAATGAGTTCCTCATATTTAGGGTATAAGGTAAGCTAAGAATATCTGTAATCAAAATAAGATTGGATACCTGACCAGCTGGTGTGGCTTAGTGGTTGAACCAAGAGGTCTCAGTTAGATTCCTGGTCAGGGCACATGCACGGGTTGCAGGCTCCATCCCCAGTGTGGTGCGTGCAGGGAGTAGCCGATAAAATAAAATAGAACAATTATAACAATAATTCTCTCTCATCAATGTTTCACTCCCTCTCTGAAATCAATAAAAATATATTTTTTAAAAAAGAGTGGATACTTCCTGGAATCTGAATTTCTAGAAGGGACCTTAAATATTATCTGCTCTAAGCAGTTTAAAAAATGGAAAAGTGCAGACTATGCCTTTGATTATATGGCAGTTTAGTTGTGTATAACCCAAAGTGGAAGAGTGCATTGTTCAAGGGAAGGGGTATGACAGTCACCTTTCATACAGCTTCATTTTTCAAGAATTATACTGGGTAAGCTTCTGGCACCGAGGAAGTCAGCTACGGACCACATAATGGGAGGAAAAGTCTTCAGAAAGCAGTACAGCACGTTTAGTCTTACAAGTACTATTTCCCTAATCATTATTCAACCCACATTCGATTACTCACTATTCTCTGAATGTGTCTTGTTTTTTCTGTTTCTTAACCCATTGTATGCCATAAGCGTCTGTAGACACAAGCGTTGGACCTTACCCACAAGTCACTTGCATCTATATAAAAAAAAAATGTTTTCCCTAAGTGGCAGCCCTGCCCAACTTTAAAATCATTTTTCATGAGAATTTTCAGCTGAAAATATTAAATAATACCTGAATTGCAATATATTTTTTATAATATTCATTGCAAGTTGATTTTTTAAATTAAAAATATCGTGATGTGTGGGGATGGTTTCCGTTTTGACGCGTAGCACTTAACTGGTTAAATCTGCTCATATAATTCAGTTATGGAAGTGCACTGGCTTTCCCCCTGTCATACCCTGCCTCTGCTTAATATTTTAACGCTTCCTTAAAGCTTGTCTGAATCAGTCAAGGAGGGGGTACTCTCTGTCTTGTTAGAACATTTACAGTGCACTACCACTATTACAGCACTGCTGCATACCACCTTATAAATATTGTGTCCAACACCCTTTCATGATTGTAATGTCCCTAAAAATGGGATTTGGGGTTTTTAATTTGGTACACACATAATACTTTGTGATTTGCCTTACACATACCTAATCAGTAATTCATTATATATTAAGTGAATGAAATTAAGTGTGGCTTTCAAAGTATAATTTAACTTTGAAAAGCAATAATAAAGCAAATTTGTGTAGAGTAGCCCCCACCTTACTCCTGACCTCCATTAGATTCCTAAAACCCTGGATAGAACTGAACCCTATGGATATTGTCTTTTCCTATACATACATACTTATGATAAAAGTTTCCCATACATAGATACCTACACATACATATAAATTAGATACAGTAAGGTTTAATAATAAAATAGAACAATTATAACAATACGATGTAATAAAATATGTGAATGGTGTCTCAAAATACAGTTCTCACCCTTCTTGTGATGATGTGAGATGATACAATGTCTGCATGATGAGATGGCCTCCCATATCAGCAAAAGCTGAAGACCTAACAAGGTCTTCTGTGATCAGTCCCCACTTGCAAAACCTGCCATGCATATCCATGTTCATCCGTGGTGTTATTCAAAAACTAAGCTTGCTCCCATCCTAGGGCTTTTGCACTTAATGTTTCCTCACTTGGAAACTTCCCTCAGCAAACTGGGTCTCACATCTTTCAGTCCCTGATCAAATGTCATCAAGAGTGTTCCTGTAGGCCCGTGGTCGGCAAACTGCGGCTCTCGAGCCACATGCGGCTCTTTGGCCCCTTGAGTGTGGCTCTTCCACAAAATACCACGGCCTGGGCGAGTCTATTTTGAAGAAGTGGCGTTAGAAGATGTTTAAGTTCAAAATATTTGGCTCTCAAAAGAAATTTCAATCGTACTGTTGATATTTGGCTCTGTTGACTAATGAGTTTGCCGACCACTACCCTAGGCCCTCTCTAAAATAACACCACCCTCAACTGTCCTCCCCCTGCTTTAGTTTTCCTCCATTGTAAATGGTAGACAGTATTTGTGTCCACTTCATGTATACTGTATGTAATATTTCTTGGTGTGTCTACCTGTGCCCCCCCAACCCCATTAGAACATAAACCCTCTGAGGGCAGAGACTTAGTTTTTTGGGCAGTGCTTGGCATGTAGTGCACGATTTTATAAATGGATAGGTAGGTGTATATTTACAGTACAGACCTCTATTCTGGTTCCCTCCTTTGGATACTCACCCCATGTCAATGACTGTCTTAAAATGTGTAAATCATTGCCCTGAGCAATGCAGAGTATAGTAAAACTACTTCTCTGGATCTAAGTATTAAGTTACTAGATCCTCTAGTTGCAACACATCACAAAAAGTTGGCTTCTGGCATGCTTTCTACCCAAAGTCCTTTCTGAACAATGGTGATTGAGCTGTCATTTGTACTTCCGAAGAACATTGTTAGCACAAGTAAATTTGTACATAATATATACACACATACAAACGGGTGGGCAAAAATAGGTTAAATTACCAGCCATCACTACCTAAAAGATAAATCATAAGTAATAAGTCATTCTATAATAATAATGCCAATGAATAGAATAATAAATCAAGAATAAGTTTCTGTGTACTCACAACTGTAATCCTACTTTTGCCCACTCCTGCATATACATACATTAAAGCAAAGTCTAAAAGAAGAAAAAAGACTAGTCTTCCAGAAGTTTAGACCTTTAATAATCTTGAATCCAAATTATTTCCTGAGTCCATTAATGAGAAAAAAGGAATCTACATTTGCATTTCTTCTGTCCCTCACATTTTTCTCATTTTCATTGATACTTAATTTGCCTTGTTCTCCAAGCACTGCTTCTAGAAATGATGTATTTAAATAGTACAGTGGTCAGCAAACTCATTAGTCAACAGAGCCAAATATCAAAAGTACAACGATTGAAATTCTTTTTGAGAGCCAAATTTTTTAAACTTAAACTACATAGGTAGGTACATTGTTATTAATTAGGGTACATGGTATTTTGTGGAAGAGCCACACTCAAGGGGCCAAAGAGCCGCATGTGGCTCGCGAGCCGCGGTTTGCCGACCACTGGTCTAGTAGAACCCTTTAAATACTGCATTGGGAGGGGGGAAAAAATACCACACACACACACACACACACACACAGCATTTCCTTTCACCATGAATTGAAACATCAGGTCTTTGCACTGAGTAATTTTTAGGTAATGTTTGATTTTAAAATCAAAGAGGGAAACCTGGCCTTCCATCGTTCTACTTGCTAATCTAGCTGGGTAGCTGAGTCTCCTTTGTCAAAATGTACTTTGAGTAGAGTACACAATACAATATACAGATGATGTACTATAGAATTGTACACCTAAACCCAATGTCACGCCAATAAATTCAATAAAAGGGATTTTTTTAATTGTTAAAGGAAGACTTTGACTCCTTTTCACCTAGCCTGAAGCGTATTATCTAGAGTTTCAATCGCTCAAAACAGATCTCCATTTTGGAAGTGGAATCCATCCTCAACCTTCACAAGCTCTTCATAGCTCCTCAGCTCTCTGACAGGGAGGGCCCCCTACCTTCTTCAGCATCTACCCCCAGGCGTTCTCTCCCGAACCCAGGGCTCTGCGTCCCAGAGTGTGGAACCTCGGTGGCCGAAAGGAACCGCTGGGAATGCCGGCGGAGGGGCGTGTGGAAAGGGGTGGGGATGGGAGACCAAAATGAGCCTGTCAATGTGGGGGAGGGATTGCGCGCAGCCCCCCGCGAGTGCGGGGATTCCAGAGAGAAGGGCTCGCGGGAGGGCTGCATTGCTAGGAGGGCGGACGCTAAGTGCGTGAGCCTGGCCCGCACGCTCTCGCCGTCGCCACCACCTTCCTCAGGTCGCACCCCGCCTCTCCCCACCCTCCGAGGGCCATTGGTACATTCCCGCTGACTCCGAGAGCTTAAAAAGGGCCCGGGAGGCTAAACCGAACGGATTCGGTCCTGATTTGTGTACTCCGCACGTTCTAAGAGATCGCAGATCCACGCCGCCCCGGTGGGGGTGTCTCTTGATACCTTGGCCAGGGATTCTCTTAGCTGTGGCTCTCAAGTGTTTGGGGGTTTTGTGTGTGTAGCTGTCTGGCTGGCAGCTGGGGGTCCCTCGTCCCCGGTTCCTAGGCTCGCTCAGCTCCTTCGCCGAAGCCCAGCAGTGAGACAGGCGCGCCGCCAATTCCGCAAAGGATGGAGCAGACCGAGGTGCTAAAGCCGCGGACGCTCACCGACCTGATCCGCATCCTGCACCAGCTCTTCGCCAGCGAGGAGGTCAATGTGGAGGAGGTGCAGGCCGTCATGGAAGCCTACGAGAGCGACCCCGCCGAGTGGTCGGTGTACGCCAAGTACGACCAGTACAGGTGAGCGCGCTCTAGCCCTGCCCGCCGAGGGGCGCGGGCGCGGGCCTCCGAGCCCCGCCGTGCGGCTCTCGGAGTCCGCGGAGAAGCGGGCGTGGTGGGAAGGGTGGGGGGTCTTGCTTCGGGAGAGTGCGGGCCCCATCGCGATCAAGACTATCTCTTGATCAAGAATATCTCTAGGCAGAACAAGAAAACTAGTATACACCATATGTCTGCACGCTCCCAGCGCCCCAGGGCCTCCTCCGCCGGCCCGGCTCGCCCTCCGCGCTTTGGGCCGAAGGTGGAGCCTGCGGAGGGGAGGCAGCCGCCTATCTCCAGTTTTCTATCCTCTTCTCACGTGTCAGCCTCTCAGCTTCCAAACCGCCACTCCCTCCGCCCCCGGCCTCGGGTGCAGTGCCCTGGGGAGCCCACTGGCTGGACGGACGGAGGCTGATGCTCCCAGGGGAGAACTGCATCAGCCACCCGGAGAAAGGGGTAACGGTGGAGGCACAATTCCCCGCCGCTGGTTCTCCATCACTTCGCCCCCTGTCGCCTGCAAGCAAGCACCTGCCAACAGGCATTTGTGTGTGTGTGTGTGTGTGTGTGTCTTGGAGTTGTCAACTGCTCGTTTTCAGTTTGTGGTGACCCCTCTCCCAAACCAGTTTTAACTTCCCAGACTATGGCTTTATTTAAACACACTATCGATTCGCGAATTAAAGGACTGTCTCTCGCTTCTCCCCCCACCCTCTCCCCCAGCAATATGCTTTCTCTCATCCTTAATTCTGAGGATCTGGAATGTAAATTGAAGACCGCTGCTTCCCAGCGGTGCGGGAGTGAGATGCCCTGGGAGGCCTGGTCCTTTGCAGAGGTGGCTTGGTGATTAAGTAAAAATGGATCTCTACCCGTCCTCTGGGGCCACGAATGAAATTCAGTCACTCGGAAGAGGGAGAGGTTCTTTTCCGAAAGGTAGCTAGCGCTTCAGTCGTTATGGTTAGTTGGGTTGAAGGGGATAGTTGAAAGAAAAGAATAAGGAAAGACTAAGCTTTCCTTGGGAGCAGATTCTGTTAGTCGTTTCACAAAACATACTTAGGGCTTTTAGTAAAGTTTTGTCGGCAATGTCTCTAGGAAATTCCTTTTGTTCCTGTCAACTCAGTTCTCCTGTGGCTGCCAATAAAGTTACCAGAGTCTAGTGTGTTTTGTTGTTGTTTTGTGTTTGTTGTTAATCCTCACCTGAGGATATTTTCCCATTTATTTTTATTTATATATTTATTTTTAGAGAGAGTGGAAGAGAGGGGAGAGACAGAAACGTTGTGTCCTTGACCGGAATTGAACCCGGGACACTTCAGTTTGAGGGCCCACGCTCTATCCACTGAACCAAACCGGCCAGGGCAGAGTCTAGTTTTTTTTTTAATTTTGCCATTAGCTCCAAGTAATTGAGGGGTTATTATGGGCCAGATGCTATTGCAGTCACTCTACACGTGTGTTAACTCATTTACCTCGACAGCCCTACAAGATTGGTACCATTCTTATCCCTATTTTACAGGTGAGAAATGATAAGCAATAAAAAGTTTGGATTACCTGTGCAAGGTCATACTTATGTCAAGAAGTGGCACCAGGATCCAAATTAGCATTATTGTTCCAGAGCCCACATTCTAAACCACTATTAAACTTTTGCAGACATATGGTGTATAATAGTAGTTTTCTTGTTCTGCCTAGAGATATTCTTGATCAAGTGAAATTAATTAACCAGGCTGTAAGTGCGCTTAATCTTTAGAACAAGGATATTTCCAGGGGCCTTGAATTTATATTGATTGACAAGCTCTAAACCATTTGAAATGCAACTGCTTGGATTGATCATTCCACAGGTATCTGAGACACAGCTCACTTAGATAGTAGGTGGGTGGGTGTTCGGGGGAGGAGAGAGGGAGGGAGAAGGGAGAGCAGAAATCAATTCGATAGTATTTTCTGCCTATGCCTGTCCAAACACTGAGGAATTCTGATCTCTGACCTTGGGAAGGCCAAAGCAGAAGAACCAAGACAGAGTGTGTTCCAGTGTAGACCAGACAGTGAATTCTCTGTTAGAAGCCCCAGAGAAACAAGAGGGATGACCCTAAGACCGGTGGAGAGAGAAGTAGGATCCTGGTACGGGAACCAGATTTACTGTGAATTAAAGGCACAGCCCCTTGCTAGGTCGTAAAAGTTGATGGCTGACATCTAAAGAGCATTTACTAATCACCTCCCTTTACTAATCCTGCTCTGCCAGCACCTGGCCTTCAGCTGCGGGGAGGATGGGGCACGTAGGACTTAAGTGAACAGATGACCATGTGAACAAACACTACCCCAGAAATGGGGTAAAGATTGCTTTCCTTAAAAGTGACAGTCTAAATGAATGTCATAAAACTTTGCTAATTAGATGATATCATTAGTACCTCTCGGACCAATAGAAGTTTTAAAGTTGAGTTTTATTTTCTGATGGTGTGGTTGTGGTTGTTTTTGGTCAGGATTTATTTATTTATTATTATTATTATTTTGCTTATTACTGTCTTCTCATCATTGTAAAAGGTTTAGAGTGTTACTTTCCTAATATAGTGTCCTACATTCTAGTACTTAGATCAACCCCCTCCACGACCCCCCCCCCCGCCCCCCACACACACACACACCCTGTTTGTGGAGGACTTTTCATTAAGGGTACTTTTGAATGTGGTTTGTATCTGGGCTATAGTAAAACTAAGGAGAATTCTAGAACAGCTATTTAATAAAACCTTGTTTCTCAAATTCAGGTTTATCTACCCCAGAGAAAACACAGGACAATACAATAGCAACATACTTGCCTAGCGCACTAATGCACTTTGCAATTACCTTCTGTGAGAAACCTTTTTTCAATCTGAGGCAGTCACATGGAGAATAAAGGAATTTACTTTATTTCCTGTTAACTTTTCCATGACATTAATTAAAACTGAGCAGCTGTAAATACAGCGATTCAAAATATAAAAATGACCAAAATGAACTGGGAAAAATACTTTTCATTTGTGCTGGATTAAAAAACCACATTCAGCCTGGCTGGCGTTGCTCATGGTTGAGTGTTTACCTATGAACCAGGAGGTTATGGTTCCATTCCCAGTCAGGGCACATGCCCGGGTTTCGGGCTCTGTCCCCTGTTGGGGACACGCAGGAGGCAGCCAATCAATGATTTTCTCTCATCATTGATGTTTCTGTCTCTCTCTCCCTCTCCCTTCCTCTCTGAAATCAATAAAAATACATTTTTTTAAAAAAAGAAAACCACATTTATAGTTGCTTAGAGGTAGAAATAGTAGCATCTGTAAACGAATGATACTTTGTGACACACTTATTTTTACCAGTGCTTGTTTCATCAACCAAATTCAAACTTCTGAATACATTCCTTTCAGGTACACCCGAAATCTTGTGGATCAAGGAAATGGAAAATTTAATCTGATGATTCTATGTTGGGGTGAAGGACATGGCAGGTAATACAACTATTCACAGGTTTTTATTAGAGTGTCTATTCCAGAATATGCAGTGTACAGTGCCAGGCTGGCCACAAGTCTTGAGAGAACTAACAAATCTCATTTTGTAATTATTTGTCCCCTAATCCTAACAACAAATCTCATGGGAATTAGCCTGAAGGGTTTAGGCATACACCATGAATATCAAAACCAGCCCCCAAAATGAGTAGGTGGTAACCAGTTTAACTTATTCTCTCTCCAAACTTTTATGGGATTGTGCTAAAACTTGACTTTTGTATTTTGCAGTGTGTAAATAATTTTGGGACTAAAGACCTAAATGTCCAGATTTGGAGCTAGAAAAGCAATACACAAATTGGGACAATTTCTTTTCACTTCAAGTTTATGGTTTACTTTCTTTATATAGACAGTAAGGCAACTTAAACTAATACCAATTCTTTGAAATTTGGTTCTTTAATTGTTCTTAGTTTAAACATTTGCCAGCATTATTACCAATTGAGTATTAGTATCTCTTTAAACAGATCCTTCTCAGTCTTTTGAGAATGGCAAGACAATAATCCAGACCCACTTTTGATGGGAGAAAGGAAACAGGAACTCATAAAGTTTTGGAAAATTAGGTTTATAGAATACATTTATATACTCATGTAGAGTGGAGCAGTTTTCCCTTATTCAATATTTTTTCAAAGTAGATTACATATAAAGAATAGGACTAGGCTCTGTGAATTTTAGGAAACAACTTCTTCCTGTGGTACATATGTATATATTTTAATCAACCCTACAGCCAATCTTACTTAATAAATACTATTTACTATAAGCTTATATGAATATATTATTTTCCCAAATCAAATTTACTTTATTTCCCCCACAAATATTAGTATGGAATCACAGGTAGGGTACTCTAAATCTACAGAATGTTAACATTATATGTTTATTACAGTATAATTTTAGGATGGTGGCAATAGATACATATACCGTTTGTCCCCCAAAGGAAGGATAAAAGAGAGAAAGCCTGGGAAAAATCATTAAATGTTAAGTGATCTTCTCAGTGTGATGCAATGATTATAGATGATTATTTTTGTCCTTCCTAAAAGTTCTCCAGTGCAGTTTTATAATCAAGTTTTAGTGCAGCTTAACTGAGTTATTAAAAGCTGTATCTTGGAGAAGCTAAAAGGTTGCTGGTTTTGTGTTTCTCTTACGAAAGTAGTATTCTAACAGGGTTTGAAAAAATTAACTGTTCTTTAGTAGGGTATGTATGAAAACTGTTCCTCTTATATACATTGATATGGAAGACATTTTCTCTATATTGCACAATATTGAATTATAAATTGATGACATTTCAAAATTCAGCTGAAATGGATTTTGTCCTGGGAGATGTCCTATTGACAGTGTGCAGCTTTCAGCTCTGGGCTGAATGTTACTGCAGGTCTGGGTACTGGAGCATCTACTGAGTTCAGTTGTCCTTTTGTGTCTACATAGCAGTATCCATGACCACACCAACTCCCACTGCTTTCTGAAGATGCTGCAGGGAAATCTAAAGGAGACATTATTTGCCTGGCCTGACAAAAAGTCCAATGAGATGATCAAGAAGTCTGAAAGAATCTTGAGGGAAAACCAGTGTGCCTACATCAACGGTAACATCCAATAGCTTTTTCTAAGGGCAAGTGGGAAAAACTTTTAACTCCCATCGGAAATATTGGTTACTTACACATGTGCAGTAGAACTTGGATCACGAAGTCACTAATTTCAAATGCTTGGAAAAGGACCAGAGAGCAGTGGGTTTTGCTTTTTAAAGTTTTGCATGTGGACTAAAATCACTTATTGGAAACACATGCTTGTAGATTAGTGCTGACTGAAACGTCATTTATGTGCCAAATCTTAGGACAGTTAGAACTGAATATGAATTTATGTATGTAGAGTCTTCTAATGAAGGAGTGAGGCCAAGGTGGAAATAAATAAATATAACAACAAATTGATGTTTCTCTCTTTCTCTCTCTCTCTCTCTCTCTCTTCCTCTGTCTCTCTAAAATCAATGAATAAAGAAAATTTTAAAAAAAGAAAATGTAAAGCAATGTTCTGGAAGTAGTTATGAATGCTAGCTAGTCCTTATTTTTCTAAAATGCATATACTTAAAAGCATATTCTCAAGGGAAACTTTACAAAGCACATTATTCAGCAGTGATTTATAGATCTCTCACTAAGAATTCATTCTTTCCTCTAACTGTGATATGGAAAACCAAATGCTTTTTAGGGGAGGCAGTGATTAACATCTGTATTCTTAAAGGGGATAATAACTTTCTAGAAAGCTTGTTATACTTATATGAGATCATTTATTCCCATTTACAGATGAAATTCCAACACACAGGAAGATTAAATAACTTGTCCACATTACTCAACGTTTAAGTGGCAGCCAGGATTCTAACCTAAGCAATTTGATTCCAAAGGCCATACTTTTATTGGATGCTATTTCACTTACATATAATAAGATATTATAGAGATTTTTCTGGCAAAGCAGGATCTTCTTTAAAGACAGATATTGGCCTTGGTACTGGCTTAAATTTGTTCATTAGTTTCAGAGTACACTTAGAAAGGTCAGATTACAAAGTAGTTCCCCGTTATCTGAGGGGTAAACGTTCTAAGACACCCCTCCCCCCCCAGTGGATACCTGAAACTGTAGTTAGTACTGAACCCTATGTTTTTTTCCTGTACATGCATACCTGGGATTAAGTTTAATTTATAAATAAGGCACAGTAAGAGTAAAAGCAATGATTGATGATAAAATAGAACAATTATAGCAATATACTGTAATAAAAGTTATGTAAATGTGGCGTGTGTGTGTATCTGATAACTAAGATAGCTACTAAGAGACTAAAAGGCAGGGAGCCGGTACGGCAGGTTGGACAAAGGGATAATTCACATCTGGGTGGGATGGAGCGGGAGATTTTTGCCACACTACTCAGAACAACATATAATTTAAAACTTATGAATTGTTTATTTTTAGAATTTTCCATTTAATATATTCAGACCATGGTTGACTGCAAGTAACTGAAACTGCAGAAAGTGAGACTGCAGATAAAGGGGGACTACTGTATGGGAAGTTTTTCTTCTCATTCACCTAACACAAGGTGTTAGTTTCTTAGGTAGCAGAAAACTCTTGGGGGTTGCTATATATATGAGGCGCACCAGATTTTCAAGAACAAGTTTGTTGCCCATATAACTCACAGAAAAGCAGAAAGCCTTTCAGAATAATGACTTTCAGCAAGTGACAGAGTCTTTGTGAACCTAGATAGGTCTTGAAGAATAGGTAAAGAGTCTACAATGCAAAGAGTATAGAAGCCAAACATACGGTAAATGAGTGCTGCAGGCTGGGAATAAGGCTTGGGGACTGGTGTGTGCAAGCCACGGGGCAGCAACAGGCACCCAGCTCCAACGAGATCATCCTGACTTCTTTTTCCATAGATGTCTATGGGAAATTTTGCCAATCGGTAAAGTATTGGGTGGAATAAGCTAAATATTTCTGTAGACTAATTACTCATATGATTAAAAATCACATATTTACAACCTTTTATTTTTACTGGTGCAGGAGGGGTGCAGATAGATACCGATCAGTGGGAAGGATGTTTTAAGTACAGGGAAGAGAACGAGTGAAGGCGGAGTCACTGCAAAAAAATAAAAACTTGTCAGGAATGGTCTATCTGGAGGGAAGAAGGAAGAACGGGTGTGGACAAGAGTAGTGGGAGAGTAAAGTGAGATCAGGTCCTAGGCCTCCAAGGCCAGCTTAAAATAAGAGCTTGCTTTGGTGAGCAGAATTTTATTTGGGAATATCTTGATCAATATGGTAGCAGTGTGCAACATAGGGTGGAGGAAAGGGAGAATTGGGGCAAGCAGACCAAGTTACCTATTGTAATAGAAAAAAGATGGACATGGCCAGGATCAAACTGGCATCCATAAGTACCACCAAGTGCAGAATTACTGTGACAGAGGGTACACCATGGGGGCAAAGAAAAGGAGGCAAAGACAAAAAATAATAATGCTGGAATTCTTAACAATTGGGATCAGACATGAGCCTCAGGAACTTCTCTAACGGACAGGCAACTAGTTTTTGCAGGGCCTTTGCGTACAGATTGTCCAGCATGCATTGGATGGTGTATGTATTTGCAATTGGAGAAACAAATAATTTGTGTAGGGGCAGTCGCTTCTTAAGAATATTGAACTTTTGTTCAAGATTGTGCTTCAGCCAGTATCTTATGAAAGAAGTAAGCTTTGGAATTAAAGAGTTTACGGATCTGAGAATCAGGCTCCATTTTTAGAAGTGAGGAAAACCGAGGGTTCTAGAAGTTGTGAGTTGTTTCAGGGAATAGAACCTAAGTCTTCTGCTTCTAGGCTTTGCTCTTTATCACGCAACCTCATGGAGCTAGATCATAAAGCATAGGGCCAAATTGGGTGCCTACATTAGCTACACTAATTACACTGAATTACTTCCTTGACTAATCCTCAAATCCTCTCCTAACTATAAATTTCTTCTCAGCATATTTTTTCAAAATTATGTATTTTTTCATTATTTCTTTATTTTAATCTTCTTTGAGACATCTCCTTCAGGGCCTTTTGACCAGCTTCAATGTGGATTGGTTGATCTTAAGGCCAGGGCTCCACTGTCATCCTGGGGTCCCCTCACATCATCCAGGCTTTTCCTTTGCCATCTTCTTTTGCTAATCCCCTTGTTTCCTGATCTCATCTCTGCCTACTTCTTGGTCCAGGCCTTTGTTTTAGTGGAGCATATCCTCCAGTTGCTCTATGAGAAAGGGTTCCAGAAAGGAATTTTGTGAGACCTTATATATCTAAAATCTCTATATTCAACCCTTGCAATGTGATTGCTAATTGAGCTGGATATGGAATTCTGACCTGATAATCACATTCTCTCAGAACACGGAGGTAATGCCTTATCATTTAGTTTTTGGTCTTAAAAAAATTATTATTATTGATTTGAGAGAGAGAGAAACATTGATTTGTTGTTCCATTTATTTATGCATTCATTGGTTGATTCTTGTCTGTACCCTGACCTGGGGATTGAACCTGCAACATTGGCATATCAGAACAGTGCTCTAACCAACTGTGATACCCAGCCAATGCTTTCAGTCTTCTTGTTGAAAATCTACTGTCATTCTGATTCTTGAATCTTTCTATGAAACCTATTTTTCCTTTCTAGAAACTTTTGAGATATCTTTTATTATATTTTCTCTGTCTCCAATATTATAGAGATTTATACCATGTTGCATGATTTTCATTCATTGTGCTGAGTACTCAGTGGGTTCTTTCAATCTGGAAATTCATGTCTATTCAAGCAAATATTGTCTAGTTATTTCTTTGACTTCATTTTTTTTTGCTCTGTTTATGACATTCCCATTTCTCAGATATTAAACTTCCTCTTGCTTTACTTTATCTTTCTTTCCTATTTTCTATCTTTGTTATTTTGTTCTTTGAGTCTTCCTCCGCTTCCTTAGTTTTTCTTCCAACCTTTCTATTCAGGTTTTTATTTCTAAAAGCTCCTTTTGGTCTCTGGTTGTTTTATAGTATTTTGTCTTATCTCTCTAAGGATATTAATGATACGTTTGTTTTTTAAGCCTTCTCTTGAATTATGTCTGTCTCTAGCTGCTCTTTTTAGGTTGCTCTGGCCTCTGTATTTCATACTAGAGGACTTGCTCAAATGTCTGGTGACCTTGGCTGTGTGCTAATATTTAAAAACCAGGGACAAAAAATATCAGTTGGTAGCTCTAAACACTGGACTTCGTTCTAGGATAATCTGGCAGAGCTTTTTTCTTGATGAACAACCAATGGCAGTTGTTTTTTGTTCTTGAGCCAATCAGATTCCCTGGGAAACTGCTTCCCATCTCCTTCCTGGAGAAGAAAATTCCTATCTGGAAGCATTCTGGCAGCTATGTGGTGAAGAAAGGGGGACTCTTCTCATTCAATATGTAAATTTTCACTTTGGTCACCTCTTTTTCACCTGTCCTGATCTATTATATTCTTTCTAGAGACCAGATCTCAGACTTCTACCAGAAGGAAGGAGAGGGAGAAGTGGTAAAAGGGATGTAAGTCTCTAAACTGAAATAGGCTTTTAACCAGTTCTTGTACTTTTAGCCCCATCTTCTTCCCCATATTCAGAAATACCCATGCTCCCAATTCCTGAGCTGTTTGGGCGGGGAGAGGGAGTTTCACAATATAAATCACTTTATTTCTTGGCTATCTCCCATGTATGAATGAACATTTAGCTTTCTTTCTCCTGCAAGCTATTCATCTATAGTTAATGATGAACAACTCAGGTTTGAACTGAACGGGTCCATGTATACCCAGATTTTTTTTTTTTTCAATAAATACCTGTAATATTTTCAATTCGAGGTTGGAGGTCCACGGATGTGGAGTGCTGACTGTATGCTTTGATGAATGCTATTTTATACAGGGGGGCAGGGGACTAGAGCATCCTCAGATTTTTATATCCATAGGTGGCCCTGGAACCAATTCCCCCATCAATACTTGGGGACAACTTCAGTTTTGAGAGAGTCAAAAGTTATATGTGGATTTTTGACTATAGGGTGTGGGAGTTGGCACCCCTAAGGTCCATGTTCAAGAGTCAACTGTACATTCAAGCTTTTAAATTTTTATTAATGTTTTCTCTTTTTCTATGTAGGTTGATGCCTTTTTTTAGTCTTTTACTGATGTTGTAGGATGTTTTCAGGAAATAACAGAGTGCATGTGTCTTATTATCTTTAACAAGAAATTCCATTCCTAATGTACCCAATTTATGATCTTAGGTGATTGACAAAATTTTTACCTACAGCAATCCTCTAAAACCCTTCATCTGTTCTTCTCGGTTGTTGTTTAGATTCCATTGGCTTACATCGAGTAGAAAATATTAGCCATACAGAACCTGCCGTGAGTCTTCACTTGTACAGCCCACCTTTTGATACATGCCAAGCCTTTGATCAAAGAACAGGATATAAAAACAAAGTCACCATGACATTCTATAGCAAATTTGGAATCAGGACCCCATTTGTAAGTATAATTACTCTCCTTGGTTTAGTGTTTTGTGAGTTGGTAACATTACACTGTATTCATTGCTTTTTTTGTTCTAGATATTACTTAAATATTTTAAGTATTCTCAAATTAAAGTTTAAATGAACCTTAACTTAGGGGAAAGGCACCTTATATCCTAATTCATTAACTTTGGAGACTATATTTTCATTTTATAAATAAATCTAAATTAGATGCAAAGATTTATTCAGTTCCAAAGTATGCTCATTTCTAAAGAAAATGTTTTCATTTATTAGAGAAATAAGAGTGCAATATATTTGATATAATTTCAGCTGTGACTTATTATTAATCAGTCTAATTTGCTAGGACAACACAAATAACTTGCAGAGTTAACCTTTCCAAAGTTTGAGACCCTATTCTGATTACACAAATAAAGAAACATGCCTATTTTGATTGCCAAATTACTTCTTCTTTCAGTAGTGCTGCTATTCCGGCCACAAATAAATGGCAGTAGACAATCATGTAGACTAGCATGTTCCCCTTGAGGAACGGGTGTTTCCACCTAAAAATAATAAGGCAACCAATGGTAATATGTTGTGGCAATCTTCTACCTCTGGCGAAATAAGTGGGCTATTTAGAGGAATGTGAAGACTGAAAATAATTCTCATGAATCTTACAGAAGTACAGCCTTTGAGAAAAGCCAGAGCAGAATTTCCTGAAGTGATTGCCCTGCTTTGTTTCCAGCATTTTGATTCCCAAGAGCTACTCTTAAGATAGGAACAAAACAATAGGGCTCCATTGCATAGCTGAGTTTCCATACCCTGATAAGAAAGCAGGTCTACTTAGAACAAGCTGAAATGTCTGGTATGCAGATTCTTACACAGCTTTCTTTTTTTCCTTCTTACAGGCAACTTCAGGATCACTGGAGAACAACTAAGGAGCACCCAGCCCTCTACGAGCTGTGCAAAGTTGCTGTGCAAAGTTTCGCCTTCAATGGGAAGGCCTCCCACCATTTGCTGTTCAGTCATACACTTTACAAAGCCAATACTTAGATCTCCTGTAAGGCAGATGCTAATTATAAGGCATTAAGGAAGCAAATAGTGCCCTAAGCAACTACAGAAGAAAAATCTCACTAAAGAAAAAAAAAAAAAAAAAGGCTTGTGATTTTAAAGGCCAAATCAAGTACTCTCCTGGTCTTATTCTCTAAATCAGGGGTGGGAACCTTTTTTTCTGCCAAGGGCCATTTGGATATTTATAACATCATTCTCTGGCCATACAAACATCAACTTAAAAATTAGACTGCTATATTTGGTCAAACATTTAATTAATTCACATCTAATGCCTTGGCAGGGCTAGACCAAATGATTTTGCGGGCCTTCTACGGCCCGCTGACCAACGTTTCCCACCCCTGTTCTAAATCTATTGGAACCATACTGGGAATGTCAGTGAAGGGTTTTATAGCTTTGGGGAACACTTTGGTCTCTGAACTATAATTAGCAATATATAAAAACTATAGACATCAAATGCCTGCCTTGTGACTTGGATAACTAAATGTAGATGTCTTTAGTATACTTTGTATGTTCTTAATATTTGAAGAGAATTTTTGGAATCTGTGGATTTTATTTTTTCAATCATATTTTACAAATTCCTGTTCTATAAACAATAGGGTTTTGTAGATGAGAAACTTAAAGTACTTTGACATTTGGTAATGAAATGAAGGGCAAAGGATTTAGAAAAGTAGATGTATTCAAACCCACAACAAACCAAAAACATAAACTCATGTCTGGTATGTCCAGTGGTCATAGTGAAAGACTTTGTACTAGTCTCAAATTCTAATAAAACTGGATTTGAACACATTTGAAGTTATCTTCTGTTTAATTTCATAAAATTCATAGTTTCTTAGATTTGGGTAAACTACCAAAAGCAGTGCAAAGTATGATTTTATGATGTAATAAAATGATGAGAGAGCCCACAAAAATGCATTAAAAAATAGCTTACCTTGCCCTAGCCTGTTTTGCTTAGTGGATAGAACGTTGGCCCTCAAACTGAAGGGTCTCAAGTTCAATTACTGGTCAAGGGCATGAACTTTGGTTGCAGGCTGGATCCCTGGCCCCGTCAGTGTGCATGCGGGAGGCAACCAATGGACGTGTCTCTCTCACATTGATGTGTGTCTCTCTGTCTCTCCCCTGGGTGATGATAAACAAACAAACAAAAAGTAGCTTACTTTTTTGGGCTTTACATGTGTTCACTAATTGGCTAGAGATACTAACCTGAGGGACTAAATATAGACCTAACCAAAATTTTGCCTAAAAATTGTGTGTGGGGTCTATAAAGGCATACCTCGTTTTATTGTACTTTGCTTTATTGCACTACACAGATGTTGCATCTTTTACAAATTGAATGCAAGACCCTCTACTGGCAAAAAGATTACAATTCGCTTTATATCGGTAGTCTGGGACCAAACCTGTAATAAGGTATGCTTGTCTGATTAAATGTGAATTGTTTTCCAATATGTAAACACTGGGGATTTCATAGCAGAAGAAGATATGGATTTCTGCTTCTTGAAAATTTGAAGTATCTCAGAATACTGGACCTGCATTGCATTTTCTTTGCCATCAGTCAGCTAGGCTAGGGTCTGTCCCTTAAATGGGGCCTCTCCTCCAATCTGCAGCAGCATCCAACTTGCCTGTTTCCCTTATGTATGTTACCAGCAAAGCCCACATATGCATTTGAGTTTGCTACCCCTACTTTAGGCAATTTTCTTAGGACTATCTGTCATAATCTTGGAATTTTATTATCTCTAGAAACTTAATAAAGTCCTTTGAAGATAGTTCTACATAGGTCATTGGTTGCATTTATACCATCTCGGAATTATTTACCTCTTTACATATTTTTTTGTTAATAAAAACAAATCTCCTTATAAATTAGGTGCTGTAATGGTTTTCTACTGCTGTTGTAACATCATCACAAACTTAGTGGCTTAAAGCAACCCAAGTTTAATTTTCCTACAGTTCTATAGCTCAGAAGTAAAGCAGCTTTACTGCACTAAAATCAAGACATCAGCAGGGCTATTTCTTTCTGTAAGTTCTCGATAGATAGGATCTATTTTACTGGATTTTCCTTCTAGATACTGCTGTGGCTTGGTATCCCTTTCCTCCATCTTCAAAGCCAGCAATGGCAGCCTTAGTTTTTCTATCTCTTAGCACTCTGACCTATTCTCTTTCTCTTGTATGTTGAAGGACTCAAGTGATTAGTAATGTCTCCATCTCTAGGTTATATCCTTAGGACTTAATCTATCTGTAAAGTCTCTTTTGCCATGTAGTCATAGGTTCTGGGGATTAGGATGAGGACCTCTGAGAGCTCATTCTGCCTACCACAGTTTGCCCACTTGCTCCAAATGAGCCATGCCTATCCCACATGCAAAGTAGGTTCACCCCATCCCCAAGTCCCCAAAGTCTCATCCCATCACAATGTCAACTGAAATTCCAAAAATTTTATCTCAATTATATCTCATCATTTAAATTCAGTATGGGTAAGGCTTTATTATAATCCATCCTGAACACAATTATTCCCCATATTTACACCTGTTCAACATAGTTTAAAAACCTGCCCAAAGTTATCCAGCCAAGAAATTACAGAGCTAGAATTTGATTCCGAGCCACCTTCCTTTAAAACTCATTCTCTTTATACTCAAGCCTTTCAGGGTAAGAGAAACCTAGGCCACTTCCAATTTTTGTTTCCTATTTTTAAACAATGATATTATGGTATATTTATGTTTTGTATGTGTGGTATATTTAAATGTTTCATATATTGCACTTTTAACACACAAATGTGGTCATACCCTATGTGTGACAAGTAATGGCCAAATCTGATTTGAGGATCCTTGTGCCTGTGACCTCAACCTAAATGGCTGCACTGGTGATCCTGGCTGTCCTGGATGTCCTGCCCACCTTGACCTCACGACTGGCCCTGTTCTCTGCTGCCCATGACAGTGTTCACAGAGAAGCAGGCATCCTTCTCCTCGAGCTCAGCACACGCTTGGGTTGATGAAATGTATGCACACACAGGGCAAGGCAGTGGAGCCATCAAGGGCTCAAAGGGATGATATAGGAGGGAGAAGGATCATTGGGGGTTGGAATCATGCTTGTTGCTGAAGGTGATTGGATGTAAAAGAGGAGGATAAGGAGCTGAGTCTAGACGAGGAGGAATGAGCCCTGTGTGAGGAAACAGTGAAGGGTGGTGGTTAGCACTCAGGACCTCCCACCTTACTTACAGCTCAAGCTTCAGCACTTCTGTTCCCTCTGCCTGGCATGCCCTTCTCCAAGTTCTTTCCATGGCTGGTTCTTCTTGCCCTTTACATGTCAGCTCAGATGCCATCTCCCCAGAAAGGGATTTCCCAACCACTCTACCTGAACATAAAATCTCCAGGCTATCTTCATCCAATTTCACTGACACACTTATGGTTATCTGAAAACTATCATTTCGTTTTTCACGTTCTACTAGTAGAATGCAAGCCCGTGGGGGTAGAAGCAGTGTTTCACTTACTGCTATATCCTGAGCACTGAGACCATATTTGACACAAAGGGGGTATTCAATGGATATTTATGAAATGAATGAAAAAACCCTCAATATCCTTACATAAGAGTTGTATTAACAAACCCTTGATGCTATGTTCTCTTCTACATACTACCAAATTGTGTGCCATGTTATTTTTATTAAGTATAGGAATTCTATACTTAAATTTTCAGTCACAGACTTAATCTGTGGCCTATGTCAGAGGCTTATGCTTTGGTGTGGGTTCATTAATCATATACTTAAACAAGCTAGTTGATGATTTGGGCTTTTATGTGTATTTCATAGGAAGGCGCAGCATTAATTACCCCATTTAGCAGTGGTGTTTAGCCTTTTTTTTCTGACTAACAATCTCTGAATGCTAAAGAACTTCTCTCCAAAAGACTAGCATACAACAAATGTGCATACAATTTCAGAAGAGATTTCTGGACTCTCTGAAATCCTCCAGGGGCCCCATTTAAGGAACCCTATCGTATGTGAGTCAAGATGTATGAGAAGTAGCTGGTGGCTATTTCACTTCATTTTCTGAAATAGGAGGGCATTAAGCAACCTGGGCAACTAGTTAATCTTTTAAATGTTACAACAGGGTTTCTAGGAAACACCAGAGACCATTGCTACTTTGTCCAAGGCACGTCCACACATTACACAAGATCTGTTTTCTGTCTTTCTAAAAACATTTCAGGAAAAAAAAAAGTTTCATAATGTTATTTACCCATTTAGTAGATGCTTTTTAAAAAAAGTATATGTGGAATAAGCCAGATACAGAGGACAAATATATAATTCCACCTATACGAGGTACCTAGGATAGTCCGATTCATAGAGACAGAAAGTAGACTAGCGATTACTGGGGCAGGGGGAGGAGTTTTTGTTTAATGGCTGCAGAGTTTCTTTTGGAGATGATTAAAATAATTTGGGTATAGATAGTTGTAATGGGTCCACAGCATTGTGGATGTATTTGATACACCAGATTGTACATTTATGAATGGTTAAAATGATAAATATGTTATATATATTTTCCCACCATAAAAAGGTTATTTCCTTAAAAAAGGTACATGTGGGAGAAAGTGTACATATGATGTGTGGGTGGATTGTGTTGGAATAGGTAAGACCTATCATAGACAATGGAATAGGTAAGAGGGCTTATGGTGAAAAGGTTCCCCTCCTCGGGCTCTCAGTTTCCCTCTAGAGGAAACCTGTATTACCAGTTTCTTGTGTTTCCTCATTTATCTTTCCCATTGTTTATACAAAGTGCAGCATCCTGAACGCCATGCTTCTAAGGAGACCTTTCCATATCAGAGTACAAACAGTTTTTGCATTCTTTTGTACTGCTGGCTGCGTGGTATGAATGTACCATAGTTTTAGTTCACCAGTCCTCTACTGATGGACTTTGATGTGATTTCCAACCTTTTCCAATTGCAAACAATTCTGCAATGAATAACCACATACATAATGTCATTTCACAAATGTCAGTTGATCATTTCTTTATTATGAAACCACCAAGATACTAAGCCCCAGGAAATGAGGTAATGGGAGAAGGTCATGGCAAGCCACCCTGGCTGAAGAATAACTCTTCTGTGCAGAATCTGTTACCTGATGTCATTGCTATTCAAATTCAACCATTTCCACTCTGCTCAGTAGTTAAGCGTGTTCGTGTGAGCCCTTCAGCGCTGTCAGAAGCTTAATGCTCACAGAGATTAGTTATTACTAGCAAGAAAGCCCAGGGAAAGTCCATGTGTTTGTGACGAAACTAAAGATGTAGTCGTAGTCACTTTACAGTTCTCCCCGTGCTCAGTAGGAAAGTTATGCATTCCTGTTTTTGCTTTCATCACTGAGCTTTTTGAGTGGTTGAAGATGTGATAGACAACTTAATGTGCTATTTAAAACATGCCTCAGAGGTTGCTTAATAAGGGGCATTTTGTTTATTTTTTTTAATAACTCACAGAGACATAAAGAAGTTGTGAGACACAGAGATCTACTGAATATGGTTCTGAGCACTGATTTAAACCTGTATCAGTCTGAGAGATATCCATATATAAGCTCAAGGAAATGGTTATCTATTTAAAATACTTATATCTATATACTATAGTGATATGTATAATGTTTACCTAAAAGCACAACCAGAAAAATTCCTTGCACATGATGGGTAGAAATATTATAGAACCTGTATTACCAGTTTAATCTAATGAAACTGAAGATTGATTAGCCTTCAATGCCAAGAGCCCTCCTAAGCATATCATAGCAAGAAGTGTCATTACAAAAATAGATCACTGTGATGTACCTTTCAGCGAAAGCTGTAGGATAATCATGAGTTCATGCAGGATTCGTCTAACTGATAAATATAAAATAATCATATTATGGAATCATGAAGATGAAATGTACTTGAGGGAGCATTTAGCCAAACAAGCCTTTTGATAAATGAAGAAACTGAGGCAGGTAAGGTTAAGGTAAACCAACATACCTGAGCAAAGTTGTGTTAGTGCAGGTTCATACAACCCCATGGGAGGTGATGTTCAGGAATTTTGCAAGCTGGTTGGCAGGTTAAAATTGGCTCTATTGGGAGGGCTTACACTGTGGAAATCTGTCATTGCTACAGATCAGGGTAATTCTCTTTCCCCAGGGAGTCTGTTGTCAAACATTTGCCAGCATACCATTTTATCTAAGGCTATTCAACCAATTCAAAATAAATACAAGATTTGCCTGTTCTATTTAAATATACATTTTTTTATTTTTAAATTTTTATTGGACTTCTGAATTTTTAAGTCACTTTTGTATATATAGATATACATTATTGTCACCTCAGAGAAATCCTTTGAGGTAAGACAGGGATATTATTTCTCCCTGCCTCATTTCAGAGATGAGAACATTTAGGCACATGTAGATGAAATATTTTACCCTAGGACACACAAGTAGGTAATGGAAAAACCCAAATAGATGTTGCCCAGGACACATTGTACCTTTGGCAAAAGAGAAAAAATTATTAAGCAGGAACAGAAAGTCAACAATGTTACTAATGCAATGGTACCTCTAATGGCTTTTCTATCTGAAATCCGTCATTTGGTTCCTGACTTCATAGTTTAAAAAACCCTCAAGAAGTACTTAGGCTGAATGGAATAGTGAAGAGTCTTTATTTTTCCTGTGCGAATCCAATTAATTATTATGTCATAGCAGAGCTTGGGTCTGGCATGTGCTTTTATTTGACAGGGCACAGGTTATAAACTTAGGGACTATGTTCATAGTTATACCCCATGGCACCAGTTCATTATTGTTTCGATTAGGACTCACTCAATTGCAAGTACAAAATGTGACTCAAACTAACTTGACCAAAACAAATTCATATAACTATAAAGTTCAGGAGATTCTCAGGTAAGGGTGGCTTGAGGAGTTCAAACATTTTTTTAGGATTTTGTCTTGCTCTCCACCTTTCCTTTTTCTTTTTTCTTTTTCTAAAATAAATCATCATGGTTTATTTAATGAGGTTATTTCTACATCAGATTATGGTTTAAAAGCAGTGTGATATTAACAGAATGATGTACAATCAATAAGACTCTAAAATCCTTCTATGGACCTTCCTGATCTTTCTGCTTAGCAATGAAAGGCATTTTTAGGTTTATATAAACATATTTTTTACAACAGCCTCAACAGGAAATTAGCATATAAATAGCACTGGGCATTTAGTAAGTAAGTCACAAGCCAATAGGTTCAATTGTGCAGTTGTGAAATGTAAAGTGAAGGAGTTTTTGAAACATTAAGACTGGGTAATCTGCAGTGTTTCCAACATGTCTTCGACTGCCTTAAGAGAGTATTTGGTTTCCTTCTTACTTCGACCTGCATACTGATAAGCTCTGTTTATTTGACTAGCTGCCCAACTAGCATATTTCATGTTGTCCTTTTTTGTTTTTGCACTTGATTTTGGATTAGAAGCAATATGACTTGCCGACATGTAAAGTCCAAACAAAGCTCTCATATTTCTGTTGTTCAGTTTCAATGCCTGTGCAAAATACTTTCTTGAAAGTTCAAGGTTTTCAAGTCCACCTTGGGTATATTTAACTTCAGCATATTGCTGGCAGTATAAGTGGTTGTGTGGATTAATCACCATAAGCTCCTCTAAACAAAAGGCTGCTTTAGCATAGTCATGTTCATTGATATAAAGTTCTGCAAGTTCATGCCAGGCTTCTTGGTCTCCAACAAATTGTTCCAGTTATTCATTCAGTTCCCGAATGGCCTCCACATTTTTCCCCTGGGCTTTTTGAATGGCAATTTTATGCTTTCTTGCAGCAGTGTTAGTTGGATCTTCATGTAGAATTCGATCATATAGCTGTATTGCATCATCATATCTTTCCATGGCTTCAAATCTCATGCCAGTTAGTTGCTTGACTCTGTGACTGCCAGGGAACTGTCTTCTCGACTCCTGAAGACAAAACAATGCCAACTTATCCCAGCCATAGTCTAGAGCTGCAATCATGACCTGTTCATATATGATCCAAATATCATCTCCAAGCTTAGAAGCATATTCATTAATTAATTCCTCTCCAACCTCCACAATTTGCTCACTATTTCTTGAGTTTTCATCTCTCCATTTTCTCATTTTATCTTGCATTTCTTCCCAAGTGACATTGTAAAGCTCTGACACCTTCGCCATCTTCTCAGAACCTAGAGGCAGCTATCTCCACCTTTTTTGACTCTAAAGTCTGCCCTTGTGGTGTTAAGATGACTCCCAATATCTTCAGGCTTACAACTTTAGTTTCAATTTTGGTACAATAAGGGGCTATATCTTCACAGTATTTTCCACTGAGCCAAACTGGCTAGGGCTTCACAGTATTTTTCATAGAAGTTAGGAATTTAGCAATAAGGGTTCTGATTGTGTCACATTCCCATCCCTGATGCCTTCACTATGGCCAACAGGGTATGATCTTTGCCCTGGCGAAAGTCATGTGTTTGCCTCTGGAGTCAGGAGTGGAAACAGCCTACCAAATCAGATAGGTTGGTGTGAGGGGTAGGGTCACCAAGGAAAATCAGAATTCTCTTATGAGAAGAAATGGGGAGGGGCAGACTAGATGCCAGGCAGACAAAATCAATAGATTTCTACTACATAGGAACTGAATAGCTCAATAGATATTTGTTAAATTAATGAGTGAAGAAATGAATCAAAGATCATAGAAACTAAATTACCATCACCTTTGTAGGGAGCGGCTCTAGGGTCAAGCCTCAGGCTGACCTGTGGCAGGGCCACAAACAAGTCCCAGCCTGGAGGGCAAAGCTCTCCTAGAATAATTGAGCTTGACCTTGTAGCCATCCCTAATTCCTTCCTAAGTAGCTAATGGGCTGTGGGAGGTGCAGCAAGTGTTGCCAAAACAAGAACATTTGTATACATGTTAATCTACCCTTGTTTTAATCAGACTATAAAATAAAGCATCAGCTTGAAGGCTGGGTCTTTTGTGTCCTCATCCAGGCATGGGAGATCCACCAAGCCCCAGCTGTATTCTCTTGTCTGTTTTTTCTTCAATCCTTCACCACCCCTCCTCAGGTTCACCCTTGGCTGTGCTGGCACGGCACAACCTTTTTACTCCTGATAACACTATTTCAAACATTTCAAGCGTAGTTTTTCTTTCTCTTACTGGTGAAACTTACAGATCACCCTATCACTCCAAAAACAGAGGACTTTACAGATAGACTCATGAGTGTGCCCCAAGGAAACCACCATCAGTTCTAACCATGTCAAGATTCTTCTACTAGAATTATAGCTCTGTGCAATAGGAGGCAAGTGGGCCTTTCCGATTGTCCCAGAATCTAGCTAAATCATAAGGTTAAAAATAAAAGATGTCAAATACTCCCATATTCTAAAGAGAATAGACACAGTCAGTAAGAGGTTGGAGTAAGGATTTCCCTTCAGGGTTTATTAGGAACTGGTAGACCTATTGTCCTAGTAGCAACCCTATCCCATCACTCCTCCCCAGCCTGCATAAGATATGACTGAGGAGTTGGAGTTTGCATTGCCATTGTGAATTACTCAATTCCCTCTCCTAATGTTCATTCCTAAATCTATATGACTGCATTTAGCCTTTTAGAATCACATTCAAGCTCCTGCTATGACCACACCTCTTATGTCTCCTGCCTATTTCCCCCCTCCCCCACCATCCAATCCTCCCTCCCCCTCCCCAGCTGAGACAGATTTTCCATTCAGATATTAGGCCTCCCGGTGCTTTGGCCAAATAACACTTTCCTACTTCACTGGTTTTGTTCTCCTGTCTCCTGCCTAAAATACACTCTACCCCAGTACCCTGCCTTCTGAGAGTAATAGCAATTCCTCTCTCAGGCCCAGCTCAAAAATTCTTTCAGAAGTTTTCCCAGTGGGAGGGAATCTCTTCGTTTTGGGGCTTTCGTGAAATTTAACTTTCTTGTAGCACTTGCCACATTCTGCTCTAGGTTACAGAATTTTGTGTTTGATCTACCACCATATAACAGATGCCCCCGGTGCTGGACAGCCCCCAAAACAGAGCCCATTCAATGGGCCACAGCTACTAGTAATTCTTTTTTGTTTTTTTTAAATATATTTTATTGATTTTTTACAGAGAGGAAGGGAGAGGGATAGAGAGTTAGAAACATCAATGAGAGAGAAACATCGATCAGCTGCATCCTGCACACTCCCCACTGGAGATGTGCCCGCAACCAAGGTACATGCCCTTGATTGGAATCGAACCTGGGACCCTTGAGTCCGCAGGCCGACGCTCTATCCACTGAGCCAAACCAGTTAGGGCTAGTAATTCTTATTGTATTGTGTTGTAGCAAGACATTTTTTTTTTTTAAAGAATACTAATATGTGTCTTTTCTTTTCTTTTCTTTTGCTACTTTAGAGAAATCAGAAAGAATACTGGCCATTGGAAAAAAATTTTCTGATTATATTTCCCTCTCTGATTTCAGGGGCTTCTGGACAATCTCTTCTACCCCAACTCCCCTGGTTTTGTTCTTTTCAAGAGCTTAAACTGAAGAGATTATAGTGGGTGTTCAGGGGTTGGGTAGGGTGGGAGGCAGCCTCCCAGAAGCCTTCGTGGATGGTAGCTGAATGGAAAGGACATGGAAGTATTTGGAAAAGAGTGAACTTGTGGTACACCTAGGAAGGCTGTACTGAGAACTAGTGTCTCAGCTTTGGCACAAAGCAGGATCTAAGGACCACACAGATTTAAGCAGTAAGGTTATCAGTGTCTACAAGGTGAACTGGCCTAGAGGTATTTACTTTCTCAGCATCACATAAGCTTCTCAGATGTTTGTGTAACCCTGAGAGGGGGAAGAAAGCCCCTCCAATAAAGACTAAAATTGAGTTTTCTACCAGGTAGGATATTGGCCAAGACTTGGAATTAATCTGATTCACAGAGAAATAAAATAATACAGCTTCCAATCTTGCATAAGATCCTGGCTATTGTGTTGATTCAAAAGGCATTTTCTTTCAAGCTTAGTTCTGATCCATAGACTTATACTCCACTGAACGACAGGGCAAGAATCTGCTGGGAGCAACTGGATTTCTAACTCAAAAAAGTTTGAATCTTGAGCAAGAGCACAGACAAATAATATAAAAACAGAGGATGATGTCATCCAGGAGTCAGCTGAGTCCCTGCAGGCTATGGAACTGAGAGGTGTACTTTGTCTTGCCTTCTTCTGAAAATGTACACTTCTGCATTATGGCAGCTTATAAAATAGTCATTTTTGGTCCCAGGCAGGCAATAGACATTTATCAGAGGTTCAAATTTTACAGCATCATCAACAAATACAGTAGTTGTATACCTCCTATAAACATATGTTAAATATAGAAGCCTTCAAATCTTTATCAGATAAGGAGATGAATAAGTGTTATGGGATGCCTTAGTGTTTTTAGAAACTTTGATGACATTTTAAAAATTGAGAAAATAATATGATTTTTAAAAATGTAGGCACTTTGTGAATTTACTTTTGCAAAAATATAACTCTTTATTTTGGAAAATATTTTCAGACAGTCTTTTAATAACATAAGTGACAATCAAGGGACCCTTCTCCCTCTCCGCCCCCCTCTTCCCCCCCGCTTTTGGGGAAACTGAGATGCTATCATTTATTTCTAAACAGATGTTGAGATAAATAAGCTAAATGCTCTGGGTGATCATGTGAATTGAACTTATGTCTCTGCAGACTTTGTTGTTACTTTGGAATAAATGGATCTCTTCTCCGGATAGATGGTGTGCATGGTCAAGCTGGGGCCCATGGGAGATTAGCTACAGAGACTCTAAGAGAGACAAGACAGCCTCACAGTCACCTCCCTCTGCAGAAGAAATGGTGGGAGGTAACTGGCCTGGCTTGAAACGACCTTGTAGGCATTCCTCTCTCAGTGTTGTTCAAGACAGAGTATGCCACGCTTCTGGTAATGAAGTTGGACTGTGTTTCTTTGTGAGTGTCCTGCTGGAGCCCGAGGCCAGATCACATCAGGAGATAGAGGGAGGGATGGGATCGGCAGGCTTTCGCTGAAGGGACTTACGTTTCCTCTCAGTCACTCTGAGAGAGGCAGGTTCTGGCTGAGGGAAAGACAAGATGGGGCACAGACTAGAAGGGGGTGAAAAATCTCTTCTTCTTCCCCAGCAGAAGGGTGTAAAATGCGGAGCAAGTCTGAGCATTTCTGTAGGGGAGTAGGGCTGCTTCCTCCAGGTAAAAGCAGGAGGCAGCCTAAGGGGCCTCAGAGCTGGTCTGAGTTTGGAGTTTCAGTGGAGCCATATGCAGCAGTACTATGAGGCACTGTACTATGTACAGTCCATTTCACTGTGCCCAAACCCTCAATGATGTCTTGTTCATTTCCACTTAGTTTTTGCAGGGCTGTGAGGGACCAAGGGAAGGTTTGGGTTGGGCCTGCAAAGAGGCTGTGGAGTCCTCTCCCTGAGGTCAGAGTTGGGGATGCAGTGATGGGGCCAAGGGCCAGTAATCTCCGAGAATCATGGGCAGCAGCGTTAGGCAAGGCAGCAAAGAAGAACCAAGGGGACTTGTTGTACCCACAGGAGACAGTATCCTGCATGTTCTCAAAAATACCTAGGGGTTTCTTTGCAAGGACTGGGGTCCAAAATCTTACTCGTGGGGTCTGGAAGCTTCATCATGAAGGTATTTAACAGAAATGTGATGATCTAAGATTACAGTTGCAGGCTGGTGAGAAGTTATTTGGATTTATTATAGGCAGTATCTCCAGGTGATATGGCAGGAGACCAGGCCAAGCAGCTCTCATTCTGTGCCCACAAGTCTGTCCTACTTTCCTGTGAGACTCTTCCACTCCACTTCCTGCTGCCATCACCCAGCCTGGCCCCAGGAAATGCTGCTCCTTCAACACTTTGGTCTTATCAAGGATAAAGCTACTGTCCTTAAATCTCTTGAGCATAGTGTTATCTCAATACTAATAAATACATTTTATATTTTACCTCAAAAAATATCTGTAAGCAAATATTGAATTCTAATTAATCATAAACAGGCTGAATTGTTTTAGGTTATATGTTTGAAATTTTTCATAATAAAGTATTGACAAAAAATACATTGTTTAAAAACATTATAGACAACTAGAGGCCTGATGCACAAAATTCGTACAAGAGAAGGCCTTCGCAGTCCCGGCTGCATCAGCCCTCACAGCCCGGGCTTTGTCCGGAAGGTCATCTGGAAGGTCGTCCGGATGGTCGTTCCACTGTTTGGCCATTCGGTCGATTTGCATATTATGCTTTTATTATTATAGATACAAAGTTTTTCCATATGTAGCACTTCACTCCAGTGCTAGAGCAATTTCACTGGCATCTCTGAGTTCATTTTCTATGCTCCCACCCATCTGCAGGTTGGAAATGTAGGACTCTTTCACTTGATAATTTTCACATATTTTTTTCAGAATAGTCATAAAATGAAGTCATTTTGGTTCCTTTACCCTCTCTTCACTTCACAAAAATGCAAAGAAACTGATGAATCAATTTATCTAAGGCTATTTCAAAGATTCAAGTAAAAGAGGTCCAAGAAGCCAGTCCAGTCTCCCTCCAGGCAGGAGGTGAAATCCCAGGAAAGTCTCAGCATAAGAGGGTGGTTTTGGAATGACAGACCGAAGTCATATAGGGGAGAGCTAAAAGAGGGATCAACGGGTGGAAACCAAGGCCCCTGGCTGACCAGCTGAGCCCAGCTGGCCCCTGGCACTGCTACTTATGCCAGGCGCTGTAGTGCATGTTCACATATTATTTCACCCCATTTCACAACCACCTTGTGAGGGTGTGTTTTTAATCCTCATTTTACAGATAAAGATATCAAAGGCCCAGAGCAATCTGCAAAGTGGCAGACTTCTGATTGGAACCAAGTTCTGTCTGACTCCATAGTTTGTGCTCAGGCACACTGCTGCTCTGCCTCTCCAGCAGGTTTTTCTCACACTTGAGCAGACCCGATGAGTATCCTGACTTCAGGCTGATCTGTTCAGATGCTGAGAGCCAGCAAACTGAGCCCTTGGGCATAAAGCTGAGACTCCAAATTCCCCTGGCAAATGGCCCTTATTTGACAAGTTCTTATTTTTCCATTCCGCTCACGGTTATTTTCGATTTTCTCCTACTTCTAATAAAACTGATATTTTTGTATTATTATTTACAACAAGATACAAAGGGTTATTATTGCCTTTCTATTTAACCTGGTGGCGTTTTTATTTCCTCACTCTCTAAATGACAGCTTTAGAATACAATTACCTTTCTTATCTCCCACCCTCTCCCCATTCCTGTTTTTTGAGGTATGTCTAGGAATAGACATAGTACTTATTTTTCTAAGATGGCCTGGAACTCAGCAAACCTTTTCAAGGTGATGACTTCAGTCTTTATTTAAACCAGACTGTTGTCCTTTGATTTGAGATACCTCTTCCACTTGACTATCATACCAATAATTAGATTATCAGTTTCATCTTTCCTCTTTTTCCATTTTTTTCACTGAATTACTGAGCTTCAAAATAATCCCTTTTAGGTCCAGAAAATCCTCTTGATGGTGTAATAGAATCTCTTTGAGTGCTGATTTATTTATTATTAAACTAGAGGCCCATTGCAGGAAGATTCCTGCAATAGGGCTTCCTGCTGTGGTCTCTGCTGCCCTGCCTGCTTTCCTCCCTTCTCCCCCGGCCCGCCTGCTTCCTTCCCTTCTCCCCCGCCCCGCTTGCTTGCTTCTCTGCAGCTTCGCTCCCTTCTGCAGCGCTTGGCTTCTTTCTACACTGTCTTCAGTCTTTGCTCTGGCCTGGATATGCAAATTAACCGCCATCTTGGCTGGGTTAATTTGCATACTCACCCTGATTGGCTGGTGGGCATGGCTTGTGGGTGTGGCGAAGGTACGGTCAATTTGCATGTTTCTCTTTTATTAGAGAGGATGTATTTGTCTTCTGTCTCCTCTAGCCATTACTACTATAGAAGCTAACCCAATCTGGGTGCTCTGGTTGCTATTCATTCTTTTTTCTTCCTGCTAGGTTGACTAAGGCCATTTCTTTGTCCACTCTTGGCTTTGTCTGCCCCTGAGGTTTTAGTCAAAATGATAGTGTGAGTGACACTGCAGATGCCGTGGTCTCTGCTCTGGTGGCCCTGTGATGGACAAGCATGCAGACTGTGACCCTTCCTTGATCTGGAACCAGAGAGGAGTTTCTGTTTCCATCCTTCTCACCAGTAAGGGCTGTGTTCCTCAGGGAAGGAGAGCAGGCTGTGTCCCTCGTTAGCTGGGTGCCCGGGTGCCCAGCAGTTTTTCCTGGGCCACATGGAAGCAGATTGGCATAGTCTGTCCTCTCAGGTCCTGGTGCAATAACCACAGAATGAGCCCAGGTGCATTGCAAGAAAAAGGACTCTCTTTTCTTGGTCTCTGGCTCTGTTTCATATTTGCTTCCACTTCCAATTTTCAAATTTTCATCTCACTGAAATGTGCTTCAGTTTTTAAAAATACCCAAGCTTTTCATTTATTTTTTTATTTGTTTTCTCTAGAACCATTTTTCTCAAGCAATCCACCATGAATTATTATGACCTGGGGGTGGATGAACTGGAGCCTGGACTTGCTAAAGGCATTCCCAAATCCTAGCTGAACTTTAGTGCATCAACAACTAATGGGGGATGGAAGCCTGGAATCAGCATCTTAAATATGCTTCCTAAATGATTTTTAAGTACATGCACTAAAAGTTGGGGAGCGCTGCTATAGGAATATGAAAATACATACATTTTTAGAATAAAAACTCAAAACATAGTGTCATTTAATTTCCTTGTGGGGTTTTAAATATAAACTTATGGCTCTTGAAACTAGCAGTTTTCTTTTTTTATTGATGTCAGAGAGAAAAGGAGAGGGAGAGAGAAATAGAAAAATCAATAATCAGAGAGAATCATTGATCAGCTGCCTCCTGCATGCCTACGCATATGCCTTGACCGGAAATCAAACCATGACCTCCATGATTCATGGTCGACACTAGACTACTGAGCTACACTGGCTGGGTGAAATTAGCAGTTTTCAAAGTCCTCAAGACCTTTCATGGAGTCCACAGATCAAACATTTTTTTAAAAGAAATTATACAGTTTTATAATTTTCTCTGTTGCTTCTTCATTCACTATGAATAATTTCACAATAAAACACTTTCAAGCAGCTTCTCTGCTACTTTCTTTGGTTTCCACTTCTTTAGGCAACAATGGCTCCATCTTCAGTAACAAACCTTTGCTTGTTGAACTATAAGGAAAGCTCATACCACAAAGGGTCCTCTGGAAGGAATGAGTGGCACGTATGCAATGATAGGGGCATTGGACGTGTGCCTAGTTTACTGCACAGCCACCACACCTTGATCACGTTTCACTGTTCTCATGACATGATTAAAATCTTGTTTCTTTCCCAAATTCTGCAGTCTGTGCCTATAAACTTCATTGATAACAGCCTGCAGATTGGCAGCTATCTGATCACTTGACATATCTAGAGTTGCTATTTTGGTCTTGAGAAAGTTCTCCCTTTCTTCATCTACCTTAATTTCAATTCCAGTTTTAAATAACTCAAGCATTTTGGGATGTCATGGCCAATAGAATTGTTGAGTAAGCTTTGGAAATCTGTTTTCTTTTTCTTCTTTAATGGATTAAGCTCAGGCATTATTTCTGGTATAGCTACATAAAAGTCTGGTTTAATGTTATCACCGAAAATCTTCTGAATCCGATTAGTTCCTCCTGCAAACGCAGCTCCATGTTTTTCTGCTAGGTATTTTATTCTCTGATGCCTTCCCTGTAAATACAGCAACTTTATTGATTTCTGAAAGAAAGGGTATGGCAAACTAATGACACTGGCAAATGGCTCCACTTGTTTCTTCTTCCCCAGTGCCATATCCAGTGTCAAATCAAGATTAAAAGCTTTGCTTTGGATTTGTAAAGTCCAGAATTTGAAATTTCTTAAGTAAATGAATAGCTTTCTCCACCTCATATATCTGCCTTGGGTATAAGTGTTTTAAGTAAACATCGTCTTCAGGTTTGCTTTCCATAAACTGGTATGACTTTATTTTTTTCTATCTCATCTTGTTTTTCATTTGATGCTTTTTCTTTGGCACCTTCCCTTTGTTTTCTTTTCAGGCTTCCTAGCAGCAGCAGCAGCAGCAGCAGCAGCAAAGTGTCTTTTAGGCACATGAACACATGCAGAACAAGGATAAAGAGGTGTCTGATAAGCCACCTTGGGAAGACTATGCCTTTGAGGTATAAAGACTCTACCAAGGGATCTGAGGGCTGCTGCCATATTGTGTTCTGGATTGTGTTCCAAACTACTTATTTTTATAAGAGGGAGATGGAGATGTCATTTGACTTTTTTTTAATACTCATTCTCTTATGAATATGCAGTGGCATTTTCCAGAGGCTAAATGATGAGTAATATCACAACAAACTGAATGCAGAAACAAATAGGAGGATCTAGCTTTCTTCTATTAAGCTAGACATTAAAAAAATTCTCAAAAATGTAAAACAATGCTACTCTTCTCATTATATATATTCTGTTTTGAAAAATATAGTTATTTTTCATAAAAATGATATTTGTTAACATATTGTTGTTTAAAATAAATTAAGCATTAACATATTTTAATTACTTAGTTTTAATATCCAATATCAATGAATATAATACACATATCAATAGATATAATTTGCATAAATGAAAGCTGTTTTGGATGTTAAATAATTTGTAAGACAGTAAAGTTGTCCTGAGTCAAAAAGTTTGAGAACTGTTGTCTCAAATGTATTTTTCCTATATAAAAGAATCCTAGAGGATTGCAATGAAAACTCTCTCCTCATCCTTGATCCACTGTACATTCTGATCTTTGTGATTTATGACCAACCGACTGCTTGACCAGGTAAACAAATATACTATTGGGACTTTGGTAAAGCCCCTTGTCTACTCAAGAGTAAACAGTGATAGTTTACTAAATAAAAAATTAAAAACTAGAAAAACAAGCTCTCAGAATTTCATTCAAGTAGCCAAGTTTAGTCAATACTGAAAGAAGAACAGATGGAACATTATTAAAATAAAGATGTCTTAGGCATGCATAATATGACACAGTAAAAACAGCGTTGTTCCTGAAGCAAGCATTTTTAGAGATAAGATTTTTATTTCTTGCTCTCTGATCTTGGGAAAATCAAACTTCCCTGGGTCTGTTTTCTCATCTGGGGTTTATATTGAAATCTAATATTTACTCATTCATTCATTCTTTTACTCAACAAATATTAAACATCTTGGCTTCAGACACATTAAGTACTGAAGATATAGAGATAAATTATCTTATGTCTGACTCTGAGGTATTCACAGGCTATGAGGAAGATAAATATATTTAAGTTATTTAAGTTATTCTAACTAAAATATCACAACTTTTTATCTCTTTACCTGCTAATTTTTCTTCATAGCAGTCATCATCACATGATGTATTATATATTTAGGTATTTATTTGGGATGGGGAGGGAACTTATATCTATCCTCCTCACTAAACTATAAGTTTCAGGAGTACAGGGACTTTAAGACAATGTTTCTCCTGACACATGACTGACATTCAGTAAATATTTGCTGGATGAATGAAATAAAAGGGGTGGAGGGGGGGCTAAATACATATATTAGGGAAAGAAAGAGGAAAAAGAAGAAAAGAGAGAAAGATAATGCATAGGAAAACAAATCAATGTATTTATTGAGAAAAGAAAAATCAGTTGAAGTTAGGTAAAGTATTGAAGAGACAGAGAGAGTATTCCAGGAAGAGGGAAGAACATGCACAAAGATTTAAAAGTGTGGAGTAACTCTGTTAAACACGGAGAGAAATGCGTTATCTGCAGGGCGGGGGAGGGGGTGCAAGAGATGGGCAGCTCTATCATTCTATGAATATAAGAAGGAATGAGGAGCTTTGTGCTGTGAGAGGTCAGAACTAGATGTGCTGCTGTGGTTTGCAGTTTTGAGCAAAGGGCAATTTGAGCTGTGGGCTCAGGAGAAGCTTCTGCCCCTTCCCTGACTGCCTAGAAGACCTTGAATTGTCCATAATGGGAGATTATCAGAAATCACCTCTTTGACCTGTCTGTAGGCCAGGACAAATTTCTACTTATTAAACATCTGCTTTTCTTATCATACTGTAATGACCCTTTGAAGTCCCCAAAGCACCTTCCCTCATCCTTGTTCAGAATGTCTTATAAACCATGTTCCCCTTCTGTCTCTGAACCTCTGGTGCATGTGGTGTCTCTGACTGTCTCAAGTATGCAGAGCTCCCAAACATATGTATGTATTAAACTTGGTTATTTCCTCTTGTTAATCTGTCTCATGTCTACATGATTCTTAGACCAGCCGGAAGATACTTGGGGTAAAGGAAAGTTCCTTCTCCCCCCACAGTGCACCTTTCACTTGGCTACCTGAGTGAGCAGTGTGGACTTCCCTGTGAACTGTACTGATAAACAGTAAGAATGTTTGTAGCCATTGAAAGGGAAAACGATTGTTTTCCTTCTCTACACACACACTACTCTCAATACCTCACTTCTGGTCCCAAAAATGTGTGGGGTTTTTCTCACACTGACCAATTCTTCCAAACTAGCTGGTGTCCTGCAATTTAACTCAATCCTGACACTGTCTACCTGGAGTTAGCCTCAGATTCCATAGCTTAAAGGTATCAGTCCGACAAGACTGCCCCCTCACTTCAGACATCGATTGCAAGTCCAGTTCCTTACCCGAGCCTCTGCATGATTGGCTATCTATTGGAGGTTCCTACAGCCCACTCCTCAGCTTTGATAATTTGCTAGACTGACTCACAGAACTCAGTAAAATGTTGACTTCTTAGGTTAGCAGTTTATTCTGAAAGGGTACAACTCAGAAACAGCTGACTGTAAAAGATGCAAAAGGTAGGCAAGTGGAGAGGGGCACAGAGCTTCCATGTCCTCTCCAGGCTCATCATCCACATATTCATCAACCTGGATGCTCGGTGACCCTGAGCTCCATACTGTTTATGGATGTTTATGGAGGCTTCATTCCAAAGGCATGATTGATTAAATCACTGGCCTGTAGTAATTCTACCTCTAGCCCTAGTCCCCTCCTGGGAGGTTGGAGGGTGGAGTTGAGAGCTCAAACCCTCCAATCTCAAGTTGGTTTCCCTGGCTATCAGTCCCCATCTAGGGGCTTTCCAAAATTCACCTTATTGACATAAACTCAGCTGTGGTGGAGGGGCTCTTTATGAATAACAAAAGATACTCCTTTCACTTCTAGAACTAGACCAAAAGCACAAAAGATGCTCCCACTTCTCTTATTAGTTAGGAAATTACCATGGTTTTAGGAGCTGTGTATGGGGCAGGAAGACCAAATTCATATATCTATATAATAAAAGGGTAATATGCTAATTAGGGCAGACATCTTCTGGACATCCATCGGGACAAAGCCCCAGTGGGTGTGAGGCTTAGGGCTCACGGCAGCCATGGGCTCAGGCAGCTGCAAGGCCCAGGGCTCAGGCCTCACAGCTGCCGTGGCCAGCAGTGGCAGCAGCAGCAGGGTGATGGGGGCGGCACCTTCCCCTGATCAGCCAGGTTTGCCTCCCGCAGAGGGAGGCCAGACTGTGGCTTAGGCCCACTCCCCTTGGACATCCCAGATTGTGAGAAGGGGCAGGCTGGGCTGAGGGACCCCGCCTCCAGTGCACGGATTTTTGTGCACCAGGCCTCTAATGTTATTATAAATCACAATATCACAGCCATCATCTAACAATGTTGATGATAGTATTATTATGATTGTGGTTAATAATACTGAGTTCTTACGACATGAAAGCAACGACAATCACTTTTGACAGAAATGAAAGGCAAAAAAGCTTTTATTTGGAAATCTTTTTAGGAATTGCAAATCCAGGAGACAGATTTTGGTAGAAACCCAACTGTATTCCAAGGGGAGGGGAAGGGAACCAAATTTATAAAGACAGAAAAGGGGCTTCCAAAAGAATTATGTAAGTTGTTTTGAAAGAGCTGTATTTGGTGCTGGCAAGCAGACTTACACTATGTTCTATACGTGGTTAATGGCTTATGCCTTTTGCTAAGTAAAAATGTATTTTTTGATAGAGAGCTCAGTGATGCAGAGCCAGTTCCAGGAACTGGATCAGAATGTAGCCATTTGGTTTAACTCAGTTCAAAAGTTCAGGCTCATATGAAGGGGGGTGAGTTAGCTCTATGCTTCCCAAAGGCCTCTCAGCTCCATTTTATGTTGCTCTCTTGACAATACCAACTCCATTGATCTGTGTGTTTTTCTCCATAGCACTTAACATATATTATCTCATCTTCAAATAACTTCGTCATGGGTTAGAGACAGTTATTGATTTCCATTTTATATAAGGATATTGGTGCTCAGAGGGGTTATGAGACTTTCCCAAAGTAAGTGACAGAGTGTTTTAATAAGATCCCCAGTCAATTGGTGTGCACATTAAAGTTTGAGATGCACTGGTCTACAGAAGTGTCTTGTAATCACTAGTGTCGGCTATTTTCCAGAATACATCGTGGAGGAAAAAGGGGCCACATATCAAATTTGACAAGCTCAGAGGAGGCCAGCATGGCGGCCTTACAAACTTAGAGCCTCCCCCCCCCCGCAAAAAAAAACACAAAAAACAAAAAAAACAAAAACAACAACAACCTACATAGGATAGTCTGAAATTAAAACTTTCTAACTAAAAGTGAGTCATGGCAGGTAGTCATGTCCTAGGGCAGTATCTGCCCTGACAAAGGTCAATCTTTACCTTAACTGAGCCTATTATCTTTTTGCATCTAAGATGACATACCTTTGTCAGGGTAATTTTCTTTTACCAGACCCTTCATGGCACAATCACTGCATCAGAACTTGAGACCACAGAACCTCTCATTATTGTTGTTGTTGTGTTAATTATTAACTGTTAACTATCCTATACCCAATTATGTAAAAAAAATAAATGTTTCTATTCTTTTTACTTTTTATCCAATTCCAGAGATTTCCTTGTTTTGATGTCTCCTGCCTTCCTTATCTATCACAAATGCACTCAATCCATTGAGATTTTGCTTCCTAGCAGTTGTTGTTAGTTTTGCTCAAATAAACTCTTAAGAATTCTCTACAGATGTGGATGTTTGTCACATCGACAGCATAATTTTTACTTCCATGAGTAAAAATGAGAGGTAAGCAGAAGTTGGTGAATGAGGGCTTTAGGAAAAATTCTTCATAAAAGGAAAACTCGGCTTGCTTGCACTTTTTTTACTTTTGTCATCGTGTCCTAACCTTTTTACTTCTGCCTGGAATGTGGACAAGAAGCTGTGGACAAGTGCAGCTGCCTTCTTACAGCCAGGAGAACTAAAACCACATTAAGAGGATGGTGGAGGGAAAGTAAAAAGAAGTTGGTATTTCTAATGGGATTGTTGAACTGTCATACCAAACTGGGACTGCTTATATCCAAACTCCATGCTGTGTGAGAAGAATTGAGTCTGTTCTGATGAAGCCATTGTAGCCAGGCTTCCATTACATGCAGCTGAACATATTCCCGAAGCAAGCCACAAATACACATTCACATCACAGCAGGCCGATGTTGGTTTTCATTCCTTCTGTAGGTGTGTATTTCCCTGATTGCCAAAATTTAACCACGTACTATATGGCTTTTAAAAGTAAATTTTAAAAGGCTTATTTACAATAATATCCTGCCTAATAATAGACAAATATGCAAATTGACCATACCTCCAACACGCCCACAAGCCACACCCACCATCCAATCAGAGCGAGCATGCAAATTAACCCAAACCAAGATGGCTACAGCCACAGAGAGCAAGGTTTCCTAGGTAACAGAGGAAGACAAGCTTTCCACCTGCCCTTGCCAGGCCTAAGCCTCCACTCAAGCTACAAAGTTTCAATTATAGAAGGTAAACAAATTCAAACAAATGGCAGCAGAATGGAGCTTGAGAGAGCAGGCCAGGGTTGCCGCCGGCAACAGGGGAAGCAAAGCTTTCCACACACCCTGGCCAGACCCACCCGCTTAAGGCAACAAAGTTTCAATTATAACCCCAACACAAATGGCTGCCGGCCTGGAGGGAGCCCCAGGCTTGGCTCTGCTCCAGGCTACAAAGTTTCAATTGTAGAAGGAAAATAAATTCCAGATACCAGGACCTCCCCTTGGGTTGCCAGGGGGCGTGGCCAGCCTGCAAACCACCATAGGCCCCTCGCTCAGGCGGTCCCCCACCCCAAGGGAACCCCCACCTGATCCGGGACACCCTTCAGGGCAAACCAGCTGGCCCCCACCCCTGTACCAGGCCTCTATCCTATCTAATGAAAGAGTAATATACAGATGGATCATCACTGCAACACACAATATAGCTGCCCCCATGTGGTCAAAGATCCTGCCCCCATGTGAACACAAGATGGCCACCACAAGATGGCCAGCAGGAGAGGGCAGTTGGGAGGCACCCAGCCTGCAAGGGAGGGTGGTTGAGAAGGACCAGGCCTGCAAGGGAGGGCAGTTGGAGGTGATCAACCCTGCAGGAGAGGGCAGTTAGGGGTGACCAGGCCTGCAGAGGAGGGAAGTTGGGGGCAAACAGGCTGGCAGCAGAGTGGTTAGGGGGTGATCGGGCTGGCAGGCAGAAGCGGTTAGGGGCAATTAGGAAGGCAGGCAGGCAAGCAGTTGGGAGCCAGCAGTCCTGGATTGTGAGAGGGATGTCCGACTGCCCGTTTAGGCCCGATCCCGGGCAGTCGGACATCCCTTGAGGGGTCCCATATTGAAGAGAGTACAGGCTGGGCTGAGGGACAACCCCCCTCCGTGCACGAATTTCATGCACCAAGCCTCTAGTTTAATCATAACTGTTTAGTCATATGACCAGGAATAATGATTAAATCTATGTTAGATTTTGTTTTTTGTTTTCCTTTGTTTTTAACTAAGCCCATCAAGTGACTTCTAAAAGCAGCCAAAATTAGTATTGATGGAGTGCTTACCCAAATGGTATTTTGTTTTAAAAAATGAAATAACTGAGATAGAGCCTTATAATAGAAACACTTAAAATGTCAGATGTCAGGCAACTCTCATTTCTGATACTCCTTAATTTTTATTTAGGCATTTAGAATAAATCTCTAACCAGCATTTTGAATCTATGTACAGAGCCAATAACAAGCAGGTTGGCCCTGGCCAATTTTCTCAGTGGTTAGAGCTTCGGCCCAAGGACCAAAGGGTCATGGGTTCAATTCCCTGTCAAGGGTTTATACCTTGATTCAAAGGCTCACACCTTGGTTGCAGGTTCAATCCCCCTGTCCCGGTTAGGGCACAAGTGGGAACAGCCAATCAATGTGTTTCTTTCACATTGATGTTTCTCTCTCTCTCACTCTCTCTCTCTCTTCCCCCCCCTCCCTCCTTCCCTCCTCCTCTTCCCTTTCTTCCACTCTCTCTAAAAATCAATGGGAAAAATATCATTGGATGAGGATTTTAAAAAAAAGAAAAATGGAGCAGGCTGGCCTGAGAGGGCTTCTCTCCTTCTAGGCAGTGTGATTTTCTGGAGTCAGGAATTAAAGGTAGGGTAAGGAATGGAAAGACACTCTTGGAGTTTGGGATAAGAATTCCAATACAGAGGCAGTTTTCTAGAGAAGCAGCAGAATTCATTTTAAGGTCACAACAGCCCTAGAGAGTGTGCTTTGGGGAACGATGGAGAAGAGGCTGCATTCACATCGTGCACAAAGAGAACTGAACAGAGATCTAGTAGGAGAATGGGAGTTTCCACCCAGAGACTCTGGGTTTGGAGCTTCCAGAGTAATATGGGATGGGACTATAATTTTTTATTTGGGTGTTAATAAACAGTTTGATGCTAGGAGTTTGGAGGATTTTGGAGGGTTTGGGGTTGCATCTGTAAAATCTCATAGCTCATGTGTCTGGCAGATGGTAAATATCCACTATAGGCTTGTCAAATGTGAATATGGTCATTTGGTCTGTGCCCAAGGCAAGCTTATGCATAATACAAAAGCTTACTGAGAATATAAATCAAAACGAAAGTTCTGTCAAGCCAAACTGTTGAAATTAAAGATTCAGAATGGACAAACACGTCGGGAGCACCTGCTTTGTGCCTTGCTCTGCTAGGTACTTTTACACGCATTTTCACCTGTGCCTTGTTAACAGTCCCCTCCACGGAGATGTACTTTGCTTATATGGCCTAACTTGAAGCCCATTGCTGCTCCTTCTGAGGACCTTCCTGCCAACATTCCCCGGATGTTCTACCCTGCGGAGGAGCCCAAGAGCTGACCAGCTGGCTCTGAGCGTGTGTTTCATTGTCTCGCCTTCGCTCCCCACACGGCTTCCGGGTAAGAATGACTTTTTTTCTTCTTATCTGTGTAGTGCTTTGCATTCCTACTCAAGAGCTATATTTATGCCTGAAACATTTAATGCCCTCCTACTCGGTGTCTTTCCACTGAGAGGGTTACAGCATATTCATTCCACAAGATTTGACATCTCATTTAAGGGAATGAGTGGGAGGAAGCCATGCAACAGAGAAACTGAGGTAAATACAGACTCATCCCGAATTATAGTTAGGTATTGTAGTGGGTTTTTTCCCAATTACGGTTGACATATATTAGCTTCAGATTTTTGATATAGTGATTAGACATTCATATAATTTACAATGTGATCACTCCAATAAATTTACCCCTCTGATAGGTGTTATAGTTTTAATTTTGTTTAATGTACCAGACCAATGTTTCTCCAATTTGAGAACTATTTTAACCTTTTCAAGAGAAAGAAAATTCTCATGAAGTCCCCAAAATATGTCCATTTCTTCAGTGGGAGAAACACTATTTTAAGAAACAAAAGTCTTATTTTACAAAAAATCTTTTCCAGATGTGAATTATCAGTGCAAATGACTTAACTTTTTATAACAAGATGATTTTTATACCATCTTTAAAATGAAAACTCAACATTTAAAATTCCTCACAAAACTTCTAAGCCTCTAAGAATGTAGCAAGTCCCTCTCACCCCCTGCCCAGTTAGAGAAAACCTATTTCAGCCACAATTTTATTTCTAAAGAAAACAATTCCCAGTCACATATGGAGTCTTTCGAGGCCCTGACAATGTAAAGCACCACCCTACTGGTATTTCCTTGTGTAAGCTTAAGGGGGAAGAAAACCAGCATAAAGCTTTCAACTTGTTCCTGTAAAATACAGTTAACCTGCATTCCATTTGTCTGGGTTTGCTGTGTGTGTGTGTGTGTGTGTGTGTGTGTGTGTGTGTGTGTGTGTATGGCTGATGTCATAGCCACAGGCAAGGAGTTCAACTTTGTTTTCCACAAGCTTTTAAGCCCCACTTGCATTCTTAAATGCCAGGCATCTTCTGGGTTGGGTTCTCTGACCTGGAGATGCCCATTCCAACTAGTCACCAGTGTTGTAAGGGCTCCAACGGCCTTAGAAGAGCTTTGTCCTCTGAGATTGCTGGCTGCCCAGAACTCTGAGTCATGCTTTTGTGATGACATTTGGTTGCTTGCCATATGTTGTCTCAAAGGGTCTGGTATCATTTTCTGTAAGAAATCATTAGAATCATGTTACAGTGTCCAGGGTCTAAGAGTGGCACTTGACACTGACAGGAGAAACACTCTGCTGGGTGACCTTAAGTACCATATGGAAATGGGGCAAACCGTGGGAAGGTTTGGATTAACCCATTACAGGGCAAAGCAAGGAGAGGATGGGCTGGGACTCCCAACAAAAACTTTGTAAATCAAAAGACTCATTGTAGGCTTAGCCAGCGTGGCTCAGTGATTGAGCCTCAACCTATGAACCAGGAGGTCACGGTTCGATTCCCGGTCAGGGCACATGTCCAGGTTGTGGGCTCTATTTCCAGTAGAGGCTGTGCAGGAGGCAGCCAATCAATGATTCTCTCTCATTATTGATGCTTCTATCTCTCTATCCCTCCCCATTCCTCTCTCTCTCTTAAAAAAAAAATCAATAAAAACATATATTTCTTTAAAAGACTCATCATAGGACTATTCTAAAACGTTGGATAGAAATTTCAGGGTGATATTTATTAATAGTTCCATTTGGTGCCTATAAAAACTGTTGCTTCAAAAATACTGATCATTAAAAATATCACAAAATTTTTGTCTTTCAAATTTTTGGTAGGACAACAAATGACCTTTTTCCTGCTTCTATATATTTTTAACAAGTTACCTTTTCCTGCTTCTGTATACTTTCTGCAATTTCCAAGTGAGCTACAATGATGCAAGGGTAGGGATTTAGATTCAGACAAATGGGCTCCACTGTTTAATAGCTACGTGGCCTTGGTTAAGTACTAATCTCATGCCATTTGGGTTTCCTTCTATAAAATGGGGAGAATAATATTAATAATATCTGCCTTCATGAGGCTCTTGTGAGGATTAATGAGACCTTTCAAGTAAAGAGCTTACAGTGCCTGGTACACAGTAACTATCCTCAAATTTTAGTTATTATTGTGGTTACTACTATATTTCATTAATTCTAAGTCTCACTTTTTTTCTCTCTTTAATTTTGAACTTTTTTAAAATTGGGATATATCTTACATTAGATTGTAGACATGCTTAATGGACAGCGTCTTCTTTCTGTCTTGGTAATGCATGAAACAGAAATGCATCTTAAACCAATGGCATTACTTTGTGTTGGGTGAGCAGTTATTTCCCAATCTTATACTTCCTGTGGAGGATGTGACGTGATAGCATTTAGCCCTGATGCTTCTGGCCTCTCTCTATCCCTATTATCCTCCCAGTTAGAGGAGTACATCCCCAGCTGTAGAGTTGGGCAGGCGCTGGGCTGCAGAAACGCATCCCTTCCTTGCCTAGTCTTCTTGGGACTGCAGTATGGAGGGGGTGAGTTGAAGCCAGGCGAGTGCTGGGCATTGGGGCATTTGCAGCAAACCTAGGGAAATAGATAAGGAGTAGAATTAATTTGGGTACCCAAATGGCAGTCTTTGATGGAACTTTAGGTGGGGCCAGATTTTTGACCGTGGAGGTTTGATGCAGTTAGTCTGAACAGCTGTACAATTAACTTTTAACTGATTCAGCCTGGGCTAGAGTTTCTTTCCCTCAGGCCATGCAGGATTTTTGACTTGCTGGTTACTTCTGATTAGGAGTCTCTCTATTCACAGGCCAGTGAATATGGAGGAGGACCCCGCAAATGCATGGGGCCCATGGTTGGTCTCAGCAAACAGCCATGAGGGGCTGGTGAGCAGGCAGACATTGGCCTTGTCCTCAGCAAAGGTACTGTCCCCCAGGGGTGGCTTTGCTGTGCAGGCTGCAGCTTGTCCTTGGATTACACAGGCAAGCATGCTCTGGCCTCCTGGGCTTCTTGGAACACCAGTGGGCCCTAGAGGGATTAATAGCTGGAGGAGCTGAGGCAGTCATCCAGTTTTAGGAAAAAAAGGACATGCTTTTAAAGCAGCACACTTTTACTGCTTGTATAATGCAATGCATTTGAGGTGTGTGTGTGAGTGAGTGAGTGAGAGAGAGAGAGAGTGAGAGTGTGTGTGTGTGTGTGTGTGTGTGTGTGTGTGTGTTACAGAGGTTTCAATTATTAATGCCCGACCTTGGTAGGGAACACTAGCTGATCTGCATCCAGGATGAACTGTGAACTGTGAAGTGTGAAGCAGATAACCCTACATTCACGTGCTTGTGCAGTCAAGAATCACTCCCCATCATGTGATCTTCATATAGCTCAGATTAGAAGGCTGGGTTCTCAGGACGAGTGAACCAGCAGCAAGAGGTAGTAAAAATAATCTCTGTGGGCAAAGGCAGCAAAGATACATAAGAATGTGAATGCTGTGTAACTAACTGGGGCCTACATTCAACTCAGTATTGGGGTGCTAGTGAGGGAAAATGTGTGCGAAATTATGTAACTAGGTCACATCTAGACTAGCACACTCTTCATAGTTACCTGATTCTGATTCTATGGGAGCTATTTTACAACTCTGTAAGTTGAAAACAACTGATAGCAATGCAAAGAAATTCTTGTGTGAAAACAACTGATAGCAATGCAAAGTAATTCATGAAAAATATTCCTTCTATGAGGGACAACCCTCACACTGCTATCCTGTGCAAAAGCCTGTTTTGCATTTATTTGCATATTCATTTCAACATTCCTTACTCCAAAAAAATTTGTGCTTCTTTGATTTTTCCTTTGAGCCAGTTGCCTGGTTTTCCCATTGAATCAATTAGTTAAATAAAATCACCAGCACATGTTTATTTTATGTATGTATATGTGTCATAATTTTGCTCCTTTTTAAAAATATATTTTTTATTGATTTCAGAGAGGAAGGGAGAGATAAGAAACCTCAATGATTAGAGAATCATTGATCGGCAGTCTCCTGCACACCCCCCAGTAGGGATCAATCCACAACCTGGGTATGTGCCCTGACCTGGAATCGAACCACGACCTCCTGGTTCATAGGTTGTTGCTCAACCACTGAACCACACCAGCCAGGCTGATTTTGCCACTTTTGAAAATGTTTTTTAATACTAGAAATGTGGAGTTCGAAGGGGGATTAGAAATTTAGAAGGTTTTTAATATATTTGATGGGAAAGAATGGAACCTCAAATAAGACTGGGATGCCACCAGGTCAAATTACTAGACTCTGTTCAAGCAGCAATATCTTTTTTTTTCAAATGCATTATATTTTAATCTTTTCTTAATCCTCACCTGAGGATACATTTATTGATTTTAGAGAGGAAAGGGGAGAGAGAGTGAGAGCGAGAGCAAGAGAGAGAGACATGTGGGAGAGAAATATGCCTGCCTCCTGTATGTGCCCTGACCAGGAATCAAGCCTACAACCTTTTTCATGTGTATATGGAACAATGCTTCAATCAACTGAGCCACCCAGCCAAGGCAGAACTTAATCTTTAATATCCAGCATTATTGCTTTAGGAATTTTTCCCTGAACCAGGAATAGAGCACTACTTACACAGAAATATACATACATAAAAAGTAGTTCTCCATTTCCCCAGGGACAAAAAACAATAACTTCTTGAGTATTCAAGTATTTTGTTGTAATTACAACTAAAGTCTTAGTCATCTCATTTATTAGCTCTGTAACTTATATATTTGAATTAAATGTTATTAGACAACCGTTACAATTTATAAATATAAGGTGCCATTATTGAGTAAATGGTTTTGTCCATGAGTGGATGTGTCCCTTCTCCCACCCACTAATGAAGCAGCCACGTGGTTAGTGCAATTTTATGAGTAGATGACCCATTGCTGCAAACGCTAATTCTCTCCACCTTGTGTGTATACTGAGTTGGTTAAAAGGCTCAAGCAGCCTCTATAACGATAAACAGCGAGATGAGCTAGGCTTGGGCTTTAGGAGCAGATGACCATATCTGTCTGAATCAGGTGGTCTGACCCATCCTTAGTAGCAAGCACTCTTCCAACTGCTTCCTCAAAGGCAGATGTGACATTCGTGGCATCTTTTGCACTTGTTTCAAAGTAAAGGCAGTCCCCATTATCCCTTCATCAGGCTTAGGGTTCTCCTGCAGATACTTGTCGATCACTTATGTCACTCTTGCTACCCAAATCACAAAAGGAAAGCTTTCAGACTCTTTTACATCTGATGATATAAAAATTCTTTCTTCCAGTTACTCAAGTTCTGAAAGCTTTGAGAATCATTGACACTAAAAGTGAGCAGGCCACAGTCAGAACATCTATAAAATGGTGTCCTCAGGTTTCTAAACTGCTCTTGATCAGCCGTGTCCCAAACCCGCATGGTAACAAAATGTCCATCTAACTCCAAATCCTCATTTAAAAATTCCACACCTATTGTATAGAAGAGCTGGGTACCAAATTTATTAGTCACATATCTATTCATTAGAGAACTCCTCCCAACTTTGACCATTCCCCAAGAAGAATTACTTTTAAAAGTGGTGATTCTCCTGCCATTATTAACCTCAAGATCTTTGATTTCAGAACCTTTAATTGTTCAGTTCAAGCATCATCATTATCTCTAGGGCTCTTGGGAAGATTTACTGAGACACAGAGGAAAGCGGTTCCCTATTGTGCCACCCTCATTGCAGGAGCGCAGGACGTTTCTCTGGGCCACACAGAGGACGTCTGGGAGTTCCCAGCTGGCCTGTCCAGGTGCAATGAGGAAAGTGAGAGGGTTGGGGACCCGGCAGGCTGGACAAGGTGGCAGGGTTGCCCAGGTCCAAATTCCAGTTGCTCCCACCCAATGCCCAGGGAACAATGTCAAGCAACAATATCTTCAATGTCCTTTTCTGAGAGGAGACAGTATGCGTAGATGGATTTCTCCCCCCATCTAGAAAACTCATAGTCCAAAAAAATCTCTTTCCAATAACTATTTCCCAATTGATTTGAAGTTCATAGGTCATGGCCTCTAGACAACTGGCATAAACACTGGCAAACTGATACAGCTCAAACCAAGGAGGTATCTACCTTTCCTCAATGCTGCTGAGTCTCTGCAGTGTCTTTGCCAATGCTTTTTGGTTTAGACTAAGTATCACATTCTGAGAATATAATTTTGTTCTGGGCTAACTGCCCTAGGAACTGAAGATCGAGTCGTTTTCTAAATTTGGTAGCTGTGGGGCCAGTGTTATGATAATCTTTTATGTCCTTGGGCCAAGTGATGGATGCAATACCAGCATTTATTTTGTCAATGTTGTACCCAACTTTGACAAGAGGAAGGACCCCAATGCCAACTCTTAAACTAATAATTAACTCTGGACATCTTGAAGGGTGGTTTGTGAAAGAGTTACCATTAAGTAATACCACTGCTTGTGAACTGTGTTAATTATGGTATGAGGCAACCTAAGCTATAGCTATGGGAAGAATCACAACTTTACCCAAGATGGAGAATCCCTATATAAAAACTGAACAAGATAAGAAGTTGGGAAGGGTACATTTTGAACATTCATGTCTTTGTACTTCAATACTGAAAGGAAAGAGAAAATGATTCTGGATTTTTCATTTCTTTGGGCCACATGGCTTTAGATTCACTTTGTAAGTCGGGTTTAATTTATGAACTTCAGTTGCTCTATCAAAACTATTAGTGAAAGAGAGTTTATATTCATATAAGCAGTTGAACTCCTGGTCAAATGACCACCGGAGGGGACAATTTGAATATTAGGCTTTTATTATATAGGATTTCTATGTTGGCCATTTTCTGATGGACTATCTTAATGTTGTCATTTGCTGTCATTTTGAACTTTATTTAAAATCATTTCTTATTTTCAATTACAGTTGACATACATTATTATATTGGTTTCAGGTGTACACTCTAGTGATTAGACATTGTGTAACTTAATAAGTGATCTCATCTCAATAAATCTTATACCTACCTGACACCATATTAGTTATTAGAATATTATTTATTATATTTCCTATGCTGTACTTTACATCCCCATGACTATTCTGTAACAACCAATTTGTACTTCTTAATCCCTTTACCTTTTTTTGCCCAGCACCCAAAACCCCTCACATTTGGCAACCATCAAAACATTCTCTGTATCTATGAATCTGTTTCTGTTCTGCTTATTCACTATTTTGTTTTTGGGTTCAATTGTTGATAGATGTGTACATATTGCCATTTTATTGTTCATATTTTTTATCTTCTTCTTCTTAAAAAAAGACCCTTTAACATTTCATATAATACTGGGTAGCTGATGATGAACCCCTTTTAACTTTTTCTTATGTGGGAAGCTCTTTATCTGTCCTTTGATTCTAAATGACAGCTTTGCAGGGTAGACTAATCTTGGTTGTAGGTCCTTGCTTTTCATCACTTTGAATATTTCTCTCCAATATCTTCTGGCCTGCAAAGTTTCCTTTAAGAAATAAGCTGACAATCTATGGGAACTTCCTTAGAGGTAACTGTTTTCTCTTGCTGCTTTTAAGATTCTCTCTTTGTCTTTAACTTTTTGCATTTTAATTATGATGTATCTTGGTGAGGGCCTATTTGGGTTCATCTTGTTTAGGACTCTCTGTGCTTCCTGCACTTGTAAGTCTATTTCCTTCATCAGGTTAGGTAAGTTTTCTGTCATTAATTTTTCAAATATGTTTTCAATTTCTTGCTCTCTCTCTCTCTTTTCCTTCTGGCACCCCCATGATGTGTATGTTGGTATATTTGAAGTTGTCCCAGAGGCTCCTTATACTATCCTGAGCCAGGTTGATGGAGACTCAGATGTGACACCCTTCTGCTGGCTCTATAGGGGAGAGTTCAGAAAAGGAGCAATGGCTTCTGCCAGCACTTTTGTCTGGAAGAAAGCTGACTCACCCTGCTCTCACTCTGATGCCAAACAATTCAGTTCTTCCCCATATGCCTCTGGCATCTTTCAAGTTGCTGCCCCTGTGCTGGAGGTCAGAGAGAGTGAGTTCAATTAAGTCCTTTAAGAGGAACTTCCAGGGACTCCAGCAGCCTCAATCCTTCTCAGCATCAATTCCTGCTAGTTTTTATAACCAGAAGTTATGGGAACTTCTCTTCCTGGCACTGGAACTCTGGTTTGGGGGGCCCAGTGTGGGACTGGGATCCCTTGCTTCTCAGGGGGGACCTTCACAGCTGAGATACCCCTCCTGATTTGTATCTGCAACACTTGGGTGTGGGACCAGCTCATTCTACATCTTCATCCCTCCTACCAGTCTCAATGTGACTTCTTCATTATTTCCATAATTGTAGGACTTCCATTCAACTCCATTTCAGGTTGTTGTGAATGATGGTTGTCCTGTAGTTCAGTTGTAATTTTGATGTGGTTGTGGAAGAAGGTGAGTACCGCATTTACCTATACTGCCATCCTTGCTGGAAGTCTGTCATTGTGAACTTCTAACAAACTATGTTGGACAATGAGGCTGCTCAGGATTTGTGATGGGAAACAGGATAGTCAAATTTATAATTGGTTAGAAAGTGGCCTTCGCCTTAATTTATCTAATGTATTGTTCTGGTGTATTTATGAGCTTTTTGAAGGCAAAATCAAAACTGTTCAGTAGTGGTTCCAGGATGCTATTCAATGAGGAAGCGTTCATAATGGGGGATCTCAAAACTGCACCCCAGGATTACTAGTAAATAGAACACAAAACTAAAGAATGTGTTTGGGAAACACTCCTGATGTTTCCTCCCATCTGAAGGACATGCATTAGATAACACGTTCCACTCCTTTGCTTATCAGACCCATGAGTTGAGAAGGAGAAAATGGGCATGAAGAGCATAGACTCTTCATTTTCCCTGCCTTCTGAGAGTAAGCTGCCCAAAAGAGAACATGCGCCTTCCTCCTCACATGCAGAGGACAGCCCTGCCCAGTTGGGAGAGGGACTGTCTAATTCTGGTTCCAATATTAGGAAGCTCATCCACAGATACAAGCCCCCTTCTCCAAAATCACATTACACTGCAACTTGCATAATAATTTCTTTTTTTAAAGAAAGCACATTATACAATACAACAATGTGTATAATGTCTTTTAAAATTATATAATTATACTATATACTAATATATATTAATACTGTGGGTGAACTGGATTTAGATTTGATGAGGCCTGGATAAGATTAATACCAACCCAAAAGCCTTTGATAGTTCAACACCCTCCCCTGAGGTTTACTTCTTAATGTATCTATCTGCCTCTGTACTTCTATACCCTTGTACACTGATTTGTTTCACCTTACAAAACTCATATGTAAAATAGTCCTTTCTCAAGAAATCTGTTCCCTGTAAGCCTTTTGTGAGTTTTTGCTGACTATTGAAGGTTTAAGAGTGTGGTGTTGATTACTTATACTCCTATCTCAATAGGTCTTCAGACTTTATCCTGCCTGATTCTGGAAGCTTTGGGACCAGCCAACATCTGGCCCCAAGAGAAGGGTGATAGAATAAGATTTTATCTTTCTCATTAGATATGTATATATTATATAAGTATATATAATATGTCTGGGTTTATAATAGCATGTTTATGTATAAAATATCCCTTGGCTCCCTGGATATTTAAAAATTTAGAAAGCTGACCGGAGAAACCAAGATGACGGCATAGGTAAATACCTGAACTTGCTGCCTTGCACAACCATTTCAAAACTACAACTAAAAGACAAAATGGACATCATCCAGAACCACAGGAAGCCTGGCTGAGTGGAAATTCTACAACTAGAAGGAAAGAGAAAAGCACACTGAGACTCAGAGGAGCTGCGGAAGTAAAGTGCACAGGTACGGAGATGCACACGCGGAATGGGCTGGCAACTGAGGATGCGGTTGTCTTTTTCATTCGGGAGGGAGACACAAGCTCCCGACTGCTCTGAACTCCAGTTCTGGGTGAGACTCTGGGGACCCAGACTCATATGGGGAGAAACTGGACTGTCTGGCATCGGGCGGAACTTGAGGGCGGCTTTCTCTCAGAGGTGCTTGCAGCAATTACCAAGGGACACTGAGACCTGGGGGCCTCTTAGGGCAGGGCTGATGGTCAGCTATTGCTGTTTGCTTCGCCCTGAGACCCCGCCCCACCCAAGCTGTGTGCAGAGGCTTTTGCAGGTGAATGGCCTGGTCCTTAGAAATCTAAACTTACCTAACAAACTGCAGCTGAGTCAGTGAGACCCAGAACACCAAAAGAAGGCCCAAGGCCCCGCAGCAGCTTGCATTGCTTCACAGCTGGGCCTCATCTGGGCACCTCCAAAACCCAAACAAAGAAGAGGAATCTGCAGATCTCTCCATAGCTCCTGCTGGGTGGCCTCAGGCAGAGGCTAAATTAGCACCTCCTTGGAGATCCAAGAGCCAGTGTACTCAGGGGTCAGAGTGGGACCATCCAGATTACAACTCCTCAGATCCATAAAGGACACACTCAGGGGGCAGATTCAGTAAGCACCAAAGCCCCACCCACTGAAGCAAGTCTTGCCTCATAATGGTGTCTCCAGCACAGAAGTTCTCCTATCGTAGACACAGCTGATCCTCACAGCCAATTGGCCTGGAGGTCAATTCCTCCCAGTTATACCAACAACAATCAAGGCTTAACTACAACAAGACTGTGCACACAGCCCACAAAGGGGTGCACCAAGAGTGTCCACCTCAGGTAACTGGGGAGGTTGAGCCACTGGGCCCTATAGGACACCTACCACACAAAGCCACTCTATCAACACAGGGAAGCAGCCAAAATGCAGGGACAAAGAAATAGGTCACAAATGAAAGAAATGGAGGATATAGAGTTCAAAACCATGGTTATAAGATTTTTCAAGAATTTTCTAGAAACTGCCAATAAATTTAGTGAGATCCTCGAGGATATGAAAAAGGACCAACTAGAAATTAAGCATACACCGACTGAAATAAAGAATAATATACTGAGATCCAACAGCAGACTAAAGGATCATAAGAATCAAGTCAAAGATTTGAAATACAAAAAAGCAAAAAACACCCAACCGGAAAAGCAAAAAGAAAAAAGAATCCAAAAATATGAAGATAGTGTAAGGAGCCTCTGGGACAACCTCAAGCGTACCAACATCTGAATTATGGGGGTGCCAGAAGAAGAGAGAGAGCAAGATATTGAAAACCTATTTGAAGAAATAATGACAAAAAACTCCCCCCACCTGGTGAAAGAAATAGACTTACAAGTCCAAGAAGTGCAGAGAACCCCAAACAAAAGGAATCCAAAGAGGACCACACCAAGACACATCATAATTAAAATGCCAAGAGCAAAAGACAAAGAGAGAATATTAAAAGCAGCAAGAGAAAAACAGTTACCTACAAGGGAGTACCCACACGATTGTCAGCTGATTTCTCAACAGAAACTATACAGGCCAGACGGGAGTGGCAAGAAATATTCAAAGTGATGAATAGTAAGAACCTACAACCAAGATTACTCTACCCAGCAAAGCTATCGTTCAGAATGGAAGGGCAGATAAAGAGCTTCACAGATAAGAAAAAGCTAAAGGAGTTCATCACCGCCAAACCAGTATTATATGAAATGCTGAAAGGTATGCTTTAAGAAGAGGAAGAAGAAGAAAAAGGTAAAGATAAAAATTATGAACAACAAATACATGTCTATCAACAAGTGAATCTAAAAATCAAGTGAATAAAAAATCTGATGAACAGAATAAACTGGTGAATATAATAGAATCAGGGGCATAGAAAGGGAGTGGACTGACAATCCTCGGGGGGAAAGGGGCGTGGAGGGTGCAGGAAGAGACTGGACAAAAATCATACATCTATGGATGAGGACGGGGGTGGGGTGGGTAAGGGAATGGGGTGGGAACCGGGTAGAGGGGAGCTATGGGGGGGGGGGAGAGGAACAACTGCAATAATCTGAACAATAAAGATTTATTTAAAAAAATAAAATGAAATAAAAATTTAGAAAGCTATTTTTCAAGTTAACAATGGATATCTGTGCATAGCAGAAGCACAAATGGCTTTTACATTCTTCAAAATTTTCTGAAATTTTTACAAGCATGTACTACTATTATAATAAGAAAAAAATACAGTTATTTCAGTTTTGAAGATAGCGATATAATACTAATGACAAAGCAGTATTTCTCTGCATCTGTCTGCACCAGCCTTCAAATTCACCCCGAAGTGTTCAAGGAGCTGTAGTGGTATTAGGAAGCATTTGTGATGGGAGGTCTCAGAACTGCTAATATTAGCTACCACGTTGGTCTCCCATTTGCTGTTGCCTCTGCAGGGATGTCTCCTGCCAGCATGCCTAAGGGCACCCTCCTCACATGGGCACCCTCCTCAAGGATCCCTACACTACTGCTGGTGGATGCCCACCAGTACCTCAGCCAAGGGGCTGAAGGTCTCACAAGGCCACCAACCCCTATCTTTGCCCAAATTGACCTTCTTCTATTGACTTTCCCTTTTGCGACTACCACAGAGCACACTGCTATTTTCCAGAGCCAGTAATGACCTCTTTCTCCCTTTCTCTACTTTTGATAGGAAGGAAAGATAAAAAAATAAACAAGGCTTAATGTCCAAACCAGTCCTGCAGTTTTCCTTCCATCTCAGGTCAAAGAGAACAAAGGATCCCTGTATTCCTCCCTTCCTGGAGCTATCACCGCAAAGCCCTGTCAGGAGGCTGCCTGGAGCAGCGAACAGCCTAGCTGGACCACCCACACAGAAATAACAGAAGCCTGTCTGACTCCCACTCTGCTTGTTTGGTGGATGGTGTGGAACCAGACAGAAGTCCCCCAAGCAAGCACCCCAAGTAGACTTATGACAACTGCACTGTCAATTGCAGTACATCAGAGAGGATGTGCCAATATACCCTCTCAACATCCGGAGAACCCAATGGAAGGGTCACCTGCTTATAGTCAACCCCTGCAGAGGATCCCTGGGTAGGGGAGCACTACCAAGCTCATAAATTATGGCCCCTTCCTATGATCTCCACAATCTCAGGATGGTGAATACACAAAATCTGGCATCAAATCTCAAAGGGCCAGTCTAGCCAAAGACCCACACTGCTTCCAAAGAGAAAAACATAGAATCTCAGGATCTATGAAAAACTGGCTGGCCATAGGCTGAATCTGGCCTGCAGGTATACTAGTATTTTACTTCAGTCCACTCACCTGAAGCGGTGAGAGAGTAAATACATGCATAAATACATGCACTTTAAAAAATACATACAGGGTGGGGCAAAAGTAGGTTTACACTTGTTCCTATGGAAAATAACACAATAATTAATAAATAATAATCAAGAATAAACTGTGTTATACGTACTCACAGCTGTAAACCTATTTTTGCCTCACCCTGTATAGACTTCCCAGGGAATAGCATTCTAGCCAGAAGCAACATTCCAGAGGAAGACTTAAGGAGTTTGTCTAGTGTCTTCAATCAAAAGTTAGTCTTTTTTAAGCCCTAGCTGGGTAGTTCAGTTGGTTAGAGTGTCATCCTTATACACCAAAGTTGTGGGTTTAATCTCTGGTCAGGAAGCAACCACTGAATGCAAAAATAAGTGGAACAACAAATCTCTCTCTCTCTCTCAAATTCAATTTTAAAAGTTAATCTGGTTTAGAGGAGGGTACATAAAATAAAAGGTCAGAGAGATTGTATGGTAGAGATGGTGTGAGGTCCTGTAAACTATTGAAGGGTGTCTGTCACTTACTGGGTGAGATGGGAAGCCATTAGAAGGTTTTATTAATTACTAGAGGCCCAGTGCATGAATTTGTGCATGGACAGGGTCCGGCCGGCCAGGCCCCAATAGGGGCGGATTAGGGCTGAGCCTGTGGGGTGGAGGAGATGGCAGGAGGTTGGCCAGTGGGCCCACCCTGATCGGCCCGATCAGGGCTGGCTGGCTGGGGGGAGAAGCAAGGGCAATTGACCAGCAGGCCCTGCCCACAAATCGGGTGTGGGGGCCAATCAGGGGTCAGCAGCCAGGGAAGGGGCTGTGGGAGGTTGGCCAGCCAGCCCCACCCCTGATTGGAGTTGAGGGGGTGATCAGGGGTGAAGCTGGCTGGGGGGAGGGGCTTCGGGCCGATCATGGTAGTGGGGTCCCATCAGGGGGCGGGACCAGCTGGGGGGAGGGGCTGAAGGTGGTTGGCCGGCCAGCCCCACCCCCTATTCATGTAGGGGGGGCAATTAGGGGCAGAGCTGGCTGGGGGAGGGGCTACAGGCCAATTGGGGTAGGGTGAGCCCATCGGGGGCGGGGCTGGTTGGGGGAAGGGCCGGGGGAGGTTGGCCAGCCGGCTCCACCCCACAATCAGACTGGTTTGCTGGCTGCAGTGGGCGTCATAGTGACCAGTTGTTCTGGTTGTTATGGTGTTCCAGTCGCTGGCTTTTTATATATATATATAGATAGATAATTATGCTAGAGTTATTTATTTTATTAGAGTAAACCTAAGAAGAAAGGTAAACATTTTTTATAACCATGTCATCAACCTGGTCCCTGTAGACATCAGAGTTTGCAGTCATAATTCATCAGAATATCATAATACAGGACAAAATATCTGGCTTTCTCCACCCTGTTAGACAAAGTCAGTCACATTGACTCACTTCAAAAATATGCCACTTTTGGTTGCCACCTTTCTCTAGCTTTTGAGACTTTGACCGCACTACTCTGCTCTCTCACCCCATAGCACACCTTTCCTTCCCTTTCCTTGTCATCTGCTAGCACCCTCATCACCTGGGGTTTGCTCTGATTCCCTTTGCCAAAGCCATCTCCCTGGAGACCTCATCCAGGCACATATTCTAGGTCTTCAACCTGAGCTGCCTTACTTCAGGACACACATCACTGATAGCAAGATTAATGATCTCCGGAAAAGGAACTTGTAACACCCTGAAATTTACTCAGCAGCCACACCTCACAGGTAAACTCTATAAATGGAGCTCATATTTGAAATGAGATTCGAGATGAGAGGAAGCAGTTTCACTTCTAAACCCAAAGTAAGCTTTTCTGAAATTATTCCACCAGTTAGGATCAAAGTTAATATATACTCAGGAGATTAAAGACTAGGGATTTAGCCTGAAGAATTACGTATGTTTTGGGAAAAGAAAGAAATCAGGCCATAAGTAACTTGGCAGAATGCAATTTGTAAAAGCAAATTAGATGAAGGTAAGTCAGTCAATGTCAGTTTGTTTCTCAAAATCCCCACTCACAAATATCAACTCAAATATATGTGAATAGTTGATGTAACCAGCTGACATGAGAATTCACATAACCACCTTGGTTGTAGAACTTTCTGGAGCTCAGTTATTTCAAAATATTTGGACACTGAAGGTATATAAAAAGGGTTAAAAGATTATGACTGGAAGATAGAGCATTTCTCTCTATTCCCTCTCAGGCGTCCTCAAACTACGGCCCGCGGGCCACATGCGGGTGTTTTTGCCGTTTTGTTTTTTTACTTCAAAATAAGATTTGTGCAGTGAGCATAGGAATTTGTTCATAGTTGTTTTTTTTAACTATAGTCCGGCCCTCCAACGGTCTGAGGGACAGTGAACTGGCCCCCTGTTTAAAAAGTTTGAGGACCCCTGCTAGGTATAGCCAAATCCCTGTATATTGTATATCAAACAAACATAAAAATATTCTAAAAGGTTCAGAGAAGAAGACAGACCAAGGGACCTTGGAACCTTGGAAACAACATGACTCGTTAAATGATTGAAACCGTAGTAACTAGAGAAGTAATTCGTCAGGTAGAGTTTACAGTTAACTAAAGCTATGGTATAGTATTCAGCACTTCCTCCAAACCAAGGCTTTCTAAATATTTTAGAATTAAATTTAGCGCCCCCCCCCCCCCGTATCATATTTCTGCCCCTTAACCAAGTATAAAGGCAATGTTATAATGTTAGCAGGAAGAGGTACTCCAGTTGGCTGCATGAACCAACATACAATGTGGTTGGAAATAGGATGAAAGAATCTGACATAAGATTATCTGTGGTATAAAACTTATCTTTTCTCCTTTATGTCATCCCTGATGTTTGCTAATTCTTGGAAACTCTTTTTACATAAAATGAAATTTTATCTATCTTAAGGATTAAACAAGTTTGGTAAATGTGAATATGTCTAACATAGAGCAAAGTAAACAATAGGTACTTAATATTAGTTTTTTTCCTTCATCTCAGTTTTCTGTTGGACAGAAAAATCTAGAAATATTTAGAATGAACTCTATTACTCACCTATTTTTATGTTTTCTTTAAAAAAAAATTGTGAACCTGAGTATAATCCTGATGTATAGATCATTTGGAGAAGAAATTACTACAGCGTTTAATCATGCTATCACTCATCTTTAGGGTGACTATTTAATCCATGACCCTATCTGAGACACTTTTGAGAATAAAAGAGGACACGATTAATATATTTCTTTAGTACATCAGAACTATCATGGAAAATAATCAGGATATAAAGTCACAGATCAGAGATTCAGCTATAACCTAAGAGCTGAATCACAAAGGCATCAGAGCAACCAAAATGAAGACCCCAAAATGAAGACCCCCCCCCCCCAGCAAAGTTCACTCAGACCATGCATTGTATTTCTGGAAAGGCTCCAACAGGTCTCAGCAGAACCCATTTACTCTTTTTTGTTTGTTTGTTTGTTTGTTTGTTTGTTTAAAGTATTACATATATCTCCTTTCCCCCCCCCCCGATTGATGTCCTTCCCCCACCCTGCAGGACAAGCCCCACCACCCCAGTGCATTTACTCTTATTTTACACTTAGTTTGTCAAGATTTCTAATTTCTAATTCATAAAAGATGTTGACTATAAGACATGACAACGAATGGAAAGGCAGCAAGGGAGATACTGCAACCATGAATAGAAGACAGAGATACCCAAAGTATAGCAATTTAGGAGTCGGGGCAAACAGTTATACACCTCAACAGTATGAAATAGCTGTATTCTAGAACAATGCCTGCAATCATGTTCGTAATGCTGACCTGGAGTCATTTAGGAAAGTCTGACTCATGTTCAGATTATAGTTTAAGGCGTTAGTAAAGACTGAACTGCATTTCTATCCAAAATTTTTTTGAAATTTTGTTTTTCAGTGAATAAATGTTTAACTATTTGAAACTCAGCCAACTAGTAAATGCAATGGGGACCTTAGCTTGAACCCCAGCTGGGCCTGACCTGGTACTCAGAGGTGTGTGATCATGACAAGAAGGCCTATGGACTACGGTGGGGGGTGGAGGCAGGCTAGAAGAGGTCAATGAGGTGGCGGGGGGGGGGCGGGGGGGGGGGAACATATGTAATACTTTCAACAACAAAGATTAAAAATAAAAAAAAAGAAGGCCTATGGAGAGAACTACAGGGCTCCTTGAGAAGAACTCACCTTAAGGATAAGACAGCCCTTCAAGAGAAGGTGCCATTTCTTAGAAATGAGAGTGGGTCCTTTCTGAGAAACTGTGGTTCTTATTGCTTTCTGGTCCACTTCCTCCAACTCCTCTTGTTCTCCTCCCCACCACTGCCCTATCGGCAGGTCTGTGAAGAGCCCCGGAGAGTGGAGTGCTAACAAACATTCGTTAGGTGGTAGCTGACAGCACTGTGTATGAACCACACACAGGACACCCCAGGGATTTGAAAAGGGCTAGCAAGCCCACAATAGTCGTAGAGCCCAGAACCATGAAATCATAGGCTACCTTCAGGGTTGCACAGACTGATGGGGCCTGAGACACATAGATCTCAGACTCATTTGGGGATCTGGATAGCTGAGATATTTACTGTGCATTTTTAAATGAATCTTCCCCTATGCTACTGATTTTCACATATGCAACACTTAAAGATTTTACTCATCAACTGTTTTCTGATGATAAAAGAAATATATCTACTGTATAACTACCTGATATAAAGGTAAAATCAGTATTAATTGTAAAGAAAAAAGGATATAAGTGTATATTATATATGTATGTGTATATAGTATACGCAATTGTATATATGTGCATGTAAGTATAATGTATATTCTTTAAATAATGTAGAGAAATGTAGGATGATAAAAATAAAGCAAATAGCTGAAAGAAACAAAAATCATAGCAATAACAGGGCCTGAAAAACTTTACAGTGTTCTAAATCTAGAACTGAATTTTCTCATGCATGCATTTGCGTGATTGTATGTACATGTTCAGTTTTTTGCACCTCACTATAGGGAAGTTATTCGGTAGGTAATGTCTTTGGAGACCTAGACTCTAACAAAATTGTTATAATGTAGATAAATTTTTCTTAAATCATTATCCTGGGGACTTAAGGTTTATTTTTCTACATGGCTGTGATCTTCCTTGAATAAATTATTCAAATATCTCCTTAGGTAAAGAGCACTCATTCAAATATTGAAAATGAATGTTTGGTGTATGTGTGTATTTATGTATGACCACACACTGGTTCTGGGATTGATTTTAGATATAAGACTGATTTAGAATGTGACTGATTATTTCGAATAATTAAGAGATGATTTTAAATAAAATACACTTATCATTAAAAATAGGAATGCACACTATTGGGATTTGGTGACAGTCCAAAAATGACACCCTCCTTTCCCTTGAGTTTTGAAATAAGATTTTAAAAGTTAAAAATAACTTTCTGTGTCATCAAAAATTTATTCAAATCCTGATTTTTTAATAGTAGCATGATTTTCTACTATATAATTAATTCATAACATATTTAACTCTTCCGTGATTGAACATATATTATTTCAGTTTTTCACTATTTTACAATAAATGATTTATCTTTTTCTTTTTTAAATATATTTTTACTGATTTCAGAGAGAGGAATAGAGTGGAAGCGAGAGATAGAAATAGCAATGATGAGAGAGAATCACTGATCGGCTGCCTCCTGTACACCTCACACTGATGACCGAGCCTGTAACCTGGGCCTGTGCTCTGACTCGGAATCAAACCGTGACCTGGTTCATAGGCCAATGCTCAACCACTGAGCTATGCTGGCTGGGTGATTTATGTTTTTCTAATAACTTCCTAGGATAAATTCCTAGAAGTAGGATTTCTGGGTCATAGACTATGTCCATTTTGAAGGATTTGTGGTACAATTTAATAAAGTGCCCTTTACAATAATGGTAGCAAGTATTCTCCCAGTAATCCTGTAGGATGGCTCATTTATGATTGTTATATATATTTAGCAGTCTGTTGGCTGAGAAATTGTAGGTCTTTTTAAAAATTGTTTTACTTATCTGATTATATATAGCAAGGATGTATTTTCTTCTTTTTTTAATTGAACAACTATAGAAATGTAAATTCTTCATCATAGTATTTTAAATGTTTGTCCAGTTTTTTGTTTTAATTCTGATGTTGCTTTATTCTATTTTTTCAACATAAAAGTTTTATATTTTTCTTTTTAAACTATTTACATATCTTGTGCTTTATGGCTCTGCCTTTGGTGTCATGCCAAAGACCTTTATTTACCTAAAGTATAAAATTATTCACCTAGTTCACATTTTCTACTACCTTTATTGTTTGATTTTTACTTAAAATTTTAAACATACCGAATACTTTTTTTTTTTTCATAGAAGGTTACGGGAATGATTGAACTGTTTGGGTTGTTTTATTTGTTGGGGTTTTTTGTTCTTTTGTATCTTTGTTTTGCAAAAGGCTAGCCAGTTATCCCAACACTATGACTCCCTCTGATTTGAAATGTCTGACTTATGACTATCTTAACTTGACCCTAGACTGGGAGAGACTGAGAAATATAAGAAAAACGTATGGAACCTACCTGTCCATGACATTAAAGTTTTGCATTTCAGGAGCTGCACTAACCCCACTATAAAACTTCCTTGTTATTTTTCAGAGAGAGATACTTCCTTGTTATTTTTATTGTACCCTGGTAGCCTTGCATAATTTTGGGCATACTACCCAGATAGTCTGTTCAGTAAACAGCCAGAAGTTCACTCTCCTTTTTCTTCTGAAGACTATTTGAAAATGAAAAATTGTAAGAGAGACCTACATTGTTTGTCTACTCTAGGCTTTTTAAAAAAAATTCACTTTCTGTCCCTTCCAAGTCGTAGATAAGTTTTTTTTTTTCTTTTGTAACAACATATAAAGACTGGCATAGCACCTTTTAACGACACTGTTTCTGCTCTCTCTAGCCAGCAGGTAAGAATTGCTCCTAAGCACCTTGGTTCCTATTTTAGACTGAGAACTATATTGAAATCTCCATTAACCTGGGGCTCTGGGTCTGGCATGTGATGGAGAGTCTTCTTTACTTGGATTTCAAGACTCTTGTTCTTAGTAATGTTGACCACAAGGCTCCAGGGAGAAGGAGGGCCCTCCATCTGAACACTGTTTATTAACTTGTTTTATTCTGCCATAAACTATAATTACTTACCCAGAAACTAGGTACTGAACAAATCTTTTTAGAAAATATGAACTCATGATTATACCCTACTTTTATTACAGTTATGTGTGTCCTTACTAAATTATATACTTCTTTAGGGTAGAGCTTTTGTCTTCTACATAGTTGTCTCCTCCTGGGGTACCTAGTGCAGATCTGGGAACACAGAAAGGCAGTGTCCTTAACACAGGCTTCTGCTTTAGACAAAATGGGTATAGAAACCCTACTCGGTCACCAATTAACTGTGTAGCTGGAGGCAAGTTGCTTAATCTCTTAGAGCCTTAGTAATTTAGCTGCAAAATGGGGACCATTTTCCCTCTCTTCCCTCTTCCCTTTCCTTCCTTCCTTTGTTCCTTTAGAAATCACTTACTGAGCACCTGCTCCATGCTAGATACCAGCGGATACAAAATAAAATAATAAGCGACAGAGGAATCTTTGTTCTCCCTGAGCTGTTTTAAGATGAAAAAGGCTGACAAGAGCCCTGCCAGCATGGCTCGGTGGTTGAGCGTCATCCTATGAACCAGGAAGTCACGTAGGAGATGTGCAGGAGGCAGCTGATCAATGATTTTTCTCTCATCATGGATGTTTCTATCTCCCTCTTCCCTCCTCTCTGAAATCCATAAATGTATAGATATATATTTTTAAAGTCTATGTTTATTCAGGACACCACAAGAAAACATTTGCAAAGTGCTTTTATTGATGCAGTGGATGTAACAGGAAGGTTTGGGAGTTAATAGAACAATCTGCAGGCCAGGTGCTGCTGCTTAATGTTTGATTTCCAAATGAAAACAACACAAAGCTTTCATTGTAAAAATGATTGACGTATTTTGAAAAGTTGGCTCAAGAGAAGAAGCATGCTGTATAAGAACTTGCAAAGCAGACAAAGTCTCTTACTTCTATTGACCTTCTTTTTTCTCATGCCTTGAAATAAGAAGCAATCTTCTGAATTAGAGCTTTTTCTTAAAAAAAAATGTTTAAAACGTGTTTGTTATACCCTTCCTTTGGCCCATATTTTGATACAGGGAGGCAGGCAAAAGTGTGGGAGAGAGGACGCCTGGGGAGCTGTGTGGTGAGCACAGGAAGGAGAGCCTGCTAAAAGGGAAGGAAATATACAGAAAAGAGAGGTGTTGCACACCAAAGAGAAATTTCTCCTGTTTCACAAATTCTCTCAGTTCATGTGAATTTAGCATTCACATGTGTGAATAGCCCAGTAATTATTTGCAAACTTGTTTTAAAAATAGCTCTAATTTTTTTTTTAATCCATGGTTTTTATTTTTACTAGCATGAAAGTTAAACTTTCCAATACCCCACTTGGAATTAAAACTGAAAATCTCCTCCCCCTTCCCTTTTTGTTTAAGTGATTGTGAAATAAAGCAGGCATAATGTACTCTGTACTCTAGGCAAAGTTTGAGGTTTTTTCATCTAGTGCAAATACTGTAAGTTGATTGAAATATAACCAGAATCTCTCACCATCTGTCAAACACTTAATGCCATGTCTGCTTCAAAGTCATAGTACTCCCAGCTATTTTTCATTTGACAACAAAACCGCATTCATGCAATTTCACAGTTGAGATTTTAACGGAAGTCGAAGTTGAGAAATCTTAACTCATTCTCACATACTGGGCTTCAGTTTAAAATCTTCTTATAACTTAGGCAGATAGTTGCAGAAATAAAAATCCACCTAAGCATGGAAAGGATAAGTGATAGTTGCTATGGCGATGTGCCTTTGCCTCTCCGGGCTATGCTGGGAATGGCTCTCTGTCATGGGAATGGCTCTGTCACACAGAAATCTCTGCCTGTGCTATCTGCCACCACAAATCTCTTCCTCAGGGTGGTTTCCACAGATGGGCATCTCACCCAAGTGGAAAATTCCTGTCCTTGATATGTGCCAGCAGGTAGGTGGGGTTTCAAAGGCCTGTGACTGCTCGTATTGAAACTCTGCTGAGACAGGACATCATGTCTTGCACACCCCAATATTTTGTTTTGTTTTGCTCCAAGAAAAGACTAGTTGAAAGTTATAACAAGTGTAGACTAAGATAGCAAGCAGGATTTTAACAAAGTTCTGGTAATGTCAGCCACTGTACAAGAGAACAGCCCAATGATATCTGTGTCTCTTAGTTTCGGGCAACTAGGTAAATGCACTCATCTCTGGAGTCCAGAGTTCAGGCCTTCCCTGCCTCACTAGTAAAGTGGCTTCACTGTGGTCTGGTGAGCAGACCACCTCATTGCAAACGCCACTAAGCCTCTGAGTTACCACTTGGAAGGAGAGCGGCAGCATTTGTTGGCTCTCGGCTTCTAGCCAAAGTTTGCAAAATCAAGTGGTTACAGGGGACAGACAGATGATATAATTGAGCAAGGCAGGCAGGTGGAAACTTGAAAAATCAGAGAACTCTTTCCCAATATAAAGGCCCTGATGGATTAAAGTGGCCAGCCCTTCTCAACAACATGTAGTTGTCATACAGCAGTGTGGCTCTGTGTTGCCAGATCTTTGGATTTGTCAAGAGAAGTCAGATATACATGTGAAATCTATTCATTATAAATATTGGCAACAGATTTATAAAATATGTTGAACACTTTGTCCTTCTCAAAAACATTTCACCCCCATCAAGTCTTTGCTTAAATGTCATCTTCACAGGAAGGATTTCCCTGACCAGCCTGTTTTGTGTTATTTATTTATTTATTTATTTATTTATTTATTTATTTATTTATTTCCTCACCCAAGGATATTTTTCCATTGATATTTAGAGAGAGTGGAAGAGAGAGGGAAAGACAGAGAGAAATATTGATGTGAGAGTAACACATTGATTGGTTGCCTCCTGCATGAGCCCCCGACCAGGGCCCAGGCTGGGGAGGAGCCTGCAACCAAGGTACATGCCTTTGACTGGAATCAAATCAGGGACTCTTTAGTCCATAGGCCGAAGCTCTATCCACTGAACAAAACCAGCTAGGGTACTTTCTTCATTTTATTATTATTTAATTTTATTTTACCTGACCACCCTGTTTTAAATTACACCCTATTTCCTACCCTGGCCCATCCTTATTCTTTTTTTCTGCTTCATATTTCTCCATAGCACTTATTGCTGCCCAACACTGAGGACAGAAACTCTTACTTGATTGCTCCTGTTAAGAACATTAAGAACAGTGTTTGACTCAGAGAAGGTACTTGAGAATATTAGCGAATAAATGACAGTCTGATACACAGAGACAGGACTAGGGTAAGGTGAGTGAGGCATCTAGGGTGCAAAATTTAAGGAGGCACTGAGCTGGCATGACCACGGGAGTGAGTGCCTCCTTAAATTTTGTATAGTAGCAGTCTCTGATATAATTCGTGAGTGGGGTGAGAGAGAGGGAAAGGGATTAGTGTGTTTAAAAATTAACATGCTACTGTTATTTAAGCATTTATGACTCCAACGAATCTCTAATGGGCCCATCAACAGCACAGATGGTATTGACCAAGAGTGGTGCACTGGTCTTGAGTGAGAAAGCAAATCTTCTGGGGGTTGGGAATTCGAGTTTATGATCTCCTCTGCATTTTTACATAGAAAACATAGATCAGGATGAACTCATATGAAAATTTCCCATCAGCAGGAGACACAGAATTGATTTCAAGTTTAGGCACAAGATGACCAGAGCTGAAAGTGCCCTTTACTGAAAACCACCAAAACAGAGGGGGCAGGGGCAAAAACTGGGAAAAGAATTAATGTCTGTGGAAGAGGTATTATAACCCATTTTCAAGTTTAAGTCAAAGCAAAACTTAGACTGAAAGGTAATAAATAGAATTTCCAGATACTGTAGTGAGGGCCAGCCAACATTTTTCACATATAGCTTTACTGGCTTGGAAGGAATATCATTCTGCACTCAGACCTACCAAAGGGACAATGAGCCATGATATGCAGGGTTAATGTAATGGCAAATGTTAAAGATTTTAAGTAGGAAATCTGTCTGAGGCTCTGAGATATGATAGCTATCAGGTACCTAAGAGGTTATTGAGGCAGATCAAAACGAAAATTGTTAAAGGAATGGTGGGAGAGCTGCTTTCTCAAGCCAGAGTTGCAGTGGGAGGGACCTATCAAGGGAAAATCAGCTTTAAGTATCTGCCACGCCAAATAGTGCAAAGCCCTTTAGAATGACAATAGTCAAGGAACCTGTCTGTACTCCTTTTCTCACTTTCCTCCAACCTCCAGGCCCTAAGGGCCTTGCTTAGCAGGTTGAGAGAGAGAAAAGGCACCAACCATCATTTCTCCTTGAAGCCTGTCCTGGCTAGGAGAGGAAAAAGATTTAAACTAAATCAAAGAAAGAGTCCTGCATATCATATGGGATTGGGCATCCTTATACTGAATGGAGACTATTTTGTGACATAAAGTGACCTAGGATGATCTGTTTCCTAAGAGTGAACAGAAAAATCATGAAACATGCTGGATTTTATTCAGGGAAGGGGAAACTAAACCACTTTTTAAATTTTATTTTTTAATTTATTTTTTAGTTTTAGTTGATATACAAAATTATGTTAGTTTTAGGTATACAACATAGTGATTAGATATTTATGTAACTTATAAAGTGATCACCCTGAGAAGTCTAGTACCCATCTGACACCATACACAATTATTACAATACTAGAGGCCTGGTGCACAGAATTCATGCATGGAGGGGGGTGTCCCTCAGGCTGGCCTGCACCCTCTCCAATCTGGGACCCATCGGGGGATGTCTGACTGCCGGTTTAGGCCCGATTCCATAGGGATCGGGCCTAAACCGGCAGTCAGACACCCCCCTCACAATCCGGGACCGCTGGCTCCTAACAGCTTGCCTGCCTGCCTGCCTGATTGCCCCTAACCGCTTCTGCCTGCCAGCCTGGTCGCCCCCTAACTGTTCCCCTGCCAGCCTGATTGATGCCTAACTGCTCCCCTGCCAACCTGATCACCCCCAATTGCCCTCCCCTGCAGGCTTGGTCACCCCCAACTGCCCTCCCCTGCCAGCCTGGTCATCCCTAACTGCCCTCCCCTGCAGATCTAGTCCCCCCCAACTGCCCTCCCCTACAGGCCTGGTCACCCCCAACTGCCCTCCCCTGCAGGCCTGGTCGCCCCCAGCTGCCCTCCCCTGCTGGCCCGATCTCCCCCAACTGCCCTTCCCTGCTGGCTTGATTGCCCACAACTGCCCTCCCCTGCCAGCCATCTTGTGACGACATCACACAAGAGTGTTGCACCACCTAGGCTTTTATTATATAGGATTTTTGACTGTATTCCCTATGCTGTACTTTATATCCTTGTGACTGTTTTTATAACTGAAAATTGTACTTAATCCCTTTCACTTTTTTCACTTATCCTCTTACCTGCTCCACCCCCAACCGGGTGACTATCAATATGATTTTTGTATTGATGGGTTTGGAAACTAAACATATTTTATTTTATTTTTTATTTTTTTTTTTTAATTTCTTTATTGATTAAGGTGTCACATATTTGTCCTCATCCCCCCATTCCCATCCCACCCCTCTCCCCACGCATGCCCCAATCCCCTGTTGAACTTAACCGTTGGATAGGCTTATATGCATGCATACAGGTCCTTTGGTTGAACTCTCCCCCTCCCCCCACCCTCCCCCTACCCTCCCGTATCCTCCCTCTGAGGCCCGATAGTCCGATCGATGCCTCCTTGCTTCTGGTTCTGTTCTTGTTCCTCAGTCTATGTTGTTCATCATTTCCTCTAGATGAACGAGATCAAATGTCACTAGATATATACTAATAAGAACTGAATGTGAGACGAGCAATAATAGTTATGCTGACAGGCAAATGAATCAATCTGTAGCGAGCTTCCCCCTGGACCAACAGTTCTTTTGAGACCCAATTTCGATGTCCAGTAGTTCCTTATGTGTACATGTCAGCACTGACCCCTCAGCTCTGGATGGTGGACAAATGGTGGTAATGGAGGTCTGACTCCCTCTGGTTTGGTCTCGGCCGATCCCAGGGGGACGGCGTCACCTGGACTAAGGGGCACGTGGCCTCACCCATATCCAAGGGGCGCGTGGTCTCACCCGGGCCTGGGACCCAGCCTCACCCGGATGGATCCAGGGGGTCACGGCCTCACCCGGACCCAGGATCTGGCTTCACCCGTACCCAAGGACACTTGGCCTCTCCCAGACCCAGGGGCACGTGGCCTCACCCGGGCTTAGTTGCACAAGGCCTCACCTGGATCCAGGGACACATGGTCTCTCCCGGACCCAGGGACGCTTGGCCTCTCCCAGACCCAGGGCCACTTGGGCTCACCCAGGCCTAGGTGCACGAGGCCTCATCCGGATCCAGGGACGCATGGTCTCACCCGGACCCAGGGACATTTGGCCTCTCCCAGACCCAGGGGCACGTGGCCTCACCCGGGCCTAGGTTCACGAGGCCTCACTCGGATCCAGGGACACATGGTCACACCCAGACCCAGGAACGTTTGGCCACTCCCAGACCCAGGGCCACTTGGGCTCACCCGGGCCTAGGTGCACGAGGCCTCATCCGGATCCAGGGACACATGGTCTCACCCGGACCCAGGGACGCTTGGCCTCTCCCAGACCCAGGGCCTCTTGGGCTCACCCGGGCCTAGGTGCACGAGGCCTCACCCGGATCCAGGGACACATGGTCTCACCCGGACCCAGGGACGCTTGGCCTCTCCCAGACCCAGGGCCACTTGGGCTCACCCGGGCCTAGGTGCACGAGGCCTCACCCGGATCCAGGGACACATGGTCTCACCCGGACCCAGGGACGCTTGGCCTCTCCCAGACCCAGGGCCACTTGGGCTCACCCGGGCCTAGGTGCACGAGGCCTCACCCGGATCCAGGGACACATGGTCTCACCCGGACCCAGGGACGCTTGGCCTCTCCCAGACCCAGGGCCACTTGGGCTCACCCGGGCCTAGGTGCACGAGGCCTCACCCGGATCCTGGGACACATGGTCTCACCCGGACCCAGGGATGCTTGGCCTCTCCCAGACCCAGGGCCACTTGGGCTCACCCGGGCCTAGGTGCACGAGGCCTCACCCGGATCCAGGGACACATGGTCTCACCCGGACCCAGGGACGCTTGGCCTCTCCCAGACCCAGGGCCACTTGGGCTCACCCGGGCCTAGGTGCACGAGGCCTCACCCGGATCCAGGGACACATGGTCTCACCCGGACCCAGGGACGCTTGGCCTCTCCCAGACCCAGGGCCACTTGGGCTCACCCGGGCCTAGGTGCACGAGGCCTCACCCGGATCCAGGGACACATGGTCTCACCCGGACCCACGGACGCTTGGCCTCTCCCAGACCCAGGGCCACTTGGGCTCACCCGGGCCTAGGTGCACGAGGCCTCACCCGGATCCAGGGACACATGGTCTAACCCGGACCCAGGGACGCTTGGCCTCTCCCAGACCCAGGGCCACTTGGGCTCACCCGGGCCTAGGTGCACGAGGCCTCACCCGGATCCAGGGACACATGGTCTCACCCGGACCCAGGGACGCTTGGCCTCTCCCCGACCCAGGGCCACTTGGGCTCACCCGGGCCTAGGTGCACGAGGCCTCACCCGGATCCAGGGACACATGGTCTCACCCGGACCCAGGGACGCTTGGCCTCTCCCCGACCCAGGGCCACTTGGGCTCACCCGGGCCTAGGTGCACGCAGCCTCACCCGGATCCAGGGACACATGGTCTCGCCTGGACCCAGGGGTGTGTGGGCTCTCCCAGACCCAGGGGCGCTTGGCCTCGCCCGGGCATGGGGTCCAGCGTCATCCGGGTCCAGGGGCACTTGGCCTCACCCGGACCCGGAGTCCGGCCTCACCTGGACCCAGGGGCATGTGGCCTCACCTAGACCCAGGGACGTGAGGCCTCACTTATACCCAGAGGCGTGTGACCACACCCGAGTCCAGAGGCGCGCAACCCCGCCCGCACCCGGGTCTCAGCGGGGCCCCGTCTTCCCGATCCCAATTCCTGCCGGTCAATCCCCCCTCAGCAATTCCCCTGGCCATCCTTCCAGAGCTCCAGTATGGCTGCTGCAGAACTCGTCGGGCGGCGGCTCGGCGAAGTTCCGGTGCACCCGGTGCATGGCGGTGGGCCAGTCTGGCGTCGCTGCGTCGGCCCTTGGGTCTGCATAGGTGGCTGGTCGCCGAGCATGCGCACCTGGCCGCTTCCGGGGCGTTGAGATTCTTGACGGACTCAGAGGTCAGCAAGCGCGGAGTCTCCCACCCCATGTCTCATAGGGGCTCGTCTGTCCGTGCTTGGCTGCCAGTGGAGCCGTCCCCTCAGCCGGAGACCGCCGGGGGAACTGCGCCGAGCACGTTCCAGGCCGCTGTTGTATCGCCTGAGCCATAGTTCTTTTGTGTCGCCTGAGCTGTAGTTCTTAAAGTGTGGTCTTTGGGTCACCGGCATCAGCATCATCCCACATACCCCTCTTTTATTCTAGTTGTAGAGCATCTACTCAGCCAGCCCTATGGTGGTCTTGGATGGTGTCTGCTCTGCTCTCTTGTCGTAGTCTCAAAGTTGTTGTGGTAGGCATCAGGCTTCCGCCCTATGCCTCCATCTTGGTCCTCCTTTGTATAGTTAAGTCTTGATTGTTGTTGGTGTCACTGGGGGGGCTCTCTTTGTCTATAAAGGAAGAGTTGCTGTGCAGGAGACACGTTTATGGGCCGGGTCTTGGTGCAGCAAAGCTTTGGCGCTCACTGAATATTCCCGTTGAATGTGTCCCTTATGCACGTGGTTGAAATCAAACTAAACATATTTTAAAGAGACAAAGGGAGACAAAGCTCAAATTTTCTTTCACTCACATATCATGAATGTGCTTATTAATGTATTAATTATTGAGAGCTAAAGCAGACCTTGCATTAATCCTATGACCAGTCTCTACAATGATTGTTAAATTATCTAGAAAACTTGCTCTTATGAAGAATAACTAACAAGAATAGTTTAGTAAGAGTGAAAAGAAAATATGATCAAGTATAGTGTTAGGTGGATTTGTATGACTGTGTAATAACTGGGAGTTAAAGAAGTTTCTTAGTTCAAACATTTATTTCTCACAGTTCTGAAGGCTGGGAAGCCCCAGATCAAGGCAGTGCAGATGTGATGTCTGGTGAGGGCATCCTTTTTGGTTTGTGGATGGCTGCCTGTTAGTTGTATCCTCACATGGCAGAAAGAACAGAGAAGAAGCAAGCTCTCTCCTAGCTTTCTTAAAAGGGCACTAATTCCATCATACAGCTTCACCCTCATGATCTAATCACCTCCCAAAAGCCCTGTCTCCAAATACCACTACATTGGGGATTAGGGTTTGGGGGGACACAGACATTCAGTCTATAGAGAAGGAGCTCAGAGTAAAGGTCTTGGAAGGAAGAATGGAGCCAACTAGGCCTGGGAAGCTTGGCAGTGGAGTTTATCCCCTTTTTGAGAATTTACCCCTTACTAGTTATAAAAGATGAGATCATCCCTTGAAAAATTGAACCTATAACCCTTAGTTCATACCTTTTAATCCAGATATTGTAAAATGAAGAATTGAAACACAACTAACAAATCCTAGTAAGTGAATAACTTGCAATACATTGCTGACTAAAGTGAGGAAGTGGAAGAAATACAATCTTGGAAGACAGAGTCAGATCTGTCACTTACGGCTTTATACTTCTTAGTTTCTTCATCTGTAAAAATATATGCTCTTAATATCACTTTTAGGATTATTGGGTGGATTAAATGAGAACATATATATATAAATAAAATGTCATAAAATTTTGGACCACAGGCAATATTCAATAAGTGAGAGCCATTATTAGTAAAGCAAATGCTGGAAGACTCATTATCTACATTGGAAAAAAAATTACTTATATCATTATATTTATCTCTGTTGTCATCATTTTATGCAGTGAGAGTTTATGAATATTGATGTTGGAACAAATATGTTTATTTAGTGTAGTTTGCTTACCTAACATGAATAATATAAGGAAGCACATGACAGAAGACTTATAAAGTTGAGGAAAGACCTCCACATATACCCTTCTAGAAAATTACCTCTTATCAATTTTATTTCACACCCTAAAAATGTTCGGAGCCTGACCGGTATGGCTCAATGGTTGAGCATTGACCTATGAGGCAGGAGTCACGGTTTGATTCCCGGTTAGAGCACATGCCCAGGTTTCGGGCTTGATCCCCAATGGGGGCATGTAAGAGGCAGCTGATCAATGATTCTCCTCATTGATGTTTCTCTCTCTCCCTCTCTTTTCCTCTCTGAAATCAATAAAAATATATTTTTAAAAATATATGTGTGGAGAGTTCAACAGTAACTTCAAAATTTAAGAGGGTTAAGAGAGCTATTCTAAAGTGAATAATTTTTTTCCCCTAGCTTCTCTGTCTTTAAAAGGGAAAAGGCTAATTTACTTTAGGGTAGTGGAGATGTACCTTAATGCAGCCGAAGTAATAACTAATGCAAACAGCTTTGTGACTTTTTTCTTTGCCTTATGCCATCTTGGTAAAAATGTTTGTAGGACCTGACAAATCAAATTGCGCTGATTTCCCAAAGTCCCAGAGAGTGAGGGGTGACCTTTTTTTTTTTTTTTTCATTGAATGTCTGCTGTTTTCACAAGTCCCAACAAGATACAGTTTAAGTTGTGGCTAATATAAAACAGGTATCATGAGTGCATGTACCAATATGTTTATCAGGATCACATGCTATCAACAGATAAGAATGGATGATCAGATTCTGGCCCTTACCTAAATAGGAAAACATTGTGCTTGGTCATGGCTACAGAAATTATTACATAGGCAGAAAGGTGAAGACTGCCATTGGATTGCTCATGTGTGTGTCACATCTACACTTCAGTCTCTGATTTTCACTGTGCCATCCCTTTTCTATCTGGACCGCTTTGGTGGCTGCTCTCCCTCCTCAGTGAAATGCTGCTGCCCTTGTGAGCTCAGCGTGGGGAATCCTGTAAGGATGGGAGAGCAGGATGTGCAATTTTGGAATTTTACTTTCTACCCAGATTGTATCTTGATTGTAATGGTAGTTCCATGTGTGTATATACATGTGTCAAAACTTACTGAATTTTACACTTGAAAAGGATGTACTCAATTGTAATTATACCTCAATTTAATTATAGCACAATACCACTGATTTAAAATAATTATGCTCCAATCAGATTATTAAAAAGTAATGACTGACATATTAATCCCCCCCCCAAAAAAAAAGAAAAAACACTTCAGTATTTCCCTTTATCTATAAGATTGCATTCACACTGCTAAAGGAGATATTTAAAGCTCTCTGCTCTATGCTCCCAAGCTACCTTTGGCAAAGATTTATAACCTGTTCTGTATCATGAATGCTTTTGGTGACCTGGTGAAAACTACTGCCTTCTTCTCAGAGCAATCTGTTTAAATGCAGAAAATAAAAAAAAAAAAAAACACATAAGAATACAAGAGAAACCAATTATATTAAAATATTATAAAATTTGTGATATTGTAGTATAAGTGCTTCTTTATTAATTCATTAAATAACAAGAGCTAGCACAAGTCTCGAAACTACCATACTTTCAAAGTAATGATGGGTAGAAACAGTAGTTTCAGATATCTGCAACCACTATAATGTGGAATGAAATGATCTGTGAGTTGTATTGGTGACAGTTACACATACTGCTGATACTATTGTGATGATTATTATTATTTTTTTTGCCCACATTTGAAACAAAAGGAAATGCTAAATTTCAATGATAGGTTAGTGAAAATAAAGGTACATTCTCCGCCCCCCATCCCCCACCCCTCCATCAAATTCAATTTCCCTCCACACACGCACCCCTTGCCTGCCTTAATTCCCAGCTGAGAATTCCTGCCTATGTCCTAGTTCCCCAACAAGCCCCAAGACACCCTCTGCTTTAGTGCCCGGGTCACCCATCCTAAACCCAGCAAATGGCCGGGAACATGATTATGTGGATGAGCCAGGAGGTCTGACAGTGGAGAATGATGGCATATACAAAGCTCACGTCTTCCCTCAGGACATGCAAATAAAACCTTTGTTTTTGACAAAAACAAACAATAATTAACAGCTAAATAAAGATTATCCCAGAGTTGTCCAGTGTGCAGCCACTGTTTGATCAACCAGGGTGAACTGCCAGTTCCCTTCCCACCCTCCACCACACCTCCGGAGTTTCGCTTGTCTGTCCTTTCTAATCTCTGTTAATCAAAACACAGCTTGTTCAGAGGTTGGCATTTCCTGCTTCCCCTGCTGGAAGTCCTCTGACCCCTCTCTGTGCTCCCAGAACACTTGGTTCAAATCTTTCTCTGGATTGTTGGGGTTTTTTTTTTTAAACACAGCTCCCATTTTGCCTTGTCCTGAGTTTATTAATGTACATGTTTCACCTTCTCTAATCCATCATGAGCTCTTTGAGAGCTGGGTGCCACCACATTTCTCTTTGCGTCTCCCCAAATAGCTGCTCTCTGGTGTACACAGGGCCAGAGGGACACAGTGGAATCAGGCTGACTGTGTTGGGCTGGCCCCTGCCTCCTGCCTCCTGCCTCCTGCCTCATGTCTTTTTGTCTCTTTTACTAATGGGTTCTGATTCTTCAACCACTAGAAATAAAGCCTTGACATAATTTTTCTTTCATGCAAGGATTTACAATGTAGCCACAAACCTCACAGCCAGATAAGTAATTGATGTCATTCAAAGTCTTCCTCCAAGATTGGATATTCATTCATTCAATCACTCCTGCAATCTCTCATTCTCCTTAAAAACCAGGTGAGAGCTTAACATATGAAATACATCAGGTCGGGACTGGCAGGGTCGACACATGGTGAAGCCTGTTTGTGAAACTGTTCCTTAGTAGCCAGGGAGATTAATGCCTCTTCATGAAGGGCACTCATTCCTCCTCTGATGTGGGGGAGTTGCCCAAGGACATCCCATTAACGTCGCAGTCAGCAGTGCCCAAGGCCCCACTGGATACCCATAGCTGTGGACTCCGTGACGTTACATATAAGACATGAAAAGAACAACAACAATAAAATCTTAGTTTGTATCCTAGCTTTCAAAATTCTTTGCAGTGTGACCTTGAGTAAGTTACTGAAGATCTCTGAACCTCGGTTTTGTTATCTGTAAATTTGGATGGTAAGAATATCTACCCCCCTTGATGTTTAATTAAGTCATGTACAGGACTGGGAACAGTATGTGGCACATGATAAATGCTCCATGAGTGTCACAAGTGCCAGCTAAAACAAAACTCCTCCCAAATGTCTGTTTCTGATTAAGCACCTGTTATGGGCTAGGCACTGGGGTAGGCATCAGGGATATGAAGCTGAACAAAACCAAGCTTATTCCTCAAAGAGCCCATTACATAATGTAATGTTTTTCAACCTTTCGAGTGAAGATTCCTTGGAAAGCCTTTTTCCAAGAATTTACTTATTCCTTAGACTGAATAATTAACCTGCCTCAAACATAGAGGGTTTATTTCAAAAACATATGTAGTTGCTTTGGGATTAATAAATTTTAAAATCATTTAGGACTCCCTACTTCATAATTTTTGTCATTACAGATTAACTCAACCAATATTAAGGGAATAAATGTGATCATGTGGTGGTCCCCAACAGTTTTTGGAAGATATTAAAAATAGCTTTTATGATCAAATTTTCTAGGTCTATTGATGGAGTGGGTGGTATAATCTGATAGAAACGCAAATAATCCTGTCTGCTTAGGCATTCAGGAACTATGCCCCTGAAGAGTGGCAGTCAGTACCAAGATACCACAGGGAATATTTAATCAGAAGTTTCCAGGTGCTCCTGAAAAGGTTGGGAACGCTTCACAGAGAAGAAAGATGTAGAGAGAAATTCCCAAATTGACCCAACAGATAGGGCCTCTGTTGGGGAGCAAGCTCTGCTGCTGGTTGATCTCGCTGGAGAGGGAGGTGGTTTTCATGATTCACAAGGTCAGAGGGGCCAATCTGTGGCAGCTGCTGCTGGACTTCTATGTCCTTGTGGGTGTGGCTACGATGAAGGAGGTTGCAGAGTAGCATTTGACTCCCCTGTCCCTGCTGCTGTTCGGGCGCTATAGAAAGTATGAAATTGTTCATCCTCATGTGGTCGGTGGCTAACAAGCAGGTATAAGTTCTTAGAATGTCTCTTTTCCTTTTTCTGATTTTTTTTTAAAGTTTTTTTTTATTGTTGACAGGATTACAGATGTCCACTCTGCCCCCCTCCACCCTGCCCCCACCTCACCCGAGACCTTCACCACACTATTGTCTGTGTCCATGGGCTATCCATATGCATATAAGTTCTTCGGTTAAGAGAACACATCATTGGGAAGGTCAATGGGGGGAAAAAGGAGACATATGTACTACTATTTGAAATACTTTAAACAATAAAATAGAATTTGTATAAAAACAGAACACCTCATTTTTCTAGTAGATGGCACCCTGTGTGGGTGGAGAGGGAGAGCATGAGTGAGCTGGATTTGGTTTCTGTCACAGTTTTAATTTTCTGTCTTGGCAGTCCTCCTAGGTAAAGTCTTTAAAAGACTGCAATGACTTTTCTGGCAAAATCACTGGGAACTATTGCCAACATTAAGAAACTCATGCTAGGCAGAGATTGGATATGAGAGAACCTCCTACCTTTTTCTTTAAAATCCCATGCCTTAAAATAGCTAGGGTGCAATGTTCTTTTAGAGAGAAGATCATTAATATTTACTTTCTGGTCCAGAACAGAAGGCCAGTATACTTGGCCACAGATAGTCCTGGTGATCCTTTGGTCATTTTATCATTCTCAAACCACTTAGTGAGCCCCATGGAAAATCAGATCACCCTGTTTTGTGTTCTGTTTTGCTTTGTTTGATTTTTGTTTTCCTTGTCTGGAAATTAATGTCTTTGGTTACTCCCAGAAAAATCATTATTCGGTACCAAGTTTATGGGCCGGCAGATTGCAGACACGTGGTACAGGTTTATTGACTAACGGAATGATTATTCACAAACCAGTCAAACCCCAAGCCTCCCTTAGTCACATTTCCCACTCCCGAGGTGTTTTCTTTTAAGCACTTACCTTTTTTTACTCAAGAAGTGGTGGCATTCAGTAGTTAAGAGCATAAGCTTTGCAGTCAAACACACCTGCACATGCGCTCTGACTGTAACTAACTAGACAGGTGATCGTGACCAACAAACTTTTGGAGTCTCAGTTTCTTCTCCATTAAAATGTGCCAAATAAGACCTACCTTATACATTGCTGGAAAAATTAAAAGAAGTAAAGTAGGTTTTCCCACATTTCAATCATTTGCAACTTGCCTAGACATTTTTTCCCCATATTTAATATCGCCTGTGCTATTATTTCCTTACTGTTTTCTTTAAATTAAGCCAGTTTTTAATACAGATTAATTTTAAAAGGTAAATGAACACTGTCATTACCTCTCTGGTTCTAGAATTTAAGTGTAAAAATAAATATAATGGAGACTAAACAAGGTTACCAAGTTCCAGCTGGGTCTTTCTGTCTGCTAAAGTCTATGCCCTAAGATCTGCTCTCTTCGTTAAAAAGAAAGATTACTGATAGGTGTTAAAGATATGTTAGCCCCAACCTGACCATTTCTTTTTTATTTAATCAAATAACTGGGGGAGATAAAAAGGGAGTAACTTTTTCACAATTTGATTCGCTGCAAGTTAACACCCTGTCTATGTGCGCATAATATTGTCCCAGGTGTTGCTGGTGGTAAGCGTGTCACATTTAGAAGGCGGAGATAAAGTTTGGGACCGTTTCGCATTTCTCAGCGAAATGACAGATACACCTCAAAGATGCAGCTGCCCTGGATCTTGTATCCACTTAGAAAGTGCAGTTTTGTCACAGAAGAAAGGAAGGGACAGACGGCTGCAGGCTCCCCCTGGCTGTTGCTTGAGTATTTTTTTAAATATATTTTATTGATTTTTTACTGAGAGGAAGGGAGAGGGATAGAGAGCTAGAAACATCGATCAGCTGCCTCCTGCACCACCCCCCCACTGGGGATGTGCCAGCAACCAAGGCACATGCCCCTGACCGGAATCGAACTGGGACCCTTCAGTCCACAGGCCAACACTCTATCCACTGAGCCAAACCAGTTTCGGCTGTTGCTTGAGTTTTCACAAAGGATCCCGAGGTCAAATCCTAGACCCAACAATGGGTTCTGAAATGAAGAAATCACTCCTGGCCTCAGGGGAGGCTGGGAACACTCCCCATCTACAGAGCTCTCAGCCAGGAGTGGTGTTTCAAAAGTGATGGGAGAAACAGGAGCGGAAGATCCTGTCCTGGTCTCTACCTCAGAGTCTGTTATGGGCTGAATAACCACCAGAACTTCAGAATGAGACTGTACTTGGAGATAGGGTCTATAAAGAGATAAGTAATTTAAAATTAGGTCTTTCGGGGGGGGGGGGGCGGGGGAAGAAGCGGTCCTAATCCAATACGACTTGCATTTTATTTTATTTTATTTTTTTCTATTTTTTTATTAAGGTATTATATGTGTACATATCTTACCATTGCCACCCCCCACCCCACTCCCATATATGCCCTCACCCCCCAGAGTTTTGCATCCGTTGGTTATGCTTATATGCATGGATACAAACGACTTGCATTTTACAAGAGGAGATTGAGATGCAGACGCACTGAGGGAAGACCATGTGACTAAACAGGGAGCACATGGTCAGCTACAAGCCAAGGTGAGAGGCCTCAGAAGAAATCAATCCTGCCAACACCTTGATGTTGGACTTCTAACTTCCAGACTTGTGAGACAATAAACGTATATTGTTTAAGCCACCCAGTCTGTGCTACTTGGCTTTAGCCGCCCTAGCAAACTATATTGTCAGTGCTTCCCATCTGAATGAAGGGGATAGGGCTGAATAGTTCATCACTCATCAACAATGACCCTCCATGTCACACACAGACTGGTGAGAGCCAGGATTGTCTGATTTTATGCATATGTTTTCTCATTTACCATTCTCTCAGTGTGGCTATTTAAATTCTTCAGTGAGAAAAAAAAAAGGTCTAGAAAAGACTTGGTTATTTTGTCAGTTTAAAGGACAAAATTTTAGTGAAGTTTTATATAATCTTGAGGAGTTAGATTATCTTAAATGTCAGAATTGTTTCTTAACCTACTCAAGTCCCAGATAAACTCGTTTGACCTTTTCCTTCTCGCTTTTATTCCTCAAACACAAAAAATAGCATTTCAACTTTATTAAAACAATGTCTTGTCCCTAGGTTCTGAGATGGCACTTACCTGTTTACCATCTTTGTGTCCTTTCTCCTTTTTCACTTTTTCCTCCCCCTTCTATCATCACTGTGTCAACAAAACGCTCTAACCTGAGCTCTGACTGTCATCTTTCCCACCACTCTTGTGCATTTCTAACCACCCTTGGCATGTATGGCATGCTACTAACGTGCCAGTTAACCTTTAAGTCCATGAAGTTCTCTCTGCTCATGTTGTGTCCAAAGCATGCAGCACAACTAGAATCTCAAAATCTTCCTACCTAGGACTAAGGGGATCTTCTCTTTGTGACTGTGTGTATCCTGCTCCATGAATTCTGACTGCCCCTAGTTAATGTGTAATGTACTTGCCATTGTACAATCTGTCTCTTGAGAAAAGTTTTCTTAGCCCTGTGAGTTGGAAGTTCAATTATAACTGCTTTGAAAATCATCTACAGTCACAAACATTGGCCAGTTAGGCCAGCACCTAAGGCGGTTAAATGCTTTTTGACTAACCACTTGATTAGTTGAGACAGGAAGATGTCTGGGTGTTTTATGGAAGGATAAGAAGGTTTATTCTTTTGTTGTTTGTTTTTGTCCTCGCCCAAGGATATGTTTATTGATTTTTAGAGAGAGGGAGAAAAAGAGAGAAACATCAATGTGAGAAACACCCATCAGTTGCCTCCTGTACATACTCTGACCAGGAATCGAACCCACAACCTTTTGGTGTGTGAGATGATGCTCCAACCAACTGAGCCACCAGGCCAGGACAGATAAGAGTGTTTTGAGGCCTCTCATTCAACCAGTTCATCCAGGAATATGGGTGAGTGTTAGAGATAGTGACATGCCTCATCATCAACCATGAGGCAGGTACAGGAGGAAAAGGAACACGGCAAAGAAAGCCTGCAGACCTCCAGATAAACAGTGGGTCCCTCAAGGCCCTAGAGCCTCGGTAAGAATGACCTGCCAGTGACACAGGAGATGAGAATTACCTGTTAGAAACCCCCAGTACAGAGAGCAGCTCAGAGTCATGGGTGAATTTATTTCTCCTTGGGAATAAGTCCCTCCCTCTTGGAGTTTTTTCTGGCCTGATTTCAGGGCCTGCCTCTTAGTTATGCAATATGTTCTGATTCATAAACTTTTGTGAAGGGTCAGCCTGTGAATAAATCCTTTATCCTGTTTGAAAGGTTCTGTGCAGTTGGGTTTTAGAAAATCTGCGGAAGGAGCGGCCAAAGGCAGTCTCTGAGTTCTGATCACTGTAGTTCCCCTCATACGCCTTGGGTTTCTAGGCCAAGAAAGTCCGATGTTTTCTCTCTCTCTTGAAGAGCTCCTTAATCCTCTCTTGCATAGCTACATGATTTATACAAAGCCAGGCTGGGCATGCCCTCCCTAATTCCTGTACCTATCCCTGTACACACACTCGAACATGAACCCACCAACAACCAGTGTTTCAAACTTGTCTGGCATGGGCAGGAATGAGGCTAGAAAACATGCTTTCCAGTGTTTTAAACATCAAACTTGTCTGGCCATTTCTCAACTAAGCTCTGTTCTGTTTCTACATGTTTTAAATTAATGGCAAAGGTCAATCTTGAATGTCTACTGTGCCCTTCTCCTTGTATCCCTGCTTCTATATGTTTCCAAGCCCATGGCCTCACCTCTTGGATCTAATTTAATACATGGTTGGCCCCATGCATAATGCTCTAGAAAATGCAGTGAAGTACCCAATGGCTATAAGCAATATCTGGCTTTGATCTTTGGCTGGATCTTAGAGGCTACTTTAACCTAAACTTTTCTCTTCTCATTTCAGTTTTTCTATGTTTTCATTTGGTTTCTCTTTGTGTCCAGGGTTGCTACCTGCAGGTTGAGACTCAAAATGTGCCTGAGAGTCTGTAATTTACAGACTATAAAAAAAGAAAGGCATAGCACCCTTGTTAACATTTGTGTAGCTCTTCCAAAGTTTCTCTATGAAGAGCAGAGCCAAACAGAACAACCCAGGAGACTGGGCACTGGGCCTTCCTGAGAGCAGATCGCATTTCTGTCCCCCAGAAAAGGTGCCCTCACAGAGGGTCTGTTTCTTCCTCTCTTATCTTTTGACCCAATTTTCTAAACAATTTCTTTGTCTACAGCCTTCTGTGGTAGCAAATGGACTAGTTAACTAGGAGTAACTAGGAGTAAAGAGCCATCTTTTATACATCAGATTCATGGAAAGCATGTTTTCTAGCCTCATTCCTGCCCATCATATGTATCTCCTTCCTTTACCACAGGCATGATACCAGAAGGCATTCACTCATTCATTCAAGGACAGATGTTTATTCAGAAGGAGGTACTGTTTCAGACCCATGATAACCTCTGTGAATGAGTCTGACAGAGTCTCTGATCTCACCCATTCCCATGCTAGGTGAATGCAGTGCACATAACATGTCTGCTGAACCTTCAAGAGGGACCTGAGGGACTGTCGCAATGGACTCTTTGATGGCCCCTGACAATTCCATCTTCTGGTACTCATATCCTCTGCTTGAGTACAGACAAGACCTGTGATTTCTGGCAATATAATGTGGCAAAGGGGGTGGAATGTCACTTCACTTATTATAATAGGACATATAATATTTCACTTCTCTTGCACACTCACTCTAGAAACTCCCTCACTGACTTTGAAGAAATAAAGGAGCTATATTGGGAGTCTCATGTGATAAGGAGCTGAAAAACAACCAGCAAGTGGCCAGAGCCTCAGGCCTATAGCGGCAAGGACTGAATTTGGTCATCAACCTGAGAGGGAGCTTGGACGTGGAGTCTTCCCCAGTCAAGCCTCCAGAGGAGAACACAGGCGGGCTGACCTTCTGACTGCAGCCTTGTGAGTTGCAGATAAGCCATTCCTAGACTTCTGACCCACAGAAACTATGAGATAATATCTGGGTGCTGTTTTAAGCTGCTGAGATAGTGGAAATCTGAAGTAGCATAGAAAACTAACACAGAGACCCCCATGGACAAGAGGAGAAACCTCTTGTCCCATAGGCTCCTGTAGCTGGGTAGGCTGGCTTACTCTATTCATCTCCAATACATTCCTTAGGATCCTACGGTTGCAGAGTTGTGACTTCACAGAACTTCCCTAAGCTTGGCAAACGTGTTTACCACCTCCCTGACTCCTAGAACTCCTTAAAATCTGAAAAAAATGATGGAGCAGAGTTGTTTGAAACAAGACCATAGACAAGGAGAGATCCCTGAAAACTGTGTAAGTTGGGCACTGTGTCACTGAAGGAATTCAAAAGATTGGTCCTCTCCTGCCCCAGGCCCCCTCACACCCAAGTACCTTTCTAGACCCCAAATCCCCATAGTTGGAGGAATTGTCTCAAGGTAGTCCATTTAATTACATGTGGTAACTTTCCATTCTTTCATGCATTAGCTCAACAAACAAATTTAATTTCCTTATCTGTAAAATGAGTACCTGTCTCCTACAGCTGTCATGAGAGGAAATGAGTTAATACATACAAATTGTATAAATAATTGCTTAACACATTGAAAGTAATACATAAATGTATGCTATTTTACTATTATTATTATTATTATTATTATTATTTGTAGCATTGTTACTTATTTTATACAGGCAGTGACCTAGATATTGGGAATACAGATATGTATGTCATAGACTCTGCCCTGTAGCTAGTTCTTTATCTGTTAGAGAGCTGAGGTGAACAGAGCAGGAAGTTTTAAAGAAGTGAGGGTGTGAAATCAGCAATACACATTTCAGAACCACATATAATGCATACTGGAAAAGCACATTCCAGGTGGGTGAAGTCTGGAGGTGGGAGTTATACAAGATGGATCCAATATCATCCTATGTCTTCTTGGCACCGTAGGAGTCAGTCAGAGGAAAGAGATGGGTGAATACAAACTTAATGTACATTATCATTTTCATAGGTCAATCCTGCTAAAGCAAAAAATTTAAACTACAAACACTCAGCCATAGGATTATTATTCATAATAAATTATATACAGGGTGCAATAAATATTTATGACTTCAATTAAAATGTAAGCTATATTTACATTTGATTGCCCTTCTTTCAGGAAAGCCAGTGGGAAGTCTAAGGGTGAAATAGTCTTTGGTGTTGGGCAGGAACAGATTGCTGGAAGAGCAGTCTGCTTCCTGTTCTCTGGGAACACAGTTCCTTTGTGTGAATGCCCCGTATGGGACAGGTGTTAAAAATGAATCTCTTAGGGGAGGCCTTGGTCTCCAAATCAACAAGCCATTAAGAACTAAATCTATGTTTCCTTGGGGTTTCTTGATTAAGGTATCACCCAAGATAAGGATAAAAATGAGATTGTACCTTTATGAGATCATTTCATATTATAATTGGTTGCTGGCACTGTGTCTCAATCTGTGCCTCTGTACCTAGCATGGTGTCTTCAAATAGCAAAATATTCTATTTGTTTTTACAAATAGTGAGTCACTGAATGTTGATTAATAGAACTAGACAAAGAATATCCAAGAGGGGAAAAATAACTCTGTTACTCAATAGTTTTTATTATTTATAGGTTCCCACATTGAGGGAACATTTTGACCAATTTGGATACAATTCTGGAGGTAATAAAAGTTCAATCTAGACATGAGGGACTTTGTTCAAATATTGTGTCTACAGCAATAACCAGTTTCTTGAGACCTTCTTCCTAACTACTTCATACAACTAATGCTTTGTTTTTCTGGCACAAAAAGAACAAAAAAGAATGCCCCAGTGTTCTTTTGCTAAACTCCTACTCTGCCGGGATTTATAAATGTTTGTGTACCAAGTGAAACCATATGTTTTGATTTCTTCTTCTGCCTTGATTTTCACTATTGAGATTGTTCTTTATAGCTTGAGATCTTGTTATTAAAGACCTTATGTTGGTTAATTTTATGTGATAACTTGACTGGGCCAAGGAATGCCCAGAATGCTGGTAAAACAATTTTTCTAGGTGTGTTTGTAAGGGTATTTCTAGAAGATAAGCATTTGAATTGATAGACTGAGTTAAGAAGGTGCCCTTGCTAATGTGAGTGGATATCCTCTAATCCATCAAAGGGCTGAATAGAACAAAATGGTGGAGGAAGGGCCAATTGCTCTTTTCGCCTGAACTGAGACGTCACCTTCTCCTTTGATGTCTGAGTTCCTGGTTCTCCCAGAGTGTTGGCCTTCAGACTCTTCCTGGCATTTATAGCATCAGTTTCCCGAATCTCAGGCCTTTGGACTGGGACTGAATTATATCACCAACTTTCCTGGTTCTCCAGTTTGCAGACTGCATATTATGGGATTTCCCCACCTCCATAATTTCGGTAATCTCTCTCTCTCTCTCTCTCTCCACACTTCTTTGCATATAAGCTAAAGAACATGTTAGGCTTGCTGTTGTTTTTTTTTTTGGGACGAGGAAAATGTGAAAATGGGGCATCACAGGAAGTAGGGTTTGTAATGATTAAAGAGTGGGACTTGTGACAAAATCTGAGCTTTACTATTTAGTACCTTGAATAGGATCTTCTTCCTCTAAAATGAGAATACAATTACTTAATTGAGATCATGTGATAATTTAATGTAATAGTTTCTGAGAAAATACTCACCATATAGTAAAGCAATCAATATTAATTAACTATTCCTGTTATGTTTTGATTAAGAGTACAAAAAAAGAAAGAGGGGGAAGAGTGAAGAACTTGGGTGCCATCTAGCACTGTATGGAAGATGGGGCAGGGAGGGTGCGGGGGGAATACAAGAGAGTTTTAAAAGTGGTGATAGTGGGCCCTAACCAGTTTGGCTCAGTGGATAGAGTGTTGGCCCATGGACTGAAGGGTCCCGGGTTTGATTCCGGTCAAGGGCATGTACCTTGGTTACAAGCTCGATCCCCAGTAGGGGACATGCAGGAGGCAGCTGATTGATGTTTCTAACTCTCTATCCCTTTCCCTTCCTCTCTGTAAAAGCAATAAAAATATATTAGAAAGAAATAAATAGATGTGATGATAGTGGAAAGCTACAAATTTCTCTCATCATCTCAAAAAGGACCAATTCTAGGTGTTGATAACTTGTGTTAATGCATTCTTCAAGGACAACATACCTGTTCCCCACCAAATTCCTGGGATTTGGTGCTTTTAATACACTCTGTCCAGTAGAGTGTGGTGAGCAGAATAATGACCCACAAAAATTGTACATGTCCTGATTTCTAGAATTTGTAAGTATATTACCTTACATGGCAAAGGGACATCGAGGGTGTAATAAAGATTATGAATCTTGAAATAGGGAAATTATCCTAGTTTATCTGAGTAAGACCCATCTCACCATGTAGCCCTTAAAAGTGGAAGAGGAAGGCAGAAGGGTCAGTCAGAGAGATGTGGCCAAGTAAAAAAGAGGAAAGATTCAGCGCCTGAGAAATACTCAACCTACTATTGCTGGCTTTGGAGATGGTGAGCCAAGGGATGCAGGCAGCCTCTAGAACCTTGGTAAGGCCCTCAGCTGACAGCCAGCAAAGAAATGGGGATTTGAGTTCCACAATCCTAAGAAACTGAATTCTGCCATCAACCCATATAACTAAAGAAATTAATTGTATCCTAGAGCCTTAATAAGAAAGATATGTTCCCTGCTGACATTTTTATTTTAGCTCAGTGAGAACCACGCTGGACTTCTGACATAGAGAACTGTAAAATTCTGTAAATTTTTATTATTTACATTCCCGAATTAGTGGTGATTTGTTTTGGTAGCAATATAAAACTAATACACCGTGGTGTAGACAAAAGCTTCATTTAATTTCATTTATTCATTCATTTATTGTTCAAACATTTATTGAGCAGTTATAGTGAACCAGGAACTGAGCCAGTTGCTGGTAATAAAAGTGTGAGTAAGACCCAATCCCAGTTTTCAACTATTTATAGAAAGTCAGTGGAAGGAACAGAAAAAGGTTTCTGACTCGCCAAACAGCTTGTTATGCCTAATTCTCTGAAGTACTCAGCCTCACCCTCTTGGCTACAATTTCAAAACAATTAATCACAGTGGGGGTATGTCATGTTTTGCAAACTCACTGGCATGGAGTAACTTGGGAAAGTTAGAGAAAAACTAGTGAATTTCCCCCCTTGGTCTATGTCCAATAAGATCATGGCTTTGGTGCACGTCATTGTGGAGTTTGGGCCATTTTACAAACACCCACATCACATTGCTGCTACCCACTGACACAGTGACATCCTCCTTCCTTGGAGGAGCAGCCTATAGAGGATTGTCTAGGCCAGTGGTCTGGTCGGCAAACTCATTAGTCAACAGAGCCAAATATCAACAGTACAACGATTGAAATTTCTTTTGAGAGCCAAATTTTTTAAACTTAAACTTCTAACGCCACTTCTTCAAAATAGACTTGCCCAGGCCATGGTATTTTGTGGAAGAGCCACACTCAAGGGGCCAAAGAGCCGCTTGTGGATCGTGAGCCGCAGTTTGCCAACCACAGGTTTAGGCCAGCGCTTCCCAAACCTTAGTGTGCCTGAAAAAATCATCTAGAGGGCTTATTAAAACTCAGATTTCTGCCCTGGTTGTTTGGCTCAGTGGATAGAGCATTGGCCTTTGGACTGAAGGGTCCCAGGTTTGATTCCAGTCAAGGGTATGTACCTTGGTTGCGGGCATATCCCCAATAGGGGGTGTGCAGGAGGCAGCTGATCGATGTTTCTCTCTCACTGATGTTTCTAACTCTCTATCCCTCTCCCTTCCTCTCTTTAAAAAAATCAATAAAATATGTATATTTTTAAAAATCAGATTTCTGGCCCCACCTCCAGAGGTTCTGATTCAGTAGGTCTGGTTTGGGGCCTGAGAGTCTGAATTTCTAATAAGCTCCCAGATGATGCTTCCTGTCCACAGGCCACACTTCCATATATATTGATAAATATGTCTGATAGAGCCAGGATGGTCAGAAGCAGACAAACCTCAAAAACATGTAGCATATCTGCTAATTGGTACCATACTTTTTTTGTTTTTAAATATGTTTTTATTTATTTCAGAGAGAGGAAGGGAGAGGGAGAGAGAGAGAGAAACATCAATGATGAGAAAGAATCATTGATCAGCTGCCTCTTGCATACCACCTCCTGGGGATTGAGCCCGCAACCCAGGCATGTGCCCTGACTAGGAATCGAACTATGACCTCCTGGTTCATGGGTTGACACTCAACCACTGAGTCACACCAGTCAGACGGTGACATACTTTTTAATACCTGAGCCCTGATAGTTCTCCACCCTGGTTCCCAGATGGGACTGCCCTCCTGTGGTAACCTGGGATGCCCTGCAACTTGCCACAAACTCAGACCACTGAGAATTAAAGTAGAGGAGTGCAGCATGAGTGGTGTTTCCCTAGCCCATATGTCAGAAAAAGGGGTCTCATGCCCTTGCCATCATAAACAGCATACTCACTGATAAGGTAAAAAAACACAGAAAACGAAACAAAACAAAACATTGAACTCTCTACTTATGCAACTCGGCATGAGGACAGAGCATGTGTCCCACTGAGAGGCAAGCAAGAAGATTGCACAACCTGCTCTGTGGACACTGAGGGCCTCATATAATATTGCAGCCTTTCTCCATCTCCAACCTCTGTTACTATCCCCTCACCAAATTCTGTTCTTCTTTATTTCCCTTGCTGCCGCCCTTCCATGAACTTCATAATGTCAAAGGACACACTGGAATGTATTGACACAGACAAAGGCTAATGACTTCCTGTTCAGTCCTCTGCATTGTCCTTCTAAAGATCTTTGAGCTATGAAATGGCCATAAACCTCAATACAGTGATTCCAGGCAGTAATCTTGAACTCTTACATTGAGTAATTTTATATGGCACATTCCTTTGATTGGCTGCTTGGATCCTGGTCCCTATTTTTAAGATTCAGAAAGATAAAATGGGATTTAGGTCCATTGTTTGGAAAAATCCAGTTGAAATTCCAAAGCATCCTCTCCATCATTTGAAAGAGCAGAAATGTCATCCATTGATAGATTTTTGGATTTTGCTTAGGTCCTGATGTAGAGAGCGCCTGGGAAGGAAGGCACACGGGCATTTCTTTAATTATTGTCAGCTGAATCCCCTGGCTAGGCAAAGCCACGCCCTGGAAACATGCTTTGCCAAAAGGCAAGCATGTTGTCAGCTTGACCTTCAGCCCAGGAGCCAGGGGGTGGGTTTTGTTATTTAAATCCAGCCAAGCACCAGGAATGAATACGACCCAGGCCCACCCTAGAATTCGCATAATCTCCTTTGTCTTGACTTTTAGTAAAACTTCCTGTTTTTCTCACTTTATAAAATGGGCTCGGGGTCGCTGTTCCTGTCCCTGTCCATGTCAGAGGATAGTGGTCCCACCCGGCCCCAGCTTTTTCCTTCCATCTCTGTGCCTGTCTCTTTCATTTTCTCAATCCCCAGCTGCCCCTACTCAAAGAACCAGATCACTCTCTAGCCGCACTGGATGCGGTAAAGAGAGAACCCTCCATCCTCTTACTATATAAAAGGTCTTTCTAGAGATACAGGAAGATGGTTTATCTTCAGATAATAGCAGTAATGTTATTTCCTTTGTGGTACATCTCTACAAAATGAAAAAGACTTGTTTGACATATGGACTTTTACATAACAGTAAATATCTTCTCTTTTCATCAGAGTAAAGGATCATTATTGCTTTTATTTGTTAAATTATTATTTTGTTTTGCTTTAAAGCAGAGATTTTTAACTTATTTTGTACCATAAGCCTCTCTGGAAATCTGGTGCCTACAAACTTCTTCTTAGAATGTTTTATTTTTTTTTTATTTTTTTTTTTATATATATTTTTTTAATTTCTTTATTCATTAAGGTGTCACATATTTGTCCTCATCCCCCCATTCCCATCCCACCCCTCTCCCCACGCATGCCCCAATCCCCTGTTGAACTTAACCTTTGGATAGGCTTATATGCATGCATACAGGTCCTTTGGTTGAACTCTCCCCCTCCCCCCACCCTCCCCCTACCCTCCCCTATCCTCCCTCTGAGGCCCGATAGTCCGATCGATGCCTCCTTGCTTCTGGTTCTGTTCTTGTTCCTCAGTCTATGTTGTTCATCATTTCCTCTAGATGAACGAGATCATATGTCACTAGATATATACTAATAAGAACTGAATGTGAGACGAGCAATAATATTTATGCTGACAGGCAAATGAATCAATCTGTAGCGAGCTTCCCCCTGGACCAACAGTTCTTTTGAGACCCAATTTCGATGTCCAGTAGTTCCTTATGTGTACATGTCAACACTGACCCCTCAGCTCTGGATGGTGGACAAATGGTGGTAACGGAGGTCCGACTCCCTCTGGTTTGGTCTCGGCCGAACCCAGGGGCACGGCGTCACCCGGACTAAGGGGCACGTGGCCTCACCCGTACCCAAGGGGCGCGTGGTCTCACCCGGGCCTGGGACCCAGCCTCACCCGGATGGATCCAGGGGCGCACGGCCTCACCCGGACCCAGGATCTGGCTTCACCCGTACCCAGGGACGCTTGGCCTCTCCCAGACCCAGGGGCACGTGGCCTCACCCGGGCTTAGTTGCACAAGGCCTCACCTGGATCCAGGGACGCATGGTCTCACCCGGACCCAGGGACGCTTGGCCTCTCCCAGACCCAGGGGCACGTGGCCTCACCCGGGCTTAGGTTCACGAGGCCTCACCCGGATCCAGGGACACATGGTCTCACCCAGACCCAGGAACGTTTGGCCACTCCCAGACCCAGGGCCACTTGGGCTCACCCGGGCCTAGGTGCACGAGGCCTCACCCAGATCCAGGGACACATGGTCTCACCCGGACCCAGGGACGCTTAGCCTCTCCCAGACCCAGGGGCACGTGGCCTCACCCCGGCCTAGGTGCACGAGGCCTCATCCGGATCCAGGGACACATGGTCTCACCCGGACCCAGGGACGCTTGGCCTCTCCCAGACCCAGGGCCACTTGGGCTCACCCGGGCCTAGGTACACGAGGCCTCATCCGGATCCAGGGACGCATGGTCTCACCCGGACCCAGGGACGCTTGGCCTCTCCCGGACCCAGGGCCACTTGGGCTCACCCGGGCCTAGGTGCACGAGGCCTCACCCGGATACTGGGACACATGGTCTCACCCGGACCCAGGGATGCTTGGACTCTCCCAGACCCAGGGCCACTTGGGCTCACCCGGGCCTAGGTGCACGAGGCCTCACCCGGATCCAGGGACACATGGTCTCACCCGGACCCAGGGACGCTTGGCCTCTCCCCGACCCAGGGCCACTTGGGCTCACCCGGGCCTAGGTGCACGAGGCCTCACCCGGATCCAGGGACACATGGTCTCACCCAGACCCAGGAACGTTTGGCCACTCCCAGACCCAGGGCCACTTGGGCTCACCCAGGCCTAGGTGCACGAGGCCTCACCCAGATCCAGGGACACATGGTCTCACACTGACCCAGGGACGCTTAGCCTCTCCCAGACCCAGGGGCACGTGGCCTCACCCGGGCCTAGGTGCACGAGACCTCATCCGGATCCAGGGACACATGGTCTCACCCGGACCCAGGGACGCTTGGCCTCTCCCAGACCCAGGGCCACTTGGGCTCACCCGGGCCTAGGTGCACGAGGCCTCACCCGGATCCTGGGACACATGATCTCACCCGGACCCAGGGATGCTTGGCCTCTCCCAGACCCAGGGCCACTTGGGCTCACCCGGGCCTAGGTGCACGAGGCCTCATCCGGATCCAGGGACACATGGTCTCACCCGGACCCAGGGACGCTTGGCCTCTCCCCGACCCAGGGCCACTTGGGCTCACCCGGGCCTAGGTGCACGAGGCCTCATCCGGATCCAGGGTCGCATGGTCTCACCCGGACCCAGGGACGCTTGGCCTCTCCCAGACCCAGGGCCACTTGGGCTCACCCGGGCCTAGGTGCACGAGGTCTCACCCGGACCCAGGGACGCTTGGCCTCTCCCCGACCCAGGGCCACTTGGGCTCACCCGGGCCTAGGTGCACGAGGCCTCACCCGGATCCAGGGACACATGGTCTCACCCGGACCCAGGAACGTTTGGCCACTCCCAGACCCAGGGCCACTTGGGCTCACCCGGGCCTAGGTGCACGAGGCCTCACCCGGATCCTGGGACACATGGTCTCACCCGGACCCAGGGATGCTTGGCCTCTCCCAGACCCAGGGCCACTTGGGCTCACCCGGGCCTAGGTGACGAGGCCTCACCCGGATCCAGGGACACATGGTCTCACCCGGACCCAGGGACGCTTGGCCTCTCCCAGACCCAGGGCCACTTGGGCTCACCCGGGCCTAGGTGCACGAGGCCTCACCCGGATCCAGGGATACATGGTCACACCCGGACCCAGGGACGCTTGGCCTCTCCCAGACCCAGGGCCACTTGGGCTCACCCGGGCCTAGGTGCACGCGGCCTCACCCGGATCCAGGGACACATGGTCTCGCCTGGACCCAGGGGTGTGTGGGCTCTCCCAGACCCAGGGGCGCTTGGCCTCGCCCGGGCATGGGATCCAGCGTCATCTGGGTCCAGGGGCACTTGGCCTCACCCGGACCCGGAGACCGGCCTCACCTGGACCCAGGGGCATGTGGCCTCACCTAGACCCAGGGACTTGAGGCCTCACTTATACCCAGAGGCGTGTGACCACACCCGAGCCCAGAGGCGCGCAACCCCGCCCGCACCCGGGTCTCAGCGGGGCCCCGTCTTCCCGATCCCAATTCCTGCCGGTCAATCCCCCCTCAGCAATTCCCCTGGCCATCCTTCCAGAGCTCCAGTATGGCTGCTGCAGAACTCGTCGGGCGGCGGCTCGGCGAAGCTCCGGTGCACCCGGTGCATGGCGGTGGGCCGGTCTGACGTCGCTGCGTCGGCCCTTGGGTCTGCATCGGTGGCCGGTCGCCGAGCATGCGCACCTGGCCGCTTCCGGGGCGTTGAGATTCTTGACGGACTCAGCGGTCAGCAAGCGCGGAGTCTCCCACCCCATGTCTCATAGGGGCTCGTCTGTCCGTGCTTGGCTGCCAGTGGAGCCGTCCCCTCAGCCGGAGACCGCCGGGGGAACTGCGCCGAGCACGTTCCAGGCCGCTGTTGTATCGCCTGAGCCATAGTTCTTTTGTGTCGCCTGAGCCGTAGTTCTTAAAGTGTGGTCTTTGGGTCACCGGCATCAGCATCATCCCACATACCCCTCTTTTATTCTAGTTGTAGAGCATCTACTCAGCCAGCCCTATGGTGGTCTTGGATGGTGTCTGCTCTGCTCTCTTGTCGTAGTCTCAAAGTTGTTGTGGTAGGCAACAATCAGGCTTCCGCCCTATGCCTCCATCTTGGTCCTCCTTTGTATAGTTAAGTCTTGATTGTTGTTGGTGTCACTGGGGGGGCTCTCTTTGTCTATAAAGGAAGAGTTGCTGTGCAGGAGACATGTTTATGGGCCGGGTCTTGGTGCAGCAAAGCTTTGGCGCTCACTGAATATTCCCGTTGAATGTGTTCCTTATGCACGTGGTTGAAATCTGGTGTCATCTCCCACAGACCACTAGATGCCCTCGTTTCTGGGTCTCCAATGGGGTGTAGATCAGCTACTGCCTTAGGCACTCAGCAAGGATTACAGCAAAAACTGTAGTTTCTTCCTCCTGTCTGAGTGGCCCTGGAGCAGTCCGACTAGAACAGCAGATCATCTGGTCCGCTGCCAGAGGGCAGGCCACCCACATGTATAAGCCGTTGCTTGGGGCGCAGGTGTGCCTGCAAGACTTGCGGGGCAGGTCTTCAAAACGTGCGGGGCGGGTCCCAGGGCGGGGCGGGGTCTCAGGGCGCCAACAGGCCATGGTGCGGCGAGCCGCGATGGCTGTGAGTCTGGTCCTTCTGCCTTCCACGTATCTAAGTCCCCTCGTTCCGCACTCCAGCGCAGCAAACACTGATTGCTGGGCGCACCTCCGCAAGAGTCCCGCCTCTCCCCGCAGGCATCTGGGTCTCCCGGGGTTCGCCAGAAGATGGGTTTCAGGGTGATGGAGAGCTAATCTCCCTTAGGTTTGGAACAAAAGCCCCTTTCCCCCGCCACCAGCCAGACCCATGCACGTCCACACCTCATCCCCTCCGATTTCGCTGGGTGCGAGGCAACAGAACAACCTTTAACCTCCGCCGCCATCTTTTTCAAACTTCTCAATTTGTACTTCTTAATCCCTTCATTTCAGTCAACTCTACTGAAGTCTAGTGCCGCCGGGAGGTGCACGGAAAGGGCGCCCGGGCCTCCGTCCGGTGCGCGGTGCGCGCGTCCCGCGGAACCAGGCGCGCGAGGGCCGCGCGGCTGGGACGGGCGCTGGGCGGCCGCGGAGCTCCAGGCACCGCCATCGCCGCGTTCCGGACGTCGCCGCCGCGGCGTCCCCCCCAATTTATACTTCTTAATCCCTTGAATTCAGTCAACTCTACTGAAGTCTAGCGCCGCCGGGAGGTACATGGAGAGGGCGCCCGGGCCTCCGTCCGGTGTGCGGGGCGCGCGGCCCGCGGCACCAGGCGCGCGGGGGCTGCGCGGCGGGGACAGGTGCTGGGAGGCCGCCGGGCTCCGGGCGCCGCAGCTGCGGCGGCGTCCCCAGCGTCCCGGGCCGGGCGGCCTGCGGGGGCGGCGGAGTTGCGAAAGTGAGTGAGTTTCCCAGGGTTTCGCCCGGAATGGGGTTCAGTGTAATCGGAGCCGGTGCTCAGCGCACTCCGGAGCCTTTATCTCCTTCCTGCCAGTGAACTCCGGCCAGGTCATCAGCCGCCCCCTCCTCTCCGGTTCCATCCTCCCCGCAGGCGCGTGTGCTCGTGTCTCCGCCCGTTTCTCCATACCTCAGGCTTTTACGGCTTCCCCGACTGTCCCCGTGGCCTTCTCCTTCCCCCCAGCTGTGGGCATTTCAGTCCACCAGCTCTCCTGTGGTTCTGGACGATGTCCGTTCTGACCTCTAGTTGTATTTTTGAAATTGTTGTGCCTGGCTGCAGGTTAGGTGTTTAACCTATGGCGCCATCTTGGTTTCTCCGACTTCAAGTTCTTCTTAGAATGTTTTAAATGCATCAAAAACACCATCTATAGGGCTACAAATAAAAACTATATATATATGCCTAATATGCTAAGTGTCCCGTTGGGAGTTCGACTGACCAGGAGTTCAATCACTCACTATGACGTGTGCTAACCACAAGGGGGTGGTGTGGAATGAACAAAGGCCCCAGCCTGCAGCCCACAGCCACTAGGGACCCTACCCATGCATAAATTTCATGCACTGAGCCTCTAGTTATTTATAAATACATTTACTTAAATAACAAGTCAAATTTGTGATATAGCGATACATATACTTCTTTATGAATGCATTAACTATGGTCTAGTAGCTGGCCTACTACCTACTATAATTTTGAAGTATTGATGAGCAGAAACAGTATTTTGAGGTATCTGCATTAACTAAACTGAGTATGAATATATCTATGATTTCCATTGCAGATAAAGACACAGTGGTCTATACTTATGGTTTACTGTCTACATTCTTAATTGAAGGAAATTCTAGATTTCAGATAGAGTTTAGTGAAAATAAAGATACAATTATTCTCATGCAGGTCCATGGACTCCATGAATTCTATCCATAGGCAACCTTGGGGGTCAGTGGACCACAGGTTGAGAAAATCTACCTAAAGCACCCCTGACTTTGAAGTCTCCCCTCCCTCTGAGCTTCTTTTCTTAAACTCTAAATTTTAATTAAGTCAAGGAAAGGATTTCTGTGAATCAGCCAGCCTTTAACAAATGGAGTCTATTGTCCTTTTGAGGGGAATCCTTCTTGACTTCTGATGTAATTCCAGAAACTGTAATGATCAAACTCTCTGACCCTCCCTACTTCCACTCTCTTGCTGAGAAGGGAATCATTGTTGATAATGCATTTATATGTGATATATACTTTATAATTCCCTGGTCTTCATATGCCAGTGGGAACATGGATGTATTATTGTACTTAACAGCAGCTGGGGGAAAACAGAGTACTCAATCTGTTTTATCAAGTTTAATATCTTATCATTCAGGCCCAAAAGAAAGATTACCTATATTTTTCTTACATGCAAAAAATCCCAGGGAAGTTCTCTCAGACACAATTTGCTCCTGTCTCTTGGCTGGAATGGGTGGAGAGCTGGATCAAGATAATACATGGGTGCTTCTGCTGCAACCATACAAATACGTGGGTTGAGCAATTTTGTACTTCAAAGAGAAATGAGCAGATGCCTCCACCAACCGACCTCTAAAAGGCTGATGCACTTTGTCCTCAGCCTGAAACAGAATGGAGTCTTTCACGGAAAATGAGAGTACGAGGCTTCCCTTTTTCTTTGTTATGAACAAGGTCCAATAGTTCATGCTGCTTTTAAATAATGTGTGTTACTTTGAATAAAAAAGTAATGCACAAAGGACTACAATTTGGGGATAGTTTTGAAGTGCAATAAAGCAGTAAAATACCTCACATCTCTTTAAGACCACCTCTGCCACCACTGTGGGCTGTATTTTCCTTTGACTATCTGGATTTGAACATCTAAGTCAGTGGTAATCACATTTGACTACATATTAGAATCACCTGGGGAACTTTTAAAACTACTCCCAACCCCAGAGATTCTGACCTAATTGATTAGGGGTGTGCCCTGGTCATTGGTGTTTTTTTAACGTCCTCAGGTGATTCTAAAGCCCAACCAAAGTTGAGAACCACTGACTTAGGTTGTTCTCATATTTAAAATTTTTTTCAATTATAGTTAACATTCAATATTATATTAGTTTCAGGTGTAAGCATAGTGGTTAGGTATTTAGGTAACTTATGAAGTGATCCCCCCAATAGATCTTGCACCCACTCACATTATATCTAGTTATTACAGTATTATTGATTATATTCCCTACGCTGTAGTTTACTTCCTGTGGCTATTTTGCAACTGCCCATTTATACTTATTAAACACTTTACCTTTTTCGCCCAGTCCCCCAACCTCCCTCCCATTTGGCAATCATCAGTTTGTTCTCTGTACCTATGAATTTGTTTCATTTTGTTTGTTCATTTATTTTGTTTTTTGTGGTTTTTTTTTAGATCTCACATATAAGTGAAATCATAGTATTTGTCTTTCTTTCTCTGACTTATTTCACTTATCTTAATACTCTAGATCCACTCATGTTGTAGCGAATGGTAAGATTTCGTTCTTATTTATGGCTGAGTCATATTCCAGTGTATATATATGTACTACTCCTTCTTTACCATTCATCTTTTAATTGGAGGACTTAACCCATTTACATGTAAAGTAGTTATTGATAGGTGTGTAGTGATTGCCACTTTATTAATTTGTTTTCCTGATTTGTTTTCTGTTCCTTTCTCATTTTATTTTCTTCTCTTGTTTGTTGATGAAGTTCTGTAGTGTTGTGTTTGGATTTATTTCTCTTTACTTCTTGTATATCTCTATAGATTTTTGGTTTGTGGTGTCCATGTGCCAGAGTGACCTTATGTAGTACAGGTCTTATGGGGCTTAATGGCACAGTCTCCCTGACCACCCAGGTGCTTTAGGGGTGTCCCTGGTGTAGGTTGTGTGCGCTTTTCTGTTGTAGTTGAGCCTTGATCGCTGTTGGCATGTCAGTGAGTGAGACTGACCCTAAGATGGACTCACTGTGAGAACTGGCCATGACTATAGCAGACAAGCTGTTGTGTGGGGCTGACCCTGTGGGGCAGAATTACTTTTGCAGGGCTCTAGTGCCAGCTGAGTCCACTCTTTGGGTGTGTCATTTTGGGCACTAATTGGGTGGTGCTCTGCTGGGGTCTGAAGCTGACCACCAGGTGTGTTGTTTCTGAGGCCTCTGGGGAGGAGCTCCAGTGCAGGCCAAGGTTGGCCTCTGCCTGTGTGTGACCCAGGGCCTCCGGGTAGGTGCTACAAGGTGATCTGTGGTCAATAGCTCTCTGTGCTGGGCTTGGAGGTGCCTGGGAGAGACTATGTTATCAACTGAGGCTGGCTGCCAGTAGTGCTGGGCCTGGGGCCACTTAGCAAGAGGTACAGACCATGCCATGGCCAGCGAGTCTGTGCTCAGGCCCTTTAAGAGGACACCTTTGTCTATTGATGCAATCCCCACTAATTTTCACAGCCAGCTGCTGTGGGGAGTCTTCTTCCCTGCAGGTGCTCCAGGTGGTAAACCTGGTGTGAGGCTGGGACCCCTCACTTTTAAGTGGGAACGTCTGCAGCTGAGATATTTTTCTTGATCCTTAGCCACCACACATGGGTGTGTGACCAGCCCCTATCATGTCTCTGCCCCTCCTACCAGTCTTGACGTGGCTTCTTCTTTATATTCTTAGTTATAGAAGTTCTGTTCAGCTGGTCTGTGGGAGTTCTCAAGGGTGGTTGTTCTATAACTTAGTTGTAATTTTGATGTGGTTGTGGGAGGAAGTGAGCACAGCATTTATCTATTCTGCCATCTTGACTGGGAGTCCAGAAGGCTGGCATTTTCATACTATTTTTAGTTACACAAGCAATGCATTAATACATTCCTGTTAATTTTATCAAACATGGTTCTTAGTTTTAAAACATTTTTCAGAATATATGGACTAGGGCTTCTTAAACTCTGACATGCAGCAGAATCAGCTGGGTGCATATTTAATATGCAGATTTTCATGCTCATTTGGGTTCTATAAGTGTAAGGTGGGATATAAGAATGTGTATTTTTTACCAGTGCCTCCTTTTTTCTTTTTTATAAACATTTTTATTTTGAAATAAGCTTATATTTATGGAAGAGTTGCAGAGAATTCCCCTATACCCTTCATCTGGTTTCAAACATTTGTGTAATCATGGTACAGTTAATCAAAACTAAGAAATTAACATAAGCCCGACCAGTGTTGCTTAGTGGTTGAGCACCTATGAACCAGCAGGTCACAGTTCAATTCCTGGTCAGGGCACAGGCCCAGGTTGTAGACTCGATCCCCAGTAGGGGTGTGCAGGAGGCAGCCAACCGATGATTCTCTCATCATTAATGTTTCTAGCTTTCTCTCTCATTCCCTTCCTCTCTCAGAAATCAATAAAAACATATTTTTAAAAAGATTAACGTAAGTACAATACTATTAATTAAGCTACAGGCTTATTTGTATTTCACTTTTTCTCCACTAATGTTTTTGTGTGTGTCGTTCTAGGATTCAATCTAGTATTTTAAATTCAGATAACATAGAAACAAACTAACAACAGGTTAGAAATGAAGTCTTGTTTTATTGGGTACTAGAGAAACCATTTGAGGGAGAGAAACCCTTTGTTAGTCTTTAAAACTGTCTTGGAAGTCACTCAGAGTCCTGTTGCTCCCTTTTCTCCATCTACTTCATGAAACTAATTTTACAACAGTCTTATGAGAACAGTTTCTAAAATAACTTTTATAGGAAGACTTTGGATACACATGAATATGAATTTGAAAATACTTCTTTCACTGAGAACAGAGGATATAGCATTTTAACCGTTCTTGGTGGTTGAAACAGAAATAGATGTGGTCTCCAAAAGAAGACGAAATTGTATTGTGGTCATGTGTGGTTATGATTTTTTTTAATGCATTTTTCCAATTCTGCCTTGCTGATTATGGAGTGCTTATTTCCCTGGAGCACTTGGCATTTGAAGAGAGGACTGATGTAGAAAATAAGGCCCACTCCTTAGCAGGTGATACATCACGCAGCCTGTCTGTCACCGGGAAAGTTATCTGGTCAGCATTAAACTGAACCAATGGGGCGAAGAGCACTCCACTGCGATAACTCACAGCATTCTGAGTGTTCACATTATGACCTTGAAAGAAATATATACTTCCATTAAAGAACAAAAGACTTTATTTAAAAAATAGGTCTTGGGTTCATCATGTTGGGTTCTTATTCTACCGCATTAGGGTCCTAGGACAGTGGTCGGCAAACTGTGGCTCGTGAGCCACATGCAGCTCGTGAGCCGCGGTTTGCCGCTCTGTTGACTAATGAGTTTGCCGACCACTGACCTAGACTCTCGATTCCAATAATTACAGGCTGTTGTTGTTCCTTGTGATTAAGCCCCTAGGTTAATGGACTTGATCTTTAAATGGCTTTAGCCCGCTTTTTACAGAGTACCTCCTTCCTACAGGCACACAAACTACTCCTAACCTTAGCCAACTTCTGTGCAAATCTGCTTCTGTATTAGTCTGGGTTCTCCAGAGAAATAAAACCAATAGGGTAGATGGTAGGTAGAAAGGAAGATGATAGATAGATAGATAGATAGATAGATAGATAGATAGATGAATACAAAGAATTTTATTTTAAGAAATTGACTCATCTGGGGAACTGGGAAGTCCAAAATTTGCAAAGCGAACAGGCTTGCTTGCAAGTCAGACAGGAGCTGATGCTGAATTCTTGAGACAGAATTTCTTCTTTCTGGGTAACCTCAGATTTTGCTCTTAGGACCATTAATTGATTAAATAAGACTCACCATATTAGCAAGCATAATATACTTAAGTCAAATGATCATAGATATTAACCACATGCACAAAATATCTTCACAGCCACACCTAGATTACTATTTGATTAAATAAATGGGTACCGTAGCGTAGCCAAATTGACTTATAAAATTAACTGTCATAGTTCCCTGTTAAAAAGAACAGGATGTGCTGGACAGGGTACACTGATAAATGTTAACATAGTTACCCTTCTTGGAAAAAGCAGCACACATTCCCAATAACAGTGGTCAATAGTTGTAGATGTATTTTAGAAGGCAAATGAAATTAATACATTGTTAATGTTTAAAATATCACTAATATCAACACATTAATGTTGTAGAGTGTAAACAACCAGAAGCACAAATCATATTTATAGTGATGTAATTATATCTGGATAGCAAAATATCATATGTAGAGAGGTACTTAATAAAGTTCACTAATTGAATTACTATTCATATTAGCTCAAAGAATAATAGTTTTGTATGGATCTCACTAATCATTAGCTATAGGATCTGTAGGAAATGATTCGTGAGAATATTAAGACATGTTATAAAGGAAAAATACCTAAATTTTAATATGCTCATTATAAATGAAACATTAATCATAATTAAATCAGTTCTTTTAGCCTTGGGTAATTAATTCTTGTTTTGTTCATCTTGGTTTAGGAGTCCACTTCTGTGAGGTGACCACTTCTGGATGAGGTTTTGGAGGTTCTAAGTTAGTCTTTGTGAAGTCTGACAGGTGTCTCTTTGTAATAATACCAGCTTTGGGGAGGGCGGTGGGGGGTTTGGATCCATGAGTATATTTTCTTATGGACTCAAATAGCCAACAGTTCTTTCTTGAAGACCTTTTGAAGTTTTGTCCAGAATCTCCCATCGATGGTTTGTAGCAGGAGCTTTTAAGCAAGTGTAAGGGAAAAGCAGAAACCATCTATTAATGACAAAAATTGAATCACTGTAATTAATATATTATATTATCCAGAATTATTAGAATGAAGAAAAGTGGAATCATCTGTTAATATATGTGGTTTATAAGTATTCTGAAAATAAGAATATATTTACATTTATAACATTTACCTGCATACAATTAATCTAGAGAGGTTGAGAGTCTATGACTAGAGAGGGTTCCCCCACCCCATACTGAGTGGTAACAGGACAGCTCTCACAATTGTGTAGTAACAGGACAGCTCTCACAATTGTGTAGAGCTAACTAAAGGTGTAGCTTTTTATAATTCGCATATTTACACAGCTGGGGTCCATCCCCTGCAGTTTAGAGATTTTTTTTTCTGAATTGGTTGAGCAGGGCTTTAATGATTCAGCAGGCTAGGGGGCAACTCTAAACAAGGTGTACCTGTAATAGTTTGATGAGAAAGACCACCAACTTTTTTTTTTGGAACCAAGATGGCGGCATAGTTAAACAACTAATCTGCTGCCTCACACAACAATTTCAAAAACACAACTAAAAGACAAAAACGTCTACCACCCAGAACCACGGGAAAGCTGGCTGAGTGGAAGATTTACAGCTAAGAAGAGAAAGGAGCACAATCGCTGAAAAGCTGAGGTACGGAGGCACGCGAATCGGGCCGGCAGCGGCGGGCGGCTGAGTGCCTGGCTTTTCTTCAACCCGCAGGGAGACAAGCTCCCGATCACTCTGAAATCCAGTTTCTGGGGACACTCGGGGACCCAGACGCCTACGGGGAGAAGCTGGACTCTCGGCCATCGGGTCGGAAAGTGAGAGTGACTTTTTTGCAGAGGTGCGCCCAGCAATCATTGTTTACTGCGCTGGAGCGCGGGGCGCAGGGACTTGGAAACGGGAAAGGCAGAGACGGCTGACGGCAGCCATTGCTGTTGGCCACGCCCCAGCCTAGTGACGCCCTGAGACCCCGCCCTGCCCTGAGGCCCCGCCCCGCACATTCTACAAACCCGCCCAGGCTCCACACAGCGGCTTTTGCATATAAATGGCCTGTTCTGTGGCAGCTTAACCAACTACAGCTCCAGACTGCTCCAAAACCGCCCAAGCAAAGGAGGAGAAAACTAGCCCTTGCTGTAGCTCCTGCTGGGGAACACACAGTACACAAGGGTACACCAAGAGTGTCCACCTCAAGTAACTGGGAGGCTGACCCGTTGAACCAATAGGACACCTAGTACACAAAACTACCCTACCAACCCAGGGAAGCAGAGAATATGAGAAGGCAAGGAAACAGATCACAAACCAAAGAAATGGAGGAGAATAAGCGACTGGACATAGAGTTCAAAACCACGGTTATAAGGTTTTTCAAGAATTTCATGGAAAAGGCCGATAAATTCAATGAGACCCTTGAGGATATGAAAAAGGACCAACTAGAAATTAAACATACACTGACTGAGATAAAAAATATTATACAGAGACCCAAAAGCAGACTAGAGGATTGCAAGAATCAACTCAAAGATTTGGAATACAAAGAGGCCAAGGACACTCCTCCAGAGAAGCATGAAGTGAAGAGAATTCAGAAAGTTGAAGATAGTGTAAGAAGTCTCTGGGACAACTTCAAGCGAACCAACATCAGAATTATGGGGGTACCAGAAGAAGAGAGAGAGCAAGATGCTGAAAACCTATTTGAAGAAATAATGAACGAAAACTTTCCCCACCTGATGAAAGAAATAGACTTACGAGTCCAGGAAGCGCACAGAACCCCAAACAAAAGGGATCCAAAGAGGACCACACCAAGACACATCATAATTAAAATGCCAAGAGCAAAAGACAAAGAGAGAATCTTACGAGCAGCAAGAGAAAAACAGTTAGTTACCTACAAGGGAGCTCCCATACGATTATCAGCTAATTTCTCAACAGAAACCATGCAGGCCAGACGGGAGTGGCAAGAAATATTCAAAGTGATGAATAGCAGGAACCTACAACCAAGACTACTCTACCCAGCGAAGTTATCATTCAGAATTGAAGGGCAGATAAAGAGCTTCACAGATAAGAAAAAGCTAAAGGAGTTCATCACCACCAAACCAGCATTATATGAAATGCTGAAAGGTATTCTTTAAAAAGAGGAAAAAGAAGAAGAAAGATAAAAATTATGAACAACAAATACATATATATCAACAAGTGAATCTAAAAGTCAAGTGAATTAAAAATCTGAGGAACAGAATAAACTGGTGAACTTAATAGAATCAGAGGCATAGAATGGGAGTGGATTGATAATTCTCAGGGGGAAAGGGGTGTCTGTGTGGGGAGTATGGGAAGAGACTGGACAAAAATCATACACCTATGGATAAGGACAGCGGGGGGGGGAGGTAAGGGAAGAGGGGGGGTAGGAACTGGGTGGTGGGGAGATATGTGGGGAAAAAGGAGAAACAATTGTAATCTGAACAATAAAGATTCATTAAATTAAAAAAAAAAAAAAAAAAAAAAAAGACCACCAAATGGGGAGAGAATGATCTTTTGATCATTCTCAGAGGCTGTCATAGTGAGGTCTCATGGAACTGACTTTGCAGTAGGTAAGATTTCTTTAAAAATCTATATACACAAGACAAAATTGGTTATGTGTCACAGGAGAGAAAGAAACAAATCAGGGAAGAAGGTGGCATGTGAGTCAGGCTTGCAGAACAGATAAATTTTAACAAATGAAAACGGGAAGGGTTGTTTGAAGTACAAATTGGATACTTAATAATAGTGTTGAATTACTTTCTGGGATACAACAACAACAAAAAGACTGGATTATTTGTTGTGGTGGTGGTGGATAATTATCTACACTAATAAAAGAAAAAGATGCAAATTGACCATACCTTTGCGACACCCACAGCCAATCAGGAGTGAGTATGCAAATTAACCCAACAAAGATGGCGGTTAATTTGCATACACAGGCACCCAGCAGCCAGGGCAGGACACTTGCATCATCGCCATGGCAACAACACAGGCATTTCGCACCGCCCCAGCCACTCTGGGCCTCTGGGCAGCATGGGAAGGAGGAAAGGCGACTCTGGGCCAGAGCAAAGGCTGTGCCGGCAGCCAGGTTAAGGAAGGCCCATTCTGCACGAATCTTCGTGCATCGGGCATCTAGTTAGGAATAAGCATTAATGATCATTCCCCCTTTTATTCTGACCCAACTTGCTCCTTGTCCTCTTCTTATCCTACCTAATAAAAGAGTAATATGCTAATTGACCGTACCTTCGCTATGCCCACAGCCAATCAGGGGCGCTATGCAAATTAACCCAGCAAAGATGGCGGCCTCCATGTGCTGCCCCGCCCCCCATCGCTGAGAGAACTAGGCGGCGGCGGCGCCTGCCCCGGGCCTCCACCGCTCTGATCACTGAGGGACCTAGGCGGCGGTGGCGCCCCGATCGCAGATGGCGGCGCAGGGCCAGGCGCCGCCGCTGCCTGGGTTCAAGCCCCGACCCTAAAAGAAGGCAGAAGGCGGTGGCCAGAGCCAAGGGCTGGGTCCCCGGTGCCGGAGGAAAACTGGTGCCGGCAGCCAGGTGAAGGAAGGTCTATTGCATGAATCTTCATGCAACGGGCCTCTAGTTTCTTTATATTCTACTAGAGGCCCAGTGCACAAATTCGTGCACAGGTGGGGTCCCTCGACCTGGCTGCTGATTGGGGCCCATCAGGGCCAGCCGGTCAGGGGGAGGGACCATGGGAGGTTGGCTGGCCATGGGAGTTTGGCTGTGGGAGCACACTGACCACCAGGGTGCAGCTCCTGCATTGAGCATCTACCCCCTGGTGGTTAGTGCGCATCATAGCAACCAGTCGACTGGTCGACTGGTCATTCGGTCACTTAGGCTTTTATATATATAGACAAGCATTCTCATGCCAGATGCCTGGTTAGAAGCTCTGGATGGAGAGCTAGCTAGCATAAGAGGAGGATTTGAGATCAGGATGCCCTGGAAAACAAGAGTGAGAAACATTCAAGCATTTTTCTCAGATTGAATTAAAAGTACAAAATTATTCCACATTCTGGAAATGAAAATGGTGGTAGCATTAATGTGAGTACTTTTTTGTATCCAGAATTTCCCAAATGAGCTTTTGTTGCAATTTAAAAAACAAGTTAGTTAACAGATATTTTAAAGATCTTTCCCCCGCTCCCTTTTAATGACATATGTAGTCCACCCACCCATAGCCCTAACCCTCCTTCAACAAATAAATTATCTGACCTAATTGCTTCCCTAATTGGGTGACAGCATGTTAAATCTGGCCAGACAATACTATCACTGCCCTGAGCAATACTTTTTCTCTCTCGGCTTCTCAGAATAGCTGGATACTGAATAACTCTTGCCTTCTTAAAGGTTTGGAATGAAAATAATCTAAGAAAAAATTCAATACAGATAACTTCAGGCCCATACCCAGAGGGCAGACAAGAAGTATAAGTTGATACTGAGGGTGTCAGTATTACAAGCAGTTGTATATTGAGCAATTAGAACATAGTCAGTATGCAGCTTAGCATCTGGTTTTAGTTCTGTCTTAGTTTAGTTTTAGTTAAAAATAGATGCCATGGTTGCCAATAACTTTCCCTGAGAGGTTAATGTGACAGGATTCACATGGGAGGACATACCAAGCCATCTCAACACAATGCCAACATTATCATTGTACTAGTATAAGACTATTGGAATACAGTGTCTAATACTTCAGAACTTGTTAATAACAAAACAACATAAAAAAACAACAACACTAGAGCTTTATACATTTTCATAGGACATTAGCAACTCTTGCCTCATCCTATCTAAAATCACTTGTGAAAGTAAAAGCAGACATTTGTGGGTTGTCCTCATTACGTCACCGAAACTCAGCGTTCTCATTCAAGGTTAGATGAACCCATCAAGAAAGTTGTGGTCATGAAATTGCCATGTGACAAAATGTTAGACATAAAAGGGACAGAACTGGGATGAGACCCAGAGTGTCCAGCACTAAGTCCTGGGCTGCTTGACATTTTGGGGCCCATTACACTTGTTTAGCACCCTCACAACCCCGCTGTACCCCCTCGTGCTCTTCTGTGACTAAACACCTTGTAAGCCCTGGAGAGCAGCTTTGAAACACGGAGCCCTTTTGCTAGAACCCTCATTTGCAAGTACTCTGCTTTTCATCATGAGTCCATCTTGTCCTGCAGATTTTGTTTGTTGGTGGACATTTCTAGAAGGCCTTAATAAGCCACAAGAGCAAAAGGACCCAGTGTTGGGACCATTTCCTGATGATGCAGATTTTAGGACCCAATATATATGGTCACCATTGTATCTCATTGCCCAACAGGGTTCCTGGCACATCACAGACATCCAGTAATATTTGAATATGTATTAAGTGAATAATTATATCAAACTAGAGGCCCGATGCATGAAGATTCATGCAAGAATAGGCCTTCCTTCCCCTGGCTGCCGGTACCAGCTTCTCTCCGGCACCCGGGACCCAGGCCTTCGCTCTGGCCATCGCCTTCCGCCTTCGCCCTGGCCAGAGCCACCTTCGGCCTTCACCCCAGCCAGAGCTGCCTTCCGCCTTCTCTCTGGCCCTGCTGCCCTCCTATAGCTCCCTCCACACCTCCCCCCCATAGCAGGTGTTCTGCCACACCCTGGCCACTCCACACTTGTGCGCGTGCGCTGCCCAGAGGCCTGGAGTGGCCGGGGCAGGGCAGAACGTCTGCGCCCCGCTTTGGCCGCCACCATCTGTGTCACATCAATTTGCATATTTCCTCCTTATTGTCTGTGGGCACCGCCATCTTTGTCGCAGAGTGACGATCAGTTTGCATATTCCGTCTTTATTAGATAGAATAAGGTGTGTGTGTGTGTGTGTGTGTGTGTGTGTGTGTGTGTGTGTAGGTTGCTGAGGGTTACAGCTTTAACAATATCAAGGTTTTTCCTCCCCATATTCTCTATTTCATCCCACTAATGTGAGTAATGATGTTGATTAAAGTCCCTTTAGCTCTTTTGGAAAGACAAATTAGTAAAGCTGGTCACCATTATTACATTGCACTATGTCTTACAATAGCAGAGCAGCTCAGAGAACCAGAAATCTCTTTTCCCCAAGGCTCACTTATGTTACAGACACCACCGTTCTCCTCTTCTCTGGGAGACCTGTTTCCCAGGTAGTGAGAAGAAAGAGGATTTGCTTTGCCTGTCCTGGTATTGGCTTCTATTGTAGGTGAGCAAAAGAAGAGAAGGAACTGAGGGCTTCCACCCTTACATGTATAGTCATCAATATTCTGTGCTAAACCCTGCACTCTGCTCCCCACCCTCATGGAGAATCGGGTGACAGCATGTTCATTCTGGCAGGACTGGGAAAGCTTTGTGTCCAATGTTGTGGTTTTACTGAGGATGAAACAGGAGCTCTTTCAGGCAAGGAATTCCCAGTTAGCCATGCAGCACCAGGAGAGGAAACTGAGTCTCCTGGCTGTACCCAGGTGGTGCAAGGCTCTTTCTTCCCCTTACCTGGGAGGGCAGGCCTCATCCACATGTTCTCCACTTCCTATTCCAACTTACGTTTAAGGCTTTAAACACTTGTGAAAACAATGTTCTGAACTTTCAGATTCCTGGAGACAGGAAGTGTTTGTGGTGTGCTTTTCCCTTCTGGATTATGGAATAATGAAAAAGCTGAAAGACTGGAGAAAAAGTAACATAATTATGTATTTTCCATCATGTCAAGATGTTAAGTAAAAAAAAAAAAGCAAATTGCCAAAAATGTATAGAGATCAAGCCCATTATGTCTAGGTGTAGCTTAAAAGAAAGGTCTGAATTAAATTGTTAAAGAATGTTACCCCTTTTTATGGGGCAAGAGTGGGATTAGATAGCGAAGTATGCTAAATACTATTACTTTTACAGTAAAAATGTAATCCTGTATTTCATGAGTAACATGTTAAAAGTTACATGAATTCAACATGGAACTACTATTTGTAATACACTTTTTTAAAAAACCTCTTAAAACTCAACAGTGGTCGCCGGGCGCCTCGCCATCTTGCAAGGAAAGGAGGATTTTAGGGGAAACCTGACTTTCCGCGACAACTGCAAACACTGAACTGCTGGGAGCACCAGACCACCGGTCCCCTATCAGCGCAAACATTTGGATTCAAAGAAACTCTTCACTGCACCACCGAAAGGTCAGATTTTGTCTGAAATAAGCTGCGGTTTCTAATCCCCGCGGTGGGTGAGGGAAGCGCTGGGTGAGGGAAGTGCGGCAGCCGCAGGACCGGCAGGAGCCTGGAGGTCTGTGCCTAGAAAAATCGGCGGCAGTTGGAACTGCCGTGATCCGTGAATGAGGAGGGGGGTCTTCTGAGCTGCTAACAGAAGTGACCTCTTGAAAGCAACTCATTTTAATCTGACGAGGAGGGTCAGACTAAGAATTTTCAAAGGAGTGCAGGCTCCTTAGTCTGGGGCACAGACCCACGGTCCGCACACCTGGGCTCTTTCTGACTCTGATTGCTAAGCCCAATACATAGGTAAACCCAGGTGGAAACCCTGAAAGACTGCAGGGGGAAGGTGTTTTTTTCGGAACCTGGGGCCAGAGCTGCGTGTGACCATCAGAGAGGCAGCTCTGAGGCGCAAACCTCCACAAGCTCTGAGGCGAATACCTCCACAAACCTGTAGTGAGTGCCATAGAGGGGAAAAAAAAAAAAAAAAAAAAGAGCTAGAGAGGCCCGGAAGTCAATTCAGAAACACTGCCACCCAGGGGCTGAAACGCTAATTGTCTCTGGTGTAATCAAAAATAATTACGAGAAATTAAGACAGGGCTGGCTTAAAAAGCAGGACTGGCTTCCAACACTGAGGAGCCCTGGAATGAAGCTGAACTGAAATACCGCCCAGACTGGGAAAAAGGCGTACCAAACAGAATAATAGAGGAAGTGAATGACAGCCGCTACTGCACATTTTAGTCTTCCTATTTTTTAATTTTCAATTCTTTTTTCAATTTTTTAAATTTTTTATTCTCATATTTTTTTATTTTCATTTTTTGCATCTTTTACTTAAGAAACTAATATTTTTTTCTTTTTCCTCACTTGATTTTCACCTTTTTAATTATTACATTTTTATTTTCAATCAGCACTATTATTACTATTATTTTACTTTTTTTTTTTTTTAATGTCATTTGATTTTCTCTTTCTTTTATTTTTGGATTAGTGTCCTACATTCGATTTGCATCTTTCCCTTACAATCGCTTTACCCTATCTCAAAGCTAACATTATGCCATCACTCTCCTCCTAACCTTTCCCCTTTTGGTCCCCAGTTTATCTTAACCCTTTCTGGCTTTAGATTTTCCCTACTTTTTCAGTTTACTCCCTGCTAAAACTTCACCCTACTTATATATCTAATTCCCAACCCCCTGCTCCAAATCCATACAAACCTCTCTCTACGCTACCTTTAAAAAATTATTTTTCTCTCGGGCCTTTTGTTGTTGTTTGCTTGAATGTTGATTAGATTGAATTTTTATGCTTTTTTATGAGATTGTTTTGATTATTCTTTTTGTTGGTTTGGTTAGTTCTTTTGTTTGCTTTGTTTTTGTTTGTTTTTTACTTTAGTTTTCCCTTGCCTCACTTGATATTAGCTGCTGTTGCAGTTAGTATTAATCTCCAGGCTCGTGTTGCTGGAATTTGCTGGGAATAGTGGTTGTTCTAGTGGAGTTTACTCCCCATATATATAGTTTGTTCCCCTTTTCTCTCTTAGTATCATTCTTGTCTCTCTTACTTTTTTTTCTTTTCTTTTTCTTTTCTGTTATTTCTTTTCTTTCTTTCTGCTCTTTTCCCAAGTTCAGATTCACACTCTTTGTTGTTGTTTTTTTTTCTTCGTTGTTATTCTTTCTTTTTACTCTCCCTCTTCCACTCCTATTCCCTAATTTGTGTTTCTCTGGTGGTTACCTTTATTGGAGGTTATTAATATCGTGAATACAATTCTGTTCAGTGCCTTGTCTGTTGTGCCTGGTTGTGTTGTATTTTATACCTTTAAATCAACGCCAGAGAGAGAAATCTATATAACCAGACATCCGGAGAAGAGAGACCATGGGGAGACAAAGAAACAGCCCCCACAGGAAAGAGAAGCAGGCATCACCAGAAAAGGAAGTAAACGATTTAGAGGCAAACAACCTATCAGAGAAAGAATTCAGAGAAATGGTCATAAAGTGGCTGAAAAGGATGGAAGACAAATTCGACAATATGAGTAAGAACCAAGAAGAAATGAAGAAGAACCAAGAAGAAATGAAAAATGACATCGCTGCTGTAAAGAACTCAATAGAAAGCATCAAGAGTAGACTAGATGAAGCAGAGGACCGCATAAGTGAGCTAGAAGACAAGATGGAAAAAAATACCCAATCACAACAGCTTCTAGAAACAAAAGTTAGAAAGATTGAGGAGAGCGTAAGGGAACTTCGGGACAATACAAAACAAAACAACATCAGGATAATAGGGGTGCCAGAAGGAAAGGAAACTGAGCAAGGAATAGAAAACCTGTTTGAAGAAATAATAACAGAAAACTTCCCTGATATAGGGAAGAAAAAACCCACACAAATCCAAGAAGCTCACAGAGTTCCAAGCAAAATGAACCCCAAAAGACCGACGCCAAGGCACATTATAGTTAAGTTGGCAAACACCAACGACAAAGTAAGAATCTTACAAGCGGCCAGAGAGAGACAGACAGTTACATACAAAGGAACCCCCATCAGACTAGCAACTGATTTCTCAACAGAAACTCATCAGGCCAGAAGGGAATGGAATGAAATATACCAAGTCATGCAAAGGAAGGGTCTAAATCCAAGAATACTGTACCCAGCAAGGCTATCAATTAAAATTGAAGGTGAAATCAGGAGCTTCAGAGACAAAAAAGGACTAAGGGAGTTTATCACCACCAAACCAGCAATGAAAGAAATGCTAAAGGGTCTGCTGTAAAAAAAAAAAAAGAAAGAAATAGGAAGCAAAGAAGGTACACAGGGGTATAGAATAAAAATGGCGTCAAATAAGTACCTATCAATAATAACTTTAAATGTAAATGGACTGAATGCCCCAATCAAAAGACACAGGGTAACAGACTGGATAAGAAAACAAAACCCAGATATCTGCTGTCTACAGGAAACCCACCTCAAAAAAAAGGATGCATACAGACTGAGAGTAAAGGGATGGAAAAAGGTTTTCCAGGCAAATGGAAATGAAAAAAAAGCTGGGGTTGCAATACTTATATCTGACAAATTAGATCTCAAAGTGAAGGACATAACAAGAGATAATGAAGGCCACTTCATAATACTAAAGGGAGAAATCCAACAAGAAGAAATAACTCTGGTAAACATATATGCACCCAATACAGGAGCACCAAGATACATTAAAAAACTCCTGGAAGATATCAAAGGAGAGATCAACAGTAATACAATCATAGTAGGAGACTTCAATACCCCACTATCACCATTGGACAAATCCTCTAAACAAAAAATCAGCAAAGAAACATCAATCCTAAATGACTCACTAGAACAGATGGAATTAATCGACATCTTCAGAACATTTCACCCCAAAGCCACAGAATATACATTCTTCTCAAGTGCACATGGGTCATTTTCAAAGATAGACCATATGTTAGGACATAGGCAAAGTCTCTCCAAATTCAAGAAGATAGAAATCATATCAAGTATCTTCTCAGATCACAGTGGCATAAAACTGGAAATCAACTACAATAAAAACAACCCAAAGAAATCAAACACTTGGAGACTAAACAGCATGTTATTAAACCATGACTGGGTTACCAAAGACATCAAGGAAGAAATAAAAAACATCATGGCAACAAACGACAATGAAAACACAACAATCCAAAATCTATGGGACACAATGAAAGCAGTCCTGAGAGGGAAGTTCATAGCTCTACAAGCCTACTTCAAAAAACAAGAAACAATGGTAATAAATTACCTAACCCAACAACTCAAAGAGTTAGAGAGAGAGCAACAAGATAAGCCCAGTGTAAGCAGAAGGAAAGAAATAATAAAGATCAGAGCGGAGATGAACGACATAGAGACCAAAGAAACAATACAAAAGATCAACAAAACCAAGAGCTGGTTCTTTGAAAGGATAAACAAGATTGATGGACCTCTAGCCAGGCTCACCAAGAAGCAAAGAGAGAGGACCCAAATAAACAAAATCAGAAATGAAAGAGGTGAAATAACAACAGACCCCGACGAAATACAAAGGATTGTTACAAAATACTACGAACAACTCTATTCCAACAAACTGGACAACCTAGAGGAAATCGACATATTCCTAGAAAAATACAACCTTCCAAAACTCAATCAGGAAGATTCTAAACAGCTCAACATGCCAGTAACTATGGAAGAAATTGAAGCAGTCATCAAAAAGCTTCCGGCAAACAAAAGCCCGGGGCCAGATGGCTTCACAGGAGAGTTTTATCAAACTTTCAAGGAAGAACTAAAACCTATCCTCCTCAGACTATTCCAAAAAATTCAAGAGGAAGGAACACTTCCAGGCTCCTTCTATGAAGCCAGCATCACCCTAATACCAAAACCAGATAAAGACAATTCAATGAAAGAGAATTACAGGCCAATATCCCTCATGAACATTGATGCCAAAATCCTCAACAAAATTCTAGCAAATCGGCTCCAGCAGTACATCAGAAAGATCATACATCATGACCAAGTAGGATTTATTCCAGGAATGCAAGGATGGTACAATATCCGCAAATCAATAAACGTGATACATCACATAAACAAATTGAGAGATAAAAATCACATAGTCATATCAATAGATGCAGAAAAAGCATTTGACAAAATCCAACACCCTTTCTTGATAAAAACTCTCAACAAGGTGGGAATAGAAGGCTCATACCTCAACATAATAAAAGCTATTTATGATAAACCCACAGCAAACATCATACTCAATGGGCAAAAACTAAAACCATTTCACCTAAGAACAGGAACAAGACAGGGATGCCCACTCTCACCACTCCTGTTTGACATAGTACTGGAAATATTAGCTATCGCAATTAGGCAAGAAGAAGAAATAAGAGGCATCCAAATTGGAAAAGAAGAAGTGAAGCTGTCCTTATTTGCAGATGACATGATATTGTACATAAAAAACCCAAAAGATTCCATAAAAAAACTAATAGACTTAATAAATGAATTCGGCAATGTAGCGGGATACAAAATTAACGCCAAGAAATCTATGGCTTTTCTATACACCAATAATGAACTTACAGAAAGAGAGACTAAAAAAGCAATCCCATTTACCATCGCACCAAAAAAATTAAGATACCTAGGAATAAACTTAACTAAGGAGGTAAAAGACCTATACGCAGAAAACTACAGGACACTGAAAAAAGAGATAGAGGAAGACGTAAACAGATGGAAGAACATACCATGTTCCTGGATTGGTAGAATAAACATCATTAAAATGTCCATACTACCCAAAGCAATCTACAGATTCAATGCACTCCCCATCAAAATACCAACAGCATATTTCACAGACCTAGAAAGAACTCTCCAAAAATTCATCTGGAATAAAAAAAGACCCCGACTAGCCTCAGCAATCCTCAGAAAGAAGAATAAAGTAGGTGGGATCTCAATACCAGATTTCAAGCTGTATTACAAAGCCACTGTTCTCAAAACAGCCTGGTACTGGCACAAGAACAGACATATTGATCAATGGAACAGAATAGAGAACCCAGATATCGACCCAAACCACTATGCTCAATTAATATTTGACAAAGGAGGCATAAACATACAATGGAGTCAAGACAGTCTCTTCAATAAATGGTGTTGGGAAAACTGGACAGATACATGCAAAAAAATGAAACTAGATCACCAACTTACACCATACACAAAAATAAACTCAAAATGGATACAGGACTTAAACATAAGACGGGAAACCATAAAAATACTAGAGGAATCCACAGGCAACAAAATCTCAGACATATGCCACAAGAACTTCTTCACTGACACTGCCCCTAGGGCAATGGAAGCTAAAGAGAAAATTAACAAATGGGACTACATCAAAATAAAAAGCTTTTTTACAGCAAAAGAAACCATCAACAAAACAACAAGAAAGCCCACTGCATGGGAAAACATATTTGCAAATGCTATCACTGATAAAGGTTTAATCTCCAACATCTACAGGCAGCTTATGCAACTCAATAAGAGGAAGATAAATGATCCAATAAAAAAATGGGCAACAGACCTAAACAGAATATTTTCAAAAGAAGACAGAAGGAAGGCCAAGAGACACATGAAAACATGTTCAAAGTCACTTATTATCCGAGAGATGCAAATCAAAACAACAATGAGGTACCATCTCACACCTGTCAGAATGGCTATCATCAACAAATCAACAAACGACAAGTGTTGGCGAGGATGCGGAGAAAAAGGAACCCTCGTGCACTGCTGGTGGGAATGCAGACTGGTGCAGCCACTGTGGAGAACAGTATGGAGTTTCCTCAAAAAACTGAAAATGGAACTCCCATTTGACCCAGTAATCCCACTCCTGGGAATATATCCGAAGAAACTAGAAACACCAATCAGAAAGGATATATGCACCACTATGTTCATAGCAGCACAATTTACAATAGCTAAGATTTGGAAACAGCCTAGGTGCCCATCAGCAGATGACTGGATCGGAAAACTGTGGTACATCTACACAATGGAATACTATGCTGCCATAAAAAAGAAGGAATTCTCATCATTTGCAGCAACCTGGATGGAATTGGAGAACATTATGCTAAGTGAAATAAGCCAGTCAATGAAAGAACTATACCACATGATCTCACTCACTTAGGGATAGTAAAGAACATTATAAAGTGGTGAACAAAAAGATAGATACAGAGACAGTAAAGCATCAAACAGACTTTCAAAGTACAGGGGGAAAGTTTGGGAAAGGTGGGGGAGTTATGAAATCAAACGAAGGACTTGCATGCATGCATATAAGCATAAACAATGGACGCAAAACTCTGGGGGGGGAGGGCATGTGTGGGTGTGGGGTGGGGGGGTAATAGTAAGATATGTACACATATAATACCTCAATAAAAATATTAAAAAAAAAATAAAAAAATAAAATAAAAAAAAACAAAAAAAAAAAACTCAACAGTGAAAGCAAAAATCAATCCAGTTAGAAAATGGGCAAAAGATATGATATATATTTCACTGGAAGGATATCCAGATGGCAAGTAGCACATAAAAAATGTCTCAAGTCATTACATATAACAAAAATAGCAATTAAAACCACAATTAAATGTCATTACATACTATCAGAATGGCTAAAATATAGTGAAAACACCAGATTCTGGTAATAATGCAGAAAAACTGGTCCCCATTGCTGGTGGAAATATAAAATGGTGTAGCCACATTGGAAAATACTTGGGCCATTTCTTATAAAACTAAACCTTATTATCTAGCAATTGTACTCTTGTGTATTTATTCCAAAGAAGTGAACATTTATGTTAACACAAAAATGAAGGTTCATAGCAGCTTTATTCATAATAGCTAAAAACTGGAAACAGCCCAGAGATCCTTCAATAGGTGAACAATTAAAGTGTAATGCACACATTTCATAGAATACTACTGATACACGCAACAACCTTGAGGACTCTTCAAGGAATTATGCTGAGTGAGAAAAAGCCAATACCAGCCCTAGCCGGTTTGGCTCAGTGGGTAGAGCGTCAGCCCGCAGACTGAAAGGTCTCGAGTTCGATTCCGGCCCAGGGCACATACCTCGGTTGCATGCTTGATCCCCAACCCTGATCAGGGCATGTGCTGGAGGCAACCAATCGACGTGTCTCTCTCACATTTATGTTTCTCTCTCTCTGTCTCTCCCCCTCCCTTCTACTCTCTCTAAAAATCAATGGAAAAATATCCTCGGGTGAGGGTTAACAAAAAAGGAAAAAGGCTACATACTCTACGAGCCCACCTATAGCACATTTTTGAAATAGCAAAGCTTTAGAAATGAAGAACAGATTTGTGGTTGCCTGGGTTCAGAATGGGGAGGTGTGGGCAAGGTTATAAAACAGCAACACAGGGATCCTTGTGGTGATTGAACTGTTTTGTATCTTGACTGGTTGTAGACACATGAATTTACAAGTACTAAAACTGTATAAAGTTAAATACACTGCACAAGTGAAACTGGGAACGTCTGAAGAAGAGCAGCAGATTGTAGCAATGTCATATTCTGTTGAGAGGTACTGTACTATAGTTCTGCAAGATGTTATCACAGAGAAAAACCGGGTAAAGGATACATGGAATCGGTATTATTTCTTTCAGCTGCAGGTGAACCCACAATTATCTCAGAAAAACTTCCTTCTAAAAAGAAAATGTAACAAGTTGAAGCATTTGAGTACATTAGTCAACTCCTGCCTGCAGAGCTGAGGATGAAATGTCCTTCCCACCTCCCAGCAGACACTGTCCTCCCAAACATCTCTATCTGGTTCCCTCTGCAGGCACAAATGGGAGAACAGGGACTGACATTACCTCAATGAATCCGTTTCTATAACCAGAAAGTCTGATTGTGGCCTAGGTTTCAATCTGAGACTGTCAGGCCCGACTGCACATCAGAACCATCCGCAGCCAGTGCTGGCACCCCATCCCGGAATGATTGAATCTGAGCCTCGGGGTCAGATCCAGGCACAGCTTTTTGTTTGGTGTTTAAGCTCTCCAGGTAATTGTAATGTGCAGCCAAGATGGAGACCCACTGGCCAGAATGGTTAGACAATGATGGCTTTTAACATGCCAGGCCAGGTGCCCTTTCCTCACTATCCCAGCCTGCTCTTCTGGGCTCAGGAGAATGAGCTATCAGGGGCTCACTTCCCCTCACAGCCAAAGCCCATGCCGAGTGCAGACCCTCGAGAAGAGGGGGTGCTCAGTGGCAGGCCAGGCCGGTGAGTTCTAGAATGCACACGCCCAGGCATGCTTAGTATTCTCCAGGCTGTGTACTTGGCTGAGTTTCTGCACACATGG